>NC_090323.1:11250000-11875000 GCF_040869045.1 Eurosta solidaginis | reverse complement strand
TTATATTTTCATTCTTTTGTTGAAAAAAAAAATATTTAATATGCAAAAGAAATATTTTTTTGTTTTATTGACACTAAGTTTGTATTTAATATTTTTGATCCCTAATTTTCTGATCTCCAATTTCTTTCTATAAATACCGGAGAAAGGAGCCGCAAATTATAACTCAGGGCCCCAAATTCTCTTGAGCCGGTCCTGTGTACATAAATATAAATGTTAAATTTTTTTCAACGCATCGTTAACAATACTGTCATTAATTGTTTGTGATTTGTTTAAGGATTTTTTTTTTTTTTGCATTTCTCTTTTTATGACATTTTTGTTATTTTTAATGCCAAATCAAAGATGAAATATATTATACTACTTAACTTTTTAAAATTAATTTTCATTGCGAAAATCATGGAAATTTTATGATCTTACTCACATCCATCTCGAAGATGCTGCACGCTACCAATGTTGAGATAAGCAAAGATGAATGTGTGAATGATTAATGTTAAAATGTGTTTCGCAGAAAGTTGCACTGAAAGCTTTGAAAAACGGAAGAAAACTCGCTTCGTTAATATTTGCAAAAAGGAATTACCGAACGCGCATACAAATACTTAATGCAAATAAAATAAAGTTTTTTTTATTATATCAGGGGTTCAAGTCTAATACAGAGCATAGACAGAGAGAGAGAGAGACTGAAATGTGCTCTATTTATGACTTTTATATCCAGTTTTAAAAGGATATTCAAAGAATCCGTCGTAAAAACTTGTTTATGACAAAAGAAGACATTTGTAACGAAACGTTTTTTTTTGTGTTAAAATATTTCGTGGGATAAGACATTCTAACTGTATATCATAAAGCACCAAAAAATATTTTTCTCCGTCTGTGTTTCATATATAAAATACCAAGGCTGTGTTAAAAGGAGCAGCGACATTTGCAGTTAGAAAAGAATCACGCAAGCAAAACGAGACGGTCATATATCTGAGTGGATAGAAGCATCGTGCTCCACACATTTACGGCTGTAGGTAGCGAGGTTTGCATCGCAGAACCCGAAAAGCTAGCCGATGAACAACTGATGATCCAGAAACATAAACCAGCAAACCAGCACGGTCTAAAGTGCTCTCCAATAAATACTGAAAATGTGTAAAAATACAAAAGATGTGATACCGCTGAACATGGTATATATAGAGTCCGTGCTACTGGAGTTAATGAAACTAGCTTTGTCATCGACATAAATTCCATACTCGGAGACGAAACGGACAAAGTCGCATAAATGGGAAACCATGACTTAACCAATAAGGATGATGCATTCTTATACTGATACTTTACTGCTGGTCGTTTTGTCGAGGAGATGGAGCCTCAGCATTGCATTAAAATCTCTACTGGGGTGAAGAGTTTCACTTTTACTTGAGATAGGAAGCAACCCTAATATTTGCTGTAGCTTCGAAAAGGATGGGTACAATTGGTACGCTCAGATACCCTTGTCGATTATTGAATAGTCAGCAGGTGAATATTGAAAACAAAAAATGACATCTAAGATGTACAACGCCGAGACAGATTCGCCAAACCAAACCCGCGGTACAGGAAAGCAGACTTACAAGGGAGACTTGCACCACTCTGGCACAATTTCAATCTGGATATTCTCATAGGTTGAACATTTACTTATGCCTCTAGCTCTAACCAGGCTATAAGCAATATATGTCCCGCATGTAAGATGCCACCACATGACATCAACAATCTTTTCAATTCTAATGTGGATCCCACGTCTCTAACACCTATGTGTCTTTCGTTCACCTCTATTGAAAGCGCAAGCTCCTTAAATTTCCCCTTGATGATATCGATAACAATTTGTGAGTGATCGCACCTCTTGTTGTAGCGAAGCAGTGCTACAAGAAGAAGAAAACGGAATCGATTGCAGACCTGAAGAGTATATGACCATAGCACAATGTCAGTCGTTTTTAATATTAATAGAAGATATAAATTTAGATACGTTGTCGTTTTTAATTGAGTTTTATGTGGCACTGATAGGATTGTAACACAATACCATATTTCGCATCAGTTCTCTTCCGGGACGGAGTGCAATAAATTTCTTAGTAAACCCACAACCAAAAGCCTCCCCAGCATCCAGTGCTACTAGCAAGGTAAATAAAGAGGTTTCATCTATTTTTTATGAATAGGACGCCCTGTAGTTCTTTACAACCTTTTGTAGTTCAGGAACGATCCCTCTTTGATTGAATGTTCCACTTGCCATTAGATTTTTACTAAACCAGTCGCTAAAATTTTTGGTTGAGCTCAAGGCGGCGTTTTCTTAAATAAAACACTTGGATGTGTATTTTATTTTGATTTTATTTTTCAATATTTCGATTTCAGTCTGAAGTCATCCTAAGGAATCTTAAGCTACGCTTTGAAGTCGCCTACAAAGTATTTAGAGTTCATCTTTGAGTTATTTTAATACAAAAAAATTACACCATTTTTATTGCTATTCCTTCCATTTAGAGAATTAATATAGACATGAAATTAGATATTACCCTGCATAGTGATAAGTGCAATCCCTCCACTTTTTAGTGCTATGAGGAACTTTTGTTTAATGATTCTTTAATAAAATAAAAGTTGAAGCGCAAAGTTATGCTCGTAAAAGTAAAGCCTGCAATGTGTGTAAACTTAATGGTCCCATAAAGATAACGTTTTCACTCGTACATCTAGGCGGGGATATGAGATCTATGCACATGAGATGTCGGAGTAGTTACTAAATACCCAGCAGGGTCATTGATTCTATGTTCAAAATGGTGACACAGGAGTCTCCAAAAGTCCATTCAATAGGAGGCATCACCGCAAATTGGAATCAAGACGTATTAATTCAGGAGCTTGTAAATTCAAGTCTAACATACGCTATAAAAATTTAATAGCTGCTAGGGGCGGGACATTGTCCGATAGTTTTTCATGCACAATGTCGTCCGCGAGTTTGCTGAAAATAAAGGCCACAGCAAGGATTATGAATTCAGCAGCATAATTTGTGTACTTAAGCTAATATCCCTCAACACAATTGCCTTAGGACCTTTTATCCAAATCAGTTTGGCTTTTCCTACAGGGTATGCGCTTTATCGTGTGCATTCGTTAACGCTGAACAAACATTAGTCGCTGTTTTTTATGCATCGCGAGTTTAGACGGGGCTAAAGTTATGTAAGTATGTGTAGAATGTCTGGAAAACATATTGCGATTCAGATACTTTAGTAATAAATTCAATTTCTCGTTTTGCACTTTTTCGATTTTGTTTTTGTTTTCTTGCACATATTTTTTACGACTTTTATTTCTATTCTCATTTATTATGCACACTTAAACGAACTTCATTGCCACTGGCTGTTGCCTTAAAAATATGCGCAACAGGAATGGGTACTCAACGAGCAGGGAAAGCCACTATAACAACAACAACATAAAAATAAAAAAGAAGTAGGGAAATGGGTGCTTGCAGTGTGCTTCAAAAGTACTGATATCAAATCTGATAAGGTAAGATAACTGGGTCATGAGGAGGAAGAGGGGGACTGTTAAGGAAAGACGGGCAGAGAGAAAGGAGTGAAATAGGGAGAAGGAAGAGGATAATGATTCAAAGGGGGAGACAAATTAAAAAATGGAATAATGGGAGAAGGACTGAAGAAAGAAGGAAGAGGGAGGGGGAAAAGATTAAAAAGTAACGTGAAAGTGGCAGAGAGAGAAAGGCTAATTTCGAGGAGCGCAGGGAAGGAAGAAGGTAAAGAGAAATGGGTGAACGAAGAAGAGTAATGGGGAAACAGGAATAAAAAGAGGAAAAGTGAAACACGGAGGAAGAGGAAGACGAGAATAAAAAAGGATTTTAAGAGATAGACAGCGGGAGGGGAATACTGAGAAGCTAAGGGAGAGGAAGAGGGGTAAGGGAAAGGAAAGGAACGTATAAGAGGAATGGTGAGTAATATTGAATGGAGTAGAGCGAGAAAATGGAAACGGGGGGAAGGTTAGGTGAGGTTGAACTGGCCGGTCCATGATAACCGAAAGGAAGGGAAAGAAAGAGAAAAATTAAAAGATGGGGAAGGAGAAGGAAGGGGAAGAAGCGAGAAAGAGAGAAAAGGTCCTATGGCACTCAGTGGGGAGCGATCGAAGGGAAGCAAATATAAAGTTGTTCATTGGCGAAGTTGAAGAGATGTAGGAAAACAGAGTAAACCACAAAAACTTTTTGACACTATTTCAAAATCATGCTGGTATACAAAAAATTTGGCAAGACATTGTCTCCGGCGTCTGTTAGTTTCATATGTGAAAAAAAAATTTGCTCTTTCTTATAGATCATTTCAGCAAAATTGGAGATCTGTATTAGCGCTTAGAACGATTACCATAATACAACTTGGGAAGTTGCAGCCGGAGATAATTTCGAGGCCACATGAGATGGCTGGACTTAAAATCATGTTAAGTAATATGCTCAGGAGCTCGGTTGTTTTGGTGGACCCTTAAATGTAACTAATTTATTGTGTATGTATTTATGCATGTATGTATTTATGTATGTCTAAGACTAGAAGGACGCAAAAAAAAATCAGCGTAGAGATTGTTGAAGCATAGCTGATGGTAGCAAAGTTAATGTTCATAAGCACAAGCATGTACATTAGACTGGGTCGATTTGTATGGACGAAAGTTAACCGATATCGCGTCATCGGTTTTTCGATAGGATTTGGGCTCAGGAAAAAAAAGTTCCACTACGCATACCCAAAAAAATAATTTTCGAGCCTACGAAATTTAATTTTTTTTTTTTTTTTAAATCCTATCGAAAAATCTATGGCGCGATATCGGTTAATAACTCGACGCAGTCTAATATACATATATGTATATGTATGTGTTTTTCGCGTTAAATTCTATAGAAAAAATCTCTTACATACATATATAAACGCAAAGTAGTAAAAATTACATTATGAGATTAATAATAGTGTTGCACAACGCATAAACATTATGTTGCAAGTCATAAAGAGGTACCCAGCTACACTCAGAGGGCGTGGCATGTTAGAAATTAGCAGCGGGTGTGTCAAACAGGCGCCAACTAACAAAAACGCTGACGGGCAACGCGTCTGCAGCGACAAAAAAGAAATACAAATTAAAAAAAAAAAAAAACTACAAAGAATGTTGAATTACTTAGTAGCGGCAAGCATATCCCTATCAAAGGAGTTAGCTTTCTTATACTAGCAAGCATCTGTGTACGTGTGTGTGTGTGTTTGTTTATTAGTAGTTGAAAATAAAAAAATGACAGCAGTGTTTTGCTCAACTGTCAAAGTGAATTGCATGCAATTGGTTGGCTATAGCTGCTGATGGTTTGGGTTGTATTTTAAGTGGTATGTGGTATGTGGCATGTTGCCTGGGTGGTATGTGGCATTTTATAGAAAAGCATTGTTGATAAAGCATGCACATAAGTTAATGTAGCTCATAAAAGTCAACATTGTTGCACAATTGCTACATTTTCACAATTTGGTGATGAGCGCAAAAATACCATTGTTGCCATAACAAATGCACATAACGGTATACATGTGCATACTAATGTTCATACATGTAATTAATGTGAGGCAAAAATGATGATGATGTTAAAGTACAAATTGTTGGAGCGGTTATAAAAAGCAATTAAAATTGTCTATGTCAAATAAATATATTATGCTGTGTACAGTTGAGTTTTGAACTGTGAAAAATTTGAAAATAATTTCCTTGGCCCTCTTAACGTAGTGCGGTTCCCTCTTTCTGTAGTCATTGGGCTTGGATTACAGAAAATCATCCTCTGTAGCAGAGTAGACCAGAGCATCTTCATTCGCTTTTATTCGCCTACAACTCACGGACCCATAAATCCGTTGAAGAACTGCTCACTTGAATATTAAAATGGTCATCTAGTCTAATGTAGCCATCATCCCTGTCAATTGGCGGCCCGGGCACTACACAGTCTTAACTGACTTGGAACGGCATCTTCAAGCAGATGAACTTTTCCTGAGAAGCTTTTTAGATTCAGGCAGATTTATACTCAAAATGTTTGCCCAAATCATCGCCTAAGGGTGATACATTTTTGAATCGTTTGAAATTAAAAAAAAAATTTTCTAAAGATTTTGATACTACTTTTCACGAGCCTTGAACTTGGAGCCCTTGTTATAATAAACTAGCATACAACCACCACACCAAGGCGGCTGCAGTTTTATATGCCTCTTTTAAATATAGGAACGTATTTTATAAGAAATTTAAAGAAAATTTTGTTTCTAAACTGGCTGACCTGGCGTATTCTATTCAGCAGCCATATAAAACATTTTTTCCGGTCTGTTAAATAGAGTCGAGATTGACTGTCCCTACTTCCCTCTCTTCTTCTCTTTCTTACTCTATCACGTTATTGCAGTTAAAAGGGTTCTCCATTTCCTTGAAAAGCTTTAACCTTTCCGACTTCGTCGGCCTTCATGCTGTTCTCAATCCTCTTATGACCATGAAACCATATGAGTGTATTGTTTAAGAGTCATCTGTGGAATGATGGAACCACTTGCATTTGCTGATGGCCTTAGACGACGTCATGTGGCAGTTCAGCGTTGCTAGACTGTCTGAGGAAATGCGTACCACGCGCGCTCTCATTGAGTCCTCTGACTGGTGTACTAATATATACCCGATTCGAAATAATTTGCCTATTTAGGACTGCGAATGAGATCTTGAGCTGTTCAGAGAAGACACCACTTCGCACAGCGCAGTCCATTTTTGACAAATCGGTGCATAATCCGTCCGCATTCACTCCCCCATGAAGGAAACATCACCTGCTATCGAGGTACTACCTGTAAGCCTGCTGAGGATACCACTGTCATCATACTGTTTTGAAGTCTTATTGCCGAATAAGTAAGTTGGAATTTCTTATATGTAAAAATGCAGCACTCATTGATTTCTAGCTCACATTTTGTGCGTCAGTTGGAAACGATCTTAGTGCTCCTGCTATATTCCCGAAAGCTGCTGGCCCTGCTTGATTCAACAATTTGATATTGTTTTGTGGGTTTGGTACCACACTCTATCGCCCCATATTTTAGTGTGAGTTTAAATGACGGACGTTAAAAGCCACATTACGAGTTTAGATTTATTTAGTATCAGCTTCGTCTTATTTTGGTTAACATTTAGGTCAATTTAAGCTGCCCTGACGTTTAAAGTCTGGAGTGCACGTCATTCACTTAGTATTGAGAGTAATATCCCCGATTGAGCGATTACGAAATCATCTGCGTAAGCGTCTAACTTCACTCCATTTTATTTTGGGCGATAGTAGAATCGCGTTCAATGGCATGATCCATAAAAGTGGTGACCTAACCGCCACGTGGAGAGCTCCTCGGTTTACAGGCCGGGAAGTTCTTATCGAACCCATTCTGGCTTGTACCACCCTAAACTGCAGCATCCAATGGCTGTTATTTATGACTGTTAATACCAGCTCTGCCGAAGCCGTTGGTAATCGCGGTTATTTGTATATAGGATATAGCTAAAAATTAGTTATGCAGCGCAACCTACCACTTTAAGGTAACTCTTAATACTGTGGCAAAAGAAATAACAGCCAAACCCAACTTAAACTAATAAGCTACTTTCGAACTTAGATCTAAAGCAGAGCACGTCTTCTTGAAACTTGCATAATTTGTGTATCAATTTTGTATTTCCTTATTGATGTCTCAATTTTCTGCGAATTTTCGCTAACGAATTTAACTAACACTTTGGACATATTTTTTAGTGTATGAGACTTGGGTGGAGAATTCCAAGGCAATTGTTAGGATATCTCAGACCTGTTTTAATACAAAGCAGACAAATTTTCAGAAAAGTGAGTTGGGCTCGATAGAGAATTCGCTGGCTTTTTTGGAAGTAATTTTTTAGAGAAGTTCAAGCGTACTTTACACAAATATGTGGAAGAATACAATTTTGCTGACAAATAGCGATGGCGATTTTGTTGAACGAATAAGAGTTCACTGGCGAAATTTCCTCTCTAATTTTAGGCGAATTTCCCAAATTATTTTGATGATAAACTCACAAATGCATTTTAAGATAGCTTTACCATTGAACTTTCAGTAAAACTAGCAAGCGAGTCTCGGATATATATAAGCGCAAATTCTATCGATGAAGTATCGATAGATCGAGGCTCTTTCTTCATTCTGGAACATTAACGACCATCACAGAAAATATAACCAGAAAATACATAAAAGATTTACCTTCTGTTTTTATTATAGTCAGAAACAGCCTTAAAAAAAAAGGATCGCTGCCTGCCCTCCTAGAATACCAAAACCCCGGGTGGGTGTGAAAATTCAAAATTTTCCCGCAGCACTAATGATCATTTAAATTTGTGAAACTAGTGCTTGATTTTAAAAAGACCTTGGTGATTGCACTCGTATGATTCTCTTATCAAAAAAGGCATCCAAATCAGCTTCCTTGTTCAAAAATTTCGAGAATAGCATCTGACATATGCAAATTCGTGTCATGCTTCAACTCCATTTTCAGATAGATGCGTATTAGGCCGGGTCGATTTGTGGGGAGGCAAAAAAATCGCCCATTGCTCTGTGAAAATCATATTCTAGGGATCAAAATAAGAAACTTTGCCGAAGGAACCATACCTCTAAAACGAATTCTGGTGCTCCTCAATTTGTGTTTGTATGGTGAACCCACAGGGGGTTCCAGTGGGTGTGCTACTGGCATCGGTGGGTCGGGCCTCCAAAGTTAATGGGGGTCGGTCATACATTTGGACTCGATTGGAGCACTCTAAATGGGTCAAAGTGGGATTTTTCAAAATGTGCCCCTACCCAAAAGTTCGACCCAAATTGGGGGACAACAGAATTCGTTTTAGAGGTATGGTTCTTTCGGCAAAGTTTCTTATTTTGATGCTTAGAATACGATTTTCACAGAGCAATGAGTGATTTTTAAATCGACCCACCCTAATGCGTATGTAGAAAATTGGTAAATTACTTAATTTAAATATATGCACACTTGCAGTCAATGAAAATACAAATATTTTATATTGAAATGCAATTCCAACACATTCAATTATCTTAAGTATATAATAACAATTGACAGAATTATTTGACCGTAAAATATTTGCATCTTATTCATTCCGAAATTACTTTACCAACATAAACGATATTAATTTACAAACAAAATTTCAAGTTAAGCCACAGTTTGGTGAATAGATTAAAGTTTGGTTGAAGATAAGTCATACAAGTGCATGAATAAGTATCTCTACTTGATACTTAAATATTTGGAATAACTAGCTTAGCTACCAAGAAGTCACATACTATTGAATGCCCATAAGCGTGATAATCCAGTCGGTTTTGTGGGTATTCAAAGTGTCACTTTGAGCTGACAATAGAAGCCACATATGTAAGTGCAAGTCTTATTTTAGTCAAGTGTAGTAGATATCAAAATATTAGTGGTTACACACACAAGTGTTATATAATTCATTTGTATATAGAATATGCAATTAATATCTCTATTAAATTAATTTATCCCGACTTTAAAGGCTAAAGAGTTGAAAGATTTCTGCTATACCAAATGCATGGCTGCGCTGCTTTGAGACTACAGCTCATATCAAGAAGAGGACACTGCTTGAATAGCTGGATCATATAAAGAAGCTGAGTGATTGGCTTCAATCTACCTTACCTCAACGAGATGAGAGCGCAACGTACCTAAGAGTTCATTTGAAATGTAAGTTGAACTGGCGACTAAAAGCATATTTTAGAGTCAAAGGAAGAGCGCTGTTTCCCTGTGAAGATATGTTAGTAAAATAAGGGTCTGCGGTCAGAATTAACGCCAGCAATGTAAAACATAATTGTTAAACTCTACCCAATTCAAAGATAATTGGGTATCGGAAAAGGCAAACCCGTTTAGCTATATGAATGACATGAAAAAGTCGAACGAGCTTTCTGTGATGCAATCACAAAGGCAATTAGATTATGAGCTACTAAACCTCTTAATGTTAGGAATATTACTTACTTACTTAATTGGCGCGGTTATGGCCGTCCAACAAGGCGCGCCAGTCGCTCCTTGGCTCCGCCAACCGGCGCCAATTGGTCACACCAAGGGAGTTTAAATCGTTTTCCACCTGGTCCTTCCAACGGGATGGGGGCCGCCCTCTACCTCTGCTCCATAGGTGGGTTCCGATAGAAACACTTTCTTGGCCGGAGCATCATCTTTCATTCGCATAACATGGCCTAGCCAGCGCATCCGCTGCGTTTTAATTCGATGGACTATGTTGATGTCTGCGTATAGCTCGTACAGCTCATCATTAAACCTTCTTCGGTACTCACCATCGCCAACGCGTAGAGGTCCATAAATCTTTCGAAGAACTTTTCTCTCGAACACTCCCAAAGCCGCTTCATCTGCTGTTGTCATGGTCCATGCTTCTGCCCCATATAGCAGGACGGGTACGATAAGTGACTTGTAGAGTATGATTTTCGTTCGCCGAGAGAGGACTTTACTTTTCAATTGCCTACCTAGTCCGAAGTAGCATTTATTGGCAAGATTGATTCTTCGCTGGATTTCAGTGCTGATGTTGTTCCTAGTGTTGATGCTGGTTCCCAAATAAACGAAGTATTTTACTATTTCGAAATTATGGCTGCCAACAGTAGCGTGGTTGCCAAGGCGCGTATGCGCTGACTCTTTGCTCGATGACAGCAGGTACTTCGTTTTGTCCTCATTCACCATCAAACCCATATTTACCGCTTCTTTTTCCAGTTTGGAGTAAGCAGAACTAACAGCGCGGGTGTTTAGGCCGATGATATCAATGTCATCAGCATATGCCAGTAATTGCGCACTTTTATAGTATATTGTTCCAGTGCGGTTAAGTTCTGCAGCTAGTATAATTTTCTCCAGCATCAAATTAAAGAAATCGCACGATAGGGGGTCACCCTGTCTGAAACCTCGTTTAGTTTCGAACGGCTCGGAGAGGTCCTTCCCAATTCTGACTGAGCTGATGGTGTTACTCAACGTCATTTTGCACAGCCGTATAAGTTTTGTGAGGAAACCAAATTCAGACATAGCGGCATATAGGCAGCTCCTTTTCGTGCTGCCGAAGGCGGCTTTAAAGTCGACGAAGAGGTGATGTGTGTCGATTCTCTTTTCACGGGTTTTTTCCAAGATTTGGCGCATTGTGAAAATCTTGTCGATGGTAGATTTACCAGGTCTGAAGCCGCACTGATAAGGTCCAATCAGCCGGTTCACGGTGGGCCTCAATCTTTCGCACAGTACACTTGAAAGGACCTTATATGCGATATTAAGAAGGCTGATTCCACGATAGTTGGTGCATTTTGCAGTATCCCCCTTCTTGTGGACTGGGCAAAGAACACTTAGATTCCAATCATCGGGCATCGTCCGCCCATATTTTGCTAAGAAGCTGCTGCATGCGCCTTACCAACTCCTCGCCGCCGAACTTGAATAGCTCCGCATTCAATCCATCAGCGCCCACGGCCTTGTTGTTTTTCAATCTGGTTATTGCTATTCTAACTTCGTCATAATCGGGCGGGGGGACATATACTCCATCATCATCGATTGCGGGATCGGGTTCTTCATCTCTTCGTGGTGAATTGCTGCCTCCATTTAGGAGAGCAGAGAAGTATTCCCTTCATAATCTAAGCACTCTCTGGACATCAGTTACAAGGTCGCTGTTTTCATTCCTACAGGAGTTTGCCCCGGTCTTAAGACCTTCCGTCTGTCGCCGTATTTTTTGGTAAAATTTTCGGGCGTTATTCCTGGTGGCTAGCAGCTCAAGCTCCTCGCACTCACGCCTTTCTGCTTCTGCTTTTTTCTTTCTGAAAAGGCGTCTCGCTTCCCTTTTCAACTCACGATAGCGTTCACACACTCCTCTTGTCGCGCTCGCTTTTAACGTAGCCCTATAGCAGCGTCTTTTCTTTCAGTTGCAACGCGGTATTCTTCATCATACCAGTTGTTTTTTCGTGGCCGCCGGTAACCAATTTTTTCCTCGGCGGCAGTACGAAGTGCTTTGGAGATATGCTCCCACTGCTCCTGTATTCCTTCAGGATGAGTTGTGCCCTCAGAGAGCAGGTGTGAGAGTCGAGTTGCGAAATCATTGGCAGTCTGTTGTTATTGAAGCTTTTCGACGTCTAGCTTTCCTTGTGTTTTTTGTTCCTTGTTTTTAGCTGCGTTGAGGCGGGTGCGTATTTTGGCTGCAACGAGATAATGGTCCGAATCGATGTTAGGTCCTCGGATCGTTCGCACATCTAAAACACTGGATGCATGCCGTCCGTCTATCACAACGTGATCGATCTGATTGCGAGTATTTCGATCAGGAGACAGCCATGTAGATTGATGTATCTTTTTATGCATGAACCTCGTGCTTGATATGACCATGTTTCGAGCACCGGCAAAGTCAATCAGCCTCAATCCGTTAGGAGAAGTTTCATTGTGTAGGCTGAACTTTCCGACTGTAGGGCCAAAAACACCTTCTTTGCCCACCCTGGCGTTAAAGTCGCCAAGCACGACTTTTATATCATGACGGGGGCAGCGCTCGTATGTGCGTTCTAATTGTTCATAAAAAGTGTCTTTCACCTCATCGTCTTTCTCCTCTGTCGGCGCATGGGCGCAGATGAATGATATATTAAACAATTTTGCTTTAATTCGGATAGCGGCGAGACGCTCGTCCACAGGCGTGAACGCCAGCACTTGGCGACAAAGTCTCTCTCCCACCACGAATCCGACGCCGGAACTGCGCTTATTCGCATGGCCACTCCAATATATGTCACAATTTTTGATCTTCTTTCTTCCTTGCTTCGTCCAACGCATTTCTTGGATGGCGGTAATGTCAGATTTTGCTTTGACGAGGACATCAACTAGCCGGGCATCTGCACCAATCCCATTCAGGGAGCGGATGTTCCAGGTGCATGCCCTCAATTCATTGTCCTTCAAACGTTTGCCATGGTCGTCATCAATAGAGAGTGTATTTATCCGAGGCTTGTTGTTATATTTCATTGGAGTATGGTTTTACGTGGCGGGTCCCAAACCCAGCGCACAACTCGCTCAGCGGGGGTGAAAATATTACTTGGCACGTTTATATAGCGAGCCGCTTGCTCCAAGACAGACGCCCGCTTGCAGCCGCACCTAGAGGTGTACAGACGCTGCCGATGAGATCTGCCCCGGCTAGCCCTTAAACCGATTATGTCAGAGTGGCCTAGCCAGGTTGTCGCCTTCTCACATTAGCTCACCGTTAAACGGGTGTTTAGCGGCTACGCAGAGGATACTTGGCCGCAAGCGACCGGCAGTAGTGAGATGCTTGAACCGCATGCAAAAGAATCGCTCTGGCCATTCCCAGGTGAATGGCGGTCAGAGGCTTTCCCCACTTTCGTGGACTTCTACACACGGCCCCACCCTCCATGTTAGGGATATATCTCTTTGTTATCAAGAAAACGGCATCGAAACCTATATAAAGCCAAACGGTCTTGTATGCAAGTTTTTTAAGCTACGTAATGACGGCATCGGAAATAAAATAAAATAAATGGGTGATAAAAACATGATATGTGTCTTTCCAAGAATGCTGATATACAACAACAAAATAAAGTAAACAAAGTCACCGATAAAGTGGACGCCATGGACCAAAAACAATATAAATAATATAGATGACGACACCGAACGAGCTACAAGTCTCTAAATCAAAGAGTTTGACGATCATAAGTGCTATAAGTCATAGCAGCGAGTGCAGGCTTCATTACTGCCAGTCGTACGAACTAATCACTACAACTTATTTCTGCTGCTTGTCTATTCAGAAGTACCAAACACATTGCACTGATCTTTAGTGGGTACAAAAAGTTCGAAAAAATTACTATGATGAGAAATCAAGAATGGATGGGCTCCCGGCAGCTCCAAGAATACCGGACATTACAAGCGAGTAATTGCGCTGTGCAAAAACTTCATAAAACGGTCTAAGGCGGAAGCCAAAAGGCTGACGAATTTAAGTGACCATACCATTGAACTTCTGCAAATGGTCACTGCGAATGCTAACACCAGATTGCCTGCAAGAAAGCTGGATGGAGGTAGGATCTGGCTGTCGAAAGTTGCAAAGCGTCATTTGAGTGACCACCTGAGCGACACTTTCCAAGTGTTATTACCTCTGCGACCCTCTGGAGTTGCAGGATAGTAAAATAGGTCAACTAGTGTTTTGTCGAATTTCATACCGATCGTGTAATATCCTCATATTTTCGTGCTCCCTTTTCCATAATTCAGAGGATGAGCTGTTGGAATGCATTAAACTTCAAAAGAAGAGCAACGCTGCTATTAAAGGCCGGCAGCTCAATAAAAACTAAAGCCATTAAAAATGGGTAACCAGGTGCTGATATCTTATAGTGAGGAGTCTCTAATAGCGTTATCGTAGCGGAATTTAATTTTGTTGATTTGTTGAGCATTCTTAAAGCTTGAAGAGAGAGCTGCCACTTGTATGTGATTTTATTTTGTATATATATATACATTTACTGTTGTGTTGATTATGTGCAAATAACACAAATTTATGTTTGTTTGCATAAATCATCAATTATCGAAACAATCCATATAACAAGCTATAGATTTACATGCACCATTTGTTGAAGACGTAGAGTACAATCAAAAACAAACGGCAATTTTCCATAGTGAATTGCGCACGCGTTTAAATCTGGCATTAGAGTGGCTCTAAAGTAAGGATCAAAGTTTTCATAACCACTTTTGTTATGTATGTATATATGATATTGTAACGAATATTAGCAGCACTAAGGGATACTATCATCTCTAAGCCGATGCTAAGCAGTGACTTGTATGCAAATCAATAATTCAATCATTATGTCTACATATATGTACATACACGCAGCGGAGAAGCAACGCACAACCACATGCATAAATCTGAGATACTGCCGAAAGTATGCAATTATAATTGTGGAAGTGTCGCTCACAAATACACGCGCGTATGAGAAGTTATAAACGTAGTAATTTTATAGTTGATGGCTAACTAGTATATTCTGGAAATGGAAGCGTCTAGAAGATGCGAACGGGGAAATCACAGAGCATAAAAGGCAGCAACAGTAGAGGCGCGACAATAAGTTTCATTTAAGCAAGCTATTGGTTCTGAAGTCAGTGTTATTGTGAAGTACTTTAATAAAGGCCATTTTGCATTATTAAATATTGGAGTTATTTATTCAACAGGTTTTGGCCGTCCAACAAGGCGCGCTAGTCTTCGCTCTGCCAGCGAGCGGGTTCCGCCAAAAATTACTTTTTTTTCTGAATGCTACTTTCTGGACGTATCTAAACAAAATATTTGGAGAACTGACTCAGGTCGACAATGTTTGTGTTAAAAATCCTCAATAATACACTTGCTTTAAGGATTCACATATATGCTGCGACTATCTTATTAAGGGCACATTGCCTTATGATGACGACAAAAAAATAAAAATTTCTTTGGAGGTAATGCTGAGTCTGCAGCAACAAAAGGTGGAATAAATCTACATGACATCTCCTCCACACCTGCCCAGCTCTGAGTGGTGTCAAATATCGCAATACACGAGCTATATGCCGACGCAAGCCAAGCCTTTTTAGTATTAGGGTGCCACATTAATGCTGTAGGTTTAAGTTAAACCTTATCGCATAAATATTTATGAATGCCACTTAGCATGCGAAAATTATGATAATTACAGGCACAAAAATAACAACAATGCAAAATTGAAGAAAATGAAGTAATAAAATACCTACAAAATGGCTTCATCTACACAAATCTTTATAATATACAGTCCAAAGTGACCTCCAGAAACATAAACTCGATGGAATAACGATAGAATGTTTAATCGATATTTTGTTGGCTTATGCTGGGAAGAAAATTCCTCAAAAAACATCTAAAATCCTTTAAATGCACTTTGCACTCAACGGTAAACTGACCGTACAGCTTGTAGACAGGACAGATGGTTGCCTAGATGGCGAGCTGACCGGCCTTGCATGCCATTTTCGATTATGATCATAAACTTGCAACCAAGTGTGGCAGTTTGTTTTCCGTTTTTAAATATTGGTTGCATACATAGCTACGTACATATATCTTTATCAAAATGAGGAGATGGGTGGAGGATAATAGATTTACCAGCAGCTCCAACAGAAGCGGTAAGGACATTGGTGACGTAAATGATGGCGCTGGGTAACGGAAACGAAGCAACAAAAAAGGAAATTGCACTTTTTACATATGTGCATGTGCATGTGTTTCCTTGAAATTTTCAGTATGCGCATATGTATTTGTGTGTGTGTGTGTACATACATGAGATTCCAATCGCTTATAAGCATTTACTATGAAAGACATTTTATGTCGCTTTGTATATCCGCCACTGCATGTTGCATGCCTTTTCTTTTTGATTTCATTTTTGTTGTTGTTGCAAGTTGCAAGTTCATAATTCACTTAGATTTTCGGGTGTAAAGTACTGTTGAATTCTGTTGCTCCCTCTCGTACATGCCAATGAATTATGGCAATTGATGCAATTTATTTACGCACACATACTCACGTACACAGTCCACACACACTTTTTCATTTCCACTTGCACGAGTGTGCATATC
The DNA here is from genome assembly GCF_040869045.1 of Eurosta solidaginis. Taxonomy (NCBI): domain Eukaryota; kingdom Metazoa; phylum Arthropoda; class Insecta; order Diptera; family Tephritidae; genus Eurosta; species Eurosta solidaginis. Next base: position 11,858,485 of record NC_090323.1, on the reverse strand, counting down.
CATGTGTGTTGAATGCTGTGCTTATTAAGCATTTGACGCATGTTTTTAGTACGTTTATGTTTTATTTCTTCATTATACCCTGCTGTAGACAGAACTGAAAAGATCCAACTAAATGTACGACAACTCCACTGCAACAACAGCAACAACAACAACTAAAAGAAACAACCAGTTGGCTTCGAAAGCCAACCTTACTCACTTTGTAGCGGCTCAGAATAAAATCCCATATGAGATAGTCAAAGAAACATCCGATATGAAGAAAAGAGAGGTGAGCAGCACAGTACGTCCATCGTTAGGTGATCTCAATAACATGCAAAGAGGGAAACGAGGTTTCCATGAAACCTCGAGAAGATCCAATATCCCTCAGGCTATGTTTGAAAAAGAAAAAGCAAAGCCTCGTCACAAATGAAACAAATCTCGTGGAAAGTCCAGTTAGAGGGCGTGCCGACTCCGAACAAAAATTTACTTCTTAATTATCTCCTGTGATTGCAACACATCTAGTGCTAGAACGTTATCAGTCTTATCATAGATTTGTAGTGAGTTCCAGTTTTAGAACCAACTTTGTGCCCAAAACCTTTTGAAGGATTCCTGTACTCCTCTTTGTACTTAATTTGACTTAAACCAGTATTGCAAGGGGACATTTAAATATGTATATCACAATTTAAGAACTTCTTATTTATTACGGCGAACTAGTACGTCTTCATTACTGCAAAAAGCATAAGCTCTGCTTTGTTAAGTGTGCTACGAGGTTTCAGCCCATCTACTCAGACTATCCATGCTCCTTTTATATGATTCCAGGGGAGCTTGTAGTTATCGATTTAACTCACCGTTGGTAGTGGGTACCAAAAAGCTCGATCTGCAGCAGTAGTTCTGTATTGGTTACCAGAACTGCGACTCAGCTTCCTCACAGCACCACCATTTTGTTGGCATAGGAAAAGCCTATCTCCCGCTCCAACTCAGCCCCATATATCTTATTGAATAAAGGTGCTCCAATCTGGGTTCCAAAAAGTTATTAGCACACTATTCCTAATATATATATTTGGGCGGATCTATGGTTATGTGTATCTAGCTTTTGCATTTCTCATAGCGTTGACACAAGAATATATTTCCAACTCATGTGCTCACTGTTTCCATCTCATTCAAATTCCAGACGACATCGGCTTTACACTACACTGGGACCTAGAATTACTGCCATGTTGAGGTTTAAAGAGGAGCTGAGCAGCTACAGAATGACTGAGGCCGTTATAATGTAAGTAAAATGCAGAGGGCGTTTTGCCTTCATCAGTCAAGAAGTTGCTCACCACATAATAATTACGATCCAGCCCATTCTGTACTTGAGTTTGTTCTGAGGCTGCAATTCGGCATGTCCTAGGCGAAAACTTCGTCTTAAACGTTAATCCCGATGGCACCCCTGACAAATATATTCACAGGGCCAATTGTGCTTTAGAAAATGAATGGGAAATGGCGAAAAGGGACTTACAATATGTCAAGCCTGTCTCAAACGATTACTAAGATCCACATTCTCAATGATTTATAGCAAACTACAAAATTCACACGCGGCAGCCCGACTGTATATATATTTTTCAGGTTTAGCTCAAAAAGTTCAGAATTTTCATGTCTGAACTAAAATATAAGTTATGAACAATATTTGAAATTTTCTGAGCTTCACTGCAATTTTCTTAACTAAAACTACAAAAGGTATTGTACAAGATAGCTGCAAGTATCGGAATGTATAGGATTCATATCCAGCCAAAGGCGTAACGTGCCTATAACACTTCGCCTAATATGCGGATAGTGGTTTTGTGTTGTGAAGTTACTGGAGAGATCGTCTCACAAACATCTCTGTTACTCACTAATTTTGTTTCGAATTTGTTTTCTGGTACAGAAAGGGGCTGCAGTGCATATGAGTAATGCTTCATACTCACTACATGTCCAAGGTTTACGGAAGTCCCACTCGGGATCATCTCAATTCGCTTATCTGCTCTACAAAATTTGTTTCGAGTTTTTAGTGCCATGTTGTGTGAGGAAGGTTAAGATATTGAAATTGATAGGGTGTAAAATGTTTGTTGTCAAACGAACTTGAACGCACATACTTGGTGCAGGTGCTATTGAAACATTGTTCTATAAATACTTACATACATACATACGCATATTTCTCTCATCGTTTATCTTGCTCTTTTAATCACTCTCTGGAGACCGGAACGTGCTTTGACCTTGCCTTGACTTTGATTGGAAAATTTTTGTAAATAGTTTGAGTTATCTACTCACATATGGAATAAAGACATACGCATCACTACACTCATACCTTAATACACATACATGGATACATACAACCATATACAGCAACATGATTGTAATTGCTAGTTTATGCTTGTTTTATCCAATACAAAAATTTATTGCTTCCGTGTGCCCATGAAGAGGGGATATTGGATTTCTTTTGATTTACACAAAATTCAAAACAAAAGAGCAGTTAAATGGTACAAGTACCGTTATAAATTTGTTTTTGACAATTGGTTTATAGTTTTTATAAAATACAAATAATGTACACATATATTTAATAGCTTTTGGATTGAGTTTTATGCGTTTACAGTACACTGGTGGCAAAAAGAAAGAGATGACGAACTATTTTAATATGCATTGGGCTAGTAATTTTACAAACTCATTTTATTGGTTGGGTTACCTGGACTCAGAAAAGATTGATATTGCAGATGTGTGAAATCGAACTTTAGACACGCCCAATTTTTTGATATCGAAAATTTCGTAAAATGACGTCATTGCAATAATTGTTTATCGAAGCCCTATGAAATGACGAAACTTGACGGGAAGGTTGATTTAATGATCCAAATGGCAATTTGGTAAAAGTATGGAAAATAGGCGTAGCATCGCCCTTATTTAAAGGTAGGAAATTTAAATTTTTTCGCATGCCCTAAGCTTAGACGTCTTAGATGTCATATTGAAATGCGTGGATGTTTTTCTCCTTTATATATATAGAAAAATCGGTTGAAAACCGTGCCCAGTTTTAAAATATCGATAATGAAGTTTCGAAAAATGGAAAAACTCGATAATTCATCACCAAAGACACAAAGCAATGAAACTTGATACGTTGGATGATTTTATGACGAAAAAGAGAAATTTTGTAAAATTTTGAAAAATGGGCGTGGCACCACCCACATTTTAAAGGAGAAAATTTAAAAGCTTTGCAAGGCTTGAATCAAAAGCCATTTAAGATGTCATGTTGAAATGAGATATGATAAAGCAAAATACGACAGCTTAAACTTGTGGAAGTGAGCATAGCCCCGCCCTTTTTTATGTAATCACGCTATAAATGAAGAAAAAAATCGACCAATCCAACACAAATTTCGTGAAAAGCAACTGATAGAAACTGGCACGGGTCCCATTAAGTATTTTTCCCCTGGACACTTGACCTTATTTTATTTGAATATGCCCAATAATCATTGCCATTGCTGTATTTTTTTTACAGACTTGTGCGTCAAGACGTTAGTATGCTGTATCTGTTCTATATATATTTATATATATATATATATATTATATTATATAAATCTTATAAAATAAAGTCGCTAAATGCCATGTACGCACATAACTTCACACAGAATGCTCCGATTTTAAAACTGTTTTTTACATTTGAAAGCTTAGCTACGAGAGTTGGTACAGTTAATATAATTTTAAGGTATATATTATAGAGGCGTAGCAAATTGCCAAAATGTAGTAAAAAATCATAACATATTTGTTTACATAGCTATAACTCATAAACGGATGGATGGATTTAAAAAATTCTACTTTTCAGTAAAACTTTGAAATACCTTCGTTCTGCATCAAAAAAAAAAAAAAAAAATACTTGATTCCTTTCTTATATCAGCCAAATTGTTTAAACAAAAGTAAAATTTTTACTAAAAATGCGTGTGTGTGGTTGTTCGATGTCAACTGTGCGCGCAAATTGCTTTTGAGTGAGGCGACACATAGCATTCGCTCCGTTATTTAACTTCGGGAGTACATTTATGTGTACGGATGTATGTATGTATTTTCATATCATATTAGCTTGACGTATGTATGACATACATATTTATGCGTTGTTGCCAAGCTGATGCAACATAAATGGTTAGGAATGCAAAAGGTCTCTTGAAAAACACTCTTTCCTTAAAAATATTGAATATTTCCTTAAAATTCTTAAAAAAAAGTTTAATTTTTTCATATTTTTGCATGCATATGCTAATATTTGTGCACTAAGGAAATTTAATTCTTCAGTATATTATTTATGCTAAGGTAATCCTGGGATGTGTTTGTACAATATGGCTATCAAATGGAAGCTGTTTATGAGTACTTTGATACGGTACAAGTACCGTTATAAATTTGTTTTTCACAACTGGTTTAGTTTTTATAAAATAAAAAAAATGTATATACTTAATTGCTTTTCGATTGAATTTTATGCATTTACAGTACACTGGTGGCAAAGAGAAAGAGACCATCGATGACGAACTACTTTAATATGCATTGGGCTAGTAATTTTACAAACTCTTTTCATTGGTTGGCTTACCTGGACCCAGAAAAGATTGATATTGAAAATGTGCGAAATCGAACTTTACGCACGCCAATTTTTTTGATATCGAAAATTTAGTAAAATGACGATATTGCAAAATATATATTTATCAAAGTCCTATAAAATTACGAAACTTGACGGGAATTTTGATTTAATGACACAAAATAGTAATTTGGTAATATAAAGATAGCAAATGTAAATGTCTTAGATGTCGTATTGAAATGCAAGGATGACAAAAGGGAGAAATTATATATAGGGAAAGTGAAATCTAGCAAAATCTGTTGAAAACCACACCCACTGTACAAAATTGGTATTGAAGTTTCGAAAACAGTAAAAAACTGGATAATTCATTACCAAAGACCGACAAAATGACAAAACTTGATACGTTGTTTGCGTTTATGCCTAAAAATATAAATTTAGTAATATGTTGGAAAATGTGCGTGACACCACCAATATTTTAAAGGAGTAAATTTAAAAGCTTTGCAAGCCTTATCTCAAAAGCCCTTTAACATGTCATGTTGAAATGAGATATGGTAAAGCAAAATAAGACAGCTTAACTTTTTAGAAGTGAGCATCGCCGCTCCCTTTTTTAGGTAAACTCTCTATAACATTACCAATGCTATAATTAAAGAAAAAAAATCGACCAATCCAAACCAAATTTCGTGTAAGCATCTAATAAAAACTGGCGCTGGTCTCAATAAGTGTTTTATCTAGTAGACTTGACCTTATTTTATTTAAATATACCCAATAATTAATGCCATTACTGTATTTTTTTTACAAACTTGTGCGTCGAGAGGTTAGTGTGCTATTATATTATTTTGTATAAATTATTGTACGATCTGTGACGATAGATGTTTTGATGTGGTTATTCATATAAAAATAAATCGAAATTTCAGATCTTAATCTTATTTGACAACATGACGTTATTGTAAATAAATTGAAAATTTAAACTTGGCAAATTAATTGAAATTGAAATATTTATTAATGCAAATATTTGTCTACCTGCAAGATATGAATGTGTTTGTATGCGAGTATGTATGTATGTAAGCAGATAGGTAATGTTATGAGCTCATTTGCAGCATTGTATTTAATAAATTATATTTATGTATGTTACTTTGTTTATTAACTAACACAAAAGTATTATTATTGCAGTCATAAATACATAGTTACATTAGGCTGGGCAAAATAAATATTTTCTCTTTTTTGCAAAGATATAGCTTATTTAATCGTCCACAACCCCTTTAAAAATCTTTAGTATAAAAGCGGGCGCGGTCCTTAATCGATTTCGTTAATTTTTCTTCAAAGCATTCCTTTTTACATTTTTATCAAGAGTCTCAGTATCAGTCCACACGTCAAATTTCAACATTCTAGGTGTATTATTTACTAAATAATCAGGGTTTATGTGTTTTCCAAAATGTTATATATATAAAAAGTTGGCGTGTTTATCATCCGATTTCTCTCATTTTCAATGCCAATCTATTCAGGCTCCAGATAAGCTCGTGTACCAAATTTATTGAAGATATCTCAATATTTACTCAAGTTATCGTGTTAACGAACGGACGGACATGGCTCAATCAATTTTTTTATCGATACTGATGATTTTGATAAACAAATTTTTAAAGACTTTCTATCTCGTTTCCTTTATACCTGTACAACCAAACGTTATCCAATCAAAGTTATAATACCCTGTGTACAAGTACAGCTGGGTATAAAATGATCCAGGGGTAGTCATACAGTGGTATCTAGAACTTCCGCTCATACCTGAAATCTGTCCGATCTAGGACAAATTAACGTGTGATTGATATTAGTATTACAGATACTTCGATTGGGGAAGAAATTACAAATATATTTTGGTCCACCCTAATGCATTTATATGTTTTAACACAAACAATCAATAAAGCATAGTATTTCATGCTATGAATTTTTCAGCGTGTCGCAAGAATTACTCAAATTAATTGTAGGATCAATTAATAAACAGTTATAATTACGTTTTAGTTAGACAAAGCTTTCTACTCATACATAAGATTGGTGCTAATATGTAAGTAAAGTATGCTCGCGCATGTGTGTAGTAATAATGCATATTCTAAATAAAATAATATTCACTTAAATATTTAAGCAAATATGTAGAATATATAACTTAATGAAAGTGTAGAATTTCAACTTAATTAATTTTCATAAATTATATGCATTTTTTTTTCACAAAAGCAAACAGTTAAAGTTAATTGTATTTGGAGTAGAGTAGAAGTCAATAACATACATAATTAATTACAGTAAAATATTTATCGATGCCATAAAACGAGCAGTGAAATTATTGTACCTATGTAGGTGTATGTATAAATTTGCTCGAGGATAACAAATTTTGGAAAATTCAAGGAGAGCTTGTAAAAAAACAAGCTGTGATGTGGTAAGTCGCCTGAAATGAATATCATATCACATCATGCCTTCTGTTATCACGTTTCAATTCTTCACATCCCATTGCATCATATCACATTACAATTAGGGTAATCAACGTTTGATGAATATTTCCAACAACTGTTATTTCAACCAGATAATTCACTCTATCAGCGAGCACACTTCAATAAGTGAATATTTTGTATGTGTATGTATAAATTTACTCGAGGATAATAAATTTTGAAAAATTAAAGGAGAGCTTGTAAAAAACAAACTGTGATGTGGCAAGTCGCCTCAATTGAATATCATATCACATCATGCCTTCTGATATCACGTTTAAATTGATCACATCCTATTGCATCATATCACATTACAATTAGGATATCATATCACACGATGCCTTCTGTTATCATATTTAAATTCTTCACATCCCATTGCATCATATCACATTACAATTAGGGTAATCACCGTTTGATGAACATTTTTAACAACTGTTATTTCAACCAGAAAATTCACTCTATCAGTGAACACACTTCAATAAGTGAATATTTTGTGGGTGTATGTACAAATTTGCTCGAGGATAATAAATTTTGGAAAATTCAAGGAGAGCTTGTAAAAAAAAACAAGCTGTGATGTGGCAAGTCACCTCAATTGAATATCATATCACACGATGCCTTCTGTTATCATGTTTAAATTCTTCACATCACATTGCATCGTATCACAATAGAATTAGGGTAATCACCGTTTAATGAACATTTTCAACAACTGTTATTTCAACCAGAAAATTCACTCTATCAGTGAGCACACTTCAATAAGTGAATATTTTGTATGTGTATGTATAAATTTGCTCGAGGATAATACATTTTGCAAAATCAAAGGAGAGCTTGTAAAAAAACAAGCTGTGATGTGGCAAATCGCCTCTAATGGATATCATATCACATCATGCCTTCTGTCATCACGTTTAAATTCTTCACATCCCATTGCATCATATCACATTACAATTAGGGTAATCACCGTTTGATGAACATTTTTAACAACTGTTATCTCAACCAGAAAATTCACTCTATCAGTAAGCACACTTCAATAAGTGAATATTTTATATGTGTATGTATAAATTTGCTCGAGGATAACAAATTTTGGAAAATTAAAGGAGAACTTGTAAAAAAAAGCTGTGATGTGGCAATTCGCCTGAAATGAATATCATATCACATCATGCCTTATGTTATCGCATTTAAATTCTTCACATCCCATTGCATCATATCACATTACAATTAGGGTAATCACCGTTTGATGAACATTTTTAACAACTGTTATTTCAACCAGAAAATTCACTCTATCAGTGAGCACATTTCAATAAGTGAATATTTTATTAACATCAAAGAAAAGAAAAAAAAACAATTCACTTTTTTTTCTAAAAGTTCTTCTTCAGCCTTAGCTGGCTACGTTTGGAACTTCCCCTTAGATTTCCGGGTTTTTGCCTGGGAAGCTTGACGAAGTAATATCGCATGCTAGTCCTATACATACGTCATGATAAAATATATTCTAGCAATCTTTAAGTTCTATAACAAATTTGAATTCTTCTATACAATATGTGAGAATGTGTTCCATTGTAATTTCTGGCCTCATTCCTTTATTTGAAGAATTTTAGCACGTTTTTTCATCTAGTCATAGAAATCACATCGTAATATAACATAAAATCATATCGTACGTGAACTACATACATTTGAATACGACCATATATTGCCAATGAATTTCAGTGTAACAAAATTTTTTAAGACTTTTTACTTTTGTTCATATCAAAATGATCATGTAAAAACACATCCCCCAAAATAAATACAATTTCTTTAAATCTTCAAAAACACATCATATACCGTATTGATTTATTATATTAACCTCTACAAAGAGATCAACGCGCCTACTTCAATCGCCTTGACAAAGTTATATCTGCACTAAAGAGCTAGTTTGGGCACAGATGTGAGAATTTTAGACAGTAGCCTTCTGGCGGCTTTAGTAAATCCTGAAATATGCTGCAGTGGCCCAGTAGCTTTTCACTTAAGAAGAGTAGGTAGAGTAGATATTTTAATGTTACCAAAAAATCTTACACGCAAAATCACATAGTTTCTAGTGATGTGTATGCGACACCACCCTGGTTTATCACATTATCTCAGTTAATTTCAATAAACTCTACACGGAGTAAAATAACCACTGCAATTTTCTTCAAATCATATGATCTCAAACCGTATCGCTTAGTACGATTTCAATTCAACGGCCCGGTAGCTTTATGTTTCAGTACAGAAGTAGATGTGACATTACATTATATCGCATGGGATGTAACAAATTCAATTACGAGTAATTTTATATGAAATCGTAAATAGTCCTCTGATCTCATAGCACATTTAAAAAGTGCACTAAAATTTTCTTGAAATTATATTGCTTTATTTCACATAATTTCACCTCTTGTCACATCATATCTCATCACATCACATCAGTACAACATGACGCATATAGTGTTAAGATTATAACTCTTCATATCAAATAGCATCACCCGAAACAACTGCAATTTTCCTCAAATCATATAGTTCCAAATCCCACCTTACATAGTAATGTAAAGTTATATCATTTTAATGGCGAGCCCAACCCGCTTAGTAAGATCTTAGAGAGAAGCTGCATTATGCGGGTGGTCTAGCAGTTAAAATCATATAACTTCTAGTGATGTAACAATATATCATATCGCATGCGTTATAACCTTGTTTTATCATATCATATCAGTTGACTTCAATTGAATTCACACAAAATAATTTCAAATTAGTTACTTTTGTTACTTGTTACGTATTTCATCACACCACATCACATCACATCAGTCCAATATGACACATATGGCACACATAAATATTCTATGATCTTGCATAGTACGATTTAAGTCCAGTCCGAAAGAAGCTGCAGTGCGCTGCTAGTCTTGCGCTTAAGTACAGAAATAGATCTTACCAGTACAATTATCATCATGTTATACAAAATCACCAACAACTAGCGATGTCACATCACATCATGTTGCTTTACATAAAATTTCGTTTTATCATGTGATTTCGGCTGATTTCAAGTAAATTTACCCAAAAGAGAAGCTCGGCCTAAAATCTCTTCGGACATTATTGCGCTTTACATTTATTTACTTATTTACCCAAAATCTTATAAAATGCTATATATCAAATCATATTTCTAAAAATCAACAAAAAATTAATGTTTTTCTAAAATCATACCACTGCAAGTCCAACCATGACTTTGCTTGTCACATCATACAATAACGCTGCTCGTGACCTTGTTACCCAATCTATGTTATTAGTTTCGTTGCAAACTAAATTCGTTTAAATTTATTTTAAAGCGCATTAAACTTATGATTTGTAAGCTTGTTACCATTTCTTTTATTAATTTTTAAAAAGTGATTTAAAAACACACACATACATAAATCCATGTAAAGTTATAAGGATTATTTAAAATCATATTTATTAAACTATATTCATCATTGTATTTTATCCGCACGCTCTCAGTGACTTTGAAAAAGGGAAAAGTGAAAAAAAGGATTACATAATGCAATGAAAAGAAGTTGGTGAAAGCACCAACGACGCATTTCAACTGTAAGCGAGTAAAAGTGAGCACACGTATGCATGTTTGTGTGTAGTAGTGAGGTATAGATGTTGCGTATATAAATCAAGTGAATTAAGCCAAGGTAACTGGAGTAATAATACTAAAACCCACAATTGCAAAAAACTCGCTCACTGCTACGTGGAACAACGTGAAAAGGCAGCAACAACAAAAACAACAGAGCTAAAGAAAATAAGGTAAAAAATATACTAGTTAAAGCGGTTCACCATCAGCGGCGACATAGCTTACCGTAGCGATGCAAAAATGCTAGAAAGTTGCGCGGGAAATGCAGTTACATGCAATAAATACATAACATGCTGATTAGACTGGGTCGATTTATTAACCGATATCGCGGCAAAAAATATTTTTTTTTTTTCAAAAAAACTGTTATTGCCAACGTTTTTGGCCGACATTTTTCGGTCGGACAGGGTATACATATGAACATTTTTTTAGTAGGTCATGAAAAAAACCTTAAAAATAACAAAAAAAAAAAAAAAAAAAAAAAACAAAAACAAACAAGTAAAGGTGTCTAAGTTCGGGTGTAACCGACCATTATATACTCAGCGTGAGCTTCAATTGTACATTTCATTTCAGATAAATTACTTTTCTACATAACACGTGGCACCGCCCGTTTAAGAAAAATTTCTCCCCATTTCCTCTTACAGTAAAACTTGATAAGTGAAATATCATTGATTCAAAACTATTTCTTCCTAAGTTATAGCTTATTATTCTAGTCTACGGCCCTTTTAAATTTGTTTTATATCTAAGTTGCCGTGGTCCTTAAGCGATCCCGCCCATTTTTACTAGAAATATTTTCTGCTACAAGGAAAATATATGTACACAATTTCATTACAATGTGTAAGTTTTTCTTCGAGTTATGACTCCGGAACATAGAAAATTGCTTAGTCATAAAAGGGGAGGTGCCACGCCCATTTTTTTAAATTTGAAGTTTTTCCTATTTATTGTTATAAATCCACTTGGGAAATGAAATACCATTGATACAAAGCAAAGATATAGCTTATTTCATTCGTCCACGACGCTTTTAAAATTCTTTTATATAAAAGTGTGCGTGGTTTTTAACCGATTTCGTTAATTTTAAATCAAAGCATTCCTTATAGTAAAGGCAACCTCTCTGCCGAATTTTGTTGCGATAGGTTTAACGGTTTTTGATTATTGATTAATAATATTTATAAAATTGATTTTATCACAAGTGGGCGGTGCCACGCCCATTTAAAAAAAAATTTTTATCAAGAGTCTCAATATCAGTCCACACATCAAATTTCAACATTCTAGGTGTATTATTTACTAAATTATCAGGTTTTTTGTTTTTTCCAAAATTTTATATATAAAAAAGTGGGTGTGGTTATCATCCGATTTCAATCAATTTCAATACCAATCTATTCTGGGTCCAGATAAGCTAGTTTACCCAATTTGGTTAAGATATCTCAATATTTACTCAAGTTATCGTGCTAACGGACGGACGGACGGACGGACATAGCTCAATCAAATTTTTTTTCGATACTGATGATTTTGATATATTGAAGTCTATATCTATCTCGATTGCTTTCTACCTGTGCAACCAACCGTTATCCAATAAAAGTTAATATACTCTGTGCGCCAAGCACGCTGAGAATAAAGAAGCAAAAAAAAAAAAAAAAATCGCAGGCTCGAAAATTATTTTTTTGGATATGCGTAGTGGAACTATTTTTCCTGAGCTCAAATCCTATCGAAAAATCGATGGCGCGATGTCGGTTAAATTTCGTCCATACAAATCGATCCAGGGTAATGCAGATAGATGAAATGTTCTTGCAGCTTAGCTGAATTCAGCTGAACTTAAATGAATTGCTTGTATACTTACGTATATGCATTGCAAACATACACACACATACATATGTATTTGCCATGGATTGCTATAAAGCAGTGATGCACTACACAAGTGCTGTTTCAGCACAAGTTCAAGAGATTGCTAACGCTTATAGAATTCCCCATATAGCTCACGTGAGCATCACTGCTATTAACAGTTATATCTGTAGGTCTGCGCACTCCCTGCAGGATAATCTGTAACTGGTGTCCAAGATTCTGGTCCTAAGTAAGACCACTTGGCTATAAATAAGAGCAAGCTCGAATGATACTGATCCTAAACTGTTGAATTTTAAACTAGTTTTGAGCAACTCTAATTTTAACGCAACGATTTTCACCTTAAATAAAATTTCCTTCATATGTTCGGTAGTGCTTGATTACTAAATTGCTTCAAATGCGCTAGAAGTGCATCAGTTGGGAGTTTGAAATTTTTCCCACAGGGTATTTGTGCAAATAAATACACCAAAATGAAATCCAAATTGAATCAAAGCGAAGTCGGTGGTAAATTCAACCAACGACAAGCAACGACCACCAACTCACGCCAACAACCACAACAATATGGCTCTCAATGACTTTACTAGGAAATTTTTTGGTAAATATAAGGAAAAGCTAAAGATGAGTTTAGTAGGAATCGGGTGGCTTACACGGGGTGTAGAAGGTAATGCAATGTGGTAAATCAAATTTTACAACCTGTGACCTCGGTCGTTCGTTCTGTTGCTGCTAATAAGATTTCGTGGTTGTTGGAGCAGAGATTTGCTATACAACAAGGTATGTGAAGAGGGCGCTGTCGTACATACGTACATAGAAATAAAATACGAAAATACTACACACACATTTACATATATACCTACGGAATGTATGTGTTATATTTACTATGTAATCCTTTTTCGTACAGTAATAATACAATATTAAACACTGGATTATTTGCGATTTGACTTGATGATATTGGAATGTTAGCGGTGTGCTGTGAAGGAGGTTTTGATGGTAAATTTTACTCGGTTTTGTTGTACTATATATGACCCGGCCTATGAAAAGTTGGCTTATGACTCAAAAAAAGAAAACTACTAAGAAACCGAAGAAATGCATTGTATATCTTTAACAGCTGTTTCTCGCAATTTCTTTTTTGAGTCATAAGCCACCTTTTCATAGGCCGGGTCACATATATATTTTGTCGTTTGCTCCCCATCGATTGCTCGTTCAGTTGATGATACGGTAATATATGGCTACTTTCGCCACACATACCAATATTCTATAATCAATACTTTGTTGAATTTGGTGATTATTCTATTTACTTTCAGCGACTTAAGTTTCTATGTACAAATAATGAGGGGAAGTTCTTATAAATAGTGTATTGGACCCTAATAACCCTCATAACCTAAATCACGAACTTTAAATCATGTCTTAGGAAATTGAACGGTCTATAAAAAAATACCGAGGCGACTCCCCATACGATTTTGGGAACTAAAGGCGCAAAAATAAAAAGCTGAAATTTTTATCGAATGTATTGAATAATTTGTTCATTATAGTAAAAGCAAAAATAGTTTTTTTTGCCCAACCCAATACGCATAAGTAATATTGTATCCTCATTAACTGTAACTGACTTAAAATACGCTGATACGTGATTCGCTGCTAACTTGGCCTTGCAAAATTTTTTTTTTGCTTCTGCACGCGTCTGAATTATTCGCGTTCTAGATTTTTAAATACTTTTCTGCTACACAGTGTTTGCAAATTCATCGATTAGTTATCGAAAAAATATCGACATGTAATCAAAAAATTATCGATATGTTTTCGAAATGATAAAAAAATTTATTAGAGAAAAGCTATAGAATATTTTTCGAAAATGTCATCTGTTATTTATCCAAAAGTTATCGATAGGTAATCAAAATTTTAAAGATTTGCTATCGAAAATTATCGATTTGTTATCGAAATGTTATCTATTTTTTATTCATTTGCTATGACAATGTTATCAATTTGATATCAAAAAATTGTTAAAATTTGAACTGTTGAACTGCTAGGTCAATAAGCATTTCACATAGGCTGAATGGACCCAGATTGTTGATTTCCCATCGGAGTGTTACGAATTTATTATAATTCGGCGATAAGAATCCGATAACAAACTGATTAAAGTTCGCTATCGAAAGTAAGCCGATACTAAAGCAATAAGAAGCAGACGACGGCTGAATGAGTCCGCTGTCTTACCAGACGTTTGTTTAACGACGAAACTGAATACTCTATCAAAAACCAGGACCCATGTTAAAAAATACTAAAAGCTTTCTAGGACCTACACCACTTGCTGCTTCTAGATCTGAGTATTGACCTGGCAAGTGCAGAGCATGAGCACAAAACAATCGAACACCTTTCCTCATTCTCCAATCTGCACTTACTATATCTGCTATCACTGCACAAGCTTTGTTTAAAGGCATGTGAAGCCGGAAGGCAGCGTCAGTTCAGAATACCTGCAACGAGCCTACAATCCTTTCTTTTTAATGATAGGAAAACCTTTGTTAGTCTAAGGTTGTAAGACATACACATGATCTGCGACCCTTTGCAGCCCCGCGTTTGCTTCCACACCTTTCACGCTTAATCGATCATATGCACCCATCGCCCTCTATTAATTACGCCGAATCTAATTGGGACCTCTAAGAAGCATGCTTGGACGGATACGCTGTTTTTAGATAGTTTGTTTACGTTTTCATTTCCATCTATTCCCATATGCCCTGGAACCCAATATAGATGTATGCTTCTCCCTGTCCCAATTATTTACATGGTTTGCTTACGCTGTAACATTCTTTAAGATGCTGTGCTGTGTGAGATTATGCCCTTAATTGCTGCTTGGCTGTCAATATAAGAGTTGGCACGGCTGCAGTTTAAGCTATTTCAATTAAGTTAATAAATAAAAATTATGATCGGGGAGCCAAAAAAGACGTAAGTTTTCTTTGTTCCAGTGGGTTCTAGTGCTACTCTGTACTCTGGCATGCATTTAGATATTGCGCTTTGTGAGATTATCACCTAAATGGGGATTCAAGGGGTTGATAAGCGCAATACAAAGCTTTATATAAGTTCAAAGCTCCCGCAACCCAATTTTCAACTTCACCTACGCATACTTAGCAGGCGAGGCTCTGGCGACCCCAGGTTCCTCATGGAACTAGGGGATAGGGAGGGCGATATAGTCTAGAAGGTTTAATGTGGTTATATAAATCGTTACTGAGATTGACGGGCTAGTACCTTAATGGTGCTTTGTTAGCGGAACGAACTGGATCTATATCCGGCAAAGGACCATAAAGTCATATCACACAGCTCAAGTTTAATGAGGCCCCCTTGGAACTGTCTGAGCATGCCAGAGTGTGGAACTTCCTCGAAAAAAATACAGTAATAAATATGAGTATGTTTATAAAAATTAGTTTGATATGTGCAAAACACCTGCAGGTGAGCGCTCCTGTGAAAAAGGGCGTCGTAACACATTTGCAGATATTGAGGTATGTATGCGTTTGCGCTGTATATGGGGTATTCCATCCCATTTCGACCAATTTTGAACCCGACCCCTTTAGAATTGGCTGAAAGTTTTTCTTCTTTTTCTAGCTTGCGAAAGACGTTTTTCAGAATTTTTTCAAATTTTTTCATCTAACTCAAAAAAAGTTATGAATTTTTAAAAAAACACCGTTTTTGTTTTCAAAATGCTATAACTTTTTCAAAAATTGACCGTTTGGGATTTTTTTTTTTTAAATTTCTTTTTAAATTTTTAAAGTTTTTTTTTCAATTAAATAAAAAAAAAAAAAAAAATCGGCCTACTCCGGGATTAGTGGGGATGATTGCAGAATTAATTGAAGTTTTTTATGAGAAAAAATGGCGAAATTCGAAAAATCTCGAAAAACTGAAAAATTACAAAAAAAACTTTAAAAATTTTTTTGTATTTTTTCCGAAAAGTACATTTAAAAACAAATTTAAAAAAAAGGTCCCTAACGGTCAATTTTTGAAAAAGTTATACCATTTTGAAAACAAAAACGGTGTGTTTTTTTGAATTCCTAACTTTTTTTGAGTTGGATGAAAAAATTTGAAAAAATTCTGAAAAACGTCTTTCGTAAGCTAGAAAAAGAAGAAAAACTTTCAGCCCATTATAAAGGGGTCGGGTTCAAAATTGGTCGAAATGGGATGGAATACCCCATATGTATGACTACGTAGCTACTAGCACGCATACTGTTGATGTTGCTTGCGCTGCTATAAACTGTTAATCTCTACCTTTATTTCTCTCTCCAACTATTTATTTTGTATAACTGCACTAGTAGCAGTTGCTCTTCAACAAGTTTTTCTGTTTTAATTGAAGCTAAATAAGCGTAAAAAGTGATTTTTCACATTTTAACCTTTTTTGTGCCACAGCTGGTTGCCATAACGCTGAATCTACAAAGTATATGTTCTTATAGACGTTTCATTTGAAGCTGCAGGGCCTACTGTGAATATCAGACCATGCTCAATATTTTTCAAGAAAGCACGTTTTTGGCTGAGTAAAACGATTTTTTTTAAATAAAGCGCTACTTACAATGTTTCTCTTGCTTCAACTTGGAATGATTCTTCACAAGAAAGTCCACAGGAATTCTACACGAAAACCATAACATAAGATAAAACGAGAAGCAAAAATTTTGTGTTTTTGTACTAAATTTTAATCCTGTAAAGGTTATTGGTTGCTATGAATTTCCTGTAACTGTATGATATAATTTGTGGAGAAATTCTTTTGGTTTGCTCGGATACGTAATCACCTCCACGGGTTTTCTGGTATTTCGTGCATCCCCAACTTTCACACTGGGATACTGTAGATCTTTAACTGGTTTGAATCTCTTTTAGTTTTTTTTCTTCTAAAAAAACCATTTCGCATGCTTACATTCCACCTTGAGTTCTACCAGCGTGCCACTTTTGAATGCAAGGCAGGCTTTCAGGCTACTCCGATTTTAAAATGATGAGCTGTATGAGCCAAATGCAGACATAAACACAATCCAGCAAACTAAAACGCAGCGGCTACGCTGCCTTAGCCAATTTATGCGAATGAAAGATAACGCTCCGGTTAAGTAGGTATTTTTGTCGTAAGCCGCCTATAGAAGCAGAGGAAGGGGCGGTCCTCACTACACTGGGAAGACCAGGTGAAAATAGATTTAAATTCCCTTGGTGTGAGCAATTGGCGTCAGATAACAGAGCGAAGAAGCGACTGGCGCGCTTTGGTGGGCGGCCATAACCGTTTAAACTGTTAAGCGCCATTTAATTAGGCAAGTACTTCTTTCTCCAGAATTTTCTTACTCAGATGGAATATCAGGTTGTATACCTCGCAGTTAAATCGATAACAGATTGATAAAACTGCCATAACAAATCGTTAACTACTCGAAACAAAACCGAATACTTTTGGATAAGTATCCGTTTATTTTTCTAACAAATGCTTAACTTTTCGATAACAGTTCAATAATATTTTGATAACGTATTTATAGCCTTTCAATAAGTAATCGATAACTTTTCGCTTGTAAATCGACAACTTTTCCATAATAATATGATAACATATTGGTATAACTCCGGTAATAAATCGATAGTTTTTGGTAACATATCGATATCTTTGCAATTATATAATAGCTTGCAATGATTTCAAACATTTTTTCATAGTAAATCGATAACTTTTCAACTAAAAACCGATAAACCTTTGATAAGAAATCTATAACTTCTCAGTAAAGTTCGCTATCAATAGAAACTTTAAAGGTTAGGTTGAATTGGCCGGTTAATAAAGACCGAAAATTTATAGGAATTCGATAACAAATCGGAGCCGGGCGATACACATCGGTGATAAATGGATAACCCGCCTGGATATCGGCGATAAACCCCAGCGGGTTAGGGGGTCAGAATATTCCCGCGGTAGGTATGCCTGTCGTAAGAGGCGACTAAAATACCAGATTCAAGGGGCTGTGTAGCGCAACCCTTCAGGTTGCCTGCGCAATATATAGCTTCTCCAAACCCAATTGTCAACCTCACCTATCCGCGGCGAATCCTGTTTCACTAACAGACGAGGCTCTGGCGACCCCAAGCTCCTCATGGAACCTGGGGGTGGGGAGGGAGGGGATGGCCTGAAGGTTTAATGTGGCCACATAAATCGTTCCCGAGATGGTCGGGCTAGCACCTTAATGGTGCTGTGGTACCGGAGCGTACCGGATCTGTATCCGGCAAAGGACCATTACATCGATAACACTCAGCCCAAAGCCTTCTTGGATCAACCTTATCGCTACAACAACAACATATCGTCGATAACACATCTTCAACTAATAGATTCACACCACTAATATTTCAATAACAACTAGTTTACGTGCCGTCCGTTATTGGTTCTGGCTTTGGTTTAGGCTTCTAATTTTTCCTCCCCCTACATTTTCTTTTTTTCTCTTTTTTTTCTCTCGCGCTCTTTTTCTTTCCTTTCCTTGCCTTTTCTTGTATTGTGTTTCGCAGCCAAGACGTTAACCATTAGCTTTGTTATTGCCATCCACATCATTTTCCTTCCTCCTCTTCTCCTATTTCATTGTCTTTACATTTACTACTACCTCTTTACTTTCTCTTTTATATATAATTGATTTATTTGTCTACTTTTATTTACTTTCATTAACAGTTTTGCTGCCTGACTTCGCTTATATCAAATTTGCCATATCTTATTTGTTAGCAAATGTTTTAAGTGCCGAAATATTATAGCGTTCAGGTGCTGATAACGGTCTGTGCCAGTCGGTGTGTATGCACATAAGTGCTCCTTGCATTTCCCCCTTCCTCGTACACCTACAAATACATACATATAGCCAAATATGCTTATTTTGCATGAGCTTTAGTTTGAACGGCCGCTCAACTCAGCTCGTCAGCTTTTGATTTTGATGTTCTTGTTGTCGCTATGTATCCTTACTTGCAACATTTGCTCATTTCATTATGCATGCTGCATTTTTCCTATGCATAACTGCATGTTTACATACACCATATATGATTACCTGTCTTTGTATGTATGTTTATGTGCACTACACCACTTCAGGCTTTTATGATTTGGGCTGCATAGCTTTGCTTAGCACTGTTCACTTTTCAGTTTTTACTACATTTTTATTAAGAGAGAAATTTATTTTTAATTAATGTGCACACACTTTATTCCTTTTTCTTTCAGCTCATTTCATCGGCCGACATATTGCAGTCATTCCTTTTCATATGAAAGTTAACATTTTTTTTTGCATGCTGCCTTTTCATTTTGATTTAACTACATTGCTGCACTTATGACATAAGTATGTATGTTGTTTTATTTGTTTTTGTTTTCAGCTCTCTCCACATTACTAAGGCCCACTGAATGCTTGTATGATAAAACGCGCCTGCATGTATTTAGTCGTACGTGTCGTATGTGTAACATTAATTAGGCATGACATTGCTTTATAAAAGTGTAGTGTGCCAGTGCTACCAAAGCTTTTCAAATATTTGTTTGCTTATTTTGAAGGTAAGACTAGATTATAATTTTCCACAAGCATATTTGAGTATTCTTTTCACATTTTTCTAAAGATTTAGTAATTTCAAAGTGCCCCAAGTGAGGCATTAATGATGGCAAAAATTTGAATGACTGCTAAAATTGTGCATTAGAATTGATGAGCTGTATTGTAAATGAATCAAGTCAATTGGTTAATTACAAGGCCATAGAAGCTTATGAAAAGCTCATTTCTGCTAAAGAAAATAGTGGAGAAGCAGCTACATATATAGATGTTTGTGTATTTAGGTTAAATGGTCTACCACTAAAGGACTCTTATAGAGTTCAGAAGGGACAGTTTCAGACTGAAAAAGGCGTGAGTACCTAGTACTCAGGAAGTTCGATGCCTAAACAGGTGTACGTCTAGAAAATACGTTTTTTTTTAAATTAACTAAAGTTCACCCAGCGGTTGAAGTTACACCACAGCTGAAGTGACTACCCTGAAAACAAATAATTTCAGGCTACTTTATAAGAGACTGGCCCATTTCTTGTCGGTAATAACAGATACCAATAAATTATTGTTCATTTTATCTGATTATTATCGCTAACGATTTTATAGTCGAGTTATCGGCGGTCGCCGTGGTGTGGTGGTAGCGTGCTCCATCTACCACACCGAAGATCCTGGGCTCAAGCCCCTGACAAAGTATCATCGAAAATTTAGAATAACGTTTTTTTGTCATTTAAAAAAAAAAAAATTTTTTCTAAGCGCGGTCGCCACTCGGCAATGATTTGGCAAGCACTCCGAGTGTATTTCTGCCATGAAAAGCTTCTCTCTGCCTTGCAGATGCCTTGCAGAGTCGGTCCATCTCGCCAGTTTGTATGAAAAACTAAAAGGAGCACCACGCCAATTGAAAGAGGACCTCGGCCTAAAATCTTTTCGGAAGCTATCACGCCGTACATTTTTTATAAGTGAGGTTCTAAAAATCACAGAAACCTTGGGATCATTTAATACGTCGTATAAATTAAAAATATTATTTCTATTTCTATGCTTCGTAATAACAAAAATAACCACATTATTTTAGAGAGTGCATAGTTATTATAGCCCGCTGTGATGATGTCAGACGTAATTAAGGTAACTTTGCTCCAATCATATTAGCCAGTGTATTGCATTTGAATATGGCCTTCTTAAATGCCAAATGCACCTTAGACAGTAGTTGTATAAATGTTACTGAAAAATAAGTTTAAGGGCTTAAGCCTTATACACAAACGTATTTGCCATATGTATGTATGTAGTATTAAGCGCCAAGTGAAATGTTACGCCAACAGAAATAATTACAATGAAATAAACAATCAAAAGAACACCATAATAACAACACTAAACCGCAAATGAAAATTAAACAACAACAAAAAGAAGGGCGGCATTAAGTGTGCGCTGTCATATGCTCTTGTGGCATGTTGTTGACGATTGCAAGGCGCCACCAGTGGCGATGTTGTTGATTGCTGCAATATCTTTCCCTGTAATTAACTTTTTGTTGCATTGCGCTATTCGCGCTTCATTATTATTCTTTTTATCTTACATCACAATTTGTTGTTTATTGGTATGATGTGTACGAGTGTGGGCTGTTGCAGTGTCAATGCAATGCTGTTTTGCTGACTTTTGTTGTCAACTCAAGCATTTGTCGCCTGACCGTCAAGTGGTGAGTAATTATTATATTTAGCTGCTTTACAATTTGTGATGGTTATAGGTTCAAAAATTTGGTTTAATAATACTTAAAGTTAAATAATGTTGATGTTGGCTTCATATAAAGGTAAAGATTGTAAAATAATAAAGTTTCAGATAAGTGGAAATTGTAGTTTTTATGAGCATCATATTCCCAAGCTAGAGCTTAACAGTCTAAGCGATTTCGGCCTCATCTTTTTGCGATACCTGTTACCAATCGGTTTTATTTAGAAAGTCTAAGGCTGCCTTCACATGCTCCGCTCAACTCAATGGAGGTCTCCCTTTTACTTTGCTTTCAAATGCGGGTGCGAGCCCTTTTTGAGCCGGATCATCTTTTTCCATTATCGTAAAGCTTATACGGCTTATCAGTAAATCTTTTTCGATCAATAACCCCATATAACCTTTTACTCATATAGTTATCCAATATTCCGCGATACCGTCATGTATCAGGCAAGGTATAATGGGATACTTATCTAAAGTGATTTATGCACGCCGTTGGAAGCTTTTACTTTTCAATTACCTACTTAGTCCAAAGTCTTCTCTTCGCGAATTTATTACCACCGATAGTGGCGCAAGTACCTTCTTTTTCCTAACAAAACTGCAGGACCCATTTTTTTACGCCTCTATTCAATCCAGAGCACCAATGATAATCAATTTTGTTGAATGTTCATTTGCTATGAGTAACTCGATAAAGTCGAACGATAATCGACACTGATGATGGCACAACGCCGAAACAGGTTTGTCTCTAACCCAAATTTGACAAGGGTTGACGGAACATCGTTCCAACATACATCCTTCACAACCCTTACGGGGTGAGTAGTAGTGTTCAATATCATTTGGAAAAGTTAACGATGCATCTCGATTCTTTTAATCTGAATGTGTTTCAGAATTTAGCATTTCATGAAGATTTGTTCGATAGTAGATTTACCAGATCTTAAGTCGCCGTGGTATGGTGGTAGCATGTCCCGCCTACCACACCGAAGATCCTGGGTTCAAGTTCTGGCTAAACAATATCAAACATTCTTCGGCAGTGGCTTGAAAAACACTGCGAATATTTTTCTGCCATGAAAAGCTTTTAAGTGAAAAATCGTCTGTGTTGCACCTGCCGTTCGAAGTCAGCATAAAAAATGTAGGTCCGCAAACTTGTAGGAAAACAGTAAAAGGTAACACGACGCAAATTCGAAACGAAGTTCGGCCTAAACTTCCTCGTAGGCAAATCGAGTAAAGTATTTTTACATTTTATTTAATCGATAGCAATTTTTTATCGTCTATTTATCGGTTTGCTATCGACTAGTCAATGGTTTCTGATTGGCGTCTTATCGGCTTCTTATAAACGTTTTACTGGTACATCTTCATGTCAGCGACGTTCAGTTTATCGGCATCTGTTTCATAACATACCGGGAAGTCAATGATAGCGAATCGTCAGCACGTCGATAACAAGTTGGTGACACTCCGCTAAAAAGGCGATTACTTTTTGCTAGTAAGTCGATAACTTTCCAATAATATGTTGATAAAGAATCAATAACTTTTTGATAACAAATCTATAGCTTTTTGATACGAAATCGACAACTTGGTAACAGTGCGATAACAAATCGATGACTTCGATAACAAACCGATAACTTTTTGATAAAATATCGATTAATTTTCGATAGATATACGATAAATTAGCTAAAAAACTCGAAAACTTATCTATAGCGCGCACGTTATCGCCAGCAAATTTGCAACAAATCGAGAACGAATGTAATAGCTCATCTATACTTAGTGACTGCACTTTCGCTTATATTCTGTATTCCCCTTTGCAGCATACTAAGCAGATTGAGGGAAGAAGCTGGAAGGAGTTCAACGTAAGATTGCTATGTAAGTTTTTGATAAAAGTATTAATGCTTCACTCCAATTTCTACTCATATAATTTGCTTGTAAGCAAAATCTCAATACTTCATCATCTCGTTTTTAATGTAAATTTTTCAATGCATACTCATGCACAATATTGAAATAAAATGTTCATCCAACTGTGCCATCATCTTAAGCAGTAGCACAGGTGGTCATACCGAAACACTAATGGCATGCCGTATCTAAAGTTCTATGCAAAAACGGAAATTTTTTTCTTATATTCACAATTATTAAAATTTTTTCGCCCTTAGCAATAACAAAAATTTATGCGTTGCATTTTTTTTTTATGAAGCAATGAATTATTGAATGATTGGACAAAAGTATGCGCATATATACACACATAAATGCATAATGGTACATATAAATAAGTTCTTGTTAACGAGAGTTCAAATGGTAGAAGTGGTACTTTTCAAATCATTTTTGAATGGCACATTTTGTGCGTGGCAAGCACTAGGGCACGTTTGATTGTGGTAAGGTATGGCTAAAGCTCTTATTCTACGAATTGCTGGAATGTGCTTCATATGATTCGAATATTTGCAAATGCGTTGAAAATGCACATTCTTCTAACATTCAGTTTTTTCACTTAATTTGCAATGCCAACAAGTGGCCGAGGATGATGCAGCTAACTGCGAACTTGCTAACATTTATTACCTCGAATGGAGGCAATTGCAGTTGGTGAATAAACCGAAGCGTGAAATTGCTGCAAAATTTTTAAAATAAGTTAGATGTCAAGGAGGGGGAGAGAGAAAAGTCATAGCAAAATCTATATACGTGGCAACACTCCCGTCCTATGTGACTTTGATTGGATAAAAGAGGTTAGGCCTAATATATTGCTTTGTATACGCAGCCTCTGAAGCTTACTCGGAAATATTTTTGTATTTGTTCATAGACCGGGTAAAGGCATAATGGGTCCAGAGGAGTTTTAGAAGGAGTAATTGATTTGTAAGGAGTATGGTAACAGGCAGCCATTCAATGCGCTTAGATGCGGCGAATATGTAGACGTTTAGTACGAAGATCACTACGTGAGTAGGGGTCACCTACCGCTGTGAATTTCCGAATCACAATTGGAGGGTTCACATAGTATAAGGGTCCGTCGATCCATGTCGTGAAGTATTAATGCTACTAAATGCAGATGACTTTGGTCTCCTTTCTGAGCCAAACTTATTAACACTAGCTGATTATCCTCTCAGAACTCACCAAAATGGTTCCAGAGCACTGCAAGAGGAGTTGGCGTAGGGAAGGTATGTTCATAGCTCCCGAACCTGGATACTTACCGTACTAAATCGGGAAATGCTAAAATTGTTATCGTTCTTCCTGTGACGGGATCTTTGATCAATGCTCGTCATCTGCTTCTTAAAGCTTGTTTAGATAGATGAATCGTCTGAATACTAAGGCGGCTCGCGTTAAACGTTTACGTGGCAGAGAAATAAGGGCGATATGCTTTCAGAATTGAGGACGGACAAGCTTACTCTGGAGATGCTCGTATTGGATGTAGACAAAGATACTAGGTAAAAGTATTAGGCTGAAGCTTTGCTTTCATGTTATTTCACTAGTGACTTGTAAGTTTTGAAGAGTCATTAAAAAAACGCTCATAGTATTTGAAGGTATTTGACAACCTTAAAGCCTCCAGTACGCGACTTTTCAATATCATCAATAAAAATAACGTACACTTGCGCTGAAGAAATGAAAGCGGGACTATCAGCAATCTTAATAAAAAAAGCCAGCTTGCCTATAACATTAACTACTTTAAGCGCTACGAGTCTCCGGTGCCGGAGTATATACTTTCTGTTCAACTGGAAGTTAAGATTAAGTTCAGGCCAAAGTTTCACAGGCGGAAAAACAGTTGTTATGTCTTTCGCCAGGAGTTTGCATCATCGCTTCTCCTAAAATTTTTGAAACCGTAATGGGTCTCTAATAACGAGGAAGATTTTCTCCACAGTGGCTATTGATGGTCGGATCACTTGAGCCCAAATAACTGCTTGGAGTCAAACGAATCTTTGGCAGCAACCAGACATGGGTATCGAAAAAGCTTTAGCAGCATTACTGTTTTAAAAGATCTACCCTTGAAAAAGTTTGGAAGATATACACCACTTGAAAGCATGGTATCACTTATGCTTTGGATGAGAAAGCCTTGCTCCTGGACCGGCGTTGTTTCTCGATAAAAAGAAATGGCTACCTTACTCTAATACGAGGCAGCTTTGATCGCCGATGTGAATAGGTAAAAATTAATGAATAATGGCATTGGCCTCAAGCGATAAGTGCTGCACCTTAAATAGATGAACTTGCCTCGGCCAAGAGGTTATTATATCGGTGAATGAAAGAAAGAGAGGGCCTTCACTGCATTGAAAAAAAAGGTATAGAAATACTTGGACTTCTTTAGTGTACCCAATCGTTTACTTCCACTTCTATTAGAACATTAAATTTTTCTTTAAAAAACCACCGCAGAGTCCTGGAGGAGTATTTGTCAAGAAAGGCAGGGGCGGTGAGTGGTCTAAAGATAAGTTCAAATCTCGTTTGCCAAGGTTAAGTGAAATGCGGAGACGAAAATTCAGACGTACATTCATAAAACAGAAGTAAGAGAGATGTACTCTGCCAAATCGTTAAGACATGTGTGCTTAAGAGGTCCTTAAAAGCGGATAGTACTTCCATTATACCAATCCTCTGAGCTTAACTATTAATCACCTCGATCGAACTTATTTGTCTTCAAGTGCACCTCCCCAGATGGCTATCGCTTCTTATTTTCCATAACCTAACATCATCCGAAACTAGATAACACGAACCCAGTAATTGCATCTTAATAACTCTTCACACACGTTCCACACAGGTGTGAGATTAGGAGGACTTTTAAGACTCCGTATAACACTAAAAACTTCTTAACCAACAAAAAATTAAAAAAAGAATTCAACAACTTGGAGTAACTTTCCAACTGCAACTGGTGTTATTTGCCACAACTTATCGTGTACGTTTTCCACTGCGGCTTCAGCGGTTTGATAGCACTTGCGAGCGACAAAAACAACAAACACGATAATGATGATAAAGGTAATGAAGAAAATGATGATTTATATACGAAAAAAGGACAAAGAAATAATAAGATGCGAATGCATGCGGCACGCCACTGAACTACAATAACAACAACCATATTAGCAAGAGTATCTAAAATAATAACAACAAAAACAAACCATATGTGCATGAGGAACTTTGACTGTAGCTTTTTGCTGTGAATTATTTAATGGGCGTGGCTGCTACACCTACCCACTGCACAAAGGTGTGGTTAGTCAATTTTAGTGGTTACGACAACGCCCAAGCAATGACGAAATTTGTGTGTGAGAGTATTTATGTGTATGTGTGTGTGCTTGACAAGCAAACACTTTGTCGCCAAGGTGTTACAATATGAATTTCAAATGCGTGTATATATGTGTGCGTATGCCTCATTATCAAAAGATGCGCCTATTTCAACACGCACATAACCGCACACATTTCCACATACACTTCGACATTTTTTGAAAACGTCTGCGTTTTTTGGGCGTTTACTGAGCGTAATGCAGGATATTTAAGCGTCTTAATGGAAAAAGTTTGTTGCTTTTCAACACGCGCACACAATCATTTGAACTTCTAACAAATGAACGCACATATATGCATAACTTTTTTATTTGTGAGTATATGCATGTGTGTTTATGTGTGGCCAAAGTAAGTGCAAAGTTCTTCATATGTCGCAAATGTGCGTTTTATAGTTTCTATTTGGCGCTTTTTCTTACTTTTGGCTTCTACACCTCAAAAGCGAGTCGGTTTTTAGAACACCCTCTGTTACTTCTCTTTCTCATCCTTTAGACGGCTGCAACGTTAAAATTTTTTTGTTTGTTTTCTCACTCGCATTCCGCTGCTTTGGAAATGTCATCGAAGTGCAAACAAACAAAAAGTAACATTCTCACTTAGTATAAGTTGTTGTTGTTGTTACTGTGATATTCACAACTGTTGCCTGCAATTTCATTTATATTGTTCATATTTTTCTTACAGTGGAGGTAACAAAAGTTCTAGCGTCGATTCCTGCTTTGAACCTTTGCTTAATATCACAGCTAAGAAAGAATATTAGGCACATTTTGTTATGTTGATTAAGAGCTAGGGTTCTAAGTTTGCATATCATATGTTGAACATAACTCACGCTGAACGACGGCAAAGGTCATTTGGTCTATAACACGACACTAAGAGTCAGATCCTGTGAGAATTGACCCGTTTTTCCTGAATCTAGCCAATCTGAGGAGGCTAACTCGTTAAAACAGAGTAATACGGATAACTTTCATAGGGGAGAATGTGATATGGCACAATGAGAAAATGAGCAGTTAGGCGCAGAACGGTGACAGGAGTATTATCTGAACATTTGACTTACTTAATCGTTGGACTGACTGGGCTGGCGGTGTTGTATTCTGCCTAATGAATGTGCTTAAAGTACGTGTAATCTCCATTGTCATGAAGTTGTGTATGATAGTGTGGTTGAGATACTTTCATATTTCAACTTTGATAGACAATTCCTGTGGCTTCCCAGGCCAGTACAAATAGCTACATGTCAGCACAGACGGGCATATCTATGTGCGGATATCGGATTTGAAGTGTAAACTTCTATTGTGTATTGCCGGATAGCTTTGACGAACTGGAGGGCGATACGCGAAAAAGCCCCGTACCGTTAAACGAGATACAAACGCGACCACAAATAGAACAAAAGGAGGACGAAGTGACGGCCCCTATGCATGCGATTCGTAAGGGGACCCTTAATGGTCTTTTAAGCACTCGAATTTTCTAATTTCTTCGAACTAAGAGTCACGCGGTTTCCAAGCAGGTGGATCCCTTACACGAGCGTAGGAGTTAGACGCGATGTCGCATGTCATTACAGCATAGGGCGGATACTTATGATAGGAAGGTAGTTGTGAATACCCGCCCCCGACCCACCGATGTCCCAAAGGGGCTTTGAATAGGAGACATAAAAGTACAGGGAGTGAAGGAAAATGGAGGACGTGAATGGGAAGGTAGGGAAAGACGGAGAGCCGAAGGACTAAGAAAACGAGAACGGGTGAGACAGCGCAGGAAAACTGTAAACGTAAAATAAGAAGAAAGGCAAGGAAGGGGAAGATGAGAAAGCGAGGGAGAATATGATAGAAAGAGAGTGAGACAAGCCGCATAACAAAGCAAACTCCGTGGTGGAAGAGAAGAGTGAAGGGAAAAGCTCGGGGGCTTAGAATAAACTCGCGGCAGGTATACCCGTCGTAAGAGGCAACTAAAATACCAAATTGAATCAAGGGATTTCCAGTGCAATATATAGCTTCTCCAACCCAATTGTCAACCTCACCTACCCATGGCGAATCATGTTTCTTTAACAGCCGAAGCTCTGGCGATCACATGTTCCTCATGGATCTAGGAGATGGTAGAAGATTTCACGTGGTCATACAAAATCGTTCCCGAGATGGTCGGGCTAGCGAAATAAAGTGATGCTAAGTTTGTTGGACTCTAAGTAAAGCTTCATGGAAGTCTTCTTGTCTAGACTCAAATCGAAGTTTACTTAGGTCAATGACAAGATATGATTTCTTTGTAGATCCAATTTTGCTACCCCGACTCATGTACATATATCGAACTTTTCTTATTCCATATGCAGACCAATGAATACATAAGACTACTTTAAAACATATGTTCGAAGTTCGAACATACGTTTGTGTATGTGTGTATGCGCGAACAAGTTGCAAATCACAAAATGGTAGGCAATTGAATTGCAATTTTGGCGCCTCTTTGTGTTAAGTACTTTTAGCAGATTTTTAGTTTTTTGTTTTTGTTACCTTTTATCCATCTTAGTATTTCCAAGTTAAGTTTTTATAGGAGTCCACATTTTGTATATTTTTGTTGTTATTGAGTGCTTGATTATTTTTTATACCAATATACAGTACACTTCGATTTTCGATGTGTGTGTGCGAGTGAGCTTTTCAAACTTTTGCAAAGAGAATTTCGCCATATGAATTGGTTGTGTCTCTTACTTACTATTCAGTGTTCCTTTTTTTGTTTTTTGTATTGTTTGCTGTGTGTGTATGTGTGTAGGAGCGTCAGCAAGGATTTGTTGTCGTTAACGCCTGACAGCATACTTTTAGGCTGTAAAAACAGAATTTTACGATTTTTCTCTCGTTTTGCACAGAATCAACATGAAATGTGAAATTAAATATGCACTTTTAAGTACAATCGAAGACGATAAAGAACGAAATCTATGATTTTATTGGATTTTATAGCAGTTGTATGTGTGTGTGTGTGTATTTTTGAACTGTTGGTATGCGACAGCAAGTAATAAATGCTAATGGTATTGAAATCCGCTTTGGGATTATAAAAGATTTACTACGATTATTTTTAACTAATGGATGAGTTGATAAACTTTATTTCTTAGTGGGGATGAACAGATTGATGCTTTTGACAAGAAGGGAAGCGGCTTCCATTTAATTTTGTGTTGTCGAATGTGTCTTAATTTGCTGCGTCTTAAGATGCCAAACACCACGCTGGCAAAATTTTTAGAAAGATGAAGTACAAATGGTATTTGCCCTCAACTTTCATCACAAAAGAGCGGGATTTATTTTTAAGGTATATCTTCTGCTCGTAAAATTATGATAATTTATTTTCACACATGACGTCAGGAAGCCTTTTCCAGCTGCGCTAATATCTACTTGATAACTTGAGGGACTGATTGAGGGACCAGCATCTAATTGATGAAAGTAAGCACCGTCAAAGGTTAGGACAATATAAGTAACAGGCGGAAAAGTTCAGAGCTACGTACAAGATCGCCATCATTAATATGACATTTGGGGATCACCAAATAGAAACATGTACCTCAATATCTGGATATGAGGCTAGACAGCAAGCTCAGATCTTCGCAGCACATTCGCTTAACCTGCGAAAAGGTGGTGAACACTGTAATGAACTTGAGTAGATTAATGACAAATTCTGGCGATTTAAAACTTCTTTATAAATTTTGATGTTGCTTTGCCCGAGACTTGAACCCAGTATCTTCGGTACGGTAGGTACAACATTGAGTTCGGCCTTTATAGGGCACACACTTGTGCGTATACGTAGACACACCCCAAGCAACGAGCCCACCTCACCTCGGTTCAATGCAGGAGCGTCCTCCGAACTACTTCAGCTTCAGTTACCAGAAGACGCGATCTCACGCTGGCAACAGCAGTGAGTCAGCAGTACTGCAGGAAAGTGGTTCGGGGAGTTAATACACGAAATGTGGCCATGGTTGAAGCTATCACACGAAGAGGTCGATTTCTGCCTGACCCCAATTTTAAACTGATACTGTTATTTCCTTAAATATATCCACAAAATAAAAAAAATTTAGATCCCAAATTAAATATACTGCTGTAATATGGATTATGTTCTCCTTACCCTCCTACAAGAAGCGCAGATGAGACACTTGGTGAACTCTCCGCGGGCAGTGTCATAAATAAGACAATTTCAGCAAATATACGAGGTAACACCAAACGAGAAAATGGTTGCTTTGTTCATTGGCGTAAGAGTAGCCACTGAGCTCAGGGAACGCAATTCAGTTCCATATAGGATACTAAATATGGTCCCAGGTCAGAAAATTGCGCGAATAGTGCGAACTTGCGTCTTGATCGCGTTACTATTCACGGCAAGGGTTGGTGCTATCGCTTTCTATTCTTCGTTTAAAACCTGCTTCGCTCCATTTTATCGGGAGTCCGTTAACACTTTTCTTTACCTCTGGACTTATCTATGGTTAGATGTGTAGGAGTGCCCTTCTACTACTGGTAAGTTTCTCCACGCCCTACCACTGCCGCAAGTGCAAATCGTCCCGTTGCCTAGTAAACCGTTCGGCTGTTGAGCAATTGTTGTCGCTCGCCAGATATAATTTAGTCACTGTCGATTAAATGGTGTTGATCGGTTCATACGTCGCTACGAACTTAACTCAGTTGTTGCCTAAGTGTTGCTTCGATACCACCTGCTACTAACAATGATCTTGGCTGCTACTACCTACTGCTGCTTAGCTGTTGTCCATCATCGGTTAGCTCTACGTAAAAGTTTTACATGTATATGGGGTATTCCATCCCATTTCGACCAATTTTGAACCCGACCCCTTTAGAATTGGCTGAAAGTTTTTCTTCTTTTTCCAGCTTACGAAAAACGTTTTTCAGAAACACTGTTTTTGTTTTCAAAATGCTATAGCTTTTTCAAAAATTGACCGTTTGGGATCTTTTTTTTTTAAATATTTGTTTTTAAATGTACTTTTCGGAAAAATACAAAAAAATTTTTAAAGTTTTTTTTTTTTTGTAATTTTTCAGTTTTTCGAGATTTTTCGAATTTCGCCATTTTTTTTCTCATAAAAAACTTCAATCAATTCTGCAATCATCCCCACTAGTCCCGGAGTCGGCCGATTTTTTTTTTTTTTAATTGAAAAAAAAACTTTAAAAAATTTTTTTTGTATATTTTCCGAAAAGGACATTTAAAAACAAATTAAAAAAAAAGCTCCCAAACGGTAAATTTTTGAAAAAGTTATAGCATTTTGAAAAAAACACCGTTTTTTTTTTTAAATTCATAACATATTTTGAGTTGGATGAAAAAATTCGGCCCACTCCGGGATTAGTGGGGATGATTGCAGAATTGATTGAAGTTTTTTATGAAAAAAAAAAATGGCGAAATTCGAGAAAAATCTCGAAAAACTGAAGAATTACAAAAAAAACTTTAAAAATTCGTTTGTATTTTTTCCGAAAAGTACATTTAAAAACAAATTAAAAAAAAAACAAGTAAGGAAGGTTAAGTTCGGGTGTAACCGAACATTACATACTCAGTTGAGAGCTTTGGCGACAACATAAGGGAAAATAAACATGTAGGAAAATGAACCGAGAGAAACCCTGGAATGTGTTTGTATGACATGTGTATCAAACGAAAGGCATTAAAGAGTATTTTATGAGGGAGTGGGCCATAGTTCTATAGGTGGACGCCATTTAGGGATATAGCCATAAAGGTGGATCAGGGTTGACTCTAGAATGCGTTTGTACGATATGGGTATCAAATGAAAGGTGTTAATGAGTATTTTTAAAAGGGAGTGGGCCTTCGTTTTATAGGTGTTCGCCTTTTCGAGATATCGCCATAAAGGTGGACCAGGGGTGACTTTAGAATTTGTTTGTATGATATGGGTATCAAATGAAAGGTTTCAATGATTATTTTAAAAGGGCGTGGGCTTAGTTCTATAGGTGGACCCCTTTTCGAGATATCGCCATAAAGGTGGACCAGGGGTGACTCTAGAATTCGTTTGTGCAATATGGGTATCAAACGAAAGGAGTTAATGAGTATCTTAAGAGGGAGTGGGCCTTAGTTCTATAGGTGGAGGCCTTTTCGAGATATCGCCATAAAGGTGGGCCAGGGGTGACTCTAGAATTCGTTTGTGCAATATGGGTATCAAACGAAAGGAGTTAATGAGTATTTTAAGAGGGAGTGGGCCTTAGTTCTATAGGTGGATGCCTTTTCGAGATATCTCCATAAAGGTGGGCCAGGGGTGACTCTAGAATTCGTTTGTGCAATATGGGTATCAAACGAAAGGAGTTAATGAGTATTTTAAGAGGGAGTGGGCCTTAGTTCTATAGGTGGACGCATTTTCGTGGTATCGCAATAAAGGTGGACCAGGGGTGACTCTAGACTTTGTTTGTATGATATGGGTATCAAATGAAAGGTGTTAATGAGTATTTTTAAAAGGGAGTGGGCCTTCGTTTTATAGGTGTTCGCCTTTTCGAGATATTGCCATAAAGGTGGACCAGGGGTGACTTTAGAATTTGTTTGTATGATATGGGTATCAAATGAAAGGTGTCAATGATTATTTTAAAAGGGCGTGGGGCTTAGTTCTATAGGTGGACCCCTTTTCGAGATATCGCCATTAAGGTGGACCAGGGGTGACTCTAGCATTCGTTTGTGCAATATGGGTATCAAACGAAAGGAGTTAATGAGTATTTTAAGAGGGAGTGGGCCTTAGTTCTATAGGTGGACGCCTTTTCGAGATATCGCCATAAAGATGGACCAGGTGTAACTCTAGAATGCGTTTGTACGATATGGGTATCAAACGAAAGGAGTTAATGAGTATTTTAAGAGGGAGTGGGCCTTTCTGGACCAGGGGTGACTCTAGACTTTGTTTGTACGATATGGGTATCAAATGAAAGGATTTAATGAGTATTTTTAAAAGGGAGTGGGCCTTCGTTCTATAGGTGTTCGCCTTTTCGAAATATCGCCATAAAGGTGGACCAGGGGTGACTCTAGAATGAGTTTGTACGATATGGGTATCAAATTAAAGGTATTAATGAGAGTTTTAAAAGGGAGTGGTGGTAGTTGTATATGTGAAGGCGTTTTCCAGATATCGGCCAAAATGTGGACCAGGGTGACCCAGAACATCATCTGTTGGATACCGCTAATTTATTTATATATGTAATACCTGCCAAGATTTTAAGGGTTTCTTATTTCGCCCTGCAGAACTTTTCATTTTCTTCTACTTAATATGGTAGGTGTCACAACCATTTTATAAAGTTTTTTCTAAAGTTATATTTCGCGTCAATAAAACAATCCAATTACCTTACCATATTTCATCCCTTTTTTCGTATTTGGTATAGAATTATGGCACTTTTTTCATTTTTCGTAATTTTCGATATCGAAAAAGTGGGCGTAGTTATAGTCGGATTTCGTTTATTTTTCAAACCAAGATAAAGTGAGTTCAGATAAGTACGTGAACTGAGTTTAGTAAAGATATATCGATTTTTGCTTAAGTTATCATGTTAACGGCCATGCGGAAGGACAGACGGAAGACTGTGTATAAAAACTGGGCGTGACATCAACCGATTTCGCCCATTTTCACAGAAAACAGTTAACGCCATAAAATATATGACCCTACCAAATTTCAAAAGGATTGGCTAATTTTTGTTCGACTTATGGCGTTAAAAGTATCCTAGACAAATTAAATGAAAAAGGGCGGAGCCACACCCATTTTTAAATTTTCTTTTATTTTTGTATTTTTTTGCACCATATCATTACTGGAGTTGAATCTTGACATAATTTACTTATATACTGTAAAGATATTAAATTTTTTGTTAAAATTTTACTTTAAAAAATTTTTTTTTTTTAAAGTGGGCGTGGTCCTTCTCCGATTTTGCTAATTTTTATTAAGCGTACATATAGTAATAAGAGTAACGTTCCTGCCAAATTTCATCATGATATCTTCAACGACTGCCAAATTACAGCTTGCAAAAGTTTTAAATTACCTTCTTTTAAAAGTGGGCGGTGCCACGCCCATTGTCCAAAATTTTACTAATTTTCTATTTTGCGTCATAAGTTTAACTCATCTACCAAGTTTCGTCGCTTTATCGGTCTTTTGTAATGAATTATCGCACTTTTTCGGTTTTTCGAAATTTTCGATATCGAAAAAGTGGGCGTGGTTATAGTCCGATATCGTTCATTTTTAATAGCGATCTGAGATGAGTGCTCAGGAACATACGTACCAAATTTCATCAAGATACCTCAAAATTTACTCAAGTTATCGTGTTAACGGACGGACGGAACGACGGACGGATAGACATGGCTCAATCAAATTTTTTTTCGATCCTGATTATTTTGATATATGGAAGTCTATATCTATCTCGATTCCTTTATATATGTACAACCAACCGTTATCCAATCAAACTTAATATACTCTGTGAGCTCTGCTCAACTGAGTATAAAAAGATCCCAAACGGTCAATTTTTGAAAAAGTTATAGCGTTTTGAAAACAAAAACAGTGTTTTTTTAAAAATTCATAACTTTTTTGAGTTGGATGAAAAAATTTGAAAAAATTCTGAAAAACGTCTTTCGTAAGCTAGAAACACAAGAAAAACTTTCAGCCAATTCTAAAGGGGTCGTGTTCAAAATTGGTCGAAATGGGATGGAATACCCCATATGTATATTTATATGATCTGCTCCAAACTACTTCACTTTTGTATAAGTAAGTAAGCCAGTCTCCTTCTTTCTATTGCTGCACCCTTCTCTGAAAGGGAGAGGCGCTGCGCAACAAGCACTTCATGCCACATTGGCGTGGTTCATAAATTACAAAAAAAGAAATGCAGAGAGAAGAAAAAGAAGCTTAAGCAAAATGCTAGTCAGTGGAGCCGGCACAATTTGTTCTACACAAGCTTCAAATATTTAAAAACTTTCCCCGAATTCTTCTCCATCAATACTCACTTCCTCTCATACAAAATTTCCATCTCTAAAAATCGTGGCTTCTCCTTTTTTTCTCTCCTATTCTCACTAACACTCCATTTCCTGCGTTTCCTTGGCGAAGAGGAAGAGATTAACCTTGTATAAATCCATAGCAGATTTCAGTGCTCTCTCTTCAATACTTCCAGAGAAATGCATAGTTAAAACTTAAATTAATATTAGCCATGAAACGTCTTCTTTATTAAACTATGTAGTATAGATAGTAGTGAACTTAATTCCTTTTACCACACTTAGTCGCAGTTCGCCCAATCATTTGAGAACACAAATGGATATGTACCTACTGCCACAATTTAATATATTTAAATTAAAATTTTATGAGCACAGGTTCCAATGTGAACCACTCAAATTTTAAATTATAAATCTTCATGCAAAATGTTGTACTCTCCATAACCGAAATGTCACACAAAAACCACAAAACTTAAAGCTGGCAAAAATTCGTATGTCCAAACAAAGATCTAAAAATATGTACTCCTTTTACGTTAGCGTCATAACTATGCATATCAACATGTAAGTGGTATATTTACATACGTGCATATATATGTATGTATGTTAGCTTGTCTTTATGGAATATATTGGATTGCGTTAGAGTATCTCTAGAGATTTTTCATTTTTATGGTTCGGTAAATCTGTGCGCTCTACTTAAACCATATTTAAATTTTCTCACCCATACACAAACTTACTTATATATGGGGTATTCCATCCCATTTCGACCAATTTTGAACCCGACCCCTTTAGAATCGGCTGAAAGTTTTTCTTCTTTTTCTAGCTTACGAAAGACTTTTTTCAGAATTTTTTCAAATTTTTTCATCCAACTCAAAAAAAGGTATGAATTTTTAAAGAACACCGTTTTTGTTTTCAAAGTGCTATACTTTTTCAAAAATTGACCGTTTGAGATCTTTTTTTTTTTTAAATTTGTTTTTAAATGTACTTTTCGGAAAAGATACAAAAAAATTTTGAAAGTTTTTTTTTCAATAAAATAAAAAAAAAATCAGTTTTTCGAGATTTTTCGAATTTCGGCATTTTTTTTCTTATAAAAAACTTCAATCAATTCTGCACTCATCCCCACTAATCCCGGAGTGGGCCGATTATTATTATTTTTTATTTAATTGAAAAAAAAAACTTTAAAAATTTGTTTGTATTTTTTTCCGAAAAGTACATTTAAAAAGAAATTAAAAAAAAAAGATCCCAAACGGTCAAAAACGGTGTCCAACTCAAAATAAGTTATGAATTAAAAAAAAAAACGGTGTTTTTTCAAAATGCTATAACTTTTTCAAAAATTGACTGATTGGGATCTTTTTTTTTTAAATTTGTTTTAAATGTACTTTCGGAAAAAAATACAAAAAATTTTTTAAAGTTTTTTTTCAATTAAATAAAAAAAAAAAATTATCGGCCCACTCCGGGATTAGTGGGTTGATTGCAGAATTGATTGAAGTTTTCTATGAGAAAAAGAAAAAAAAAAAAAAAAACGGCGAAATTCGAAAAATCCCGAAAAACTGAAAAATTACAAAAAAAAAAACTTTAAAATTTTTTTTGTACTTTTTCCGAAAAGTACATTTAAAAACAAATTAAAACAAGTAAGGAAGATTAAGTTCGGGTGTAACCGAACATTACATACTCAGTTGAGAGCTATGGTGACAACATATGGGAAAATAACCATGTAGGAAAATGAACCGAGGGAAACCCTGGAATGTGTTTGTATGACATGTGTATCAAACGAAAGGCATTAAAGAGTATTTTATGAGGGAGTGGGCCATAGTTCTATAGGTGGACGCCATTTAGGGATATCGCCATAAAGGTGGATCAGGGTTGACTCTAGAATTTGTTTGTACTATATGGGTATCAAATTAAAGGTATTAATGAGGGTTTTAAAAGGGAGTGGTGGTTGTTTTATAGGTGGTCGCATTTTCGAGATATCGCCATAAAGGTGGACCAGGGGTGACTCTAGAATGAGTTTGTACGATATGTGTATCAAATTAAAGGTATTAATGAGAGTTTTAAAAGGGAGTGGGGGTAGTTGTATATGTGAAGGCGTTTTCCAGATATCGACCAAAATGTGGATCAGGGTGACCCAAAACATCATCTGTTGGATACCGCTAATGTATTTATATATGTAATACCTGCCAAGATTTTAAGGGGTTTTTATTTCGCCCTGCAGAACTTTTTCATTTTCTTCTACTTTTCTAAAGTTATATTTCGCATCAATAAAACAATCCGATTACCTTACCATGTTTCATCCCTTTTTTCGTATTTGGTATAAAATTATGGCATTTTTTTCATTTTTCGTAATTTTCGATATCGAAAAAGTGGGCGTGGTCATAGTCGGATTTCGTTCATTTTTCATACCAAGATAAAGTGAGTTCAAGTAAGCACGTGAACTAAGTTCATTAAAGATATGTCGATTTTTGCTCAAGTTATCGTGTTAACGGCCATGCGGAAGGACAGGCGGACGACTGTGTATAAAAACTGGGCGTGGCATCAACCGATTTCGCCTATTTTCACAGCAAACAGTTAACGTCATAAAATCTATGCCCCTACCAAATTTCAAAAGGATTGGTTAATTTTTGTTCGACTTATGGCGTTAAAAGTATCCTAGACAAATTAAATGAAAAAGGGCGGAGCCACGCCCATTTTGAAATTTTATTTTATTTTTGTATTTTGTTGCACCATATCATTACTGGGGTTGAATGTTGACATAATTTACTTATATACTGTAAAGATATTAAATTTTTTGTTAAAATTTTACTTTAAAAAAATTTTTTTTTTTAAAGTGGGCGTGGTCCTTCTCCGATTGTGCTAATTTTTATTAAGCGTACATATAGTAATAAGAGTAACGTTCCTGCCAAATTTCATCATGATATCTTCAACGACTGCCAAATTACAGCTTGCAAAAGTTTTAAATTACCTTCTTTTAAAAGTGGGCGGTGCCACGCCCATTGTCCAAAATTTTACTAATTTTCTATTCTGCGTGATAAGTTCAACTCATCTACAAAGTTTCGTCGCTTTATCTGTCTTGTAATGAATTATGGCACTTTTTCGGTTTTTCGAAATTTTCGATATCGAAAAAGTGGGCGTGCCTATAGTCCGGTATCGTTCATTTTAAATAGCGATCTGAGATGAGTGCTCAGGAACACACATACCAAATTTCATCCAGATACCTCAAAATTTACTCAAGTTATCTTGTTAACGGACGGGCGGACGGACATGGCTCAATCAAATTTTTTTTCGATCTTGATTATTTTGATATATGGAAGTCTATATCTATCTCGATTCCTTTATATATGTACAACCAACCGTTATCCAATCAAAGTTAATATACTATGTGAGCTCTGCTCAACTGAGTATAAAAAAAGATCCCAAACGGTCAATTTTTGAAAAAGTTATAGCATTTTCAAAACAGAAACGGTGGTTTTTTAAAAATTCATAACTTTTTTTGAGTTAGATGAAAAAATTCTGAAAAACGTCTTTCGTAGGCTGGAAAAAGAAGAAAAACTTTCAGCCAATTCTAAAGGGGTCGATTTCAAAATTGGTCGAAATGGGATGGAATACCCCATATGTATTAGCTAGCTATGTTACCAGCATCAGTGATATTTTTGGCTTATGTTTGTTTGTGTGCGTGTGTAATGCATTTAGTAGATTTAATAGTGTGTATGTGCATTATATCAGCTCGTAAAAATGGATATGACATTCTCATATGCAGCGGTTATATTCACTTGATTCACCTCTCCACCAAAAGTACCGCTAAACAAAAAGTTATCAAGAAACGATTTATAAGATTACGTTTATATAAAATAATCAAATATGAAGTTGCTTGATGATAAAATTCTTAAAGTTTTAGTCTTTGTTTGGAAAAAAATTTGATTAAAGTTTTTTTTTATAAAAACTTGATAATCAGCTTTTTATGGTTAAAAATTCTAAATGTGAAGCTAGAAGATTCCCGAAAAATGAAGCTTTTCAATAGGACCATTTTTTGAGAACACGTTTTTTAAATTTATAGATATATAAAATAAATCGCATTTGCTTCAATATTTTGAAACTATTTTCTGACACTTTCTGTGAGTTTTTCAAAATTTTCTTGCTTAAAATTCAGTCACAAGAGTCGCCATTTCTGAAAACAAAATCAAAGCTGGAGAAAAGAAACAAAAGCGGTCTAGTATAAAGATAGTAACAAAAGGAAGACCTATAAAGCAGCTGCTGCAGCGCGACAAAGCGCAACTCATGGATTTGGTTATAGTTGTTGTGTTTGTGGTGGTGGCGTTGATAGCTTGCAACTGCTGCTGCTACAGCGAGAGCGATCTACTTCGTTACGTTTCAAAATTTGCATAAAGAAATCTCTATTTTCATAAAGCCATACACTTACATACATACACACTCATAGAAAAGCGACTTGTCTTTTATGCAACTGTGGGGACTAACAAAAGTTCGTTTATTTGACCGAAAAAAGATGAAACAAATTATTATTAATATTTAATATTATTAAAAGAAAATGTCAATGTAAATGTAAATGTAAATGTAAATGGATCTGTAAATATAAATTTAAAAAGTGTAAATAAAATGTATATATAAATGTCAATGCAAATGTAAATATCCCTCCGATTAGCGGTGAATAAATTCAACAAATCTAAGCTTGCCGTCTAACCAGACGAAATTTTACACTTTGAACTTTATCCAAAAATATTTAAATTTTTAATTAAATTTTGATGAAAACTCGTTGATTTCTGTGATAAATTTGAATTTTTGTTGATAAATTTTGAAACGAATTCGATGTATGAGGTTTTATATACTCAAAAATGTGTTCGCCTAGCCAAACGACAACGCTAAAAAGTGACATAATCAACTTTGGTACAAACAAACAGATAAGATAAAAAGGAAAAAAGCAAAGAAGGCTAAGTTCGGGTGTAACCGAACATTACATACACAGCTGAGAGCTTTGGCGACAAAATAAGGGAAAATCACCATTTAGCAAAATTAACCTAGGGTAACCCTGGAATATGTTTGTATGACATGGGTATCAAATGAAAGGCGTTGATGATTATTTTAAAAGGGATTGGGCCTTAGTACTATAGGAGGACGCCATTTCGGGATATCGCGATAAAGGTGGACCAGGGGTGATTCTAGAATGCGTTTGTACGATATGGGTATCAAATTAAAGGTTTTAATGAGTATTTTAAAAGGGAGTGGGCCTTAGTTCTATAGGAGGACGGCTTTTTCGAGATATCGCCATAAAGGTGGATCAGGGCTGACTCTAGAATAAGTTTGTACGATATGGGTATGAAATGAAAGGTTATAATGGATATTTTAAAAGGGGTTGGGCCTAAGTTCTATTCATAAAGGTGTACCAGGGGTGACTATAGAATGCGTTTGAACGATATGGGTATCTAATTAAAGGTATTAATGAGGGTTTTAAAAGGGAGTGGCCCTTAGTTGTTTATGTGAAGGCGTTTTCGGGATATCGACCGAAATATTGATCAGGGTGGCCCCGAACATCATCTGTCGGGTATCGCTAATTTATTTATATATGTAATACCACGAACAGTATTCCTGCCAAGATTCCAAGGGCTTTTGATTTCGCCCTGCAGAACTTTTTCATTTTCTTCTACTTAATATGGTAGGTGTCACACCCATTTTACAAACTTTTTCTAAACCAATCCAATTACCATGTTTCATCTTTTTATTCATATTTGGTATAGCATTATGGCATTTTTTTCATTTTTCGTAATTCTCGATATCGTAAAAGTGGGCGTGGTCGGCCATTTTTTATACCAAAATAAAGTGAGTTCAGATAAGAACGTGAACTAAGTTTAGTAGAGATATATCGATTTTTGCTCAAATTATCATGTTAGCGGCCGAACGGAAGGACAAACGGTCGACTGTGTATAAAAACTGGGCGTGGCTTCAATCAATTTCGCCCATTTTCACAGAAAACAGTTATCATCATAAAATCTAAGCCCCACATGGATAGGTAAATTTTTGTTGGACTTGTGACATTAACACATCTAGACATCTAGACAAATTAAATGAAATAGAGCGGAGCCACGCACATTTTGAAATTTTCTTTTTTGTTTGTATTTTGTTGCGCCACATCATTACTGTAGTTGAATGTTGATATAATTTACTTATTTACTGTTGACATATATAGTAATAAGAGTAACGTTCCTGCCAAATTTCATCACGATATCTTCAACGACTGCCAAATTACAGCTTGCAAAACTTTTAAATTACCTTCTTTTAAAAGTGGGCGGTGCCCCGCGCATTGTCCAAAATTTTACCAATTTTCTATTCTGCGTCATAACGTGAGCCCACCTATCGGTTTTTCGAAATTTTCGATATCGAAAAAGTGGCCGTGGTTGTAGTCCGATTTCGTTCATTTTAAATAGCGATCTGAGATGAGTGCCCAGGAACCTAAATACCAAATTTTATTATTATGGCAAACACTCACCTGGTGGATTGCTGATAAAAGATTAAGAACGATTATGCCGCTTCTCAATCCTTTTATAGGCCTCAGGAGGTGACGCCATTTAACGGACCCGTTTGATGGAACAAAGTCCAAGAAAGGAAAAAAAAACGCAACGAGAGTCTTCTGCCAGCTACCCCTCCAGGTGAGGTTAGTAGTTGACAATGCAGACTTTAATAGGCATGCTTCATATTGTTCCACCCAAATTCTTGAGGATCTGGAAGAAAACAGTATATATTACATTATTGGCTTTCATATTCCGATTTCCTGAGGTGCTGAGCAGCTCAGGTCAAAACAATTTTAGTGTTTTTAATTTTATGGTATTTGCAAAAAATTGTGTATGCAAATGGCTCTCAACCGAATTTTCATTTTCAAGTGGAAATTCTTTTGATCAATCCGCGACTACACTGCGACTGATAAATCTTTCAAAAGCTTGGTAAGTAGTCTCTTAAACAGAAAATGGATTTGCTATTGTCGATTTAAGGGAATTAAAAATTATAAGCGAATTTTGGCTAAGCCCCCCCTCGTACTGATAAAGCTATTGTTTTAGTATTTGAGTTAAATTTGCATGTAATCATAATTATGTACTACCTAAATACACACGCTTATATACTACACACTCACACGCG
Organism: Eurosta solidaginis; assembly: GCF_040869045.1. NCBI lineage: Eukaryota > Metazoa > Arthropoda > Insecta > Diptera > Tephritidae > Eurosta > Eurosta solidaginis. The sequence continues at coordinate 11,815,651 of NC_090323.1, read as the reverse complement.
CATAATTGCATACCAGAGGACGGGAAATCGCTCGAAAAAACACTCCTTTGTTTATATAGCTCTTATTTTCATAGAAGTAAGAGTATTGGACTTTAAATTCAAACTCCCTCTTGGAATATGAGTTTTTTGTCATATCCGCTTACACTCATCCATACGTATGTATATGTTTATGCGAAGAAGGAAGTTCTCTAATATCATAAGGAAATTAAATAACTCACGTAGTTAAATGGTTTATGCCGGTTCCCAGGTGACTGCATATAAACATATGAATGTTTGTTATGTAGATAAAGTTGAAGATAAGGGATAACTAAAATGCCGGCTTTCATTTATCTTCGTTGACTTAGACCTGTATTCGCAGTATTCGCTGTATTAGTCCTCTACTGGTATATCCACCTATTTTCTATACAAAAATGTGAATTCTTGCAGTTGATTTTTAAGTAATTTCTCATAAAGGGAGACACTTGATACTTGGACCATAGCTCGGATTCGGATAGGCAAAGAAATATGTTGTTGTTTTGTATAAAAAAAAATGTATTCACTTAGTACATGTAAATCTAAAAACTGTCTTTGAATTTCCTAAGTTACATTTGTATTTAAATTTATATTATAGTGAACCGTTTTAAATTAATCAGTATGCTTCAACAATGAAAAATGAAAAATAAATGCTGACGTATATATGTATAACCAGTGCCAGCATATGATATTTTTATGAGGTCACATAAGCATTGAATTATGCGCATGCAAAGAAAATGAGAACAAAATATGAAAAAAATCTACTCATAAAACAAAAGAACTGTAAATATAGACAATACTTTCAATCAAACTACAAAATTTTAGGGGAATATTTAGTAAAGTTCATTTGCATTTGATTGTGTTTTGTATATGTATGTGTGCGAATAGAACTGTGCATGCAGCTAGTACTAAGGTCCACACATTTTTACCTTCATTTACATATTGAAAAGAACAAAAAACAACTGATTTTGTAATACGTACATATTACACAACAGACCAGCCAATTATTGATCAATGTTACGTATACGCTTAGGCGTCCATACACACAATGACACGATTGATGATTAGCAAATAAACAATGACACAGACAACTGACAACACTACATTATTCGAATGCTGATGATGGAAATCTAAATTGGCTATACTTGGATAGAGTAGAACACAAAAAGCTACAGAAGAATTTACTTACAATTAGGTTTGTATGTAAATGCCAAAAGCACAACACTAATGATAATGTTTTATAAGAATGCATGAATACTAATGGCTTTTCTTGGAAAAAATATCAAAAATAAATGCTTGGCAAATTCAAAAGCTTTGTGCTTTTTTTGTCAATACGTTTAAGGCACATTCTACAGCAATTGGTATAATTGTGTTCTCAGAAAAAAAGAAAATCACTACATAATACATATATCATAACTGTCCAGGCGTTGGAGGGAGTTACGACTGGAAAATGTGTGCATCTTTTCTTTGATGGTTTGCGAGCGCATTTGATTCTGATTTTACCAGAAGTCTCTCTGATACATTTTTGGTAAAAGGAGTACACCCCCTGTAAAATTCCAATAAAGGAATTAATATACATATAACCGATTTTCCGTCATAACTTGTCTAATTTGTTGTGATGGAAATGGATGTAGGACTTTGAACAGGCGACCCTTTAATAAGCTAGTGTGTGGTGGCGTGTTCAAACCCAACTTAATTCATAATGCTAATTCATAAGCTTTTTAATAAATCTTTATTCTTGATGCCAGAATAAGTTATTGTTAGCACACTCAAGGAAAAAAAATAATAAAAATACGTATATTTGACTATATACTTTTAAAAGCAATATTTTTTAACGACTTTACTAACACTAAAAAAAAAAAAAAAAAAAGTCGTTGAAATTTTGCATCTTATTGAATTGCTATTAAGTTGCCTAGATTGTGCTAGCAACTGATTAAAATAAAAAATAGTTAATGTCTTGACTAATGAGACTTTAATTAACAATAGTCACGAAAATTTGATTGTTAACGATTAATAAATATAAAATCCAATTATTTCGCATATACACATTGAAATATTAGTCGAAATGATTAATTCTTCGATTTAGTACCTTTGGACTTATTCTAATCTAACTTATTTGACTTTGACTAAGCTGTGTAACAATAATCCCATTAATTAAGTTTGTTTATTTGTATCTCAGTGGTTGATTGCTTAGCTTTATTTAAGAACATATTCATTATAAATATGGAAAAGAAAAATAATTAAATGAGCTTGATTTAAGTGATTTAGTCGTTTGAGAATATTTCGCTTAAGTTCAATAATCTTTACTACTTGGACTAAAATTAGTTTTGTTATTGATATTAGAGAAAAATTAAAAAGTATACAAATGGCGATGCTTACCAGGATATGTTTCTAGATTTCACTTCTTCATCAGTTAGCTTCTCGGCAGCTGAGTATTGGACTCGAAATCTCCAACATTCGTACTTTATACCAGATTAAAGGCAGTTTATCTATTCAGCCATATGAATGCCCCGCTGCTCGTTTTGAAATTGGTCTCTAAGCATCGCCTTTTTGTAGCTAGATCTTTACAACCATTAGGAATATACTAATTCTATGTATTTTTAATCCTAATTGTGTGGAATACTTATAGGTGCGCTCTCAGGAGCTTAGTAACATTGGATTTTGCAAAGCGAACAGCGGAGCGTTCCGATGGCTGAGTGGACAAAGGCATCAATCTGCCTTTACACTAGAATAAAATATGAATGTTGTGGAGTTCGAGTACTGAGTATTCAGCTTCTGATTTTTCTCTTATTACTCGGACAGATTAGGCAAATAGTTTTGAACGATAAATCCCAAATCCTCTAGAGAATTAGGGACATTCGCTTGAAGACACTATGTTTGTAAGTTAGCACTCATTAACCACAACTTAATTAGCCATACTTTTTGTTTTCGAAAAAAATATCAGTAAGACACTTTAATTAAATATCTATTTAATCCAGATCTTAAAAAAATACTCAGATGTGAAATAAAAGTTGTCTTAGCAAATTTTTATAATCCAGTTCATTACAATCAGATTATTCAGTTTTTTTTTTAAACGGATAAAATATCATATCTCTAAAGAATAAAGAAGTTATCGGATTTTATTTAAAATAAGTTTTGGCTTAATAATAAATAATTGTGGACTTACTAAATACAATCAATTTAGTCCACATTACTGAAAAATTTGTTTTCATGAGCGTTTATTAAACTTTTAACAATGGGTTTTGTTACTAAAAGATACAATTCATCTAACAAGTTTTAGATCAAAGCATACAAAAAAAGATTAAAACTCTATGAGAAGGTCCTCAAAATATCTTGAGAGAGCTCCATATAAAGTAACTTAAACATTTTTACCAGAGATTGCTATAACAGCAAACGCTTTTTTGAAATCACTAAGCTCACATAGAATCATTCATGAGACATAAAAAAAATTATTGGTTTGCATTTTTATTACATAAAAACTTACCTACATATACCTATATATGTATTTATGTAAATCATTTTTTTACGATTTCTTTCAATATTTTGATTTTGCATGCGTCTGCCTGTGACATGCACAATCATTTTGTTTATCAATGTAGTTAATCAAAAAGTCTACATACTTACATATTCATTTATTTTAGAATGCTATTGGCACTACGTTTTGCTTATAGGCGATAATATATTTGAAACATACAAACAAGTATTTTAAATGCAAATTTATATTGTACGTCTACTTAAAAACTCACTCCATATGCGACCACATGTGATGCCATAAAATAGGCAAACGTGCTTTTTGAATTTGGTGCTCTTTAAAAGCTCCAAAAAGGACATGCAATCAATTTGCTGAGTATAAAGTCGGTTATGTAATTTTTTGGTTATCACTAAGTTCGCATTTTTCGTTAGGTTGAAGGATTTTGGAAGTATTTTTATTAGACATATACGCCACCGATAAATGCCGCCGCCGCCGCCGCCGCCGATTTTGGTCGTTTTTCGCACGCCGCCGTTGAATGTCAAAAATATACGCACAGCGGCGGCGGCGTCGGGCGCGATACTACATTTTCTACTCGTTTAAGACCGTTAGGCTATTTATTGTTCATGTCGAAAATTGGTCAGGTATGTTTGAAAGGAGTATCAAGGGATGAGTATCACTGTCAGTTATAAGAAACTAATTGCGAAATTTAACTCTTTCTAACTGTTCAAAAGTTATTTGAAAAAACAGGTGCTTTCGATGTCAGTTTAACACGGACCTTGCACCACCCAATTCACCAAGTTATTAAAACAAAACACTAAAAGAAAAGTTATATAATAAATTTATATGCTTACCTTGCATATTTTTTTCAAAAAATTAATAATGAGCAATGAATTCAAATAAAATGACACAAGGCAAACATGTTTTCAAATTGTCTCAAAAAGTTAAAAAAAAAATCAAATTACCCAAAAAAGTTGTCGATTTTTTTAAAACTTTTATAGTGCTGAAAGAATAAGCGCAATCAGTGATGCAAAATCTTTAGTAGGGGCATAAACACTCCTTTGAAAGGATTCTTACCTCATACTTAAGTTGTGGATATATGTACGTATGAGAAGGGTTTGAAAAATCACTTGGGCTTACATTCAAACATCTGTTGTTTATTTTCGAAACTATACAAAGCATCTGAAATGAAAATTTTGCTTTTCACACTTTATCTTTCAACACCCAAGTCTCACGGTTTGACATTTCCTAATGGTGGCGGCCCTATACAAAACTAGTCCCATGTAGTGAATCACATTGATTATAGCCTATAAACCAAGTTTAAATATCACCTACACGTTACGGCTCCTTTTAGAAATGTGAATACGTAGGCACATATATTTATCAGGCGAGGCTTTGTCCTTCGCAAGAACACTCAAAGTGGTGAAGCAAAAGCTTTCCCAAGACAGTCGAACTAATGACCGTGTGTGCTACTACCCTAACCTAGTGGACAGTCGAACTAGTCTGAAAACTGAACCTACGCTGTAATCCATAACGAGCTCTTATATCACAAGGCCGGAAAACAGCAGTAAACATTTTCAACTTAAAATCGGTCGACTCTCATTCTAAAATATCGTTTTGATTTAATGAAGACTATTGAAATCAAAGCTGTAAACTTTGGTCTACATTTTAAAAATTTTATCCAGGGTCCATGCGCCGAGGATTATACGATTTTCACCCATGAGTTACGCAATTACATCCACTTAGACTGCTCATGATTTTGAGGGCGGCATCCTTGGCCGCATAATAGCTCCCTAACGTTTCAAGGTGTTTCCCTGGTGTAGCTTGGCAGCACAGTGCGACAGAGACATCCATTGGAAAGTCTTAGGAACTAGAGCTTCTAGGAAAGTTACGTCGACGAAGGTATGAGTTCGAAGTCGTAGTCCTATAGCTTAGGTGCTGGCATGTGGTGTGAGGGTCAGGAGGCGTGGTAGCGACGGGTGGTCGGGATGGCTACTGTTCGCACATCGGGAACTGTAGCTCAAAAAAACTGGATGGACCCTGTGCCACGAGAGTCATGAGTATTAATAGACCATTAATAGCAACCGTAAGTCGCCTTTGTGCATGACCGCCAAGGAGCCACAAATGATTTAAAGAAATTGTGTTCGCGACGTTTATTACGAGTTAATCCCAGGTGAAACTACGCTTTGAACGAGATATACAGGCAAAAGTGTGACCATTTTATGTATCTCTATTTATTTTCAGCAGACGCAGCAGTACCAATTTCAAAGACCGGGGTTAGGTTCGAAGCCTCTCTGGAGTAAGTGAACAATCCTTCCACAAGGAGCTACTCCTGAAAATTTTTGAACTATATGTGAGATTATGAGGCAAACACACCGGATCTTTCCGAAATGGCCAAAACGTTGAATTCCTTAAATATATACAAATAAAACCTTTCCTAAATATTATTTTTTTTAAAATAGAAACATTAAGCTTTTTAAAGTAACAACACCGGCGTGCGCCGGCGCGTCGCCCACACCGCCGCCGATAAAATGATCGGCGTAAACCTCTACTTCAAATATATTATAAAGATTGTAAGCATGAGTTATGTAAATGTTCACTTAAAAACATGCATATATTTGAGGAGTAATGTGAAAATGAGGATCACGAATTCTGTAAAAGTATTTGAGCAAATTTTTCTCTGTTTTTTTCTTGTATATATGCTTAAGGGAAAAATAAATTAAAGTGGGTTGTAGAAATGGGTGTGACAATTTCCGTATACTGGAACATTTTAACAAGTGTATTGTTTTTAAATGAAGAGTGCATGACCCTTCCAAGGTCATGCAAATTAATAAATGATCCTAAGAGATTTAATTCTGAGCAATTTTTAAAATGTGGCCAGTTTTCTCGATATGACGTAGATCTACCTAATCAGCCTCCTTGCATCGCGAGATCATATACATTGTACCGAACATCTTGAGTTTTTAACCCACTTATCGCACCACTTTACCCTTGCTCTTATTAACGACTCAGATGCAATCTTTTATCCATTAGAAATACTATCACACTGTTGTTCCTTGTTGGTCCACCTTTCGAGTTGGGGGCGTTGAACTTTAGAGTTTGCTGTGACGCCTTTTTACTTTACGTTTGCTGTCGATGATTGGAATCTTATTCACGAAATTCCTTTTCTTATAGCTGCTGATGTCTATGTATCATGTATTACTGTGGTCTCTGTATAAATATCCAACTTTGAAGTATCTGACTTATCCAAAGCCTAATTTTAAATCGTCCTCAAATATGATTCCAGTTAACCTACATTGCATCCCAAATGAATTTGCATAAGCCGCATGCGGTTGAGCCTAATCAGTGTGCGGTTGGTTGTATCGGGCTGACTGACTTGGTCACACCTGTGTACTTGCGCAGGTTAATCTGAAACTATTTTAACGAAGAGTAGGAAGAATAAAGGAATGGTAGACGAATATGAGGCCGGATATGGCTAGCCGTAAGTCAGAAGTAGTGTTAATGAGCTTAAAGTGGACTGTGGATAAAACCCCCACTTCAAAGTTCTAATTACAGAATTTAGGAGCAAACATTAACCCAAAAATAGATTTAAAGAAGCGCTTCTGGCCATTGGAAGAATAATGGGTAACAATGACGGCCTAGATCAAGCTACTCGCCAGCTATTGTCAACAGTAACCAGCTCTAGGATATTGGTGTTGGGTACCAGTGCGACAGGGATATATACCAGCAGCCTGCATTCCAAAGCACAATTGTGCTCTGATTGTGTAGGTATGCGAAGGGGCATTCAGTTTAAATTTTTGGAGACGCATAATGTAAATTGAGCGACCAAAAAAATATTTTAGCAGCCTATACCCTTGCAGCTATATGGACTGTATCCAAAGACGCATTCATCATTGCTATATCTCAAAATATACCAGTATATCTGCAGTCAAATAAAACGGTTGATCTATAGATCTGAGAAATTATTAAGTAGCTGAAACGGTGGGAGGAATCGATGAAAGCGCACTGGGCCTTCACATTACTTAGGAATATAAAGAAATGCTATGAAAATGCTATGAGCGTAAACGCAGTAGCGGCTTCGTATAATATTTTTCTTGTATATAAGGATGGCCACACGTTAAACAGAACTAGAACATCCAAACATGCAAGTTTCCTTGCCCTTATTTTCACAGCGAAATACTCACTGTATGCAGGGGTATTGAAAAGGATGCTTGCACGAGGAATTTAGTTCCCGTAACGTGCAAACGCTAAGATTTTTAGATTACTATTAGCAATATGGCCACTAAATCACGTTCGTCTCCACGAAGTAGTACCTATTAACGATCCCTCTGGGTGTGAACATATGATCAACCTGGTTTTATTAGGCCACTTGAGGGAAGTACGCTGCGACAACACCCAAAAAAAAAAAGAAAGTCTGAAATGGCCGAACAGACACTCTGGATCACGAGTTTCGTCAAGTTAGGGGAGGGTGATAGTAATTTCATGTGTACTCAGAATAGTGACCTCTTAGCTATTCATCTACAATGTTCTTCAAAAACATACCCAAAACTCTTTTACTTACACGAATATTAAACTTAAGTGGCTCTATGTTTGTATGTAAATGTGTAACCTACTATATTTTGAACTAAGTTCGTGTACTTTCCTGTCCTTTTCTTTATCCTTTTAGCCAAGTGTAATTTGTGGCTACTTTTGTGGCATTGTTTTCAATTTACTTAAATACAATTCAAATACAAAAATGGTCAGCAAAGATTTACTCTTTCATTTTTATTACAAATGGCGCCTATAGAGCTACAGTAAAATGCCAGCAGTGACTAGATACTATTCTAGTAGTTTATAATAAGACAAATAAAAAAAAAAAAACAATACGAAAAATAAAAAGAAAATGAAATTGTATGCCATAAAGATGATTGGATGTTGCGTGTTATGCTAATATAAAAATCTCAGAGAGAGCATTATTTAAATAAATAGCTCCATTCTATTGTGCAGAATCAAGTAGCTCAGTTGTTGTTGTTGGCTGCTATTTAAAGCAATATACTTATTGAATTTATCAAATTCAATTGCTTTTTATTTTTATATATTATTGCGTCTTTTGTTTTTGTATTTTCTACTTGAGTGCATTCATATAAAAGCAGCTGTTTCGTTTTTTTTTTACTACTCAGTACTTTACCCAACAGTTTTAAATAGTTTTTAAGTTATCTCTTCAAAAAAAAAAGATAGAAGTGTTAAATAAATGATTTTGATTACACATCGAATCGTGTGTGCAGGCAAGCGAATTTTATGTAGTTTCAGTACTTACAATTTTTATGGTTATTACATATGTACGTATGTATTTGAAATAAATCTGTATGTGTAAGTGTATATATGTTGCCCAGCCCCTTTGGAGTTGGTTGGTATCTATGGGAAGTCGCTGCAGCATTTTCGTTTTTATAGTCTAGACGTGTTTAATACATTCAGCACATGCAATTGTGCCAAAAGCTGGGAAATAAGGCGATACTTCAAATTTAATACAGTATTTCATTATATGCAAACATACATACGTACATACTAACTAACATGCTGCAAAATCAAAGAAATTTTGGAGGGTTTAAAATAGGGTGCAACCCATCCAGCCGGTCACTGAATTACTGAGGATTGAGATTTGATCTTGTTTAAAGTATACCTCGACTGCTAAGTGAGATACTACCTCATCTCAAAAGCCGTTTCGAAAATGCACTATCTCAGAATATATTTGGAGAACGCCCTATCTCAGAATGTTTTTTTTTTTTTTCAAAAACGCCTTAACTGAGCGTAAATTCAATACATTTTGACATAAGCTGGGGTGCTTTTGAAAAAAATTATAAAATAGAGCGTTATTCAAAACTTTTCTGAGATACAACGTTTTCGAAACGTCAGCCAATGGGTGGAGACATTCCACTCAGCTGTCGACTTAGACAACCCAAATTATATGAACTAATGAAAAAAATATTCATGTGAGAGAATATATCTTCATATATATTACCTCTAATTGCTATTTTTATGTACGGGTCCCTTTTTCGCTCTTATTTGGAATCCGAAACTATAAATAAAGTTTTGGTTGTAAAGATAGAGATTCGGGCTATTAGCGCATCTTTGGGTAATTTTGGTCGTAGCGCTTTTGTTTAGCTATATTTTATTAAAATAACTTGTTCAAAGTTAACGATTGTAAGCTCACAAAGAAATTTATTTGTACTATGGCACTATTGTGAATAATTTCACTGCATTACCGGCAGTTGCTAACATACGCCAGATGACAGCGCAAGCTGAAAGTTTTAATTGATTTATAGAACAGCTGATTTATGTCGATATTTGATAAGACACTTTTATATTGGTTGCGCAAGATGCGCACGGGTCCGGCTCGTACATTTTTACTAGGGTTTAAGTTGTTTTGCTCCTCACTGTTTTTTTCTGGCCTCCACATTCGTTCCCAATATTTATGCAGAACTTGTAAGTGTCTTCATTTGTTTATAAACATACACACGCATATTAGCACATTTAGAGTAAGAAAAGGGCTACCTTGTATAGGCTACTAGAATGCTGTGCTCAGTCCACATTAGCGTGTTGTGAACATGTAGTGCATTAAGAAAATTTATTTTGATATATTTGCAATTTAAATATATTTTTTGAGTTATGCGTTTGTTCAGAATAGTTAAACGGACCTAATCACGGTGCTGGTGGCGTGTGATAAATAATTTCTTCGAAGGATTTAAGGACCTCAACGCGCAGGCAACGGTTAGTACCGAAAAATATTTAATGATGAGCTGTACGAGCTTTACGCAGATACCAACATAATCCAGCGAATTAAAACGCAGCGGCGATTGAAGGATGATGATCCGCTGGCAATCTTTGAAATTGCACGTGTAAAACTTGAAAGGGTACGGTTGCGATGAAAAATCGATTTTTTATTTGCGGATTGCTCTCTGAACCAACGAACCGACTCAGATGCATCTTCTGTCCACATTTAAACCAGGTTTTGCATTCTGAGCTTCAAGTTTTGATGATACTGTTTGATAGTGTGTTTCTAGTTTTAAGGTCAATTGAAGTGATGCCTTATGCTTGGGCTATTGATTTGAAATAGGGGTTTGATCAGTCTTTTTTGTCTTAAATTCCGAATAACAACGGCGCTGATATTTGTTACCACAAATAAATATGTGACTCCTATGCCTCTATTTGGATGTAATTCGTTTCTCATATGCTACTAGTTCTGACGAGATTGGAGTCAAAAAGTCAATAGCGTACAAGCCCCAATGCGCCCATTTTTATAAGACCGCAAAGTGACAGTTTCTTCACATTCATATCTCAACTCGTATCTCAGTTGTTCGCTTGTCACATTATGCGATCCTAGGTCACCGGATTATCTGTAAGCTCTTTGTATATCTCAATCGCTGTATTTTACCTTCATACATGTGTGTGTAGCTTTTGTTATCTTGTTTTTGTAATAGCGTTTGTTTGTTTATTGGCAACGGGAGTTTTGGAATAGCATAGTGATGAACGATACTTCGCTACTAAATGTTATCTATGAAAAATTAAGGTTGTCAAATACCCTGGGAGAAATCATGACAAAGCAGCTGAGTTTTATAAAAGTCGCCGCCAGCGTGAAGTGACCATGGTCCAAGGATGTGAAGTTCTAATTCCATTGTTGCGGTGGATAAATAGCCTTTTAATATACAGAATTTTTGATTTCTTCATTTGACAGTTCAGTCAGACGAGCCACCAAAGTTATAGAGTATTTCTAAATTTTGTCACAACATGTGCTGAGGAAGTTTTCTTTTGGGAGCTCATAGAAATGAAACCCCCCGATACACTAAAATAACTTAAAATGTTTCAATTTTTTTCTTTTTCACTAATAATTTCGTACAAATTCTGACAGCACACAAAATTATGCAAAATCTCATGACTGTAATCTTAATTGGTTAATGACATGTTTTTAGGTACAATAAATTTATTGTTAATAAAAAAATGCAACAGCAATAACTTATGAATTACGCTTAAAAAAAAAAAAAAAAAAATACTAATATATTCTAGCCAGAAAGTCGCTTGAAAGCTTCTACAGTAAAAAATGCTTATTAAAAATTGTATATCTACCAAAATCTGTTTGGTTACAAGGTAATTAAGTATGAAAGTCCAATCCATTATTTGGTCCAAAATTCATTAATTTTAAATTGTACGCACGTACCAAAAATTAAATTTCATTTTGCTTTGCAATTGTATTTTTAATTGTGTAAATTAGTTAAAACAACAGATTTATGAACAAAGTGCATTAAATTTTTTTATGTGTTTTATTTTATTTAAGCCCGAAATTTCATGCTAAAAATATATATATTTTTTTATACAAACTACATATTACTACACATTAGGTGGCGGCCACCGTGGTGTGATGGTAACGTGCTCCCCCTACCACACCAGATGCGCTGGGTTCAAACCCCGGGCAAAGCAACATCAAAAATTTTTGAAATAAGGTTTTTCAATTAGAAGAAAATTTTTCTATGCGGGGGAGGGGCGACCCAGTGTTTGGCAAGCGCTCCGGGTGTATTTCTGCCATGCAAAGCTCTCAGTGAAAACTAATCTGCCTTGCAGATGCCTTTCGGAGTCGGCATAAAATCATGTAAGTCCCGTCCGGCCAATTTGTAGGGAAAATCAGGAGCACGACGCAAATTGGAAGAGAAGCTAGGCCTTAGATCTCTTCGGAGGTTATCGCGCCTTACATTTATTTTTTATTTTACATAGTAGTCAATGTCCTTAAAGTTATTTTTTTTTTCGTTCAGTCACCACTGCGTACTAGTAATTTGAAAATCTGAGTTTACAGCAAAATTAAGGATACATTTTTTATTTATATTTTTTTTTAAATTAAGTACACAAAGCATTAAGCTTGATTGCTTAGCCTTTACATTATTTACGAGTGTAATTAAATTGTTTTCCAATTACGTTACATAGAAAAATTGTTTTTGTAATTAATGAAACAAACTAAATTGCTTTAAATATTTTTTGTTCATTTAATTTGTTTACGTTTTTTGTGTGTGCATATTTTTATACCTTTCATGAACATGAAATGGTATATTAAATTTGGTCCGATGTAACGTGAGAAATATAGAAGATAAACTCACCATTAAGTATACCGAATTGATCAGGGCGACGAACTGAGTTGATATAGCCAAGCCGTCTGTCCGTCCGTCCGTCCGTCTGTCCGTCCGTTTGTCTGTTTGAACGCAAACTAGTCCCTCAAATTTTGAGATATCTCAATGCAACTTGGCACAAGGATGTATTTTTGTATTATATTAGACATTTGTCGGATCCGGTAGGATCGGACCACTATAACATATATTTCCCATACAACCGATCGTTCAGATAAGACGAGTTTGGTCATTCCTGCCGCACTTTAGAAAGTATAAGCGTGAAACTCGGTAATATATATTCTAATATATCATAGAAGATATCTTGAGAAAATCACTTCGATCGGAGCTATATGTATATAGTATATACCTACCCCATACAACCGATCGTTCCGATAGAAAGATTTTTGGCTATTTCTCCCTTAATTTCCAATATAAAAACGTTAAACTTGGAGATATTTATTCTAATATATCATCGAAGATTTCATGAAAAAATCATTTCGATCGCAGCTATATATAATATATATCCTATACAACCGATCGTTCAGATAAGGGGGCTTTTTGCCGGTTTTTATTTTATATTTATCTTAAAAATCGTTTAGGTATGTACATCTGTTCACAACTTTCCAGCAGAGGTGTAGGAAAAACAGGCATTAACGCCCTGCCATGACGTGATCAATGCGACAATAACGGGATCACCGAGAAACTTAAATACATGAGTTAATGCCGCCTGACTTGGTGCTAACCCCTCAAAGAAAGATTAAATAGTCTGCACCATGGGATAGTAATCTAAAGTCTTAGCTAATAATCTTTTAATGGTCAGGGCTAAGTTTTTCCAGCAGCTCCAAATATATGGAAGTAACTGTGGCATCTAAGCTTATTAAGAGGTTAAACCTGTGGCACAAGAACAAACGTACTCATGGATCTATGTTGCAAAAAAAATGCAAGGAAAAAAGTAAGCTCAGAAGCCAGGGCTCACAACTGGATGTAGAAACTATCTGGTCGACAGAATATAGCATACGCAGCGCTCAAAAAAGCTTAGTGGAAGGCGGTTGATGTGACCTACATAAACAAAATGCTAGCGAAAGTTCAATGCTCTACTTAAGATGAAATCACAGGAGCAATTAGGATATGTCCTTCTGGGGCTTCTCATGCAACCGACATTTCAAGATGTCCCTAGGTTTCGAAAATTGCGCCTTTAAAAAGTATATGAACATGGCCATTTTCGGCTCAATATTACTGACTCCCATGTCAGTCTCTTCGGCCTCCGTTATTTTATTATTTTGGTGTTGGTTATGGTTTGGTTATATTTATTGTTATGGTTATGCTTATGGTTATGTTTATGGTAACGGTTAGGGTTATTGTTACGGTTATGGTTATGGTTATGGTTACGGATATAGTTATGGTTATGGTTACGGTTATGGTTATGTTTGTGGTTATTGTTATGGTTATGGATGGCTATGGTTATGTTATGTTTATTGTTATTGTTATGGTTAGAGTTATGGTTATGTTTATGGTTATGGTTACGGTTATGGTTATGGTTATGGTTATGATTATGATTATGGTTATGGTTATGATTATGGTTATGGTTATCGTTTTGGTTATATTTATGGTTATGGTTATGGTTTTGGTTATGTTAAGGGTTATGGTTATGTTTATGGTTACGGTTGGGGTTATGTTTATGCTCACGGTCAGGAGGTTATGGTTATGGTTATGATTATGATTATGGTTATGGTTATGGTTACGGTTTTGGTTATATTTATGGTTTTGGTTATATTTATGGTTATGGTTATGGTTTTGGTTATGTTAAGGGTTATGATTATGTTTATGGTTACGGTTGGGGTTATGTTTATGGTCAAGGTCAGGAGTTGTGGTTATTATACGGTTACAGCAAAAATTACGGCTACGGATAAGGTGATGGTTGTGGTTTCGGTTATGGTAACGCTTGCGGCAATGGTTTCGAATATAGTTCCAGTTGTGGCTATAGTAGCTTTGTACATTCGCTGCTACTGTTATGATAAGGGTATGATAAGGATTTTGCGGGTATACTTATGGTCAGAGCTAAGCTCTTAAGTTCAAACTCTACTACAATAAGGGTGTTTTCATCATAATTGCTATATTTATTTATGCATACTAAGTTTAAATAAATCCAATCCAATTTAACTGGCCTCATGAGAGCGCATAAATAATTGAATTTTCTGCGTGATATCAGCATACCTTTAGGCGTTCAGCAAATTGACCGCAAAATCAAAAAAAAAAATTTGAATAACAAAAGCAATTAACAAACGTACAAAAATTGAAAGAGAAATGAAGAAAAAACGAAATAAATTTTAATTGCAAATTGTCAAACGTTGCAATTTAATAAAGCTAATGAGAATAATAAATGTGTACGGTTACAAATAGAAAGCACACAAATCTACCTATGCCAATAAAGCGACCTACAAATTAGATATGTAGAAAAAAAAATTAAATTACAAAACTCAACTCACAAACAAATAGCCATATTAATTTATTAATGAATAAATGTCAGCATGTATGAGTATTTGTATGTGTGTTTTGTTGTAATATGTATATGTGGAGTGGTGTTTATGCGCTATGTAAATATTGAGCATATGCCATATTTATGCTTTTATGTATGTGTATGTGCAAACCAATTTATCTGCCAAATCTATTCAATCAGGTTTTATCAAAGTAAGATAATGATCATGTTAACATGCTTATATGCGTATACCCTCAAGGTAAAGTGGTGTTGGTTGGGCATACTCGTAATGCTACGCAAACACGCCAGTTAGTACATATTGCCAGCGGTCCAATGTAATCAGCAAATATTGGACATGAACTAAATTAGTTTGAAAAAGAGAGGCTAAGTATGAATTAAAACGTGCATTATATACCCAGTGGTGAGTTTTAAATAACATATGAGCATTTTCATCACATTAGCGGGAAGTCTGGCGAGTTTACTTGTAACAATACATGGTTTGGTTCATATAAGATTCGAGGAAAAGAAAAAAAGAGTCAGTGAGTGTATATGAACCGAAACAAACTAACAATAAGACAATGTGGACAATAAAGGGAGAGTAAGAGAAAGAAGATATGCCAATCACAAAATAAAACAAATTCATTGTAAAGACTAGAAGATTAAGAAGATGGTCCAATAAGTTTACTCTTATGATCACTATGACAAGCTGAGTTGGTTTAGCCAAATTTGTCTGTGTATCATCCTCTTTCTATTTGAATACAAACTTGTCTAAAACTTTTTGAGATACCCTCATGAAACTTGCTATGTCACAAAGCTCATATTAAATAGAATAAATAGAAACAGAGGAATATTTTCGAATGATTTCGGTATTGTTTTCTGAAAAAATCGAGACGTTTTCATATAATTTTGACACAATCTTCGAATATTTTCGGGTTAATTTCGTACATCTTTCCTCGTAATTTTGAAACTGTTTTCGATTAATGTTTAAGGATAATTTCGGCACTGTTTCCTAAAAGTTTGGAAATTAGTGTTATGAGTTGTTTTCCGAGTTATTTCAAAATCACTTCCTGCCTAATTCGTAATAATTTTGATATAATTTGTAGTTATTTTGGAATAACTTCGGTGCTGTTTTGGCATAATTTTGGAACTGTTTCAAAATATTTACGGAACTATTTCTTGATGATTTTGGAGTTAGTTGGGATGCTTCGGTCACTATTTGGAATTCATTTTCGGACTATATACATATTATTTTAGAGCTTTATTCGAATCAAGTTCGGGTCTATTTTGGAAGAGTTTAGATACGGTGTCTGAAAAGTTTCGAAATTGCTTTGGGACAGTTTTCGAGTTGCTATGATATTTTTGATATAATTTCGAGACTACGTTCGGATCATTTATGGCTATCAAAGGAGTATTTCAAAATGATTCTTGGTATCATTTGTGACTGTTTAGGTATCATTTCGCTCCCAGAATCAAAAAAATAACAAAATGGTTTACAAATTATATCAGGAACTACACAGGTAACTACTTCGAGGTTATTTCTTGGTTCTTCCGGGCCATGAGGAAATTGCTGACTGAGTTCCTTTGACTAGAACTATAATATTTTCCTCAAAAATGTTTTCCTCATATTCGTTAGCAAATTTCGTTCAATCTCGGAGGAGCTCCTACTGTACTCCCTTCCATAGCAAAAAGGCAGTAAATTGTAAAAAAACAAAATCGCAGCAAATTAAATATTTAGTTTAAGATTTTTCAAGTAAACTTCAAATGTATGACCTTGCCTTGTCTTTTATTGTGAAGTTTGATTATATAAATTGTGGTCGCAGGAATTTATTGACATTAAAATCCATGAACCAAGAAACAGATCTCAATTAGAAAATGAGAGAGCACACAAATCTTAATTAGCTGGGAATAAATTTTATCGGTGTGAAGTCACGCTTTTGACAACATGTTTCATTGCTAACGCAGTGTTCAGACTTTATTCCAATCGGAGTATTTTACTCCGCTCTTACCTCATACTACATTTTTTATCTCAAAGCTTTATTTGGGTCGAGTTGGAAAGTAAATAGTATCACTACCTAAATATTATACTACTAACACGTAGGAAAAGCTGATTGTTTATAAGTGACGATTGGATGAAATGACGCGAATTCATTGTTCGTGTTTTAAGACAGGTTTGTTCACATTAGTAAAATGTAAGCAAAAAATGTGTCCGGAAGCGATCTATAAATCCTGCCAAAATTCAACATCAGCGATTCTTGAAGTTTTATATAAAAATGATGTACGTTGAGTCATTAAGGTCTGCTAACCCTGTTTTGCGATAACAATTGGGTGCACCAAGCGAGGCCAAATCTTCCTCCTATTGTCTCTCCTAAGTCAGTGCAGATTTTCTCTTTCCTCTATTTACAAACTACCGGAGCGTATTAGTTCATCCGCATAACATGACCTAGCTAGCGAAGCTTTCTGTTTGCACTATCGTCATATCTGCGAAAAGCTCATATAGCTCATCATTATACCTCCTACGATACCCGCCGTCGACATCACAGATAGGATTATAAATCTTCCGGAGAACCTTCCACTCCAATACTCCAAGAGCCATCATATCTTCTCTCGACACCTTCTATGATTCCGAGCCATACATCAGGACAGTTATGATGGGTGACTTGTAAAGCACGAATTTTGTTAGTCGAGAAAGAACTTTACTTTTCCATTGCCTAAAGAAGCACTTGTTGGCAGGAGTTATTCTCCATTCGATTTCTAGGCCGACATTGTTTTTGATTTTAATGCTGCTTCCCAAATAGACGAAATCCTTCACAGTCTCGAATTTATATCCGTCAACAGTGTCGTGACTACAAAGGCCACGATGAGAGCAAGTACTTCGTCTTGTTCACATTTACTGTAAGACCCACTTTTTTTGCTTCTTTATTTTATACCAACTCTTCAAATTCGATTACAAATACAACAATTCCGGAATGCGGGATCCTGGCTCATTTGTTTATGATTAAAATCCGTTAAAGGCAGTGAGTGCATTTTATTGCTTTTTTGCTATGTACGGCAGTGTAGAAGTTTGACTTTCAATTTGGAAGACTTTTGTTGATCAGTTTTGTTTTTTCTTAATTGCACAAGAGATTATATAATGTTACTATCAGGATATGTTACTCTGGGACTATCAGTTATCATGAGAAAATTTTGTTTGATAAGCATATTGTACGAACACATTTTTGACTCACCCCGGACCATAGAAATTACTTCTAAAATTTGTGGCTTGCTGAAAACCACTGGTCGATGCTTTCACGGAAGTCCACACTTCCTAGAGTTTCTTCTTCTTAATTTGTACCATAGTAATGATCACCATTAGATTTTCCTATGGAAGTTACAAACTTTGTGAAGTATACGAATTTTTAATGCAAAAAGATTTAGTTATTACTTTTGTGATTTCTTCAAGCTAATTCAAACTTTCATTTGTTTCAACACTATGGGCTATAAGCTCTAATGAGTCCCAAGTTAGTTTAAGCTTTAAATGCCAACCATGCATGAGTTGGGCTACTACATATGAGTATAACAGCAGATTCAATATCAATTAAGCTTAAAATCTTCGAAGAGATAAGAGACCTACTCATGTACATACTTATATTAAAGATTTTCATATATGTGTGTGCGTGTTCATTATGATTTTGTGGCTTAGTAAAAGTAAGAAGCCTTTTTGTATGTATAAATGTATGTATGCACTAACTTTGCCAAGAATATTTTGAATGCAGCGTAATTTGTTGTTCATATTACAGTTTGAGAATTGAATTTTATTGAAGCATTGACGCCCAGCAGGTGCCGTGATACCCAAAGGCATTACGCTTCATTGCAACTTTACAAGTCAATTTGGAGAAATGTGATTATTGAAGTGAAATAGGTAATGGTAATGATAATTCGAAATGATTTCTCCGAATTCTAATTATTTTGATTATGAATTATTGTGAGGAGCAGCCAACTAAGAACATGCTTTAACAGCGTGCTGGGTCCTTTGAGTAAGGTAAGCTTCTAAGAAAAAAAAAAACTCACTGGATGGACTTAAAACCAGGGATTGCAAACTATTTCTATTGGTAAAAGAAAAAAAAAATATGCTGAAGTGGTAAGGCAGCATTCGTAAAACCACTCGGCCCCTTATTATACACACCTAAGATAAATTAATTGATATTTATTGTTTGGAATATTACTAGCAAAAGCCAAAATAACAAATATTTTTTTGATTTATTTTATTTTCGTTGGCGCATGATAATTGTTTTTTTAATTTTCTTACTACGGTCGAAAAATAAAAATTATTTTTTGAGTTTTTCATTTCTATAGAAAAAATGAGTTTGTTCTGAATTTTTTTTTTATTCGAAAATTAAAACTTGTTATTTGAGCTTTTTATTTTTTGTTTATAAAATAGCAACTATTTTTTAAATTTTTATTTTGTTCGGAAAATAACAGTTTTTTGTTTTGATTTTTTAATTCGCTGGAAAAATAAAGTTACTTTTTGATTTTTTTATGTCTTTCGAAAAATAATATTTTTTTCCGTTTTTTATTCTGCTTGAAAAATAACAGTTACTTTTTGATTTTTTATTTCGCTAGGAAAACAAGAGTTGTATTTTGAGTTTTTATTTAGCAAAGGAGACCATTCATTTTTCAACACCCACTATATGTACAATCCCACACTGCAATGATCTTCAATAATATTAAATCGTTGATAAACTTGCTTTCTCTTCTTGTTATGCACCTTTGCATCAGATTAATAAATTTGCGTATCGAAGACAAGTTTAATATTTGGTCAGGTATTGTTGTTACACACAATATATGTACAAATATATATAAGCAAAATATATGTTATATATGTTTAAGCGATATAAGTTCTTATTAATTTTACGTTATATTGCCTTTCCACCAAAGGGCGTATTAATATTTAAGCACATTGCTTACGATGTAACGGTTAGTAGTAAGAACATCAAATGACTTTTGTTGCCAAGTGTCTTGTTGATGCAACAACATGTAAGAATACTTAAATTAATATGTCATAGAGATAAAAGCATGCTTGTTGAGGTTCTTGGAAACCTTGGTAATCAAGCGATTGACATGCAAAATGCTGTGAAATATAATTGCCTTGAGTTGGTTGGCTAGACACAAAATAATAAAGAAGGGCTGCTGAGTTAAGTGTGTTTATCAGAGATTGAAATCTGTGGTTTCATTCGTAGTTAAGTTGAAAAAAAAGAAAACTCTATAGGAATGAACTAATGCTATCGTTGTTATTCAGACTAATGAGATCTAGTGACGCAAACAGATCGACTTTTAATTCCAAGTTCGGATATTATGGAAAACTTGCATAGTTAATTGAGCCACAAATTAGTCAAATGTTTTGCTAAACTCGTGCTTTGCCTTAGGCAAATATTACGTGGACCTTGGTGGGGTTACTTGGATATATTGAGCTGAACGGTTCAATGTCGTCGAATACGTCTACCAATCAGGAGATACAGCAGCAGAAATATCTACGTATACGAATAACTATTATCTTAGAAGTTCGATTTGCGAGTAAAGTACAAATTATAGTAAAAAAATCTTTGGTGATTAACACAATCGCAAAACTAGCATATTCGATGTCCTACAACTGGTATATCCATATATGCCATGCAAGGCGCTTCCGCCTGGTTAGAAGCAATCGAAGTAAATAGCTGTTCTGCCGCTGAAGACTGTTTTAGCAACTGATATGATGAGAAATATAGACGCTCGAAGAGGTTTATGTAGTGGCTGAGAGATGCAAGTAATGCCAAAAAAGTTTGCTAGAAAATCCGAAAATAGAAAGGTGCAAGGCCAAGGGATGTGATGATGGTATAGCCAGAAGACACGAATTGGCAAGTAACGGCGAGATTCGGAGACTCTAAAGCGACTTTACGTTGTGATTCCAGTTGAACATAAACGAAGTGATGAAGAAGTCCTTGATTGAGGTTGAGATCCCTAAAGGCTGCTTAGTGCCATGATCAAATCAATGCAGAGTAAGTCACATACATTGTACCGTGTTTCGAATCAGCGTGGTGGTAAAATGGTACAGTCGCGTAAAGCGACCATTGATGTCCCATAACAAAAATGATAGCGCGAATAGAGGGGAGGATATAGCGTAGAACCAAGGGAAATTGTATAGATGATCCGATGGGTGTTGAAGTCGGAGAAAGTTTAAGCTTGTTTCAAAATCAGAAACCGATGTGCGTACGAAGATTAGAAGGTACATGGGGTATATTGGCCTACGGAGGAAAATTTGTTTTACTTAAATATCCTGGGACATGAACAATGCGGAAGGGGTGGGGGGTGTTATAGAACGAGAGTTAATAAGAGTGGTCCTGAACCTGGCATCCGGCTTTATGGATTACAACGTAAAAGTCTCACGAGGAGAGTTCCATGGGATCGTAGAGCCAGAAAAAAAATTGTTTTCCTTCTACATTCCGACAATAGCTAAGCATAAGTAGGAGGCAATTTTCCGGCGCAAAAGCAATGAACTGCCACGAAAAGGTTACATTACCCTGTAAAGTGTTGTTGTTGTTGTTGTAGCGATAAGGTTGCTCCCAGAAGGCTTTAAGAAGTGTTATCGATGTGATGCTCCTTTGCCGGATGCAGGTCCGGTACGCTCCGGTAACACAGCACTATTAAGGTGTCAGCCCGACCATCTCGGGAACGATTTAGAGGCCACATTAAATCCTCAGGTCATCCCACCCTACCAACTCCAATTTCTATGAGGAGCTTGGGGTCGCCAGAGCCTCGTCTGCTAGTGAAACAGGATTCGCCGCGGATAGGTGAGGTTGACAATTGGGTTTGGAGAAGCTGTATATTGCGCTAGCAACCTGAAGGGTTGCGCTACACAGCTCCTTGAATCTGGTATTTTAGTCGCCTCTTACGACCGGCATACCTACCGCGGGTATATTCTGACCCCCTAACCCGCTGGGGGAACCCTGTAAAGTGTCATGCATGTTGGTGAAGAGACTTGAATCTCGATAAGATTCTTAAGATAACTAATTCGTCTAGCGGGCCACTTAAAGAGCTCCTACCTTAGAAAGGACTATTTTGCAATGCTTAAGTTATAACTTGATCGCCTTTTAAATCAGGTAACATCGCTTGAAGCGCGTTACTGCACTCACTTTAAGAATACCAATAAGTTTGTTAAGCTATAATGTTTATGTGTGTAATATTTATTGTTGTATTTATTTTATTTGCAGCCTATACTACTTTTCTACTCATACTACTTTTTTTTAACCAAAATGCTGCTAGCAACAACAGCTGTGTAAGCAATGTTTAGCACAACTTCCGGTCTTTGGGCGACTGTGCTCCATATCTATGTATGTAGGGCCTAGAGCGTATTTATTGTGCGACTTGTTGCAAGTTGTTTAGCAAATATTTTCAACAAAATTAACATGAATTTACATACTAGTACGTTGTGGCAAGTAATGTTTGTTTCGGTGGTAAAACTTGAACAATTTTCTTTGTTCTTGGCTGAGTTTCGAAATAGGTGTAAGTTACACTTCAATATACTCAGCTCTCTTCTCTTGTTGTATGTTCATATGATGACATGCGTAGATGAGTTTATACAGTTATTTATGTTATGTATGGTTATGAGCACTTGCCATCACTCAGCTTTAACAAAGGATATATTCGCTTTACACATATGGCTATTGAAGACAATGACTCATGTAGGAAAATTGACGGGCTTAAAGTTGCTCAAAGATCCTTAGGGTCGTCTCGAAAAAGTTTCGAAATATCTTCAAAACTGGCCACCAGATCGTGAGCAAATAGTTCCAAATATATTTCGAAATAATGTATGCGCCTATGGCTCCTAAATAGCAGTGATTTGATCTTCACTGTGACTGAACAGTGTTATAAGAGCAAAAATATCTATTATACAGCTCATTGTCTTACCAAAAATCATATAGCGATGTTGTGAATTTATGGGAGATTTGAGGAAACACAAATGTTGTGCAGTCGTTGATTGATAACTTTCTCAACGTACCGTCGAGTAGTAATGATCCACTCAAATGTCGTAATTTACCGTCAAATTATTGAGCTGAAATATTTTTCGCTACATTTGCCCAACATATTTATTCCTCAGTCTGGTAGTTTTTTGACACTTGAATTTTACTTAAAATTTAAGGATAGTTATTTCATTTGACAGTTGGCGCAACTCGCCTTTCATAAAACAAAATTACTAGCACTTAATTGACGGAAACATGTTTGCAACGTACCATCTACTGCCAGATGTCGCATTAGGCTGCTTGCTAGAGCTGTTTGTCTGGCCAGCTCTATGTACGAGTATGTGGCACCATCACATCTTACCGCGATATCTACTTTTTCTTGAAGCGCAGCAGGCAAATTGTTTCATAGTTATTATCGATGCCGAAATTAGAGCCGTGCTTTAAGGAAATTACTTATAGCCCTTCAAGACAGAAACTCTAGATCGAAAGTAACTAAAGACTGCTGATTGTCTCTCACATGACCATATCTGTATATCACCGCAGTGACATGCAATACACTGAACACAGATAAATAAGCTGAGTGTCACCTATGTGGCGCCTCCACTGACAGCGTCCAAATACGGGATCATATCTGATTTTACGAAGAAACCTAATTCCAGATGGATACCTGGCATACCCACACAAATTCAGCTTAGCAAAAAGGAGAGCCAAACTAGGTTTCTAATTAATATCAATAGTATCTCCATTGATCCATCAATCGGAGTACCAATGGGCCGCTGTCTGATTAGAGTTGATGGCGATTGCATGGAAATTCCAATGAATGAATGCTTCTGGAAATGTAGGGACAACGAGAAGATGGAAATAATTTTTTCCATAAGTGCCGCTGATTGAACAAATGCCTGAAAAGGTGCTTCATTGATGGTCTCTCAGAGCTAGGATGTGCTAAAATGAAAGACATTCTGCGTTACACTATACATGGAAATTGGTTGAATTTCCAATATTTTAAATGGAAGGAAGTTCTAACTTATCCAATAGCATCATAGTCAGTGACCTAACCCAACCTAACTTAACATAACCTGCCTAACGCAATTTGACTTCACCCCGTATCACTTGGACAGATTTAAACCAATCTTAATCTCAAATAAATTAAACATTTTTTCCGGCTGACAGATATGGGGTACTATGAAATCACTACAACATTGCATCAAAGGCAAACATTCAGTTGGGAAGGATGTCATTAAGAACCTGCTTTAAACAAAACTAGTTTCTTATTAATTTGAATATACATTATTTTTAGATATTTTATATTGAATTTTCTGCATGTTATTGTTGTATAGTGCATAACAATCGCGTCCAACTTTGTATGCACATTCTATTTGTATTATAGTTGATGTAGGGCCTGCCTTCTTTGAAATATTTGTTGTTTGATATTAAATTTAATAGAATATTATTTTACTGAGGATATGGAAAGACTTTTGTCAGAAACCACATATTTCATTAGCGGATCCTGTTGCAACCACTTCTTACGTGATGGTGGGATGCAATGAAAATGGAAATTTAAGAGATAATGGGCTCTTTGTTTATACAACAATATAATATGGAGCAAGAAAGTAATACAATAACTTTGCAAGGGTGTGAGAGTTTTGTATCGGTTCGGGCAACGTTAAAGGAACTTCAAATGGACGCATTGAGCATTAGGTGGAGCGATACCCTATGGATTTTTTTTATTTGTAATGGCCTAGCAATGAAAAGTTGTCTTTATAAGAGTTAACCAAAACCACCAAATATTATTTTCGTAGGATGGCGTTTTGAGGTGCCCCCAGCCCCAAGAAGTTGAGCAAAATAATCACGATTTTACAAAGCTCATTATTTACATATTTATTTTATTTCTTTTTTGATATACATAAATTTAGTAAATTTACATATTATAACTAAAAACGACAAATTTTAAATGGTATTTTACAGTTTTTTGTTGATAATAGTATGTTTCTAATCAAGTGTATAAGTAAAAGTTTTACTGGCACATACTAGGCCATGGAAATCAGTAGGCTTTGAAATAAATGAGCACAATAACAACAAGGGAAAGTAAATCAATGACAAAAAAAAAATAATAAAATTTGTACCTACCGTCATTTTCAAAGTTTAGTTGCGTTGGGGCACCTCTAAGCATACGACTTTCTGGAGGTCAGCTTAAAGCAATTTCGAAAAAAAATAATTTCACTCCACCCTAGTACCCAGTCTCTAAGAGGCAGAAGTTTAAATAAGATAGTCTGGATGTTGATCTTATACCATACCTTCGTCTTATAGAATACCGTGAGGCCAGGCCAATATCTTAATCTTTTAAGTTTTAACTTATCTTTGTGCGATCGTGAGTGAGTCAAGGCAATGCTTCCAACCTGAAGGACCAAAATTAGGCATGTTATGTTGCACGTCTAGAAAACTTATGTTTGAAATTAACCAGAGCTTACCCAGAATTTGATAATTAAACCACAATATAGGTAATTTTATCAGAAACAAACATTTTCGTGCTTTTTGAGACGAAGCGGTACTTACCGGTAGGTAGTTATTGTTTTATTATCACTATCGAATTATTATGGTCAAGTATCTGTTCGATATCGGCTTGCTATCGTCGAGTCATCGATTTTTATTGGTTTCTTTTTGGCCTAGTATCGACTAGTTTCAAATGTATCATCAATTTCATATTGAAGTGTTGATAGCAAATCGATGTCTTTTCGATAACATTTTGATAAGTAATATATGGTTTTTCAATGATAAATCGATAACAACGATAAATTTGAGGTCACAAAGCTATAAATATTTGGCAAAAAATCGATAAATTTTTAAAACAAATGAGATATTCATTGAATTACCAATCAATACATTTTCGAAAAGTTCGTAATGAAAATCGATAACTTTTTGAAAAAAAAATCGATAACTTTTCGATAATATTTTATAAGTATCGATCATTTTTATAAAAAAGAAACTTATAACTCGTCGATAAAAAATGCGTTACTCCTCTATTCGGTAATATTTAGTGCACAATTTCGATCATTCCATAGCTATTTTTAAATACTTTACAGATACTTCGGAACCATTTCTAGACTGTTCGGGACGAGATGAAAAATATTCTGGAATCGTTTCGGAAACTATTTCCAGATTATTCCAGGACTAGTTCAAGATAATTACCGGTTTCCTTTCGTGTTCCTTACAGGGTATTTCAGGCATAATTTTAAGGCCAATTCGGGACAATTCCAGGTTCATTTCTGAACAATATTTTGGATAGTTTCGGGTTAATTTCTGTACTGGTTCTGGATTATTTAGACGATTATTATTTTTCGCCTCGCGAGACCTGGCATTATCACCGACTAAATCTTCCTCGACCTTATTTACAACATGGACGACCCAAATGTCGACCATTTTGAACATCCACGTCGATGGCACTACGCTACCGACTGTCCTACACCCCAAAATCTTGGGTGTAACGTTTGATCAGGATCTATATTTTGGTGAGCACGCAGCCGCAATTGTTCCGAAAATCCAGAGCCGTAATAAAATCCTCAAATCCTTTGCTGGCAGTACCTGGGGAAAAGATAAAGGACCGCTCATTACTACATACAAAGCAATTGGCCAGCCGCTTACGTGCTACGCGTCACCCATATGGTCGCCTAGCCTAAAAATTACCCACTGGAAGAAGCTACAGGCCTGTCAAAATACTGCTCTCAGAATCGCCACGGGCTGTGTTATTATGCCCCCAGAACACCATCTACATAATGAGGCGAGAATACTCCCCATCAGGGAGAGAAATGAGATGATAACCAAACAGTTCTTGTTGAATACCCAGAAACCTGGGCATCCAAACAGACATCTGGTTGATGAGCCAACACCGCCTAGGGGCTTAAGGAGTCATCTCCGTAAGCATTTTGAGGAAATACGACACCTGATAACCCAGCCGTTTGAAGCAAAAAAATACAAGCAGGTCCTTGGTGACTCCGCAAACAGGTGTCGGACCTTTATGCCGGGAATTGCCCGGTGAATCCAGTACTCAAAGAAAAGTACCCAAACTTGTGGAAGAGGAACGCATACTCCCCAGGGAAACGCATGTCACTCTTGCTCAAATGCGTTCTGGATACTGTAACAGGTTAAACTCTTACCTATCCAGAATCAACCCCGACATACAATATGTATGCCCCGCTTGCAATGTGTCCCCATATGACACCGACCATCTCTTTAATTGTAATGTGGAACCAATGCCTCTAACACACCTTACATTATGGTCCACCCCTGTTGAAACAGCAAGTTTCCTTGGACTCCCGTTAGAGGATATTGATGACAATTTGTGATCGGTCGCGGCTGTTAGGTGGGGTGAAGCGCTGCTACAACAACAACAACAACATTATTTAGACGAAAATTTCAAGATCATTTCGCGATTAGCTCAGGCCGAGTTTCAGAAATATTTAATTTCAAGCAAACGAAAGTTCGGCATCTTTGACTGGCTAGTGGGGAACCAACGCAATTGCAGCAAGAAGAAGAAAGGAAAGAAAAAAAAACTGAAAATAAAATAAAAGGAGATGGCGAAGGAAACCGAGGCAAAAAAAGACGTGGAAAGAAAAACTCGCACATCTGATTTATGCTACATCAACTATTTCGCATGGAAATGTCTGGTGGGTATAACTACTAGTGAACTTACCAAATTAAATCGTGGTAATGATGATTTAAAAAAGTTAAATTTTTTGAAAGCAACTTAATTCCTTAATATTTGCTATTACGAATATTATTAATCAAAATATGTTGCCATTAAGTGGGTACTGTACTCTACTGTTTCTGTTATTGTTGTGCTTCATTTTCGTACGAACTTGAGTATGACTAAGATGTGTTTGTGCATGAATCAGATAATGTCGTAATAGTTATGTGCATGTTATGTTTTGAGATATATTCCAAAGATATATTAATTTACAATTCTATCAAGACATGATTGAAATCTGCCAACCGGAAGTGACGCTTATGTCACCGGCGACGAGCATTTAAGTGTCGGTATATATGGGATGCACAATTATGAGTAAAGTTGGATGGATTTATTTGAAATATATATTAAGAATAAGTGCATTTATAATTAACGTGCTCGTATCTAAACACAAAAAAAAAATATATATATATATATGTATATACATGCATGCTTGTAGAAAATAACTGCAAATATGCTTAAATATATACACATATGCGTTTACTTTTATCAGAAAAGTTTCGATATGGGCGTGCTATTGGTAAGAAACCCTGGTTTTTGGGCTAAGGCATATTTTTTCCGACCTTCATCTCTTACTCTTTGATGGCACGGCCAAATTCTTTGGGGTAAAAAAAACTACTAAGATTTTATCGTAATTGATTTATGGTAGATTTTTTAAAACAGGCTGAACCCATTAAAAAGCGGCATATGTTCAAGTTAACTGTGTAAACTCCGTCTGCCAAGTAAGGCTCCATTAATCCCATATCTTATGATAAAGGTTTAGCAGAAGTCTTTTTTAGACACTCGCGACGTGAGCATTGGCAGGATGAAAATTATATGCAGTTTTTGTGCTCGTGAGAAGTCTACTTCTTTGCCCTGAATTTGCTTGAAAAAAAAAAACAGCTACAGCAACCGTTTGACTTTGTTCATGGACTTCACCAAACCAAATGACAAAATTGAGAGTATACCAAGCCAAAAAGTCAACTTAATTCGTCTTGGGCCATCATCTGTGGAACGAGGCTTTCAAGTTCCATACCTGCAGCTATTCAACAAACTTTTGTTTTGCTGTAATTTCCATTTCTTTTAATACTTAACCTTAAAGTATACTACATGAGCCTGTGCGCCAGAAGTTAATATCATCGATATCCACGAATTGAAGCAGGTCTAAGAATTGCTTCCTGCTCGGGCACCAAGAAATTCAACTCGCTTCATAATTTATCTAATAGAAATGAAGCCCAGAAGTTGTTATTATGGTAATCCTTTGGTGACAGAGTGCCAGAAAATTTAACTCTAAATTTTTTTGGTAGTAACAATCAAATACAGAAGCTTATAATCGATATACACCACTGTTTGCAGATTTAAGGTGTGGTCCCTGCTCGGGCGTCATTCCTTTTTTATGCGCTGTGATGCTAGGTCCACTGTCGCGAGATGCATCTAAGCTAGCATTGCAGCTTTAGTATAAGAAACAATTTTAGTTTGGCGTTCTTTACGGAAAAGAAAGTCAAGATTTTGGTTTTGCTACTAGAAATTATTTAACGAATACATTTTTATCTGATTTGTGATAATGATTATTGATATTAAATTATCACAAAGCATTAAACTCACAACATTTATAAGCACGTTTATCAAATTAGCTTAAGCGCAAAATTTCAATTTTCAATTTCGTTTTGCTGAATGACCTTATTTCTTTAAAATTTATCTAATAAGCTTAAAAATGGTTAACACATACATACATAACATTTGCACGATATCATATTTGGTCCTTAGTGAGCCATCATAATGTCACTCATACGCCATGTCCTACATGGCTCAATAAATAAAATACCTTATTAGCAATAATTTTGTAAGCTCACAAAAGTTGAATAAGCGATGATGCTAAAGATTATGTTTGTAGGTACTATCTAGGTTGTAGGTAACGGCAAAAAGGTCAGTAGTGAATTATAAGAAAATGATGAAATTCTTGAGAAACTGCGACGGAAATGCGGACGTTGTAATGCAGTTTATTTTTAAAAAAGAATTTTTGCAGTATTCATTCAGTTTGATTGCTTTATCTTGCTAGCATGAATACATACGCTTATGTGTATGTGTGTGTATTTGTAACAGCAAGCACTTTAGCGAGTGACCAAAAATGCCCGAAGCGCATCGTAAATAACCGCTTAGTGTACATAAATTCAGGCAGAATTATGAATGCACTGCAGCCACAAGTGTACTAACTATGACCAGAACGTTGTTGGGCAGAAAAACTCTACTCAATACAACTCAAGTTAAACAGAATGTCAAGCATAACATTAGGTCTGCATGCACAGTAGAAGAGCGGTAAAAGCAGCTGTCACTAAGGAGAACTGAGAAGGAGGGGAAGCACCAAGCAGTCAAGTATCCTTGTGAGCCCTTTGTGACTGCAGATTTGGGTTGCATTGAAAAATAATTTGATAAGTTTTAGCACTAGTTGTTGTTGTTATTACTGTTGCTTAAACTGCATTCAATGTACTTAGTATGCTGTTGTTCTTGTTGCTATTTTCGTCGTTTTAGATTTGCAAGCCGTTTAGCCAACAGACCACACATATGAACTGATCATCCAAAATGTATTGAAGCATACTGTGTTTCGGCTTAAATTGCATTGAAGTTTTGTGTGTTTTGCGGCAGCTGAATTTGTGCGTGTGTATGTGTGTGTGCGATTTTTTGTTACTATATACTGCAGATGAAAACTATGGCCGAGTTCGAATTTTTGTCTAGTAAGACCGATAGGGCAAACAGCGACAACTGTGCTGACATCAAATGTTAGTGATGACCTTAGAAGAGCATGTGAGTTGACTTTTGAAAAGACGAAATTTGTAAACTGTTACTGCGTAAAGAGTGTTTCCTTTTGAGTTACAGATGATTAAATATTGACAACGAGATAAGGCTGCATAACTTGTAACTGAATGTTAACTTTAATGAATCTTAGCTCTAGCGCAGAGTATTGCAACAAGTTTTTCTTTAAGAACTTGGAAACTCGTAATATCATTACACCGTATGTGAAAAACACATATTTTGATTGGCATTGGATTAATTTGCACGAGAATCATAAAGGTGTTGTATGCTTCAGGTGCTCCCAGCTCTGCACCGAGTCCGGCTTTTTATGCATGCGCCAAAACACCATGCGAAAAGTCTCAAGCGGCTTCTCAGCACAGATAGATTCGGCACCCTTTAAAAACAAGCAGTCATTTTTCAGACTTTTTTGCATAGCAAAAACAAATAAACATTAGCGAAAAAACCAGTCCCAAAAAGAGGGATGTGTGCAAACTTTTCGAATTTAGAAGAAGGCTGCGAAAATATGTCTTTTGTCGAAGAAGGGTAAACCAAAGCTTTGGCGACTGGCGAAGGCATCTTGCATTATAAAAAAAATGGCGGCAGAGCTAAAACCATATCCTGAGAGTCAGATGGGACAAAAGTATTGATCGCACTATTGAGATCTGGGTTTTAAGAAAAACTACCTCCCTCCCTCCTTGAACGAAGGCAAAAGGCGGGTGTATTACCAACGAAGCGGGGGATGGGGAGGGGAGGGTTATGGAGCCCCAAACCCAATGCTAGTGCCCCAGAAAGAGGGCTAACCATGGGAATCGGTACTGTAGGCAGAAGCGCTTTGGCCTAAGATCTAGCCCTAACACAATTCACATGGAACGAAGCAATGGAGAAAGAGAGCAATGATGTAAAGGAAATCCTGTCGTGATTGCCGCTGGAAATGAGGCAAGAATGGAAAGCGGCGGTTGCGATCATGGTAGCGGAAGAGGTCTAGGAAGCTAAGGCATCTCAGTCAGGAGAAATTTAAATGTGATGGCGATCAAAGGTGCATAGGGACGAATGAACTCCATCACTCTGGATACTTTAAAATATGATGACTTTTAGCGATATCTAGAGACAGATTAACTTAACTCCCCGTTAAGAGCAAACTTTGAGCCACGGCCTATACACCACTAAAAATGATGTCTTCATATACGTCGACAAGCGGTATTTAAGTATGCTTAGGGCCACAGATATTTGGTTGGGAGGTTTCGCATGAGCCAAAGATCGATTCAAAGAGCATGATAGATCCTCGCTCTTATCGAGGGCTTTCTTGTGGATAACTGTCAAACTATAATAACCGGAGTTTACCCTCAAGTTGTTGGAATACAGCAACCGAGTTTCTACGAGACGGCAAATTCGAGTTATATTCGTTAGATGATTATTTCGCACTCCAATGCGATTTGTTGCTCTGCCTAGAGCAAGTCGGAGTAGATATGGTCATTCGAAATTATTTGACGCTTAGGAAGGCTGCTTGTAAGCCTGTTAAAGGGTATATTAAAGATTTTTTTTACAAGTCTCGAGCAAGGAGACGGCCACCCATGACTATTATCGCCGAATTCGGAATCGATCTGCCATATTAGCGCTGAAGAAAGGCAGGGATCAAATGTAACAGGTTCATGATTGAAATATTGTTACTCTAATTGCTATTGGTTGTTTGGAAACTAGTATTATATGTTTAGAATATCTGACTTATACTTCCGCTAATAGTATTCTAGTATATTTACTAAGGACAGCTCAATAATAACAAAGACATCCTCCTTGAATTTGCAGTAATCCCCACCGAGGCGCATAAGAAGTTGTGAGCTGAAGCCTTTGTATAGTTATACACTCTAATTAAACACCCTTTACTTTGAAACATGACATCCATTATGGCACTGCATTCAGTTGTGACTAAAAATAACAACAACAAGCACACACATTTATGTACCGAATAACGATCAGTTGAAGCGTCTCTTCAAATCCGCATGAGATGAAGATAAATTTAGCAACCCAAGTGGCTAGAGAATCGTGTGCTGATGTTGCCTACTAAAATAAATGATAAAGATGGAGAAAAAAGGAAAAGAAAAAATTTACAAGTAGATATAACCATTTACTACCACAACGACAACGGCAATAATAAAATTACCAAACCGAAATGAAAGTGGTAATACGAAGTTAGTGCATGTGTGTATAATAGAATTGAAAGGTTGAAATGTAGAATGATGGCTCAACTATAGACCATAACTCGGTGACCAAAAGCAATATCTAACTAAGCAAGGACGTGGCACTGGAGAGTAGTAAATATGCAGTGAATTGCCAACATAATGGTGTACAAATGGTTCCCATAAGGAAGAGAGCATAGGATGCATGCAGAAGAAGAGGAAGAGTGTATGAAGTAGAACTGCAGTGGCAAAAATACCAAAAGGAGCAGAAAACAGAGCAGTAGGATATAAAGATGAGGTAGTAAAAGCCGTTTCACTTATGCCCATGAAATACATATGTATGTGGTGGTACATATGTGCGCTGGGATAATGTGTGTGTGTGTGTGTGCGAGCGTGTGTAAGAGCAATGTGTCATTCAGCAGCACAGCGCAAAAACATACAACAAACAATGTTGAAACGTAAGGCAGCACCACATTTCTTTTCACAGCATAGCCGCAATCCACGAATCCAGCAACATTGTCGCATAGTAATGAAATAAATTTTGTGAGTTGTTGTTTTTGCTAATTTTGTTGCTTGTGCTGTAGCAAAAAATGTTTGTGCATGTCACAGCGGATGCTCAAATGTTTATATTTTACTATAAAATTTAGTTAAATACAAAATAAGATATGTAAGTACATAAATATGTGTATGGATATGTGAACAAGTGCGTGTGTGGCCTTCGTCACATTTAACTGCCGGCAAGCAATTATAATGTTACTCATACGCCATGGGACACCTAAGAGGAAATAAATGGGTTTGAGAAGTGGGGGCTGGTAGGGAGATCCGAATCCGGTTCCTAAGAGCTGGAACTTCCTAAATGTATTAACTCAATCACCTTGTCCAGTTCAGAGTTAGTGATGTGTAAACATGTTTGATCACGGTATGGTAAGTGCAAGCGTGTGCGTAGTCCTTGCAAGTGGTATGCCATATGGGGGAATACAGAATGTAAGCTTAGGCTAAGTGAAGGCGTAGAGTGTGATATTGGTATGCTATATGGAGTGAATAATGAATGTAAGCATAAGTTACCATACCGAAGGTCCTGGTTTCATTTCCCGGGCAAATCAACGTCAAAAATTCAGAAAACAGGTCTTTCTGTTGGAAAATTTTTTTTCTAACCGCGGTCGCTCCTCGGCAATACATTTCTGTCATGAAAAGCTTTTCAGTGAAAATGCACATGCTCTGCAGCTGTTTTTTGAAGTCGACATAAATCACGTGAGTCCCGTTCTGCCAACTTATAGGAAAATTCAAAGGAGCCCGTTGAAGGAGAAGCTCGGTATTTATTTTTTATCGGTTTGTAATAGAAAAGTTGTCGATTTATTAGCACAAACTTATCGATTTATTATCACAAAGTTATTGATTTGTTTTGAAAGTGTAATGGATATATGTTAGAAAATTTCCCATTTTATTACTTAAAAATTATCGATTATTTATCGAAAAGTGATGGATGTTTTATCAAAAAGTTATCGATTTGCTATCAAAAAGCTAGCAAATGTTATGGAATGGATATTACCAATTTGTAAAACGCACGTTATCGAAAAGTTATCGACTTGTTTAGAAAAGCTAACGAATGGATAACGCAAAAATATCGCTTTGTCATCAAAAAGTTTTGAGGGTGGGAATTTGTTATTGAAAAGTTATCGATTTCTTATCCGATATTCAAAAATTTGTTATCCACGTGTTACGGGTTTGCGAACGATGATTTATTGGTTTATAATGAAAGGCAACTGATTGAATTGCATTGCAAAACCGATGAAATATCTGTAACCCGTAGATAGCAAGCCGATATGGGATTAATAAGATGCCGATGACTCGGCGATAACAAGTGGAAACAAGTCAATTACTAAATGATAATATTTTGCTATCGATAACAAGCCGATAGTAAAACAATAACCTGTCAATACCGTCCAGAAAGCCCAAAATTATTTGTTTCTGGTTAGGTTGCCTCTGTCTTGGCTTAACTATATCCCCTGTGAGAGCTTTTGTTAATTCTGCCTGAATGTTCACACATTGAGCTTTAAAAAAACATTCTTAGAACTCACGTATTTTTTCCTTTAGGCCCTTATAGCTCAAGCCTACTTTGCCCAATCGAATTTCCTGCTCAACGAAGTCCATTTAACTACATAGTTGTGTTGCAAATCAAGGACGCCTTAATTTAGAGTCCCATATCACCATACACAATTGTACTTCAAACATTCGAACGTGCATCAACATGCACTCTTTTGAGTTGACTTTTGCCTCTATACGCCGTTTTGTCAGCTAAGTTCTCGTAGATTTATTACCACTCAATCAGTGATTTATTGCTGCGGCTGCAACTGTTGAGCCTTTTGAGCTAAGTGTTGAGTGAGCTTCAGAGTATATCGATTACAAAAAAAAGTAGGTTTCATGCCAAACATTCATCAGACAGCTGCATTCAAGTGGAAATATGACCAAACTCTATGAGGGAGAAAAAGGTAAAACAAAAACTGCGTGAGTTAATTGCTTAAACAAAAAGTTGTGCTAATTGAATTTGATCGCTTTGTGGTACATTTATCAATCATTTTGTGGCAACTGAGATAATTGCTATGATCTTGCATGCTGAATTAAGAAGAAAAAAGTGCGTACAAGATTATTGGAAGGAATTCAATTAAGAGGTGTCAATGTCATAAAAGCATTTCGTTTGTATGTAAGAAGTCCTTGGTTTAATACCTGTTATATTTGATACTAAAAGCTTATAAGATTCTACTTTAAACTATTCGGGTTATATTTCTGATATGCACACACAAGAGACTCATCTTAGCACAAAGAAGACCCATCTTAAACAGACTGGACCAGAGCCACGTCTTGTTGTTTTAAAATTTTTCATTAACATTTTTTTATTATACTCAGTTGAGCAGAGCTCACAGAGTATATTAAGTTTGATTGGATAACGGTTGGTGGTACATATATAAAAGAATCGAGATATATATAGACTTCCATATATCAAGATAATCAGGATCAAAAAAAAATTTGTTTGAGCCATGTCCGTCCGTCCGTTAACACGATAACTTGAGTAAATTTTGAGGTATCTTGATGAAATTTGGTATGTAGGTTCCTGAGCACTCATCTCAGATCGCTATTTAAAATGAACGATATCGGACTATAACCACGCCCACTTTTTCGATAGCGAAAATTTCGAAAAATCGAAAAATTGCGATAATTTATTACCTAAGAGGGATAAAGCGATGAAACTCGGTAGGTGGGTTGAACTTATGACGCAGAATAGAAAATTAGTAAAATTTTGGACAATGGGCGTGGCACCGCCCACTTTTAAAAGAAGGTAATTTAAAATTTTGGAAGCTGTAATTTGGCAGTCGTTGAAGATATCATGAAGAAATTTGGCAGGAACGTTACTCCTATTACTATATGTACGCTTAATAAAAATTAGCAAAATCGGAGAAGGACCACGCCCACTTTAAAAAAAATTTTTTTTTAAAGTAAAATTTTAACAAAAAATTTAATATCTATACAGTATATAAGTAAATTATGTCAACATTCAACTCCAGTAATGATATGGTGCAACAAAATACAAAAATAAAAGAAAATTTCAAAATGGGCGTGGCTCCGCCCTTTTTCATTTAATTTGTCTAGGATACTTTTAACGCCATAAGTCGAACAAAAATTAACAAATCCTTTTGAAATTTGGTGGGGGTATAGATTTTATGACGCTAACTGTTTTCTGTGAAAATGGGCGAAATCGGTTGATGCCACGCCCAGTTTTTATACACAGTCGTCCGTCTCTCTTTCCGCATGGCCGTTAACACGATAACTTGAGCAAAAATTTACATATCTTTAATGAACTTAGGTCACGTGCTTACTTGAACTCACTTTATCTTGGTATGAAAAATGAACGAAATCCGACTATGACCACGCCCACTTTTTCGATATCGAAAATTGCGAAAAATGAAAAAAATGCCATAATTCTATACCAAATACGAAAAAAGGGATGAAACATGTTAAGGTAAGGATTGTTTTATTGACGCGAATTATAACTTTAGAAAAAACTTTATAAAATGGTTGTAACACCTACCATATTAAGTAGAAGAAAATGAAAAAGTTCTGCAGGGGGAAATAAAAAACCCTTAAAATCTTGGCAGATATTACATATATAAATAAATTAGCGGTATCCAACAGATGATGTTCTGGGTCACCCTGGTCCACATTTTGGTCGATATCTGGAAAACGCCTTCACATATACAACTACCACAACTAGCTTTTAAAACTCTCATTAATACCTTTAATTTGATACCCATATCGTACAAACTCATTCTAGAGTCACCCCTGGTCCACCTTTATGGCGATATCTCGAAAAGGCGTCCACCTATAGAACTAAGCCCCACGCCCTTTTAAAATACTCATTAACACCTTTCATTTGATACCCATATCGTACAAACATATTCTGAAGTCACCCCTGGTCCACCTTTATGGCGACATCTGGAAAAGGCGAACACCTATAGAAAGAAGGCCCACTCCCTTTTAAAAATACTCATTAGCACCTTTCATTTGATACCCATATCGTACAAACAAAGTCTAGAGTCAACCCTGATCCACCTTTGTGGCTATATCCCTAAATGGCGTCCACCTATAGAACTATGGCCCACTCCCTCATAAAATACTCATTAGTGCCTTTCATTTGATACACATGTCATATAAACACATTCCAGGGTTTCCCTGGGTTCATTTTCCTTCTTGATTATTTTCCCTTATGTTGTCACCATAGCTCTCAACTGAGTATGTAATGTTCGGTTACACCCGAACTTAACCTTCCTTACTTATTTTTCACATAAAATTGTACGAAAAAAAGATGTATATTTGGTTTTCGTTGTTGTTTTAGCAGTGCTTCACCCTATTCGGTTTCATCAAAGTCCCCTAACAGAAGTCCAAGGAAACTAGCAGATTTAAAAAGGGCTGGCCATGGGGAGTTTGGTGTTACAGGCGTATGTTCCACATTACTATTGAGAACAAGGTTGGTGTTACGTGGGGACACATTGCATGCAGGGTGTATATTCTGCGTATGTTGGGGTTGGTTCTGGACAAGCAACAGTTGGGACAGGTTGCTTCTTGTCTCTCTTGGTAGTTTGATTACTTATTCTGCAAAAGTATGATATTTTATATTGGTAACAGGGATCACCGGGTGCGTCCTGGTAAAGTCGTTTACCGATTCTGTGTCCCTTGGCTCATCTAGATCAAACAAATTTGTTGGCAGGTGTCGGATCTCATCATAATGTTAATGAATATGTTCCCTTAACCCTCGTCTAGGCTCGATCAGGCAGTTGTTTACTAAGGTGTCCCGGAGTGTGACAATTTTGAAAAAACCGCCTGTTCAGCATTTTGCTGTGCTCTTCAATATTGAGCTCTTTGGCCCACTATGTAAGTGAAAAAAAATAAATAAAAATTTGGGTACCAAGTGGAATGAAGTTAACCAAAGATTTGAAGTGATTTGTTTAATTTAGAACCAAAAATTGTTATTTACTTTTTGCTTTGATAGAGCGTTTTAATTTAAAAATCAATTTTAACAAAAAAAAAAACAAAAACAAAACAAAAAACACCAATACAATGAAATAGCATTAAGTTTTTTTTTTTAATTCTTATATTGGAAGAAACTTAGGTTCGTAGAATATGGGTATTAATGCTCTCCCACTTTGAAGCTATTAATAAGACAAATTTGACGCGAAGTCCATATAAGGGTTAAATGCGTTGATTAAAAAATCAGCAAACCGTAACTGAAATAAAAAAAATTTATGCAATTCATTCACGCGCTTTACCTTGGCGTAGTTTATAACTGCATTGCATTTATAAATAGAAAAGCTTAACCCATTTTTGAATGAATCAAATAAACAATCAAATGATTCAACGGAAGCAAGGCAGAAAGCTTACTCCCTAAGAGTCCTACAATAGCCTACATAAAATTACACATTTTATTTAATTATTTATATAGGCAATAAATGATATTTATTTATTTTTGTATTAATATGCAATTTCCGCTTAACTTTTTCAAATCGCTTTTCCATGTGTTTTTGTTTATTTTAATTAAAGGCA
Organism: Eurosta solidaginis; assembly: GCF_040869045.1. Lineage (NCBI taxonomy): Eukaryota > Metazoa > Arthropoda > Insecta > Diptera > Tephritidae > Eurosta > Eurosta solidaginis. The sequence continues at coordinate 11,776,816 of NC_090323.1, read as the reverse complement.
TTTAATTACATTTTTTAATCAACCGGAAATTTGCGGCTAAAACATGTGAATATATATAACTTTATTTGGGTTTATTTGCAAAAAAGTGTGAATCTATATATATAATAAAATACAAGCAAAAATTGCTGCCTGCCTTGCAAAAAATGTGATTAGTCTAAGGTGAATCCGGTATTAGTCGCAAAGGAGTATGAGACCAAATCCAGCTTTGATCTCTTTGTATGAGTTGAACTGTTCCCTTTTGTTTGAACATGTGCTATGAGGAGACTAATTGTACCTATTTATACCCGAAAGGGATCGATAGGATCAATCCCCTTTATACTCATATGGGGACAATTGAAGACTAGGCCCTTTTCACTTCAATAAGGACTCAAATGTTTTCATGGCAGAAACACAATCGAAGGTTTTGCCAAGCCAACAATTCTATTTTTTGTAAGTTGTTCTCCCGCTTTTCAAAAAGGAATAAAAAATATTTTTAAAAATTGTAACCCTAACTCTGGCGTGGTCGATAAGTCTTAGTAATTTAGGTTCGGTATAAGGCTCAGAATTTTCCTCAAATAATTCGATTCAATCACCTGAATCTTTTTATACTCAGTTGAGCAGAGCTCACAGAGTATATTAACTTTGATTGGATAACGGTTGGTTGTACAGGTAAAAAAGAATCGAGATAGATATAGGCTTCCATATATCAAAATCATCAGGATCGAAAAAAAATTTGATTGGGCTATGTCTGTCCGTCTGTCCGTTAACACGATAATTTGAGTAAAGTTTGAGGTATCTTGATGAAATTTGGTATGTAGGTTCCTGGGCACTCAGATCGCTATTTAAAATGAACGATATCGGACTATAACCACACCCACTTTTTCGATATCGAAAATTTCGAAAAATCGAAAAAGTGCGATAATTCATTATCAAATACGGATTAAGCGATGAAACTTGGTATGTGAGTTGAACTTATGACGCAGAATAGAAAACTAGTAAAATTTTGGACAATGCTCGTGGCACCGCTTACTTTTAAAGGAAGGTAATTTAGAAGTTTTGCAAGCTGTAATTTGGCACTCGTTGAAGATATCATGATGAAATTTGGCAGGAACGTTACTCTTATTACTACATGTATGTTTAATAAAAATTAGTAAAATCGGAGAACGACCACGCCCACTTTTTAAAAAAAAATTTTTTAAAGTCAAATTTTAAAAGAAAAGTTAATATCTTTACAGTATATAAGTAAATTATGTCAACATTCAACTCCAGTAATGATATCGTGCAACAAAATACAAAAATAAAAGAATATTTCAAAATGGGCGTGGCTCCGCCCTTTTTCATTTAAATTGTTTAGGATACTTTTAATGCCATAAAAAAAAAAAAAAAAATTAATGTAAGGCGCGATAACCTCCGAAGAGATCTAAGGCCGAGCTTCTCTTCCAATTTGCGTCGTGCTCCTCTTGATTTTTCCCTAGAAATTGGCTGGACGGGACCTACATGTTTTATGCCGACTCCGAACGGCATCTGCAGATGAGTTTTCACTGAGAGCTTTTCATGGCAGAAATACAATCGGAGCGCTTGCCAGACACTGCCGAGGGGCGACCCCGCTTAGAAAAATTTTCTTCTAATTGAAAAATCTTATTTCTAAAATTTTGATGTTGCTTTGCCCGGGAGTTGAACCCAGGGCATACGGTGTGATAGGCGGAGCACGCTACCATCACACCACGGTGGCCGCCAATGCCATAAGTCGGACAAAAATTTACCAATTCTTGTGAAATTTGGTGGAGGCTTAGATTCTAGGACGGTAGCTGTTTTCTGTGAAAAAGGACGAAATCGGTTGAAGCCACGCCCAGTTTTTATACACATTCGACCCTCTGTCCTTCCGCTCGGCCGTTAACAGGATAACTTGAGCAAAAATCGATATATCTTTACTAAACTCAGTTCACGAACTTATCTGAACTCACTTTGTATTGGTGTAAAAAATGGCCGAAATCCGACTATGACCGCGCCCACTTTTTCGATATCGAAAGTAACGAAAAATGAAAAAAATGCCATAATTTTATACCAAATACGAAAAAGGGATGAAACATGGTAATTGGATTGGTTTATTGACGCAAAATATAACTTTAGAAAAAAACTTTGTAAAATGGGTGTGGCACATTCCATATTAAGTAAAATAAAATGAAAAAGTTCTGCAGGGCGGGATCAAAATCCCTTGGATTCTTGGAAGGAATACTGTTCGTGGTATTACATATATAAATAAATTAGTGGTACCCGACAGATGATGTTCTGGGTCACCCTGGTCCACATTTTGGTCGATATCTGGAAAACGCCTTCACATATACAACTACCACCACTCCCTTTTAAAATCCTCATTGATACCTTTAATTTGATACCCATATCGTAAAAACACATTCTAGAGTCACCCCTGGTCCACTTTGATGGCGATATCTCGAAAAGGCGTCCACCTGTAGAAGTAAGGCTCATGCCCTTTTAAAATATTCATTAACACCTTTCATTTGATGCCCATATCGTACAAGCAAATTCTAGAGTCAGGCCTGGTCCACCTTTATTGCGATATCTCGAAAAGGCGTCCACCTATAGAACTAAGACCCACGAGCTTTTAAAATACTCATTAACACCTTTCATTTGATGCCCATATCGTACAAGCAAATTCTAGAGTCAGGCCTGGTCCACCTTTATTGCGATATCCCTAAATGGCGTCCATCTATAGAACTATGGCCCACTCCCTTTTAAAATACTCTTTAATACCTTCCATTTGACACACATGTCATACAAACACATTCCAGGGTTACCCTAGATTCTTTTTACTACATGGTGATTTTCCCTTATTTTGTCTCCACCGCTCTCAACTGAGTATGTAATGTTCGGTTACACCCAAACTTAGCCTTCCTTACTTATTTATTTTACTAACTTCGTTGCAGTTTTTTTTAATTTTTCTTAAAATGGGCTATATAGATTTCAAACTGACTAATCCCAACTGTAGCCGAAAGGGGAAAAAATGTAGACAAAATTTTATGCCAAAATGTTTACAAGAGAGATCAATCGGAGACCAATCCCAATAATGATTGCGCGATTTTTTGCAGGATGTTTTATATACTTACACACTCACACAAATTTACCTGCATGCAATGCAAAAAAAAAAAAAAAACAAATGCATATTACTTTGTGTGTATATTTGCAGGGCTTAGTGCTGATGAATTAATATGAACAGTACTATAAGCCTGAAAAATAAATAAATCAAAATAATTATCAATGCTTTCATTATTTGCCTATGATCTCATTACTTTATAGAGAGATTGCGTTTTTATTTAGGTGTATATTATTTTTATTTGCTTACTATTTATTTACTACTCATATATTAATAAATGCAATTCCTTTGAGTGATTTTGTATATACACAAACTTATTTTTGAATATATGTTTTTTGTTATTTTTATATATTACCCAAATGTAATACTAATAAAAAAAATTATGTAATACATTAAAAAATTTTATTAAGTCACTATTTTATTGCAAAAAAAGAAAAAAACACATAAATTATGCTTAGTATGCCTAATCTGGTTGAAACAGATAATCATTTGTAGTCGCCTTTTGTTAAAAAAAAAATTATTTTAAAATTTGAAAACATGTCTCACCTGTGCATGGTCGTACAAAATTAATGAACTTAGTGTTTAAAATGCATGGGAAGTCTGAGACAAAACATTAATAAATTAATCCTTTCACTACCATGGCGATTATGTATTCCAATAGTAATTTCAAAATTATTGTCAAAAATGCAATTTACTCCCTGTTTGTAAAAGCAGACGACTCATTGGTTCGTATGAGTATTTTTCTTTCACGCTCAGCTCGTTTGAGTTAATTCAAAGAGGCTGTACATTTCTTTTTATACTTAGCGTGCTTGCACACAGAGTATATTAACTTTGATTGGATAACGGTTGGTTGTACAGATATAAAGGAATCGAGATAGAGACCTCCATATATCAAAATCATCAGTATCGAAAAAAAATTGATTGAGCCATGTCCTTACGTACGTCCGTCCTTCGGTCCATCTATCCGTTAACACAATAACTAGTGTAAATATTGAGATATCATCACCAAATTGGGTACACGAGCTTACCTGGTTTTGAAAATGAGCGAAATCGGATAATAACCACGCCCACTTTTTATATATAAAAGATTTTGGAAAACACAAAAAACGTGATTATTTAGTAAATAATACACCGAGAATGTTGAAATTTGACGTGTGGACTGATATTGAGGCTTTTGAAAAAAAAAATTTTTTAAATGGGCGTGGCACCGCCCATTTGTGATAAAATTAATTTTGCAAATATAATTAATCATAAATCAAAAATCGTTAAACCTATCGTAACATTCGGCAGAGATGTTGCCTTTACAATAAGGAATGGTCTGAAGAGAAATTTATGAAATTGGTTAAGGACCACGCCCACTTTATACAAAATACTTGAAGACCCGGCAGACGTTGCCTTGCCCTTGGCCAATCTGCATACATTTTAATAAGCTTTTTCTGTCTGACTCTGCCCTCCCCCCCTCTTCACTTTTTCCTAATCCTTTTATTCACCCTTCCTCCGTTTTTTCGCTTCATCTATCTCCATCTTCGTATCATTCTATTTCTTTTTCAATCCCCTTCCTCTTCTCTCTTTTCTCTTCTTTCAATTTCTCCTCATTCTTCTGCATCCCTTATTGCCTGTTCCAGAAGGTGGTATGTAATTTATTCCAGCCCCAGTCCATATCCGTCTCTGGATAATATATTACTTTGTACTAAAGCACTCATCAATAGCTTTCATTTGATATCCATATTGTATAAACACTGTTTAGGCATTCACTGGCCTACGTTTTGGCTTACATCGCGAGACCTTAGTCACCCAGGGGTATGAAAATTACCCTCTAATAAAGCACTCATCAACAGCTTTCATTTGATATCCGCATTCTATAAACACATTCTAGGGGTACCCGGGTTCACGTTTTGGCCTATATCTCGAGACCTTAGCCACCCAGGGGTATGAAAATTCCCTCTACTAAAGCACTTATCAACAGCTTTCATTTGATATCAATATTCTATAAACACATTCTAGGGGTACCCGGGTCCACTTTTTGGCCTATAGCTCGAGACACCCTAGTCACCCAGGGGTATGAAAATTACCCTCTACTAAAGCACTCATCAACAGCTTTCATTTGATATCCATATTCTATAAACACACTCTAGGGGTACCCGGGTCCACGTTTTGGCTTATATCTCGAGACCCTAGTTACCCAGTCACCTATCCTATATTTCAAGTTAGATCAACCTACACACAGGGTGCAAAACAAACTCAAAATCGGTTCAGTAGTTTAGGAGTCCATTGGCCTCAATTGTGTGACACGTGTTTTTTATATATTAAGATTTTTAAAAGGGTCGTTGACGAATAAAATAAGCTATATCTTTGCAAAAAAGAGATTTATATCAATGGGATTTCATTTCCCAAGTGGATTTATAACAATAAATGGGAAAAACTTCAAATTAAAAAAAAATTGGCGTGGCACCGCCCCTTTTATGACTAAATTAAATTAATTAGTTAATTTAATTAGTGAGCACTATCTGTCAGGGCTATTGGCTTAGGTCATTCCAATTGTTCAATAAGTGATATCGATGTGCTAAAAAGTCCCAATTAATGTATTATAAAAAAACCAGTGCGACGTATTTTTTCAGGACTAAATCTATTTTAAGAGAACATATATTTTTTCAAAGAGTTTTTTTTTTACCTAATTGAGTACTATTTATCTGGAAGAAACTGAATAATATGTGTCAGACCGCTAGTTGTAGTACGGCTGCCATTGTATCACAGATGCAACGAAATAATAGGTGTGAATAGTAGGTACTGCAGAAGTGTCAAACGGTTTTATGTTGAAGTCTTATTGGTCTCTGTTTCATAAGAAAGCAATGAGTCGGCAATAACAAACCGTTAGCATTCCGATAACACAATGAAAATACTCCGAATACAAATCTATAACTTTTTGATATGAAACCGCTAATTTTTTTATTGAAATAACGATATATTTTCCTTAAAAAATCGAAATTTTGTTTATAACGAATCGATAACTTTTGAAAATTTTTTCAATAACAAATCAATAACTCCGAGAGATAATCGATAGGGTTCTGATGAATAATCGATAACACTCTGATAACTAATCAGTATCATTTCTATAACAACTGAATAACTTTTAATAAAAAATCGATAGCTTTTCGATAATAAATCGATAAGTTTTTGGCTAAAATCAATAAATTTTTTGTTCCAATCGATAACTTTTCGATAAAAAATTCACAACATGCTGGTAAAATGCTGTAAGACGTCTCTAAATTTTTGAAAGCACATCGATGAAATTTCAACAAATAATACATACCGTATTGATAAATGTTCGATAATAAACCGATAACTCTTTGAAAAAACAACGGCAACTCCTCGATAACCTTTGTTATCTGTTGAAAATTTGTTACATCTTCATAGCACATCGATAACTCGTCTAAACATACCTCGATGATAACACACCTACAACTAACGCTAAGTGTAGTGACTACACATATATTCACACCACATTCCCTATTCCGACTTTTGTGAAGCTGGCACCCTGAAATGTGAATTTTTAATAAGGACTATGCGGGTCGTTTGAACAAGGTTAGTTCACCCCTTTCCTTGCTGCTGAACCGTTGGAAAATAATTATGGTAAATTAAATTTGAAGTTGAAAGCCCCACTAGTCTAGGTTCGTTTGCCCAAGTTTAGATTACCCTTGAAAAAAGAAAAAAAACAACGGGTATAATTTTTAAGCAGCGTGAAGCTGGCGGTGTAGTTGTTTTCGTTTGCCGACTTTAGGAAAAGTGAGTTTGAGCCATTGTTGGGGCGACCACGAAGAAGCTTTAGAAGAGGGGAGAAGAAATACAGAAAATAAGTAGGAGAGATGCGGGAAAAGTATGAACAAAACAAAGAAGGCAAGGTTGGTTAAGAGGAAGTAAAACAGGAAAGAGGCAGATAATTATATTCTAAGGAGTAAGACTACAGAGTTGCTCTCCTGCAGTTGCTTAGCAAGAATTTCTAGTATATTTCTGCCCTTAAAAGTTTATCGAGGAAATTTATCTTCTTCAGCAGTTTCCATTGTATATGGGCTATATGGTTGAGAAATTAAAAATACATAATAGTTTGGAAGTAAAACTCGGTTTTATTCTTCTTCGAGATATACAGTAAATAAATACAAGACGAGATTTACCTCCCAGAAGGCTTGGGCCGCAGTTATCTTACAATTTGCGTTGTGCTATTTTATAACATCCGCTGAGACTCTTACAATACCAGAAATATATTCGGAGTGTTTGGCAAGCCACTGCCGAGGATCAACACGGCTTAGTTTTTTTTTGCCTAATTGAGATAGCTTTTTTCTAAAGTCTTTCATGTTGCACTACCCGGCACTTGAATCCAGGACCTGCGGTATGGTAGGCGAGTATGCTACCACCACATTGTCTCAGACGTATACCGTACAAAATTATTATTAGTATTAGAAAGTGAGATTTCGGATGTGATGACTTTTCAACTAATTAAGTGTATCAAAGCAAGACCACATTGGCTGGTTTGGTGCATTCATTTCAAAATAGCTGTGGTGTGAATATTTATTCAAGTACCAATAAGCGCATACAATTTTATTTGATAATCGTGCCCAAGTCATACACAAATTTGATTTCTAGAATGGTGTGTGGGCATTAAGCTGGGTCGATTTATTAACTTACATATATCGCGCCGTCGATTTTTCGATAGGTTTTGGGCTCAGGAAAAAAAAGTTCCACTAAGCATACCCAAGAAAATAGTTTTCGAGCCTGCAAAATTTGAGTTTTTTTTACTTTTTTTCCTTGATTTTTAAGTTTTTTTTCATGACCTGCTTAAAAAATTTTCATTTGATTTTAAAATTTTCATGTATACCCTGTGCGACTCAAAATTGTCCGCTAAAGACTTTGGCGATAACAGTTTTTTGAATAAAAAAAAAAAATGTTTTTTGGGTTTTGAGGAGTGTTTTGGTGAAAAAATTAATTTTTTCGCCATTTTGTTTTTAAAGGTTTCTTCAGAAACGTGCAAAAGTGTTGCCGATGAAAACGAATTTGTTTCATATTTCCTATCCTACTTAAAATTATGCAATAAAAACGTTGGCATTAACAGTTTAAAAAAAAAGACGGACATACGGACAGACGGACGGACGGACGGACATGGCTAAATCAACTTAGCTCGTACCCTGATCATTTTGGTAAACTTATTGATGGGTGCAACGGAAACATATACATAAAAATTGATTTGGAGCCTTGAAAATGAAAAAAATCGATTTCGATCAAAAAAAAAAGGCCAAAAAACCAAAAAAAAAATTTTTTTTTAAAAACTGTTAATGCCAACGTTTTTATCGCATAATTTTAAGTAGGATAGGAAATATGACATAAACTCGTTTTTATCGGCAACACTTTTGCGCGTTTCTGAAGAAACCCTTAAAAAAAATGAAGAAAAAATAAATTTTTTCACCAAAACACTCCTCAAAACCCAAAAAATATTTTTTTTTTTTCAAAAACCTGTTATTTCCAAAGTTTTTAGCACACAATTTTGAGTCGGGCAGGGTATACATGAAAATTTTAAAATCAAATGAAAGTTTTTTAAGTAGGTCATGAAAAAAACCTTAAAAATCAAAGAAAAAAAAGTCAAAAAGCTCAAATTTTGCAGGCTCGAAAATAATTTTCCTGAGCCCAAAACCTATCGAAAAATAGATGGCGCGATATGGGTCAACTTTCGTCCATGCAAATCAACCCAGCTTAGTGCGCATATATCTGTTATTTAGATATTATTGATACGACCTGTTGCAAGCATATGTGTGGATGTTTTTTTCTACTTAACAAATTGGACACATGCAAAGCGGAAAATCTACATACATACATATATTACGCTATGGATTTAAACGTACGAGTATGAGTGATGCACTTACATAAATACGTTTACACTGCATTACATAAAAGCGCATTTTGGCAAGAGTGTGTGAGTGCATACTCGCATGTGTGTATGTGTGCCCGTATGTGAGTACTTATGTAAAGTGGTAACATAACATGCATGCGAACATATGCTGATTGTTGTTTTCATTGTACTTGTTATTTGTTGCTGTTTGTTGTTGTGGTATTGTCGCCTTTTGTTTGCATTTGTGAAAAGTGAGTAGCTAAAAGTGGAGGATTTGTATCAAATAAACGAATATCTAGTGAACCATAGCGTAGCCTTTGGTGTAGCTGAGGCTAGGGGCACGCTTTTAATGCCATATCAATGTAATGGTGAGGATAAGTGTAGTGAAGTGTAATGAAAGGATTAAAGGCGATTACATATAAAGTTGCATGTAATATTTGCCGAAATATGTCGATTTATGGCTTAGAAATGACATGGTAGACAATGTACTGGGAGACAACATACAAAAGACATCCACTCACTCAAATGCAACAAATATACAAACACACATATATAAATAACTTCAAGTGCTAGTGGGCCCATCAAAACGACAACACTTCAATCAATACACGTCCGTATCGCCTTTCATCTCACACCAGCGTTGACATTTAAAATGATGCAAATTTTATTGAGTGAAAGCCGCAGTTGTTGTTGCATACAAGCGCGCCTACATACATAAACTGGAAATACCATTGAGGCCGGCGCTCAAAAAGAAAGTGAGGTGGGGGAAAAGAAATAAGGACTGGAAGGGAGAGTAGGAAAAGAAGAGTATAGGACAGAGGGAAATACGAGGAAATGGAGAGGGATAGGGAAAGAAAGGGGAACCGAAGAAATTTGTGGATATATGGAGAGAGAGTGGATGAGAGAACTAGAGAGTGAGAGGGTGGTGGCGGAGGGAGAGTTAGAAGCAGGCCAAGAATGCGAGGGAGGAATAATAAGTCTTACGGGTGGGAGAAAGAAAAAAAGATAAGTTGGAGATGAAAATTAAGAGGCAGTGACAGAGAAAAGTTGGAGGTCAAGGTTTTGACTGCTAGAGAGAGAGAGGGAGTGTCAGGTTGGTAGGAGGCAGGAAAACGAAGGATATTAAAGCAGAGGTGTAAGAGAAAAAAAACAAGAAAAATGGGGAGGAAGAGAGACTATGTAAGGAATCATGGGGATAAGCGCAAAAGGATAGTTAAGGAGATGGAAGAATATTGGGAAGACAGTTTTGAAAACAAGAGAAATCCACTGGTTAGGAAACACAACGTCAGCCTCTTCTGTGCACGCAAAAAAACGGTAGGAATCATTCCTACATGTGATTTTTATTGGTCAAGCAACCAATCCGTCTACGTCTCGCCTGACAATTCGCGGTTAAAAAATCGACATAATTTCTATAGCAAATCGATAATTTTGCGATAGCAAATCGAGAACCTTTCGATTTCAACCGAGATATGTATATATATATAAAGAGAGAGAGAGGAGTTGAAGTAGGACAGCTCTTCTAATGAGAGATATTCATTGGTTGGTGAAGGTTGTATAAGGAAAAAAAAAAGTCGGCAGAGACAATATTAACAACTTATCTTGTTCTAGAAAAATACCTGTTAAGTCGCACCTGATAATTTGACGTTGAAATATCGATTTATTTTTTTGTAGCAAATCGAACCTTACGACTAAAACCGAGATATTGAAAAAAATGAAAGAGATGGAGTGGGACAGTTTTTACAGCAACCCGCTGAGTCGGTTGGAGCGTCCGCCGCTCCTGTAATACGAAAAAAAAATCGACTGGAATTTTTAGCTAAATTGATTTTGATCTAACACCTAAGTCTCAAGCGATAAAAGTTGATACATTTTTGGAGAATCGATAACTTTGCTTTAAAGAATCGATACATTTTCGGTAAAAAGCCTATAAATCGTCGATTAGATATGAATCATGCATGTATAAAAATGTTTGTTTTCGTTAACTAATTTATAACGATGTGATTACAAATGGATAACTTGTATATACCTCGTCAATAATACGATGATCGTAAACCGATAACATATCTTTAATGAGCCGATAAATCGACGAATCATTTATAGGGGTTTTATTGATAGCAAATCGTTATCACTTCGATAACAAGTCGATAATATGCTGTCGTCTGCAATCCCGGTTTTAGTTCCGGGTTCGGTTTTGGTTTCTTATCGTTTCCTTCCGCTCAGCGCATTTTTTTCTTTAATTTGCATTCCGCACTCCAACATTTTATGCTTATACTCATCATACATTTACGGTCTGTATTCCTTCATACAGCATACATTTACACTTACGCTTACACCTACACATATACATACAATTACACTTTCACTAACAATTACACTTGCATTTCTACGCGCATTTGTACTTATTACCTGCTTCCCCATACTCATGGGCGTGGCACAACCTTCTTATAAAGGTGATTCTTTTGGGATTTTACGAGCAAAAGAGCAATAACTTTTGACCGTTTTTACAGAAAAGTGGTTAGTGGACTTCGTACTCTTATTAAAACATACCAGCGAAAAACTTTGTAAGACGAATAAAAGTCACACCCTCTACGATATATTTAGGTACATACATATGCATATAGAGTTTTAAAATTTGTTTCGGTGTAGTATGCTCTAACTATAAAAACTGTCACACGCTTGGTTAGAACATTTATGCTTACGTATAGCTTTGGTTCGTTTCCTTTTTCCTATGCAGACATGCCTTTGTTCTTCAACTAGCATATGTCTCCATTGGTGAATATTTGCACTTGCAGATGACGATATAACCTAAATACATATATATTTGAGTAAATAGCTATGCCGTTGGCATCATTATTGTATTATCAGTGTTGCAATATCAATTTGCATGCTATCGCATATCCTGCTAAAACACTATTTTTAATCCAAACTGGTCGTCGTATTTTATGCGCCACTATTGTTCATATGCTTGCATATATATATATATAGCTAAATTTACTTATATGCATAAACTTGTATGCTGTCATATTTGTAAATGTATATGTCTATCATATAAGTGCAATCGATTCGCGCCGATATAGCCCTCCCTCCCTCACTATACCACTTGCATACGCATCATTCAAATTGACAATCCTTTCAAACTTATATGAACTTATAAGCATCTTGTTATGGTTGTATGTAAAAAGTGATTGCTAAGCATATGCACAACTCATGCATACACACATACATATATAAGCATTCAATACATGCATTTTGTAAATGTGTGAAAAGCCAATTAAAATTTCTCTTTATATTCAGACATTGCGCTACTTGAATAAAAAGCGTATTTACACACACTTACAAAGGGAAATTATATGAATACGTATTCGCGAAATCATAAACCGCAGTTGTGGTTGGCTATAATCATAGAAATACCATTGTCATTGCTCATTAAATTGGCAAAAGACGAAATCAGCACAGTTAATAAGGTCGCAAACTCAAATTACGTTCTTGCGCATAGATGGCGCTAATGATTGCAAATCAAATAAGGATATAAGTTGCATTCAAAATTTGCAAAGCATATCCTGCTCTCTTATTTTAAGCATGCTTGGTGTATAAATGATGCAAAGTTCTAATGTAGTACAAATTTCAAATTTCAATTTATTAAGGTTCTTTGACGTCAACCTAAGAGAAGAGTTGCTCAAAAGCAACAAAATTGCGTTGAGTGCATATTTTTATATCGCGGATCACAGTACAATAGTTCACCTGGACCGACAATAACACTACGTCTTTGATAAGTTTTCGAGATGGGCTTAAACAGCCATGGAGCTAATATTTCGCTTTTACAAAGGAAGATAAAAATCAATTTTGATAAAGATTGGGGGCAAGAGTAAAGGTGGAGTCAGGATGTGGCCTTTATAAGAACAGAAATATAAGCAAATATATGCAAATAATATGCAAACCTATGGAATCGTCAGCAACCATATTTGCAACTTACATTCGTTCTTCATCAGAAACGCTAACACTTAGAACTTTACTCTGAGGTAACCTAGAGGGACACATCTGGGAGTAAACTCTTAGCAAAACGAAATTTGGATTTTATGACACAAAGGAACAGGAACGTATGGGCTTCTAATTTCTATATACCAGCAAACCCAACAGATGTGTTTCTGCCCTAATTTCGGGTTACCTGCGAATTTTTAAGTAACTGCCAAAAACTTGTAACCTCCTTCTCCTCTTCTCCTATCTCTTACCACTATTCTTATCCCTCTACCCTCCCATCCCTCTTCTAACTCTTAGCTACTCATTTCGGTTTCTTGTTGGTTTCTTAACGGCTTGTTAAATTTGGGTTACAGACACCTCATCAATGTTATTTTATTGGAATGTTGTTTATAACCGGCGGCCACCGTGGTGTGATGGTAGCGTGCTCCGCCTATCACACCGTATGCCCTGGGTTCAACTCCCGGGCAAAGCAACATCAAAATTTTAGAAATAAGATTTTTCAATTAGAAGAAAATTTTTCTAAGCGGGGTCGCCCCTCGGCAGTGTCTGGCAAGCGCTCCGATTGTATTTCTGCCATGAAAAGTTCTCAGTGAAAACTCATCTGCCTTGCAGATGCCGTTCGGAGTCGGCATAAAACATGTAGGTCCCGTCCGGCCAATTTGTAGGGAAAAATCAAGAGGAGCACGACGCAAATTGGAAGAGAAGCTCGGCCTTAGATCTCTTCGGAGGTTATCGCGCCTTACATTTATTTTTTTTTTTTTATTTTGTTTATAACATCGTGTTGTTTATAGTTATCGTCAACAAATCAGTTACTTTTTGATTAAAAGTATATAAATTTCCGACAGCAAATCGATAATTTTGTCATAAAATATCGACAACTTTTCGATAAATAATGTATAACTTTTCAATGAGGACGACATTTTGATAACATATCGACACATTTTGTATGCCAACTCTATATTATTTGATAGAAAATGAATAACTTTGCGCTAACAAACCGATAATATTTCGAAAAATAATCGATAATTAATTTAATAATTTGGGAAAAATTTAAACAACGTGACATCAGGACGGACAAGCTGTTTCGATTATACCTTGTAAATCTCTTCAAAGCCTTTTCTACCGGGAGTGGGAGTCGAACCCGCACTCCTACGATAGTTGAAATGGTTACAAACGCATTCAGCTACGTCATGCCTTAGTTGTTATAAGGTTTTTCCCAATTGCCTTCTTTCGCATATTTTAATCTTTTACACATTGCATACTTCGTATGCAATTATGTGTTAAAGCTATGCTTGTTGGTATGGCGGTTTTCAAAGAAACTTTGGAATTGTTGTTGTTTTTGTTCTATTTATTAACTATCTATTAACCAATTTTCTCTGTTTGAATTGTTTAATCGGGGATTGTTTAAGCGGGGAAAACCAATACGGGCAATCCCCGATTAAACAAAATAATCGATAATTAATTGATATTTTTTATAATAAACCGATAACTCGTCGATAATATATCGATAGTAAACCGATAACTCCTAGATAAAAATCAGTAGCTCTTTGCTATGGATAGCAAATTTATAGGACGTCGATAACAAATCGATAACACCTAAAAACCTCGTTGACAAGAAACCCTTAAAAACAGATAAATTAATAAAAAAAAGTTTTTGTCGCGATAGCCTCCGAAAAGATTTTAGGCCGCGCTTCTCTTCCAATTTGCGTCGTGCTCCTTTGTATTTTTCCTACAAATTGGCGGGACGGGACCTACTTGTTTTATGCCGACTTCGAACGGCATCTGCAAGGCATATGCATTTTTACTGAGAGCTTTCCATGAGGGGAAACCCCGCTTAGACAAATTTTCTGCTAATGGAAAAAACTTGTTTCTAAAATTTTGATGCTGCTTTGCCTAGGGCTTGAAGACAGGATCTTCGGTGTGATATCACGCCTTGCCCTGCTTTGTCTTTATTTGCACTGATAACTGTTACTTTGCGTATTGTGTGCATTTAAGATTGTATTCTATATTTCCCTATACAGCATATCAATACCACGATTACCCTCTATATTCCCAACCATCGAAACACTTTCCGCGTTGATCTTTTTTGTTTAACATATGTTCCATACAGACCTTCAAATCCACTATCTATCTGTGTATAGATGCACACACCATTCAGTGTGTGATGACAGTTAGGGATATAGCTTGTAAGTGATCTCATCCCAGAGAGGTAAGACGTCATTTCTTTGATGAACGTTCTTTTGAATAGCTAGATAGCCATAAAAAATGTCGGAATCGATTCCGGTTTTAGCTGGTTTCGGAGAGATAATATATGTATGAGTGTGTAAGTTAAGTTATGATGCCTATTGCACATCTCTGCTAAGTCAACAATATGCCTAGCTTCTCTACGTAGCCTCAAACAACTAGTTAGCAACCAAGTCAAATGGCAAGGTCAATTGATGCAGAGCAAAACAAACCAACAAATGATCATCGCTTGCCTAACAACAATCCAACTCAAATGCCCATCGCTTGCCTAACAGAGCTTGCCCAACAACAGCGCAACTAATCGCACAAAAGCACTACGTGACGCTACCATAGTAACATCATGTGCAAGCCAACAGCATAACAACCCACTGCATACGATCACAGCATAGCAACATCATATGCACGGGCTTGGTATGCAACCCAACGGTAGAACAAGTAATCGCGCGTGGTTCTATCATAGCAACGGCAGGTTTAATATCCAGCCCAGCAACGCACTGCACAATGTCACTGCTTGCGCTTGCTTACCATAGCAACGTGATGGTCGTAGGCAGGCATAAAGAGAAGCGATAAAACTGATCGCGCGACATCGCTGCTTGCACTTACCTAGCAACTTGCACTTATCATAGCATCACATGCGCTAGTAACAACAACTGAATGTGCGACCGTTTTACATATGATAACAGCAGCAGCAGAATGGCATTAGGAAAGGTATTTAAGGAGGCATCAGTGCCTTTCGAGGGCAATTCAGTTTTATCAGAGAAGTTGCACGGTCAACTAATGAGCTGTTTAATAAAGTGTATTAAAGCAAAGTGTTGTGTTGTGTTATTTATTTAAGGAGAGCAAGGCCATAAGGACCTGCATAACTTGTATATCACATGATTATGATATCATATGATAGTGATATCACTTGGTAGTTATATCACATGATCGTTACGATACTATCATGCAAAGTTATGACTTGATTTACTAAAAGCTTTCAAATAAAAGCGACATTCATAATTTTTTTAAATCTTTCACTAGTTTGTGTCAAGTAAACCACGTTTTAAAAATTTTAAATCTGAACAATGGCTTGCTTCCAAAATGTTGTCCAGAACAGTGTGCATTCTGAAACTGCTTAGATAATTAGCAAACATATTATAAACGTCAAAATTGGCACAGTTTTTTGGAAACTTTATCACATAATAGCAAAGCTCATGGTCTGAGAAAAGTCCAAAAGATACATTTGAGGACGACAAAACCTCTCATCACAGACAGGATCCCAGAGCAATAAATATTACAAATAACATAAACATAATATTCATTATTATTTAAAATCTTGTGACTGTCTTATTAATTAATGTGTTTTCTCAAAACCCGTTCATCCTTTTTAAAACCAAACCCAATTCAATAAATCCTAAAATAATTTTACAAAAGCAATCAGCTGCATACATACATACCACTATTTAAATTTTTTTGTCTTATGTACTTTCGCGCAGCCATATGGGGATTCTCTATATAACACTACAAGTAGCTCAGTGATTTTCTTAGGCCTTTGTTCCATTATTAGTTGTACACTTTTTAAATCCCAAGGCGTCGTATTTGAA
Source organism: Eurosta solidaginis (assembly GCF_040869045.1). Classification (NCBI taxonomy): domain Eukaryota; kingdom Metazoa; phylum Arthropoda; class Insecta; order Diptera; family Tephritidae; genus Eurosta; species Eurosta solidaginis. The sequence goes on along the minus strand of NC_090323.1, from coordinate 11,760,048 downwards.
CAACCTTATGTCGTTACCTTGTTACTAAGGGCTTTGTGGGAGCACTACATACATACGTACATTAATACAACATTTCCGACTAGTTATTTTGCTACTCCCACTATTACAACGTCAACATTCTTAAAATATCATTTTAACAAGAAGCTTCCCAACTGATTTACATTACGCTAAAAGTTTGTATGCAACGTAAGCTTAGTATAGAAGTTACGCGATTCGTTTACTTGCTACCATTCACTTGTGTAAACATGGCTATAATAAGACAAATATTAATTTTGTCCTAAGTTTGTGTTTCGTTACAAAGGCAAAGATACTACAAATCCTTGCTTTTGCAAAGTGGACGAAACGACTGTTCATAAAGCGAGTGTTTGTTAGCCAACAAGTTGGCATATCAATCATAATTGTGCTTTCGAGGGATGGGTGAAAGCTCAGTAACTTTGAAACTTATTGTTAAGTGAAGCATACTTAAGGGCGCTGAGGAGATTAAATGGTAGCTATTGTTTTTATATTAAAGGGCCGAAAAAAGTCGCATTACTTAAGTCAGAAATAAGAACACAAGGATGCACAGTTGGACGGAACTGACTTCGGAAATTATGTTATCAGGATTCTTAAGCAGATAAACAGTAGCTGAGAATGCTAAGAAAGTGGATAGGAAAACTAAAAACCGGAAGTTTGATGAGATATTCCGTAAGCTCTGGAAAAGCGCGGAATCTTTGTATAAACATCGGAGCGCAATCACACTAAAAATGCCTTGTTAGAGCGTATCCGCAAATGCAAGGACAAGGCCTTGCGAGAAATGAGTCTATTAAGTGCGTTATCATCTGTTCAAATCAGAGGCTAATGGTGTAACTCTTGGGTTTTTCCCCAACACGTGTATATAAATATGGTAAGGACTCGCTCATTCACAGTTCGTTTTGAGGTCACCAAGATCACTTCTGTCTTATTGCAAGCCATTTTCAGCCCCATGTTCATCAGCCATTCCTTTATTTTTCCCAAGGCGCCATGACATAATGCTTGGATCAGATCAAGCTTCTTGGCCACTGCATGTACGACACTATCATCTGTACAGCCGACAATTTGCGTACCTCAGGGAAGGTCTTACAACCTCATGAACCAGTCAGTTTAATTGAACCTAACCTACCAAGAGTAGAGTGTAAGCAGTCCCTGGAGAGAATTGGGACAGGGAGAAGCATACATCTATATTGAGTGCAAGGGTATAGATGGGAATGAAAAAGCAGATGAACTAGCTCAAAAGGGCGCATCCAATGAAGCTTGCTCCGCAGATGTCCCAATTAGACTGGGGGAGATTAAGCGAAGGCGGGAGGTGCGCTTGATCGACCAAGCAGGAAAGGCGTGGGTTCAAGCGCGGGGCTGTAAAGTGTCGAAGATTATGTGTACGTCTTACAACCTTAGACTAACAAAGTTGCCTCTATCATTAAAAAGAAAGGACTGTAGACACCTGACGGGTATTCCCACCGGGCACTGCCTTCTTGCACATGCCTTTAAATTAGGCTTAGTTAGTGATAGCACATGTAGGAAGTGGGGGTTGGAAGAGGAAACGATCGAGCACGTTCAGTGCTCGTGCCTTGCGCTTCTCAGGCTAAGACTCCAGTTATTAGGAGTGATACAGCTGTCAGATCTAGAAGCAGCAAGTGGCTTAAGTCCTAGGCTTCTAGTATTTGCCAAGAGGACGAAGTTATTTTAAAACATAGGTCTTGGTTTTGTATAGGTTTTCCAGTTTGGCCATTAAAACAAACTTCTGGTAACACTACGGACTCATTCAGTCTATGTAAGATCCTCATGGACCGGCCAGTTAAACTTAACCTAACCTAACAAGAGTCCGCCATGGTAGGTAGGTAGTGTGAATGCTCACTATCCAAAGGTCCCACTTTAAAGTTTCGGGAAAAGTATCAAAAGGATGGTCGGCGTTTATCTCTTCGGAGGTATGTCGCGACCAGGTGTTATTATTATTATCGCATTATAATTTTTCTTCGATGATAGGAGGTCAGTTTGCCTTAACTTTTCGCACTAATGTGGTGGTATGCAAAAATAAATGTTTGCTTAAAATTTCGTTCAGAACTACACTTATACATCTTTTGTTTAACCCAGCCACTAAAAATCTGTTATTTTCCATTGCTCTCTGGTAAATTGTGCAAGCACATTAATTAAATGCAAATAAAATGTGAATTGGTATTTCTAAAACAAATATGCCTTTGGCGTTTACACATACACTTATACGTAGGTGCATAAATATTCTTACTATAATTCAAGACCATTTATAAAATGTTTTCAATAAATTTGCTATTAATTCCTAATGATAGCATCATATAATACATACTTTAGATTTGTCAATGTGTATGATAACATGTAAAAATATTTACCTGAAATTTCTTATAACCTCTAATTGAATTAATAATATCCGCTAGTCGGAAACCCAGCTGCTTACTTAGTAATAATAATACGTGTTACACACACACATCTGTAAGCATGTGCTAAGTAGTTTTGCCTATGGCGTTTCCCATTCACATTTTAATGCTACATTCAATTGCAGACGGCTGCCACGCAGCTGCTTATGCTTAACTGACTCAATGGCGTAAGTTCGTTATTTGTATTTCACTTCGCTCCAATTAACTTGCAACACTCTCTTCACATTCTCCTCCACCTCATCTAGGAGCTTATTGCATGAGGCGTGGGACACTCATAAAAGGCGTCTTGTGATTTTATTTTCGTTTTAAAATGTTTACCTTAATTAAAATTGTGTGTCTACTTATGTGTGTATTTTTTCATGTGTGTGAGTATAAGTATTTGTAGTAGTACGTGATTTCTTTATAGCCAATGGAGCAAGTGCCCGGGGGTAATATACATTTTTGATACCTTTGCTAGCGGTATGACGAAATCTATAATGCGTAAGCGTAATATTTGGAACTGTTATGCTATATATAGTATTACAGAATGGAAGCGTAAGTATAGTCACCCCATTGTAGCGTAACCCATTTGTTGGTTACTGATCAGTTATCGGGTTGTTATTGATAGATTTTGGGAATATTATTAATTTCTTGTCGGCGAGTTATTTGTTTGTTGTTTGTGTTAGAAAATATAGGGAAGTAATCGATTTGCTATCGAAGTTTCATATATTTGCTATCTATAAAAAAGATTGTTAATGAGATGAAAATTGTTTACCTCTTTTTGTATCGTAAAGCAATTGATATGTTATCGAAAATTTAGCGATTATCTATTGATTCTTCTCGATTTGTTTGTTGTTAACGAAAAGTTATCGATATATTAGCGGCAAGGTATCAACTTTGTATCGGCGAGTTACCGATTTGTCAACAAAAACTAATCCATTTCCTATCGAAAAATCATAGATTTTTATGATAAAGTTATCGATTGGATATAGCTAAGTAAATATTTTCTGTGTTACCGAATGAAGAGACGATGACTCGGTGATATCGAACCGATAGCTCGACTATTATAACTCGTTTTCGATAATGAGCCAATAATTAACCGTTTAATTTCTCTTACCGGTTGTTACCGATGTGAAGTCGACGAAGCTCTTCTCACAAGTTTGTTTCAGTTAAAGCCAGCTCTCTTGTGACATAACTTCAGCAACTGGGTGAGCTACAATTATATACCCATCGAACTTCATGAGTATTTGATACTCACTCCTTTTTTCAAATAATGGTGATTTTTAATCAAGGAGCGAACTCTCGTTTAAAATGAACATTACCCTGTGAGTATTATCAGGTAGTTTTAGTATAGTTTTAGTATCAAGCTCTAGAAAGGAAGAAGTTGTGTGTGGGATGAAACTTAGGTGCTGACTCATAAGTAAAATGCTCAGTAATTATCTTAGAGAGTCGCCCAGGTAAAGGAGCGTAAAATACATACGAAATATTGCAGCGCTTAGCTCAAATGCCACACATACAAGAATTGAGATATTAGGAAGGCGCAGCTATTTGTACCAACAGACTCGGGAGAGAAAGTGCTAACTGCAAAAAAACAAATCGAAACCTTCATGCATTCATGCAGGTGTATATCATGCGGGTCCTTCGTCTTCACTTGCAGAAGTAGTCATGTATGCCTCAGAAGTATCCACGTCCTCTCATCTGCGAGGACTGACGTCCCATGGGAAAATGTGCACCTTTTATATAGGAATTACTTCTAGACCAGCTCTTTAACGGAGGTTTCCGCTGATTTGAAAACAGCTGGAGATAAACTGAATCTTCCTTGGTGCTCCTTTTATGGTCAATAGCTACTTTTGGGTATAAAATCAGACGTTGCATTCTATTTTTTGGTTGCAGTTTGGCAGGTGGCGAGTGCAGTACTCAAAAGCTCAATTCCTATATTCGTGAACCACAGCTCTAGTACTTCACCTCATTTGGCTACTTAAACTTAGTCTGCATTTACATATGCACATATGTATGTATGTATATACGAACTTACGATCATACTTTGGGTGCCTATTCGACGCTCACGCAAATAGTAGGCTGAGCGGAATAATGAAGTAATTTCCGGTGCAATACTCACACCCACTTTTACACATAAACACAAAGAACAAAGAAAAGCGTTGGCTTTTGAGGTGGCGCGCAGTACTGAGCCTTCCTTAGTTGCGGTTGCTGTTTGCTATTACTGATATGAGTATTTGCTTGCAATGGCGCTGCTGCTGCTCCCTTCGCTAGTTGGCGAAGGGTTAAAAAGTCAGTTTGTCAGGTTGACGGGTGGCATATGGCTGACGCCGTCCTAATAGGTAGTTCATGCGTAACTGAGTGTGTAATTGTAATGGTGCGGCGTGTGTATGTAAACGCAAAACGTAAGGGAGCGCTTGTGGGTTTATTGACTTAATCATTTCGTCGTCTGTTACGCTTTATACTATTGTATGCTGTAGTCATACAAAAAGGTCGGGATCTTATTTATTTTTGCCCTTTACGCGAAAATACAAATGAAATGGATGTGTTCAAAATAAGAATAATAATTAGGAGCTACAAATATGTGAAATTTGAGCGCAAAGCAAACAGAACTACCGATCACTTCTTTGTTTTTCTTTGGATATAGGCTGGACTGTGGAAGTTAGTTAGTACACACTTACATAACAAAAATTTGGAGAAAAGCTGAATTCTTCCGCCACGGACCACACTATCTTAAAACGCTTTATTGTATTTTTATCGGAATATGTTATCAGTAAGATGATGTAGATCCAAGGTAAACGGTGCAAATTAGAAACAATAAAATTCTAAAATTCCGACACATTTCTTTTCTTTCTACAGCATGCTATCTCGGATCTACCGCGTAAAAACTGCTTCCAAAGAAACAACAAGACTCGGTTGAGCTCTTTTCATCTGATGATGATAACGTAAACATTTTTAACATTTCTATGCTCGCGCATTGGTCTCTGAGATCGACGAAACACATTTTCGTAATTATTTTTATGCACGAAAATCTGGAGAAGCCGAGCTCTCTGCTAGTTGTCGGATTTGTGGCTTACTTCGTTTTAGTGCACGATGTGCGTTCATGCGAAGCGTACGTGTTGTAGCATTTGGCGCCAATCGGCCCGTGAGACCTACGCGAGTATGCCCTGATTGTTATGGTGAGGCTCAAAACTAAGCCAAGCATAGATAAATATATACCTTGATATGTATTTTATTATCATTAAGAAGTTTATTTTGTTTTTAAGAAGAAGTTAAGATTTTATTTTTGTTTTCCTATTACTTAAGAAAAATATCTCAAATTTGAAGACTGATTTGTAATAAGACTGAAAGTTTGTAAAATAATTAATAAATGAAGTACTATGCACACTATTTTGTTTCATTATACCCTAAATTTTAAAATAAATATACTACTAAAAAAAAAAAGTATGTAAAAAAATATATTGTAGGGGTACTAACTATCGGTCTGTGAGACCGTGCGCGAGTATAGAGGTTACAATAATTGGCGCGAGTATAGGAGGGTTAAATATATGACTTGATGGAAGTAAATGGGAGCTTCTTGGCGATCCGCTTAGAGCAAGGTTTTACAAAATAATATTTAACTGTGCCTATACACCAATTGAATTGCTGCCCATGTGCATAACGTTATTTCTTCATCCGCGATATATCTTCCCCCAACGAGTTAGAGTTCATCGTCTTCCCCCGACTCTCGAAATATGGTTAGTATTTTGAATGTGTGCGCTTCACGATATCCATTTATCGACTACGACCACTATATTATAACTGCCAGGATACGCGCAAGCCCCAAGAATACGAGGACAGTTTCCAGTTAATAAGCTTCTCAATAAATTTATTTATTATTTATTACTTATTACTTATTCCACTCGAAGCATATGACTGTGCGGCTGGTCTATATTTCTTAAGAAATTGGCCGCTTTTTCGGGCGTCGTAGGGTTACCCAAAAACAACTGGTATGAAAAAGGATAACAAACGTCTACCTAGAATAACCAAACATGAGCCCGAAGGATACTTTAGATATGGGCAATCCTCCTCACTGCGGTAGAGGCGCGCTTTAAAACAGATAACATAAATACTTGAGTCAATCACAATTTTTACGTATGCTTAACAGCTAATAGTTCTCCTATTCATAATAATTGTCATGACCCATCTTATCTTGTACGTCCTTTGTATAGTGAGAGGGTCGCATTTATATGGTTTTATAGGTAAAATAGTTTGTTCTTCTATTTGTTTCAGGACTGACCATGCTCAATCTAATATCAATAGGTATTATGCGTCTAGGCTGAGAATAACTCATTCTAACTTTTATATATCACTCAAAAAATCTAGCCCATGGTAGCTTAACGGTTACTATTGAGAGACGACTTTAATTAATAGGAATCTAATGATTTTGTTTTGATTATTATTTAACGCTGAAAAAATAGTAGTTTGTTTTCGAATTTTTTGTTTCAGTCAGAAAATAACAGTTATTTTCGACTTTTTGTGTTTCTCAAAAAGTATAACAGCTATTTTTGGATTTTTACTTCTTACTGCTGAGAAGCTTTTGTTTTCAAGAGTAAATATTTTCGCAAGGGTATTTGCATATGAAAGTTTTATTCTTTCAGAAAAATTAAAACAAATTTTGAAAAAAAAAGAATAAAAAATTGTTGGAAAGATATGAAAAGCTCTAAAAAGAACTGTGAGAGCGTTATGAGAACTCAAAAATAATTAGTTATTACCTTAGATTTTTAGAGCAGAACTGAAAGAAAATGTCTTAATTTATGTATAATCTGTGCAATAACCCTGCAGCGAGCTGCACTAGTTCCGAACTAGCGCTGAAGTATCGCATTAAGAAAATGTACTAGTTCTAATTCTGTCTCCCCACAATGCTTACAGCTGACATTTTTAATACTGTAATATTGCCTTAGATCTCTTCGGAGGTTATCGCGCTTTACATTTATTTATTTTTTATTGTACGATGGCAATTGCCTCTTTGAAATAGTCGCTGTGAAGTGATTAACTAATTTTTATCTTTATATATAAAAATCACGTGCAACTATGTTTGTCCGCGGTGGACTCCTAAACGACTGAACCGATTTTGAACTTACTTCACACCCCGTATGTAGTTTGATTCAACTTGAAATATAGGATAAGTTATATCCCAGTTTATATTCGCAATATTATTTTATTGCATTTTTTTTTTACATGTTTATACGTAATAATAAAATGTTACGTATACGCAACGGCACTCATATTTTCCGTGTAATTGCTTGGGGTTTAACTAAACAACCTGCTTTCAATAAAAAATATTATAGCGCATGATATCAAGTACAGCACATCACCAGGCCCGTCGAGAGAGGGGGGGGGGGGGTGGGAGGATTACCCCCGGACTCGGAGTTTCTGAGGGGCCCGCGATTTAGAAGTACTAATACATTTTTTTTAATTCAGTAGAGTCTCTAGTTGTTCCATGTGCAATTTTTAGCAATGAATATCTGCAAAAAATAAAAATCTATATATACAAAAGGATAGGCTAAAATGTGTGTTAGTTGGTCGCCGGTGTTTGAAGAGATGCGACGGTCGACGTTGTTCAAACGTGGACCAGGGTACCCATAGAATGTGTTTATAGAATATGGATAACAAATGAAAGCTGTTGATGAGCGATTTAGTAGAGAGTAATTTTCATACCTCTGGGTGACTAAGGCCTCGAGATATGGGCCAAAACGTGGGCCAGTGAATTCCTAGACAGTGTTTATACAATATGGTTAACAAATGAAAGCTGTTGATGAGTGCTTTTGTACAGAGTAATATATTATACCGCTGGGTGACTAGGGTCTCGAAATATAGGCCAAAACGTGGACCCCGATACCCTTAGAATGTGCAGGTAATATGGATATCAAATGAAATCTGTTGCTGAGAGCTCTAAAGTAATTTTCATTGTCATATTCAATTTAGTAGCATCAAGGTGGCAAAACTGATAAATATGCATGCGCAGCCGAAATAGAGACATGAATTAATAATACCCACATACCTATTTACATACGTCCTATTCGATTTGCCTGAAATTTGGTATATAAATTTGCCTATATTAGTGTTAACGATCCTTTTTTCCGACCAGAGACGGACTGGAACTGGGATTAGGACTAGGACTGGGACTGAGACTCGGAGTGGGACTGGGACTGGAACAAAAGAGATAGACTGAGAGAGAGATAGAATGAGACGAAGATGGAGATAGATGAAGCGAAAAAGACGGAGGGAGGAGAGAATAAAAGGATTAGAAAAAAGTGAAGAAGGGGAGGGCAGAGTTAGACGGAAAAAACTTTTTAAAATGTATGCAGGTAGGCCAAATTTAGGGCAGAACAACGTCTGCCGGGTCTGCTAGTATATGTATATGGGGTATTTCATCCATTTCGATCAATTTTGAACCCGACCCCTTTAGAATTGGCTGAAAGTTTTTCTTCTTGTTCTAGCTTACGAAAGGCGTTTTTCAGAATTTTTTCAAATTTTTTCATCTAACTCAAAAAAAGTTATGAATGTTTTAAAAAAATGGTGTTTTTTCAAAATGCTATAAATTTTTCAAAAACTGACAGTTTGGGATTTTTTTTTTTAAATTTTTTTTTAAATGTACTTTTCGGAAAAAATACAAAAACATTTTTAAAGTTTTTTTTTTGTAATTTTTCAGGTTTTCGAGATTTTTCGAATTTCGCCTTTTTTTTTCTCATAAAAAACTTCAATCAATTCTGCAATCATCCCCACTAATCCCGGAGTGGGCCGATAATTTCTTTTTTTTTTTTATTTAATTGAAAAAAAAAAACTTTAAAAATTGTTTTGTATTTGTTCCGAAAAGTACATTTAAAAACAAATTTAAAAAAAAAATGATCCCAAACGGTCAATTTTTGAAAAAGTTATAGCATTTTAAAAAAACACGGTTTTTTTTTTAAATTCATAACTTTTTTTGAGTTGGATGAAAAAATTTGAAAAAATTTTGAAAAACCTCTTTCGTAAGCTAGAAAAAGAAGAAAAACTTTCAGCCAATTCTAAAGGGGTCGGGTTCAAAATTGGTCGAAATGGGATGGAATACCCCATATATATCAGTCCTAAGCGCAGTTGACATAAGTGTGGCTGCCTACCGTCCCGCTATGCATCCGATTAGCATCAATTTAGAGTTAGTCTTTAAACCTGAATTGCGAAATTGTCGCCTTATGTGACTGCCTTCCATTTTTCTGCAAGGAATGAACGCAGTGATGTATTAATTATGTAGCCGGCCTTACCCCTGCAATATGACCTTTATGTCTTAAATTTTGCAATCGCTGAAACGAATCTGAAGTAAAACTTCCATAAGTAGTTTGTATACATGGCAGAACTTTTAATGAGCTTACTGGGTTATAAGGTCAAATCACGCTACTCAAAATCATTGCTGAATATTTTATCAAAAATATCTTTATGAAAAGTAGAAGTGCCATTTTCTAGTAAGCTTAAAAGTTTAGAATAAACATTTCAAAAGTGAGCGCAGATTTCAAAAGCTGTTAATTAGATTAACTTTTAAGCAAAATTACAGTTAAAAGAAAAAAAGCGAAATAAGAAAAATTAATAAATGACAACGAATTAAAATCATCAAAGTAATGCAGCTGGGGATTGCAGCTCAACGTAAAACAAAACTGTGTGACTGTGTAAGTTTTTGCTATTCTACGAAATGTAACCAAAAAAGGTGTAAAAAAAAAGATGTACTAAAGGTACACACAAAATAAGTGCTGCTGCTCAAAAAAGAGAAGCAAAAGAGGTCGCAATGGGCATGCGCGCGATACTTTGGTAAACACTTTTGAAAGTTGAGTGGTGGGGAGAACGAAACGACTGCGATTACCAACTATCGCTTGGAGCAAACGGCTAAATATAGTTTGGGCTTTCAACTAATTGCATAAGTATATGTGTGCGTGTGTGCATGAATGTTAAGAAAAATTATAAGTTTGTCTTGTGCGCGCGAAAAGTTCATTTCTCGGTTGAAGAGCGCAAACGAGCGCTGAAAACTTATGCATTCTCATCTTTTGCCAAAAACGCCTAAAGGTGTGCAACAATCAACACACATAGGAAGACAGTAAAATTTAATGAAGAAGTGGCAATAAAGGGTGTTTCGCTATGGATGTGTTTGATGATTTTTATTGAAGGTGAAAGAACTGAGTTTGTAAGAAGTATGGTTTTTGGGTGAATTAGCCATGCATTGTTTAGTCCCGCTGGCAAAAGAGCGGCATAGCATCAAAGGTGGTATATCTGAATATGGTCTGAGAACACGTCGAAAGAATAAATTGATAGGATGGACCAAATTGAGCTGCATTAACTTTTATAAAAGCTCTACACCGGGAAGCTTGTTTAAAATCTTATGTCATCTTCAGTTTGTGGAATACTGAAGCTGTTGTGCAAGAAGCTATTTTAGGGGGTAGAGAACATAGCTCAAATCCTTCTACCTGCCACATTACATAAAAATGTTATTTGTCCTTACAATTACCAAGTGCCAGTTCAGTGACAACATCTTCCAAGACTTTTCCTAATAAATTACAGTATAATCAATCACGCTCACTTAAGCCCCCAGCGGATTAGGGGGTTAGAATATACCGGCGGTAGGTATGCCTGTCGTAAAAGGCGATTAAAATACCAAATAGATTCAAGGGGTTGTGTAGCGCAATTTATAGCTTCTCCAAACCTAATTCTTAACTTCACCTATCCGTGACGATCCTGTTTCATTAACAGCAGAGGCTCTGGCGACACCGAACTCTTCATGGATCTAGGAAGTGGGAGGGCGGGATGGCCTAGAAGGTCGCATGTGGTCATACCAAACAGTTCCCTAGATGGTCGGGCTTGGTACCGGAACGTACAAAATCTGCATCCGGTAAAGGATCATCAACATCGATAACACTCCCCAAGTCCTTCGGGAAATGTCGTTAACGCTACAAAATCAACAACAACAACGCTCACTTAAGGGCGTAGAACAACGAGAGCTGCCACTATCCAAAATTATAACTTAGCTTAAAAATATTATGAGCCCCATTTTGACTGTATCTACTCCTTAAACAATAAAGGAGCTCACCATTAGCCTTATGGACTTCGTGAAAATAAAATATCACCGTAGTGCAGCTATGCTTCTTCATTCGTGTATAAATTTCAATATTAAAGTAGATTTCTTATGTAAATTACCAGGAGACCTTCCGGCGCTCAACGAAGGTATGTACTTTAATTAAGCATAAAGATATCCCTAGGGTATTTGGGCGATACTACTGAGTAGAGGAAGCGGTGGTGTCCTGCGGCATCGCCAGCATTATATAGGTGTTGTTTCAGTCTCGCTGCAGGTGACTATCCACAGTGAGCTTATTTTCCACCAAAAGAAATATCTATTACTGTAGGAAACATATATGTACCATCGAAGGAGAGCTCTGTTTTGGCATCCACGGCCACAGATAAACTCTTTTAGGCCTTCCATTTTATCCGACACGCCCATCTCTAGATATCAGAGACTGGTATGCAGTCCTACCAACGTTGAGCCAAGACCGTGGTTGCTTACTGTTATACCGTCACCCGCTAGAACAAAAAAAAATACTTTCAAGAACTTGAGAAATTCATACCCGCGTCAAAGTAACATTCTCTTTTTTTTAGTCAAATATGGCAATTAGGATTTTCTTCCCTAAAAATTACATAATCTGCAGTTCCCCCTAATATTTAAACTTTCTTTGATCCAAGGAATCCAGCACTGTCACTCGTATTTCGGGATTTGGTTGTAGATACTTCAGGTTTCCGTTTGCGTTGATGAAGTGCTTAAGGGTTTTTTGAATACTTTTGCGACGTTTACTGGCAAATACACCGCGGGTCAATCAGAATCGTATCTTTAATATATGTATTAAAAACAACCCCGAGATCCACTACCGTTTATTTTACTAAGTTCTCCTTGCAGAATTAGCCCAGTCTGTTTATGTGTTTCTATGTGTACGGACCGGACATAACCTAAAAGTTTTGCCACGTATAACTCAATTAGGTTTGGGTGGTAGAACGTTTGAGTAGTAGGGCATTGAGTAGCAGGTAGCTAGTTTGAATGTTGATTCTGTCCGACTCTCCCGTTTGCATAACGAATACTGGGCGGGACATTTGTCTTACATTAGCTGAAGCTACAAGTATTGTGTGGATAGGTTCAAGGGAAGTGCGATGGCGTGGCGAGGACACAATTTCTCTAGAGGATGGAAATTATATCGCACATCTAGATATAATAATTTATGTTTGGTGGGCTGGAGCTTTACTGATAAAGTTTTCAAATAAAATTATCAGACCCCTTGAAGAAGATGTGAAAGCACCAAAAAGCTAGGAAGGGAATGAAATTAAGTTTTCATTCTCAACAACTTGCAATAAACCTCCATCCGAGGAAAAAACGAAGGGAGTTTTTCGGTCAGTAGGGGTGTTGGTATAAACCGAGGAACCCCACAGAATTTATAGGGCAAGTGGCTTCATGAGCTTAAAAGCTTTTGTTAGTTCCAATATCTCAATAAGTTCGCTTGCTTGCATGGTCCTTAGCGCTTTTGTTTTGATTGTAGTTTCGTTATGTAGTTATAAGGTATATTGCACAAATGGACAGAGGTCAAAACATCATTCCCTATGTGGCAAACTCACTGTGATATTTCAGCCCCTTTTGCAACATCCTTTATAATTTTAAACAAGACATCATACTCTACACTGACTTGCGAATCAAACGAAAACTTTTGAGCCGACCTGTTCAACTTGCAACATACAACTTGCAACTATTGCGGAAGAAAAAATTTTATTTGTTTTTGGCAGAGCTTTTTGTTGAAATATGTCACTCACAATTTTGAAATTCCCCGCTAAAGCCAAAGATAGAAGAAATTAAATTTTGTGTTTAAAAAAACTGCTCTTACTTGCACCAAATACACAATCCTGCCACAAGGGAAGGCAACTGAGCTGTGATTTATGCAAAATTGCAATGCCACAAACGGGTAAATGGAAATTCGCAGAGCACAGAAAAGGTGTGACAAGAGCGAAAAGTTGATGCCAAGAAAAGTACAGAAATATGAAGGAAGAATGCTAAACAACAGTGAATAAAACTTAAATAAAACTAAAAACGCGACCTCGAAGTGCATGCATATACATTCACCCAAGCAATCAACCCAGTGACATGCAACTTAATTTACGCAAATGTGTTGCAAAGCTTTCTTTCTTCAAGATTTTGTAGCATTTATCTGCTAGCACAGCTTGCTTGTCCTGCTTTCTTTGCGCGAAAGCAGCGAATTATTATTGAGATGATGCGTTTCTATTTCATTTTTTTGTTCTCTGAATAAATATCATGTCGCTAAGTATAAGTGACCTAAAAGTATGTGGTGCAAATATTTGTGTATGTCAGTGCGTCGTTCCTAGCTATAAACTCTATTATGGTGTGTGCGCTAGTTTATTTGCATACCCTGTAGGGAAAATCACTGCCTATGAACTGTTCCACCTTCAATGCTTTCGGAACTTATACTCGTACTTAAAAATGTGCTTCGGATGTAACTTATAAGCATATTTAAGATTGTGATAGCAAATGTATACACAGGGTTGAGTTTTCAACACTATAAGATAACAGTTTCAGCTCCTGTGTAATTTTCTACGACAATAAAATAAAATGTAAAGCGCGATAACCTCCGAAGAGATTTTAGGCCGAGCTTCTGTTCCAATTTGCATCGTGCTCCTTTTAATTTTTGCTATAAATTGGCGTGACAAGACCTACGTGTTTTATGCCACTCCGAACGGTATCTGCAAGGCAGATGAGTTTTCCTGAGAGCTTTTCATGGCAGAAATACACTCGGAGTGCTGGCCAAATACTGCCGAAAAGCGACCCCGCTTAGAAAAAATTTTCTTCTAATTGAAAAAACTTGTTTCTAAGATTTTGATGTTGCTTTTCCCGGGCCGTGAAGCCAGGATCTTCGGTGTGTATGGCGGAGCACGCTACCATCACAGCACGGCGACGTGCAAATTTGACATTTCTGTCATTAGATAAACTTAGTTAAAATTTCAGTCAACTTCTAAGTGTAGACGACAGCATACCAAAACATAAAATATCGATTCTAGAACAATCCTACTCGCTAATCCTATATATCAGAAATTTCATACGAGGGATATCGTTAGCTGTGCATGAGCGCAAAGGGGAAGCGGTAGCTGTAGTGTTTAGCAATATTAAGTAAAGGAAAAATTACAATGCGAGATGAGCAAAATACGATACGAAACTGGCCGAGAAAAGAACAGAGATTTCCAGAAGAACATATTTTTATTCTGCCAGACTGTACAAGGTGGCGTTTAATCACTTTTAATGAAAGCTGTATAGAGTCAAGTACGATGTTCAGAAAAACTTATTTGAAAATCAAGATTAACAAACCTATTTTTAGTTACAGGTGAAATATCCAATTTAGCATGATGATGTATTTAACACCCTTTCCATTTCAAGCTTACATAATGTTTTGTCAAATACTTCTTCAAAACGTTTCTTAAGTCCTTAGAGGCTGATATAATTGCAAAGATAAGTCTTAGGAGATAGGATATTCTCAGAGCTACGTTGCAATGCTTACGCAATTGTCGGTGTCTCAACAATAAATATGATTTAAGCATCACCATATCTCTTATTCCGATCAATGGGTATGACTTGCTCTGCAGGGTATTAAAAATATCACACCTGTTAATATTAGGGTAATATTTGTATACATTTTACATTTTATCTCACTTTGCTGATGGTAGAAACGTTTGCAAATCCTTAGGCGATAACCGTTTTGAAATACATACTTTATTAGCTCAATCATCAAACGATATATGTACAGATGATATTTAGTTTTTGTTTTTCTTCGTAATTGATAACAAGCCGAAAAATATACTCCGACACAACAATAAATCGAAGATTGCAGAGCAGATGTTCTAGCCAAATCCATGTGTGCCACTCTCTTCGACCGAACAACGGTCGACCGTTACTTCAACTGCGCCTGAAATTACCCCACAAAACTCCAGCGCAGCTACTATAGGCCAGCTGAGCAAAAGGCAGCGAAAAGAAGCTGTCTTTTAATGGCCAATAGTTCCAAATAAGAATTGTGATCTACGGTGACGGCACTTCAGGTTTCGTACGTAAGCCAGAAAAATCGGTTGATATTTTAATCATGACTACCTCAGTGGAAAATATATGTGTCGATCTCTCAAGCATGATATCCTCGCTCTATCTCTTGGTGAAGTGGTGGAGAAATGTCGGGGTATCCACACCCCTTCCTCCCAGATCCGGTGCCAGTTATGAGCCAATTGTGCACTTGCGGTGTGGTGGTGCAATTCGGGTACGTTTTAAGACCCGCTAGAAAAGTAGCAGTGGAAATTTTTAATAAATTTCGTCAATTAAATTCTTAATTTTTTATTTTTGATATTTCAAGAAAAAATTTTATAAATTTTTTATCTCAAGCTATGCATACCAAGGTCAAAAACGTGTTCGAAAAATCGATTAAATTTATACAAAAATTAAGATTTTTTAATTGCAGTTCTCTAAAATTTTTTTGAGTATGAAATTTTACAGCCCAATCAATTCTTAATTCGACAAAGTACAGTTTGATGATTTTTGAAATACATTGGGCTAAAAAAGTGCATACTCAAAAAAATTCAGCGAACTGCAAATAAAATGTACTAAATTTGCCAAACAATTTTCTCGAACTTTCGACTATTTACGAAAACGTTTTTGATATTGATTTGCATTATATTAGTTACTAAATTCATAGAAGATTTTTCTTAAAATATCGAAAAACTTATGAGTGAATTTTGAAAAAATGTTCACTGCTATTTTTCTGCTCGCAACTGTGTTAACGTGATTATGTGCTTTGACCTATAAGGTTTCATTTTGGTCTCAACTTCCTGCCCTACTAATTGATGCTTGTTTTATTATTGTTTTATTTATTGCAATAAAAAGTGGTTTTATATTGTTTTTGTACGCACACTAGTTTTTGTAGCAAAACATTAGTTAGGGCATTAGAATCATGAATTCTCCTCCGAGTCATTAAGAATATACCAAAAATTGTTATATTCCACACATACTTGTTGAGGTCAATGTACATACATACGTGTGTGTGCATGTAGTTGTATGAAAATTGTTTCAGACATGAATTTTAGTTAAAAGCAAAAGTTTGACAATTTCGAAAATGTTGTAGTTGTAACCTTAAAATGAATTTATTTGTGTATATGTAAATATTTGTTTATAAATATTTGCATATAGAGAAATAAGAGCAAATGTACATTCATACATAATTATTTATTACATTTATATTAGTTGGGTCGTAGTTGGCCGGGTTTCTAGTTTTCGTGCTTGCGACTTATTTACGATTTGAAAAGTTCTTTCTTTTGTCAGCTGCAGTACCAGACAATTATTGTTGCTTGAATGAATTCAAACTGTTTTGAAGCAGTTTTCAGGCTTCGAACAAAAGCAAGCGTCTAGACCAGATACACAGGTGAATGGAAATGTATTTTCGCAGACAATAAAGTTAACATTGACAGTAATGTTATGGAAGTTTTAGTTGAATATATGAACATTAGGGAGGGGTGGCCAATATAAACAATGCGGAAATCTTTTGGTTTTACAACCAAGACTAACGAAGTTACTCTTATCATTATAAAAGAGGACTGCAGACCTATGAGAAGTATTCTGCCTTCTGGCTTCACATGCTTTTAAATTAGGCTTAGTCAGTGATAATAGATGTGGGAAGTGCGGGTTAGAGTAAATAACGATCGAGCACGTTTTGCGCTAGAGCTCAGCGCTGAACAGGCTAAGACTCCATACGTAGTGTTACAGCTATCAGGTATATAAGCAGAAAACTGGAACGGTGGTAAAAGAATGCGGATTTTTTTTGATATAAGTCCTGATTTTTTATAGAGTTTTTTAGTTTGGCTGTTAAACAAACTTCTGGTAACATTATGGCCTCACTAAGTCTATGTGAAGTCCTCACGGATCAGCCCTTTCAACCTTACCTACCACATGGAATATAAAAACTTTGTAATTTCCACCTGTTAAGAGATTTTACTTAAAAGAATGTCACAAGTGCACGAAGCGTAAAAGATGTACTCGTTTTCGGTTCTTTTAGGACAGCGTATCAGCATGATGACATTTCTGCTGCCTGAGGTTAGCTTTCAGAAAACTCATGAAAGAGATTTTCAGAATTGGGTTCGTTGAAATACTAAGAGTACTAGAAATAGTTTTGGCGAAAGGAAGCCGAGGAGGGTTAGTAGGAACTTCGTCCACCTTGCTATATTATCTGCATTACTATGGGACTTGGTGACTGACTCTCCTCTGTATACATTTTCAAGGCAGGTTTCGTCAAGGACTTTGGTGAAATTAACCCATGCCGAGTTCTGGGGTAGTATTTGGTGAAGGTAGATCAGTGAATCATGTCAAAAGAATCCGTAAGTTTGTGAATAATAACACGAAGTTAAAATAAGCAATGGATCGATGAAAAAAGGTTGTTAGATAAATACGAAAGTACAAGGGCAGCGGACTCACCAGTTTGTTTTTTTTTTTTCGAGACAGTGATATGGCAAACCGAAAGGTTACGGCAGTTGGAAACCCATGGTACATACAAGGGCAGTTATCGATATCAGATAAATTTTGTAGAAAAAGGGGGATATGGTGTGTTTCGCATAAGATGTGTGATTCATATGGATTTGAATTTCAATGCGTTACAATAACATGTCGACACTTTTCTCACTCGCTATCGGTATTTGCTACTCGATATGTTTCAAAACCTTGTTATCGTCGATAGTCCTTTTCCATTTTTTTCGTTAGGTCGATTAGCCGAGTTCTTATTTGTAGCACCAGATTATATTAATAGATATCGGCTTATTTTCTATAGAGAGTTATTGTCGTCGAGCTATCGCTTTATTATCGGCTTATTATCGCTCAGTCATCGGTTTTTTATTGAGTACTTATCGGCTTGTTACCCATTTTATATTGAAACTAGCCTATGCTCGTGGGCTTCACCCCACGTTTCTACTAAAATATGCAAAATAAAAAATACAAATTTTAAACTTATTTTAAGGTTGTGTATTTGCGAATTTAGGTATTGCTGAAAACCATACGATATACAGTATTTTTTGTAATATTATTTGGAGTATAAACAAAAAGATTTGACGATGAGCCAACTCTGGAGCAGGCTACGTATAAGGACATGGGTGAAACATGAGTTGGTAAGATTGACTCCTACTACAGCTGTCATTGAGCTTTATTAATAGACATTGCGAAAGCCAACCTAATAGGAAATTGGAGGCGATTAAAATTGAAAGGTATATCTGTCGGTATTAATGGAATCCTTGGTATGAAAACTTTGTTTTTTACGAAATTTAGAATTTTATATAGATATAGAAGATGTAGATAGACTGAAGTTAACAACAAGTTCTTACGGCGAAAGATTAGTAAACATACAACAGAAATAACAGCCAAACAACTCTGCAGTCAAACTTTAACTGTTATAATAACCTAAGTTTGCACGGCAACCATAGTTCTGAAAAATCCCATTTTAAGAAAGTGATACGCCCCCTTTTCCCCAATTCCACATTTTACTGGAGGTGTTTGGACTTAATGTAATACAACTCCTTACCAATTTTCACTATCCTACCATTACTATATCCAGAGGTATGCAGTATGATATATCCCATTTGTATGGGAGTTGCCACGCCCCCTTCTCCCTCACCCTACATTTTACTGGTGGTGTTAGGGATTGACCTCATATAAATCCTTACTGAATTTCAATCTTCTAGCATGAATACCTTCAGTGTAATGCATTATTAAAAATTCCATTTGTATGGCAGGTGCCACGCCCGTTTTATATATCGAAATTATTTTTAGCCTATGACCATCCCTGGAAGGTTTCTAGTGGGTTGTGCATATTTGGTTGTGATCGGTCGACCCGTTTAGGACGCAACTCGATCTATACCTGCATACATATATAATTTGAATTTTATATATATAGATTTTATCGGTATTTGTTTTTTAACAAACCGATGAACGGTCGATAGCAAATCGATGGCACGCCAATAAAAAACAAGAAAAGAAAACGATAATTTTTACATATAAAATCGATAAATTTTTGATAAAAAACGTTAACTTTTTGGTGGCATATCACCAACTTTTCGACAGGTAACCAGTACTTCTACTATCGATAGCGAAGTCTATGCCATGCTTAAGAACAGCAAACCGTTAGTCGGTAAAATTTATAATATGCCCAAAACCCTTCGTTATTTCATAGAAAACAAACCGTTACCCCTACGATTGATATAAATGGATATATGAATGCCCTGCCGTTTTTATAAAGTCCAGTTTGGGTGAGTAGTAGAAATAATATTTAGTTGATTATACTGATCGGTAGGTATTGAATTGGGGGTCTCCCCAAAAGTATCAGATTTTCGACTTAGCTCCCTGTTGATTTAGGTATGCGATATAAATCTTTCCTTCCTGTCCTTTTTATACTCAGTTGAGCAGAGCTCACAGAGTATATTATCTTTGATTTGATAACTGTTGGTTGTACAGGTGTAAAGGAATCGAGATAGATATAGACTTCCACATATCAAAATCATCAGGATCGAAAAAAAATTTGATTGAGCCATGCCCGTCCGTCCGTCCGTCCATCCGTTAACACGATAACTTGAGTAAATTTTGAGGTATCTTAATGAAATTTGGTATGTAGGTTCCTGAGTACTGAGGTAGATCGCTATTTAAAACGAACAATATCGGACACTAACGACACCCACTTTTTCGATATCGAAAATTTCGAAAAACAGAAAAAGTGTAATAATTCATTACCAAAGACGAATAAAGCGATGAAACTTAGTAGGTCAGTTACACTTATGACGCACAATAGAAAATTAGTAAAATTTTGGACAATGGGCGTGGCACCGCCCATTTTTAAAAGAAGGTAATTTAAAACTTTTGCAAGCTGTAATTTGGCACTCGTTGAAGATATCATGATGAAATCTGGCAGGAACGTTACTCCTATTATTATATATATGTATGCTTAATAAAAATTAGCAAAATCGGAGAACGACCACGCCCACTTTAAAAATTTTTTTTTTTTAAGTAAAATTTTAACAAAAAATTTTATATCTTTACAGTATATAAGTAAATTATGTCGACATTCAACTCCAGTAATGATATGGTGCAACAAAATGCAAAAATGAAAGAAAATTTCAAAATGGGCGTGGCTCCGCCTTTTTTCATTTAATTTGTCTAGGATACTTTTAATGCCATAAGTCGAACAAAAATTTATCAATTCTTGTGAAATTCGGTAGGGGCTTAGATTCTGGGACGATAACTTATTTCTGAGAAAAAGGCCGAAATCGGTTGAAGCCACTGCCAGTTTTTATACACAGTCGACGGTCTGTCCTTCCGCTCGGCCGTTAGCACGACAACTTGAGCAAAAATCGATATATCTTTACTAAACTTAGTTCACGTACTTATGTGAGCTCACTTTGTGTTGGTATAAGAAATGGCCGAAATCGGACTATGACCACGCCCACTTTTTCGATATCGAAAATTACGAAAAACGAAAAAAATGCCATAATTCTATACCAAATACGAAAAAGAGGATGAAACATGGTATTTGGATTAGTTTGTTGACGCAAAATATAACTTTAGAAAAAACCTTTGTAAAATGGTTGTGACGCCTACCATATTAAGTAAAAGAAAATGAAAAAGTTCTGCAGGGCGAAATAAAAAACCGTTGAAATCTCGGCATGAATACTGTGGTATTATAGATATAAATAAATTAGCGGTATCCAACAGATGATGTTCTGGGTCACCCTGGTCCACATTTTGGTCGATATCTGGAAAACGCCTTCACATATACAACTACCACCACTCCCTTTTAAAAGCCTCATTAATACCTTTAATTTGATATCCATATCGTACAAACACATTCTAGTGTCATCCCTGGTCCACCTTTATGGCGATATCTCGAAAAGGCGTCCACCTATAGAACTAAGCCCCACGCCCTTTTAAAATACTCATTAACACCTTTCGTTTGATATCCATATTGTACAAACACATTCTAGAGTAACCCCTGGTCCACCTTTATGGCGATATCTCGAAAAGGCGTCCACCTATAGAACTAAACCCCGCGCCCTTTTAAAATACTCATTAACACCTTTCGTTTGATACCCATATTGTACAAACGCATTCTAGAGTCACCCCTGGTTCACCTTTATGGCGATATCTCGAAAAGGCGTTCACCTATAGAACTAAGGCTCACTCCCTTTTAAAATGTTCATTAACCCCTTTCATTTGATACCCATATCGTACAAACAAATTCTAGGGTCACCCCTGGTCCACCTTTATGGCGATATCTCGAAACGTCGTCCACCTATGGAAATAAGGATTACTCCCTTTTAAAATACTCATTAACACCTTTCATTTGATACCCATATTGTACAAACGCATTCTAGAGTCACCCCTGGTCCACCTTTATGGCGATATCTCGAAAAGGCATTCACCTATAGAAGTAAGCCCACGCCCTTTTGAAATACTCATTAACACCTTTCGTTTTATACTCATATTGTACAAACGCATTCTAGAGTCACCCCTGGTCCACCTCTATGGCGATATCTCTAAAAGGCGTTCATCTATAGAACCAAGGCCCACTCCCTTTTAAAATGCTCATTAAACCCCTTTCATTTGATACCCATATCGTACAAAAAATTCTAGGGTCACCCCTGGTCCACCTTTATGGCGATATCTCGAAACGGCGTCCACCTATGGAACTAAGGATCACACCCTTTTAAAATACTTATTAGCACCTGAAAATGAATTTGAAACCCGTATGGTATAAAAAAATTTTAGAGTCACCCATGGTCCACCTTTTTGCCGATATCTCGAAAAGGCGACCACCTATACAACTACCACCACTTCCTTTTAAAACCCTCATTAATACCTTTAATTTGATACCCATATCGTACAAACACATCCCAGAGTCACCCCTGGTCCACCTTTATGGCGATATCTCGAAAAGGCGCCAACCTACAGAACTAAGCCCCACGCCTTTTTAAAATACTCATTAACACCTTTATGGCGATATCTCGAAAAGGCATTCACCTATAGAACTAAGCCCACGCCCTTTTGAAATACTCATTAACACCTTTCGTTTTATACTCATATTGTACAAACGCATTCTAGAGTCACCCCTGGTCCACCTCTATGGCGATATCTCGAAAAGGCATTCACCTATAGAAGTAAGCCCACGCCCTTTTGAAATACTCATTAACACCTTTCGTTTGATACCCATATTTTACAAACGCACCCCTGGTCCACCCTTATGCCGATATCTCGAAAAGGCGACCACCTATACAACTACCACCACTCCCTTTTAAAACCCGCATTAATACCTTTAATTTGATACCCATATCGTACAAACGCATTCTAGAGTCACCCCTGGTCCACCTTTATGGCGATATCTCGAAAAGGCGTCCACCTATAGAACAAAGCCCCACGCCTTTTTAAAATACTCATTAACACCTTTCGTTTGATACCCATATTGTACAAACAAAATCTAGAGTCAACCCTGATCCACCTTTATGGCGATATCCCTAAATAGGGTCCACCTATAGAACTATGGCCCACTCCCTCCTAAAATACTCTTTAATACCTTTCATTTGATACACATGTCATACAAACACATTGCAGGTTTATCCTCGGTTCATTTTCCTACATGGTTATTTTCCCTTATGTTGCCACCATAGCTCTCAACTGAGTACGTAATGTTCGGTTACACCCGAACTTAACCTTCCTTACTTGTTTTAACTTGCATCTCCTTGAACATCGCAATAACACATTTATAGCTCGAGTATTCATGCTAAATTTTACGAACGGGGCAGATACGCATGTTCATTATACAATTTTTGCCGCAGTTCGACCAAAAACTCAAATTTTTCTATAACTGATTTTGTTAATTGGTATATTTTCCGAGATATCTGATATAGCGAGCACCTTTCTGAGACAAATCAGGAGCTTTATATTCTTTCTTCTAATAACGAGCAAACTGATGGCTGGTAAGTTTTTAGTCTTTTAAGTGCGAAAGCTTGAAAGCCACTGAGATGTTTAAATGTTCAACTGATGTAATTGCAACAACAGAAATTGCCGTAAAGCCCATATTTAGCCGCAGCAAAAATATTCTAAATTTTACAATAGTCTAACTTTGAAACGTGCTATTATGTTGACTCTATGCTGTTAATTACTAAAAGTGTTGTTGAAATTTTTCAGAACCTCCCTAAAGGAAAAATATATTCAGTCACCCATATGCTATAATAAATTAAGGTGTCTGTCTGATATGTTGACCAGCAATTAAATAATGTCACTTGCGGTCTATTTTGGCACACCAATTGTGTAAAGCCATTACATACATTGAAGAAGAATGAGTAAAAAAACTGGTATGGTTTTACATATATTGTTTGTCAAATATAAGAACTTTTGAACTTTGTAACGCCAGAAAACATTAAATTAGAAGTTCCTAATTTTTTAGATTAAATTAAGTTGTGTTGCTTGACAGATGATAAATTATTAAATGTTAAAAGGTTATAACTTCAAATAAATCTTTGGTTCAATAAAAATAATATACGAGAAATTCTATGGAACTCAAATATTGCAATTTATAGACAGCAAGGGACCGTCAATCAACAAATTATCATCAGTTAATTTCGTAGAAGGTATTAACGAAGTCGAAGTACCAGTATTTTGGCATCCAGTGAACGCAGAGTCACATGACAGGTCCTAATGCTACCCAAAATAATCTGCCACAATAAAAAGTAAAACATTTCCTTAACAAAAGTATAAAAAATACAACTGTAACAAAATATAAAGCGTTAATTTGATAAAGCCGAATAAAAGTATGTGCTGAATGAAAAATCCAAAAAGATTGCGATATGCATGAAGATTTATAGCAACGAATTTGTTATTAGCAGTTAAAAGAATCGAATGTTGCTAAGAAAGCATTGCGTTATTTATAGTAAAAACTTGAGCAGAGTTTGGCGAAACAGGTGCGAAAAATTGCAGAAAAAGATTCTTGTGAATTTTTGCTAATAGCACAAGTAAAACAAGAACGTAGGCAAACTTCAACTCAGGGGAGGAGTAAACCAAGAATTGAAATTTTCTACATATAAGTAGCTAAGGCTTTAAGCGGACGTGGATACGAAGAGCGACTCTCAATTGAATGTCTGCAAAATCTGTCAAAGTTTCTAAAGCTGATGTTAGCAGAACTTAAGGTTTGGATGTACTAATCAAGGATTCAATCTATCTTAATCATCTTACTGTTAGCCTGATCAAAGATAAAGGTTTCACTACTAACGCGCTAGAAATATATTTACTAGCCTCCGGTGTTCAGAACAGTGTGCTGCGAGCAGTAAGTTCCAGTTTGACTGGGCCCACATTTTGTTTTGTTAATCGTACGTAACTCTTTTATAGAAAAAAAAAAATAAAATGTTACGTATAAGCACCGGTACGCGTGTTTTCAGATGGCACCGATAAGCTGGAGTTTCATTGTGGTGGTTTTAAAAAAAACAGGCTGTTTAATTTTTTAAGTTACAGTATAAAGAGGTAGTGGGTTGCGGGATTTTGAGCATCGAAGTATACTGTTCAATATGAGCGGCTCCTGAATTGAAACAACAATTAAGCAGATATGTCATTCTAGACTGTCTGCGCAACACAATTGATACAATTGAAAATTCAATATTGCTAGTTTCGGGGATGAGCATGTAAAGCGTCTTTCAAATTCAATTCAACACTGCCAGGTACCTAGAAGGATTCTTCTAGGTATCTATTTGGTCGTCTTTCAGGCATATTTTTCTTGTATCTTATCTACAACTTCAGCATTTGTAATGACGAAATTTTTTAGTTAGGCATGCACCAATCTAGTCGACGCAGTGTTCCTATAGTAGGACGCCAATCCCATTACTAAAAAATTGGAGAATATTGATGAGCATTCTTCGAGTTATAATGTGTTACGAAAGGGGAACGTTTCTGAGCTTTTTGGTTTTATAAATGGTGTAAACAGAATATCTAGGCCTGCTGGCTCCAAATAATGAGATACGATTTTTAATTGAAGAAACCTGAGAGTGCTTAAGAACTTCTAACTTATTGCAACTCAGATATTATACATAATACACACCTATAATGTTCTCAAATGGCATAGGCTTCTCATGGGGCTCCAATCGGCTTATTATCGATGAGTTACAGATGTGTCATCGATTTTGTAGTGAAGTTTTATTCGTATATGTTTCGTCAAAAGAACGATGTGTCATCGATAACAAGCCAGTAACAAATTGGTAATACTGCGATAACAAATCGATAAACTTTGAACAACAAATCGATAATAGTTCGATAAAAAATCGATAATTTTTATAACATTTCAATAAATTTTCGACAATGTTTCGAGAATAAGTCGATAATTTTTTGATTACAAACCGATATTTCGTTGATAACAAATCGATAAATTTTCGATATCAAATCTATACATCACTGAAAACAAACTGGTAACGCTTGGGAAAATTCGATATTAAATCAATATTTCCTAGATAACATATTGCAACGAATTTTGCGAAATTACTGAATATTGTGCAGCTTCTGTCAACGTTCTAGTCTCTGAACTGTCGAATATATAACTCAAATGTGCAGTATAGCCAAATGGCCTTTATTTACAGCTCTACTGCATTTGTACGTCACAATTACTATACACGCGTACTTCACTTATAGCTTGTTAAAATCAAACTGATTCACTAATTATTCCTCAGCTTGCCCAGCTTTTATACTCTCTCTTGTTCGTTCTCATATTTCTCTTAAGATCTAGACCTTCGGCGAATAGCTGCTTATTTATTTCTCTTTTAAGATTCTGATATTCACGTTTGGCTTCTGGTTATATGAGTGTGTATGTGTGAGTAATAGGTGTGGCCTACCTGTATGTATGTGAAATACTCTTTTTGCTATTAGCTTCGCTGCTTACATTTACTGTTGTTTTGCATTTATTTAGTAGCAGCATAGTGAAGTATCGAAATGCTATGTGATATTGTTTTGATAATAAATCAATAAAAAACCACTACAATTACAAATTGGTAACACTCCAAAAAAATCGATAACTTTTCGAAATTGAATCAATATCTCCTAGATAACATATCGACCAATTTCAATACGGTAGAAAATCGATTATTTTTCGATACCAAGCTAATAATCTTTGATAAAAAAACGACAAGTCGTGGATTTGAAATCGAAAGCTGGTTGACAGTCTTAATTTACACCAACAGAAACACAAAGATTACTTTTTGGTTGCTGTTGAAGTGAAACCAGTTAAGAATCCGGATCATTTCGATACTTAAATCAAATTTTTACAACACTTCACAGGTTTAGTTGACGCGATGTGCTTAAAGTGCACTCTATGTAATGGAAATAATGGAATTCGAATCTTTTTGAACAACCGAAACTTGCAAATTTTCCAAAAAAAATTGTATTACAGATTTGAAAACAGCTACACAGTTTTAATACACTAAAAATATTTGCTGAGTATGAAGAGGCGCTGAGGTCCCCTCACCCCCGAAATATGCACACGCCATCGCATACGCTCATGCACAAAAGTATATCACCAGAATGCGAACTCAAATAATATTGCCTGGCGTTGGTAAATAATGGTAAACAGGAACAGCAGCAAATGTCAGCAACATTTGTCCAGATAAATGAGTAGCTAAACAAAAAGCCAAAACAGCAACAATGGCAATGTCAAAAAACAATGACAAAGAACAAGAAAATAATAATGAAAGTAGCCTGCAGCAGCCGTATGATGTATGTTGCCACATCAGCGTACAACTAACATCTGCCATAGCAATGCAAGCGAGCAGCAAATGTAGCTAGAGTAAAAAGGAGAGAGAAACAGCGGGACGACCACAGAGCACACTTTTGTTGTGGCAATAAAAATGTACTATAAATTTTCGTAAAATAAACAAAACTAACAATACATACATTAGGTCACTTCTTCATCTCCTGTCACCAGATGCGTTAGCACCCCAACAAATATGCAACCTTGCCTCCATCTATGGCATTACGGTACTTTGGGTGTATGTTACAGACAACATGTGTTGCTATTGCAACGGATGTATGAGATGAAATGACGAAGCAGTTGCATTCTTCACGAACGTAATGAACTGAAAATGTAGAGTAAACACTGGAAATTGTGCAACAACAACTAAAACGAAATTGGTGTATAATAATGTGAATAAAAATGTGCACATCTTACAACTGCGTGTAAAGGTTGACTACAGAAAAATGAGCTTAAAGTTTGCATGCAATGCAACTTGTGCCACAATTTTGCAAAAGAAAATTCCAAAAAAAAAAAAAAATTTGAAAATACAACAAAAAGTTGCAAAAATCTGGGAAACAAACGGGGTGGAAAAGCGAGAATTGGGGAAGTGAAGAATAATTTTATGTCGATTTTATCAGTTTGCTAGCCAAGTGAAAATACCAATTGTGAGAAGCTCTTCTCTTTAGCCCTTTCAGCGACAATGAGCTACACATTGACCTACAGCGGATTAGAGTGCAGTGCATGGTGGGGTACAGCACGAGGAAGTTTGTAAAATAACAATATTATGACATTAAAATATTTGTGAGCCGTTGTACTGGCTTGTTAAATAATGGATTTCTTCACACAAACACATTCCAGGTTTACCCTAGGTTCATTTTCCTACATGGTGGTTTTCCCTTATTTTGTCTTCAAAGCTCTCACTGAGTATGTAATGTTCGATAGTTAAAATATAGATACTAACTCCAAAAATGGACAACTATTTTTGACCGCTTTCTTTACTTATGTTGAAAAAAAAAACTCTATAAATATAAGAAAGGAAGAACACGCTGGATTCAAAGCGTTCAGGTATAACCCACAATGGAAAGTTTTTAGAAATATTCATTCTAGATGGCGCTGCTAGCCAAGCATGTACAGGTTTTAGAGCTTAGTATACTAAGGCGAACAGACATTTGGAAAACCCCATTCATATAAAAAATGCACTGCAAGCGACTAATACAAAATCGTAGAGGTGAGTTTGCCATCTTGTTGTCTAACGGAGTCTTAGAGTTATTATTTTAATGGAGGCATTACATTGGAAAGATCTAGTTCTTCCACTGTTCCAATCAAAATTGCACCTTCATCAAATTGAAAACTTACTGTAGAGTATTATTTTCCTTCCTACTACTGAACGACAGTATTGAGGAATTTATCGATGTAAATTATAGCAATGGACCGTACGTAATACTTTCTTAGATTCATAATATAGTCTATAACACTTTTTTGGCCAATAACTTATTAATAATAATAAACGATAAATAAATAAATAATAAAAGCTTCTCGCTTCGCCTCTATCGTCACCCTAAATTGCTTCCCTTGAAATATATTTTGACGAATATTAGTGACACTAAGTGATACTCACATCACTAGTCTGATGCTAAGTAAATGAAGCCACAACAACAATAAAGCAGACAGTAACTTGTATCTACATAAACAAATCAATCATTATATCTACACATATGTACGTACACGCAGCGGAGAGAGATGCACAAACACATGCATATATCTTATCTGAGATGCTCACAAAAGTAGGCAATCATTTGTGCAAGTATCACTCACATATACACACTAGAAATACGAGAGCGGAAAAATCACAGAGTATAAAAGGATGTAACACTGAGAATCACTTTCAGTTTGATTTAAGCGCGCTATCTGTTGAGAAGTATAAGCGTTATTGTGAAAGTAGTCTAATAAAGACCATTTTGCATTATTGAATATTGGAGTTATTTATTCAACAGTTTAGTGATTCCAAATTTAGCAGAAGATTTGGAATAAGCGGAATTTCCCAAAATTTGTTACAATATACATATCTTTTTAGGCCACTGTGCAACAACAAAAAGTTCGAGCTTAACCATTTAGCTGTCCGCTTATTGCTTTTGGCGTTGACCTCGAACATTTTCTATTGTCTAATTTTAGGTGCTGAAAATGAACACAACACTTTTCTTTACATATACTTTTGCCAAACTTATAACCGTTGTTTTCATAGTTGCATCCATCCACGCCATAAGTACATACATACATACATAAATAGTGCACACACATACACAATGAATAAGTAAAACAAACAAATGAAACGATCTAGCAAATGGTGTTGGCATTTTGTTGAGATGTAAGTAATTTTTAATTCGCAGTTCGGTTGCAGAAGCTCGAGAGAGAGGAACGAAGCTTTCAAACTGCATAAGTGTAGGTGTAAGTTTTTCGGACAAATTATAAGCCGACAATGAATTGCAGCTGCCGGCTAGCATTTTACTTACTTACCTTAATTGTCTTTGTTTGTTTGTTTGTTTAGCTGTCAACTCAGGTGTTGTTTGCTGTCTAAGTGCAGTATACGAGATTGTGTTTGTATGTGATTCAATGTGCATTTGCATTTAAATTCACTTGACAGCTCAAGTTAGTATGTTTTTTGTTTTTGTCTGCCGCATTTAGAAAGTTGTGCCGTATTTACAGATCACGAGGCAATGTAAATTTAAATTTAATTGGGTCAGTAGTCGAGCACAACGTGCGATGAAATGAGAGACACTTTTTTTTGGCTGAAAATCATTCAAATACGTTCACCTGCAACTGTATGTGAGTCTTACATGTAATTGTTTATATTAATTTTGGTAATTAAAAGTTAATTGTAATAACATTAAAATTCTTTACAATCAGCCATTGGGCACTGTGTAGTACTTCAGCCTAAAACCACACTACAAAGGTAGCCGCATATCAAATAAATTCAGGCAAATTCGTTTCACTTAATTGAATACAAAGCAAGTATTTCAGTTCTCTACTTGTTTATTATATTCTTGCTTAAGCGTGCTGATTTTCAAATTTCAAATAATTGTCCTTAAGTGGGAGCCAGTGTGAGCATTAAGTAAAACCTTTATGAGGTTAAGTTTCGTTAGATCTGGCTAAGCTATAAAATAGCTATGTGCGCGCGAATTACGATGAACTTTGTTTTCTGTTGTACCCTCATTGTGAGATAGAATTAAGCCTTAATTACTTCCGTAGTTTCTGTACAGAAGAAGAAACCCTAGGTCTACTCTCAAATTCGACCTTTTTGGGAAACCCGTACAAACTTCAGAAGCACCTGCAACACACTCGGCCGCAAGCATGCCCATCATTAAGAAGAGTGTTAAGTGAGCAATTCAAAACTATAAAGCTTTTATTGCTGTGGGACTAGAGAGAGCTGACTCCGTATAGCTCTTTAAACTTTTGCAATATTAGTCAAAGAGTCAGCGCATACGCGCCTTGGCAACCACACTACTGTTGGCAGTCATAATTTCGAAATAGTAAAAGACTTCGCTTACTTGGGAACCAGCATCAACACTAGTAACAACATCAGCACTGAACTCCAGTGAAGAATCCATCTTGCCAATAAATGCTACTTTGGACTAGGTAGGCAATTGAAAAGTAAAGTCCTCTCCCGGTGAACGAAAATCATACTCTACAAGTCACTTATCGTCCTGCTATATGGGGCAGAAGCATGGGCCATGACAACAGCAGATGACGCGGCTTTGGGAGTGTTCGAGAGAAAAGTTCTTCGAAAAATTTATGGACCTCTACGCGTTGGCGATGGCGAGTACCGAAGTAGATTTAATGATGAGCTGTACGAGCTATACGCGGACATAAACATAGTCCAGCGAATTAAAACGTAGTGGCTGCGCTGGCTAGGCCATGTTATGCGAATGAAAGATGATGCTCCGGCCAAGAAAGTGTTTCTATCGGAACCCACTTATCGAAGCAGAGGTAGAGGGCAGCCCCCACTCCGTTGGAAGGACCAGGTGTAAAACGATTTAAACTCTCTTGGTGTGACCAATTGGCGCCGGTGGGCGGAGCGAAGGAGCGACTGGCGCGCCTTGTTGGACGGCCATAACCGTTTAAACGGTTAAGCGCCAATTAAGTAAGTAAGTGAATCATTTGGAGACAAAGGACTGTAGACCGATCTGTCTTTCGTTTCGTTCTTTGTACTAAAAATATTTGAGAGAATAATTAGCAACTTCTTCACTATTACCATTGATAGAAACTTCATATTTGGCAATAAAAATGCATACATAGAAAGTAAATCTACCGCAACTGCACTTTAGAGCATATTTTATCTTACTGAGACAACTTTGGTAAGAAAGAGTTATTGCCTTGTGGCGTTACTAGACATTGAAGAGCAGTCAGCGATATAAAAGACGCTACTGATGACACATCTGGGTGAAAATACCTCCGTAAAGATTAACTAAACATCTAACTAACAGAACATCTGCCGTAAAAACCAACGTAAGATGACTGCATAACCCAGGGTGGTAGACTGTTAAGCAAACATAGGCCGAAATGGGATCCTCGTTATGTTGAGACCCTAATTTGGAATACAATTCCCACACTTCTTGGGATGGGGGGTTAACTGGGCACTGCCGTATTGGTATGCATGCAGGAAGGCGAAGAGCGCAATTCTGTAGAAGTTGCCAAGATGCGGATCACCTCATCTAAAACTGTCGACGTTAAGTGGCACCAGGCAAAGTTGGTGGAGTGTGACATCAAGAATTTGATACGCTTTATCAAGTCCTCAAAATAGTCCAGGAGGAAGGGTAGTATTGTATTATGGTGGTATCAGATCCACTCCACAAATTCTGTCCTATGTGTGCTTCTGCGCTAAGAATTTTGATTCAAGCTAAGGTATCTTTACAGCACATCCTCTACCAGCTGGAGAAAAAAAAATTATTAAAATAGCAAAAATCTGAAATTTAGTACACCAACTGACCCACATAGCTACATAAGCCAGATAAACGGAGATAGCAACGTGATGATGCCTTTGCCAATTACATCATTTTCGATCGTATTAATTCC
The DNA here is from genome assembly GCF_040869045.1 of Eurosta solidaginis. NCBI lineage: Eukaryota > Metazoa > Arthropoda > Insecta > Diptera > Tephritidae > Eurosta > Eurosta solidaginis. The sequence continues at coordinate 11,727,716 of NC_090323.1, read as the reverse complement.
TCCTTTCAGTTTAACTACGCGCAATTGATAATTCGCATCACGTTTCTATATCATTAGCAAACACACACTATAACCGAATACAAAAATCATCCAAACACACACACACATACACTAAGTCAATGCTAACTCGAGCATGAAATCTTCTTTTATTAAATTGGTATAAGCTTCTTATGTATTTCTTAAGATTTGCGCCAACCTTGAACAAACACTTATAAAGGCACACAAATACATGCAACATAAAATGCTGAAAATATGCTAACTAAACATTAAACTTAACGCTTCACTAGTGAAGAAGTCAAGAGCTGAAGAATAATAAAAAGAAAATATTTAATTTTATATCGCTCAATTAGATACTCTTTCACACGAAAACACATCCATACTTAATCGAGCATGAAGTGTGCTTTTAGGCGCAAACAGATATGAACATGCATCTATGAAAAGATGCGTGAATGAAATTTGCTCGTATTAGTTATATGTGCGTGTATGTGTTTGTGTAAATATTCGTATACAAGCGAATAGTAATAAATTTAAAATTCTATGTGGACAGCAGTGAAATGTGTGCGTAATTGTTTTTATAGAAACTTTGAAAAGGGCAAAATGTGTGGTACATTTACATGATAAATGTGTTTTGAACAATTCGTAAAAAGTATCATTTACCACACAAAAGGGGTAGATTTAATTTTTTTCATTCGTTTGAAATCAAAGTTCGACAAGTTTTTGTTTGCTGTTGACACATTTCAAGAAAGTGTCCAATTTCAAAAACAATTTTCCAGCGCCAAATTATACCTCAAACCTTTGGTTTTCCTCTTTGTGGTTGGATTTACTGCGCGGGCTTTTGTGACTCTTTAGTTTATTAAATTAAATTACTATACCCAGCTTTCATTTCTGGCTTGTTAGTTTTGTGTATTGTTAATATTGATATTATCTCACTATAAACTCAGTTGTTGTTTTAACTATGTTTACCTAAAGCAAAAATAGAAAATGCGCCTCACAGCCCCAAATTTTGGTATCCGCATGAGATATAATCCGGGAAATAATCATTTGTGTAATCAAAACTGTGCAATTGTCTAAAATCTGGGAACCTTTGCCAACATTTGGAAAGTTTTCATAGACATTTTTGTAAAACTTTGGAAACATTAAGAAACATCATTGTCTTTAACACTTTAATATTGGCGTGATTTGTATGTTTGTATGTATGCAATACCGAAGAATGAAAAACATGTTACGTATACGCACTGGTGCCAATCTTTCCAGATTTTACGGCTGGGTGCAAGTACGCCTAAATTATAGGTACCTAAACTAATGTCACTGGAACTTTCCAGCACTGCTAAAATTTAGACAGGGAACCGTCAAAATTGTGCGAGCTAATTTGCCAACTAAATATTGGTTGCTAATCCAAATATAACAAAATTTCGATTTACTCTTATATGTATGCTTTAACTGGACAGGGGTAAAAGAAGGGTTAGTATCCCTAGGTAGCAGTACAAGAAAATGCAGCGTTTTCGGATTATAAGGCCTTCTTTCTGGATATCGTGGAGCAAGTGAAGAGGAATGGATGGCACCATTTCAAGTTAACCCCTGTTATTTGACTATCATTGGGTCTGGCTTTTGTTAGGGCAAAGGTGGGGCGCTGAGGAGTATGAGCAGATTTTGTGCACATTTAATGATCAAGGATCCAATTGCTATACCACCAGTATTAAAGCAAAGCTATTTAAAAAAAAAAAACGCTATACTATTCAAGAATCAATCGGGCACCAACTGCAGCCCGAATCCTCACCCTGTTGTCTAGATGGTAGGTCCTACGGATACTCATGCGCATTTTATTTGCATATATGTACAAATTAAAAAATAAAGCCTGGATGCGTGTTATCTTAAATTTTACAGTATTCAGCCTGTTTGTCCCCCTTACACATACAGAATAAACATCACGGCAATCCTATCTTTTCTGCATACATTTTAATGAAAGTGTGCTCAGTTAGTTTTTCTATTTCAACGGAAATTTTATTATTTTTTTGGGGTGTGAAAATTTCAGGATTTCTTAGGATTCGGTGTTGGAAAGGTTTGCTTAAATAACCGATATTATGGGCTTGTAACCATATTTTTTTGGCTTTACGGAAGATGTAATACCTAATCATTATTTGTGCTTGTTCGTGTAGAGCGGGGTTCACAGTTTACCGCATATTTGGTTTATCAACTGCGCCACCTCACCTTGAGCGATCTTTCGCCTTGTAGAAAAGAAACAGGATTCACCACGGACAGGTGAGGTTGACAATAAAGTTGGTGAAGCTTAAATTGTGCTGACAAACCATTGAAAGAGTTGTGCTACACAATCCCTTGCATCATCTCTGTGTCACAATGGCTATCGGAAGGATATGCAAATCGTCTGATTGTTTCTGGGTTTGAATACGGACTGAATAGTTTTTGTTGTAATCGATTTTTAAGTAATTTTCCAGTAAGCCTGATAGACTTAGGTTGGAAGATTTGTATGCCCGTTTCAAGTAATTTTTATGAAAGTTGGGATTGTGAAACATAATACGTTTTCACATCTTTAAACATTAGTTATTTACAGGTACTACTATCATATCGCACACCTCAATCATAAAAGCGATCAAGTAAAAAAATTGCTGATGTTCAAAAAAAGCGAAAAGCTGACTGCCTCCCTCTTACGTGCCTTTGCAATTTTTATTTAATAGAAAACATTTTTTTGCTGATAAGTGAAGATTCAATTGAATAGAGTATACAGTTCGAGTTAGCCTCATTTAAATTAATATGTCCATTATAATCTTTGCACGTATTTTTCTCTATCGTTCAAATTCACAACTGGTTATATAATATTTAATAACACCATTCGTTTATCTTATCTCCACATATTTGGAAGACTTTTTAGTCCCAAATTTATTTGCCCTTGTCCAAAAACTATCTTTTATATCAAATTGGCAGTTGTCAGTTTGACCGTTTCATGTAGTCTACCCTAAAATTTTAAGTACATATTTGGTGCAGATCATTGTGTGTTTCTTGCCTCACGTATCTACCAACAAAATTGATAGATTACACAGATAGTTTTACTTATGGAAGTATTATTAAGAACTTGCTTAACGCACTGTCAAGGCCTATATGGTGTTCTTATTTGTCGCTCATTTTATTATCCTCATTCCCAGTTCACATATCTAAACAAGCCCGGAGCCGCCTTCGTGTTAACCTTATAGGTTCACCTTTTGTCTAGTTTTCATTGGTTATCGGTTAGTAAATAATAAATTAGTGAGTTGACAACTTCCTGCTGCCACTTGCAATATGCGCAACGTTTTTTTGTATACATACATAATGACTCTATATCTCACATACATCAATATTCAATGACAAATAATGTTCGTATAAACTGAGTAGTCACAGTGTTAAGGTAGCAAATGTATGTAAATGTGTGTATATGTAAGCCTGGATATCATATTAGCTTAGCATCACAGACAAAAGCATATCAATGGTACTGACTTTCCACTTTTATCTTTAATCCATATATACAATTGTCTGTATCTATCATCTGCTATGGCTAACGGTTTCTGTAATCTCCGAACAAATTTAATTTATTCGCTTCTCAAGGTGGAAACTATCTGAGATGCATTTAGCTAAACAAAAAAAATCCGCAAATTTCAAGTGTTATCGATGCTAATGGTCCCTTGCCAGATACGGATTCAGTACGTCCGGTAACAAGCACCATTAAGGTACTAGCCAAACCATCTCGGGAACGATTATTAAATCGTCACATTCAACGTTCTAGGTAGTACCGCTCTACCACTCCCTACGTCCGTAAGAAACTTGAGATCGCCAGAGCTTTAACTGATAAATATGTATATAATACAATCATATCATATCATATCATATGATATCACGATATCATCGGCCTAAACACCCGCGCTGTTAGTTCTGCTTACTCAAAACTGGAAAAAGAAGTGGTAAAGATGGGTTTGATGGTGAATGAGGACAAAACGAAGTACCTGCTGTCATCGAGCAAAGAGTTAGTGTATACGCGTATTGGCAACCACGCTACTGTTGGCAGCGCTAATTTCGAAATAGTAAAAGACTTCGTTTATTTGGGAACCAGCATCAACACTAGCAACAACGTCAGCACTGAAATCCAGCGAAGAATTAATCTTGCCAATAAATGGTACTTTGGACTAGGTAGGCAGTTGAAAAGTAAAGTCCTCTGTCGGCGAACGAATATCATACTCTACAAGTCACTTATCGTACCCGTCCTGCTATATGTGGCAGAAGCATGGATCATGACAACAGCAGATGCAGCGGCTTTGGGAGTGTTCGAGAGAAAAGTTATTCGAAAGATTTATGGACCTCTACGCGTTGGCGATGGCGAGTACCGAAGAAGATTTAATGATGAGCTGTACGAGCTATACGCAGACATCAACATAGTCCAGCGAATAAAAACGCAGCGGCTGCGTTGGCTATGCTATGCGAATTAAAGATGATGCTCCGGCCAAGAAAGTATTTCTATCGGAACCCGCCTATGGAAGCAGAGGTAGAGGGCGGCCCCCACTCCGTTGGAAGGACCAGGTGGAAAATGATTTAAACTCCTTTGGTGTGACCAATTGGCGCCTGTTGGCGGAGCGAAGGAGCGACTGGCGCGCCTTGTTGGACAGCCATATAAGAAGTAATACGATCATATTTGTAACATGATTCGTTTCGCGTAGGTGAGGTAGACAACTGGATTGCGGAAGCTCTGAAGTGCGAATTATAATCTACCTTTAGCCATTATCTTGAACTTATGATTTCTTAGGTGCAGACGATGGCATTGCAAAAGTCAAGGTATGCGTATGTATGTTGCTGAGTTTGTGAGTTTGAATGCATTAATGTTGCGTTGGTTTGTGTGAGAATTGCTGGCTAGTACGGTAAGTTGAAGTTGAAGCTCGTAAGTTTAGTCGTTTGGTTTGCTTATTGTACTTCTTGATTTGCTCATTTTTTGTTAGCGTTAGCGACCATTTGCAGAACGACGAGCCCTTTCATGCATGCGACTTACGCTTATTATTTGATTACTGGTAGCTTATGAACATTTTTGTTTGACCAAAACTAGGTTTTGTAGATTTCGGTTTCAAAGCGGACTTTCGTGTATTTTCTTTACAATTTTTGAATTTTCGCTTCCTTGTCAGAGCGACGAATTCGCAGGGAGCTTGAAACAACGTTTCAACCCCCAGCTCAAGCAAGAGACAGACTTTTGTGTCGAATAAATTTATCTTGCTTAGTAATATCATAGACTTTAAATGTTCGGTTTAGTTCTGTATGAGGGTTCGTGCGTCCCTCCTGCTTAAATTATTGGGTTTGGCTGAAAATATCGTTGCTGCTGGGCTAAGTATTCTGCCGTTTTTAAAAACATATAAATGATACCTGGAAACCCATTCTAACGAAACCTTGTTTTTGTTTCCAGATCACTTAGGATTCCAGTGCATTTACTCACTACCTTATAAGTAGATGGCACGCAATGTTGCTTGGTGTTTGATATAATGAGGATACCAGGATAACGCTCTTCGTAGACATTCTCTACGAAAAACTTTTATGGCATTAATTTCTGCCTAAAAATAGTGGGGTAGCATCCCATTGGTGTCAATTTCTTAAAATTCCGCCCGTAGATGTCAGCTTCCATTTTTTCGTCATCAAGTTTTGATCCATCCGTGAACTAGGCCTATGAGTCAAGGTAAAAAGAATAAATAAATACAACGCAATCTGCAAGGCTGATAAGTTTTCACTGAGAAGCTTTTCTTGGAAGAAATACACTCAGTTCGTGTGCCAAACCACTGTCTAAGGGCGACCCCACATAGAAAAACTTTCTTCTACTTGAAAAAACTTGTTTCTAAATTTTTAATGTTGCCTTGTTGGGACTTGAACCCAGAGCCTTTGGTGCAGTAGGTGGAGCGCGCTGCCACCAAACCACAACGGCGTCCGGCTGAGCCAAGGTAAGTAGATGTACTAACTGTTCCCAAAGGGTACTGTCCCCAATGGACACATCAGAATTCTTTGAGATTCTGAGTGTTGGGGCCATGGCTTACTTAGATGGCAGTTAATTTTTTTCCTAGAAACTACTTAGCAGCTTCAACAAAACAAGAATAGAACAAATCAGTAATTACAGATACGCAAGAGACATCTAGAAACACGTTTCTACTTTTAAACTATCAGCTAAATCTAGACGCTTGATATTGTCAATTGCCAATGTTGCCCAATTTGTGATTGTCGAACACAAATCTTACGCGAATGAGCTGCGATTATGTTGAGACAATAATAAATACCAACAACAGCTTGAATGGCCACAGCGTGTATAGCAACCAAAAATTAGGAGCGGCACACATGTGTAGATATATTTAGACTCAGTCGAGCTGTGCTTATCAGAAACGCGTGCACTTCATGCAGTCACAGATCCAACACACATCATCATTGCTTTTCTGTAATTCTACTGCACACCTACATACATCAGAGATACACAACGGTAAATTTTGTGTTTATGAATTTCAACACAAACGCATTTATATGCGAATTTGTAGATTTCCAGCAGATATGGCGGCAATGAGTGCATCGCCTCAATTGCACTTTGTTCACAATACTTTCCATTGTCAGTTGTTGGTTTGAAATTGTGATTTCAGAAATATGAAATCCTATGCATGCAATTGTTGAATGCAAAACCAAATTACGAATTTTTTGACGAGTTTTGCTGGTGCATTGCGTTAAATTCTTTGGAAGACTCATTGGTGCTGTGCGCGTACCATACACAAAATTCACACTTTTGGTACGCGAAAATGCTTGGGAAGTTTTCGTTATGCACTCTAAAGTTATGCACAAAAATTACTTAGAAAGTTCAATAGTGAGTGCGTTTTATATGTAAGTGCACATTGCACATTTTTCGTTTATATTGCAAACTGTTCTTTTGACCGATTTTGATTAAAGCAATGGATTTAGAATTCATTTTACTTCAAACCCACCCCTATTAACACATTCAGTCTTTGTGAGGTCTTTCTGACCGGCCAGTGCAACTTAACCTAGCCTCAAACCCAATACTTTTTATACCTTATACTAGCAGACCCGGCAGATGTTGTTCTGACATAAATTTGGTCTATCTGCATACATTTTAATAAGCTTTTTCCGTTTAACTCTGGCCTAGCCCCTCTACACTTTTCCCTAATCTTTGTATTCCCTCCTCCCTCCGTATTTTTCGTTCATCTATCTCCATCTTCATCTCATTCTATCTCTTTCTCAGTCTCCTTCTCTCTTTTCTCTTCTCTCAAGTTTTTCTTATTCTTTTTCATATATTATTGCCAGTCCTAGAGGGTGGTATGTATTTTGTTCCAGTCCCATTCCGAGTTTCAGTCTCAGTCCCAGTCCTAGTTCTAATCCCAGTCCCAGTCCGTCTCTGGTCTACTTCCTGGAAAAAAGCATCGTAAACACTAATATAGACAAATTTAAATACCAAATGTCAGGCAACTCGAATAGGACGTATGTAAATAGGAATGTGGGTATTATTAATTCATGTCTTTATTTCGGTTCGTATGCATATTTATAAGTTTTGCCAGATTGATGCGACTAAATCGAACATCACAATGAAAATTACTATAAAGCTTTCAGCAACAGCTTTCATTTGATATCCATAATACACACACATTCTAGGGGTATCCGGGTCCATGTTTTGGCCTATATGTCGAGATCCTAGTCACCCAGCGGTGTAAAACTTAAAAAAAATAAATAAATGTAAGGCGCGATAACCTCCAAAGAGATCTAAGGCCGAGCTTCTCTTCCAATTTGCGTCGTGCTCCTCTTGATTTTCCCTACCAATTGGCCGGACGGGACCTACATGTTTCATGCCGACTCCGAACGGCATCTGCAAGGCAGATGAGTTTTCACTGAGAGCTTTTCATGGCAGAAATTCACCCGGAGCGCTTGCCAAACACTGCCGAGGGGCGACCCCGCTTAGAAAAATTTTCTTCTAATTGAAAAACTTTATTTCTAAAATTTTGATGTTGCTTTGCCCGGGAGTTGAACCCAGGGCATACGGTGTGATAGGCGGAGCACGCTACCATCACACCACGGTGGCCGATTACTATGTATTAAAGCACACATCAACAGCTTCAATTTGATACCTATAATGTAAAAAAACATTCTAGGTGTATCTGGGTCCACGTTTTGGCCTATATCTCGAGACCCTAGAAACACAGCGGCTACTCTGTACTAAAGTAAACATCAACAGCTTCAATTTGATACCCATAATGTAAAAACACACTCTAGTGCTACCCTGATCTACGTTTTGGCCTATATCTCGAGACCCTAGTCACGCAGGGGTATGAAAATTACCCTCTTCTAAAGCACTCATCAACAGCCTTCATTTATTATCCATATTCCATAAACACATTCTAGGGATACCTGGGTCCACGTTTTGGCCTATATCTTGAGACCCTAGTCACTCAGAGGTATGAAAATTACAGCTTTCATTTGATATCCATATCCTATAAAGATATTCTAGGGGTACCCGGGTCCACGCTATAAACCTCACGGAGCCCGAGACCTTTCCAACGAATGCAAAACCGTCGAAATCGGTTCGTGCGTTCTGGAGCTATAGCGTCAGGAAGGAAAACCCGACTTATTAAACAGTTTTATTTAGGTTGACTTGACAGGCTGCACGACCGGCCGGCCGGCGCAAATTTTGTAATTAAAATTAAAGTAACTTCCCGGTAAGCAACAAGCTTGAAACTTGGAATATAGTTTAGAACCCGATGAAGATGCAATAATAAGAAAAAAATAGCCGCTAGGTGGCTTAAGGATCGAGATATTCACAAAAATCGTGTTTGTGGTCCGTTTTGGCTCATATTTGGAACACATAATGCACACAAGAATAGAAAGCGAATATGGAAAAAGATCGCCACTAGGTGGCGCATGGATTGAGATATTCACAAAAATCGTGTTTGTGGTCCGATTTGGCTCATATTTGGAACACAGAATACACACAAGAAAAGAGAGCGACGTATGGAAAAAGATCGGCACTAGGTGGCGCATGGATTGAGATATTCACAAAAATCGTGTTTGTGGTCCGATTTGGCTCATATTTGGAAATCATATTTGACATACAGAAATAGAAACCGCTTTAGTAAAAAAAATTCACACTACGTGTCACAAAAATTGAGATATTCAAAAAACTCGTAATAGTCCGATTTGGCTCTTTGAACAAATATTATATACAGTCCGGTAGAAGTGACATCAAAATACTTTGGAGCACATAAGTTCAAATTTTGTTAGTGAAATTTCAGTATAATAAAATAAATAAAAAAAATTTTTTAAGTTAAACGGTTTTAGTGAAAGCAATACTTACATTAAGTAGTAATAATACTAAAAGATAGAAAATAATGAGGTAGGTACTAGGTACTAGTCATCACACTCCTCATCAATCTTGGGTGTTGATCAGACAAATAAATAAAAGCGTTGGACGCGTGAAATTTCTAAAAATGTGATTAGGGTTCAGTTGGTCTTATATATGACTATCAATATAAAATTGACTCGTCCAAAGCTTTTATTCAATTGTCTGATCAACGCCCTAGATTCATGATCCTTATAAAACGAAGTATGAACTTTTTCAGAAAATGCTTAGCGTTAGCGTAGAGACTTGCTAGATGTTAATAAAAGTAAACTAGGAGAATTTGGTTCTACAATCGGAGAAGTTAGCCTTCAATATCTCCAAGGTCGAGAAACAAATCGATATGGTCGCTGTCCGAAATGCTGTCGGTCCCAATCATGTCAAATCCAATAATTTCGTTTGACGGTATGTACCTATCTGCTGATCTTCTTTAAGACAGTAGAGGATCCGTGGATAGCAAAGCAGAGAGTTAGAAGCGTCCCCTGGGTACCTAATGGTTGCAACCATATAGAGGACAGCATTTTTTTGGTTAAACTTACCGGCATTATTCCTAATGCTCAAGCAGTTTGCACTCGAATATTTTAGAATGCAGTTTTCCTTTTCAAAAGACGCGTCCCTTCTCCGTTTAACTTGCGGTTATAGTTGCACACTCTTGATTTTGACTGAGTGTTTCCAGAATTTATTTGATGACCAAGCAGAAAATCCCAACTACATTCGAGGACTTACAAAATACCTCCAACCTATTAGAAAGTATTTTAATTATTCTAGCTGAATTGGTGCCTCAAGATCTGGTGACTCTGCCAACCCTAGTAAAGGGAGCTTTGAACTCGTGAGTGAGTGCATACACAGTACGTGCTTAATATTTTTTTCCTTTATCCTGCTCTTCCTAAATCCGATTTTGATATCTAAAGTTGCCTATTTTAAATACCATTATAAAACGGATCCATTAAAGCTCGTGAGCCAATTTTTGTTAAGATACTTACCTCATATACTGAACAAATTAGTCATCTCGCGCATTAAGGGATAACGTATGCTAAGCCCTGAGCATTTCGACATATCGCATGACAAGATCAAAACAGCGATTAACTTAAAAAATCCAAAGTTCAGAAAATGCGAAAAACTGGCTTTGTTAGCTTAGGTGCTAGCTGGTGTGGTAAAACAAGCTCATTTGGATTTGATATAACATATAATAACGGTGACGTAGCTGTAGGTATTCAGAGAATCGTTGCAAAGCAACGATATAATTTTGAACGAGACCGATCATAGTCTAAGATAAATAACACGAAATTCCAAATGAGTCGCAACCGAAACACATTCGCCTAGTTCTGGAAAAAGCTGGCTCAATCAAGCATAAAGTGACTCGATAATTCCGCGTCATCACCTTCCATACAGCTGCAGTAGAATGGGGCTTCCAGTGCATTGAGACGTACAGCATGGACTCCCATTGGACAGTGCCCTGTCGAAACTACAATGACCATTGATAGTTGAGCCTTAGTGAACCAAGTTATTTTGGCAGACGTGTTGCCATCCTCTTCCGGTCAGAAAGATCTTGCTACCTTGCAGGATGTGGTGTTTGCCCAATGCATGCAGAGCTGACTCGCTGCCCATCTATACAGGAGAAAACCACAGGTGGCCAGCAGAATCTAGAGATTCCTACAGCCATCGTCATCCGTTTGAATTGTACCGATGCAGGCTAAGAGGTCCGCTTGACTATGGCCCGGGACGCAAATAATCTTAATCATAAAATAATTCTATGCTACGACAAGCGAGTTCAGGCATTCCCAGACCACCCCCGATCGCACTATAGTTGAACTCAAAGCCTTGATAGCCACTTGGTTATTATCCACCGCAACCTTCAACGCAGCAACTTCCGCTTGTAAGACGCTGCGCCAAAGCAATTTTTACTTTTGCAAAGTATTTTTCGCCGATTAGTGGATTTATTAGTAAATCCACTATAGAGTTCGGAGAGTGTTAAATTGGGAAGACCCGAGGTATTCATTACCTCGAAATTTAATGTTTTCGAGTTACCTCGTTTATTTTACTACAAAACAGCTATTAATCAAGTATATATGTATATATGCTTGTATGTACCTCCTTGGATTAGCTTGCATCCCCATTTTCCCCATTTACCCCTGCATTGCAAATAATATCGCGTAATAGAGCATACAAACGCATTCAGACGAACTACATCTTCTTACTTTATTTAAACTCAAACTAACTAAAAAGCAGGCATGCTTAACCAACGAAACGATATCATTTCGTTACGATAATCAACGTTAATAAACGAAACGAAGTCATTTCGTTTCGTTTATTAACGTTAAGATCGTCAAATTAACGAAATGATTTCGTTTCGTTTTCTGCCATATCAAAACGAAATCAAATCGTTTATGTTGATTATTAATTTCAAACTATGCTGGCAAAGCTGATTGATGGCGGAGTCATTAAAGGTGAAAGCATTATCCAAGCTGATTGCAACTTTTCTCATGAATTTTGACAGTACGAACATTTCTCAGAGTATTTTTGACATTACCACCAACGAATTACACAAACAAATTACATAGAGTTTGTGTGTGTATGTGCGCTCGTTGTTGCTACCTTACGGCTTCACCATGGCTATAGCATTGCCAGCACAATTCAAACATAAAGTATCACGTTTTCGTTAACGTTTTTAACGTTAACGAAAGCTTTTCGTTTCGGTTAAAAACGAGATACAATTTATCTTGATAATTTCTTTATCGATAATATTTCGAAGTGTTTCAACGGAAACGGTGGAAATTTTTTGATAAACGATTAGCTTAACGTTAAGATGCATCCCTGCTAAAAAGAGTGCACAAAAACGAAGTAACATAAAAGCTGAAAAGAACTGCTTGAAAAACAACAAAGCAAAATAAAATTGAATAATTAAAACCCCAAATACCATTGTTGAAAGAGCGCCATTACTAACACGACGAAGTGCATAAGATCAACACAGCGATTACAATAAATATACATGTGTACAACAAGTAGGCTGAGAGGTATGAGGAGCGCGGCGTGAGAGTGCAAACAAGAGCTGCGGAGCCTATTATCCGATGGGAAAACTTTAAATTGTCTTTAACAATAACTACGCTCAAGGCATGCGACGAGCAACGCGTAGAGATGCAATGAGCTGCCAAAACTGCCGTGCCGTGGTGATCATTCTTGCATTTCGGCATTGTTGGAATTGCAAGGCTTATCCGTTATCTACTATACATGTATGTAGTGCTGCAGTAGTAGACCTCCACGACTCCAGCATACGACTCGCTCATTCAACATAACCGCTGAAGGCTTTGATGTTTGCCATTTATTGCCATCATTGCCTTTGGTGTTGGTCAAAGGGATGAGATGACGTACGACAACGGTAGATGTTCGAAGCGATTGGAGGACGCAGCGCTTAAAATGATAATGACGATGCCTACAATGCATAACAACAACTATATAGACGAGCACTGCCACAGAGCGAGTCATTTACAATAGCGGTAACGGTACTTAAGATTGAGCAGCGTTGTAAAAGTGGATTCAAGCATTCACACACATACAACCATACAACGGCAGCTGCAGTTACAGATGTGGCATGATGCTCTCTATGTGGCAACGCGTAATGTTGATGGAAAATACGTGCATTGTTTTTTCGCTTTCAAAAATTTCGCAATTTTAATTAAAATCGCATTGCCCAAGCGCCTGTGGTGCAATCGCTTCATAAGCACACATACACCCGCATTTTGTAGGGCCAGAGAAAACGGCTGATAGGATGTTGAGTACAAGAACATGGCTTTAAATATGCAATGAATGAATGGAGGCGCACGCTATGGTCTCAGCCATCTTTCACCAAAGAGACAATGTCGAAGCCACTTGGACCGCGTTGGCCAATTCATTGAATCTTCGAAATAAAAAAAAATTAAATGAAAATTTAGTTTATTTTCTGGCTTGTGCTGCGCACAACATTGGAGATACTTACGCTGAACGTAAACGTGGGGAACTTGCTGAGTTCCTCACTTTATCTAAATAATTGCTGGAATATTAGCGCAAAATGAGTTTACACTTCTTTATCTTGTAGAACTTGTTGGTAGTTACACTGCTTGGAAGAGGAAGTCGCACCAAATTCGTTAATGTCTCACTTTGATTCGTTCTAGATGTTTAGGTTCTTCCCTCGATGAGGCCAAGTGTTACGTTTAGCTCTCGTTCACCGAGTTATGTTCTCCAGAGTTTGGCATACCATGAAATTTCTTTAGGTACTATGGTAACTAGGTCTGAAATGGCCCCGATAAGGGTTAATCAGTTTGGCGACTTTTAGACCGGTTATCCGCTTTGTTTTGTTTTCATTGTAGTAGAAAATTGATAGCTAAAGTAATATCTCTATGAATAACAATCACGCTCTATAAGTCTAGCTTAATACCTGTGCTGATATATGGCCCATAATCAAGGACGGTGTCGAGAAAAGGCGTGGTGGCTCTTGGAGTATATTCATGTTAATGAAACAGGACTCACCAGGGGTTGCTGAGTTTGAAATGGAGCTGGAAGAGCTTTAAATTGTGCTGCTAGCCCTTTCAAGGGGCTGCGATGGCAATTCGTTGAGTACCAGTCTACGGTGTTAATGGTCTGTATCGAAGAAGGTCTCATGATGCCATTTTTTTGCCCCGCCGAAGTCTCTCTCTTCTGTTTGGCAGATATCGCAAGACCTCGTTGTGTTTTAGCTCTACAACGTTCAATGCGTTTCAGGTATTGTAGTAATATCAGCCCCTGTGTTTACGTGGACACGAACCGGCCAGATGTAGGCATCTTCCTATTAATAGTTCTGGTTGTACCAGATACATGCTTTGAAATATAAAGGGCATATTATGTATAACGCAAGTAATCTTATTTTCTCGTTTGAACCAGATTGGTATGATAAAAGAGCGTTCATTCAACTCAGTGAATGCCTTTGCGAAATTTTTATTATTATATAGTGGTGAGTGTGAATGCCAGTGACTACCACGCAAAGTGTCACGGCGTCATACATAATCTGACACTTAGTCCATAACTGTTTTTTATCTCAATTCGTGTTCTAAATTTTTGTCAGTCATATCAAAAGAGGAAATAGAAGCGTACCTCACCATTGTGAATCAAACTAAGTGTGATATCTTATCTGTCAACTGCCTGACAGGATGTTCAATATGGCTACTTTTTAGCGTTTTGACAGGGTGTTCAATATGGCGGCTATATTCAGCGGGTGATAGAAAGGGATACGGAATGAGACAGCGATAGTCAATTACAAATCAGGTGATCCAATCACTTTGGAATTTTGACGTCTATGCAGAAGATATCACACTTAGTTTGATTCACAATGTACCTCACTTCTCAAATGCCCAATATTCTGGACCAGAAAGAGAATTTTGAATATAAACGCAGTATGTTCGTAGTAGTGTGAAAAGAATACTTGAGCATAGAAGACGCGCATGTGCTCTTTACTACTTGAAGTTCAAGCGAAAACTGATTGCGCGCTTGCTCTGCTCAATCACCGTTGCTACGCTCAGACGACATGTAGGTGAACGCCGAATAGTTTTTCGAAGATCTACGAAGTATTCGAGAGTACCACCGCTCTGCTTATAATACAAAAAAAAAAAACATTTCTCAATTAAAAATGCGAATGCCTCCTTACTTGAACTGAGATATATTCTACGTCAAAACAAATGCTTAAATATAGTTGTAGTGAATGCCGTTATACTGCCATTGCTGCTTAAGATTACATTTGAATAAATTTCAAGTTATTATTTTTTGTTTGATTTTCATTTACTTGTTTTCATTGTATTTATTTGTGAGTTTATATTCCTTCATTGTCATCTTTTGCTGCTTTACATTTGAGGTCGCCCTCAACGTGGCGCATTCCGTTCATTTCAAGCCGGTAGTGAATGCTTTTAACATTCTCTAGAGATTTCTCAGCTGCTTATTATTAATAAAACATTGAGCGTTGATGACAGTGCTGATTTAATATGTTTATTAAAAATTTAAATTTCATTCAATAACAACTGTGAGTGCTACGAAATGAGTGTGAGGAAGGCGATATTCAATTTGATAATATTTGAAAGTTAAACAAGGAACATAAAAAACCAAATTTAGTAAATTGATTTGTGAAGCTGTGAGAAGAAGAAGCGTCTTTTCTTTAAATTTGCGTCTGTTATCCCTGGATTTACAGCGAAGGTCTGCAGCTACATAGCTCAATAAACAACTATAAGCTCTCTATTGCATCTCAATAGCAAAACAACGGCATACTGCTTAACAATGTAGCAGCCTAATACGAAAAGGTACTCCTCTGAAAACCGTTAAAATATGGCGAAATAGTCATTGTTTTCTTTCTGGAACTATCTCTAGCTGCTGGCTACCGATTCCCGTTTTAGTCTAACTGCATATTCAGACCATATCACCTATCCCAGCGGGTTAGGGGATCAGAATATACCCGCGGTAGGTATGCCTGTCGTAAGAGGCGACTAAAATACCAGATTCAAGGGGATGTGTAGCGCAACCTTTCAGGTTGCCAGCGCAATATATAGCTTCTCCAAACCCAATTGTCAACCCCACCTATCCGCGGTGAATCCTGTTTCACTAACTGACGAGGCTCTGGCGACCCCAAGCTCCTCATGGAACTTGGGGGTAGGGAGGAAGGGAATGGCCTGAAGGTTTAATGCGGCCACATAAATCGTTCCCGAGATGGTCGGGCTAGCACCTTAATGGTGCTATGGTACCGGAGCGTACCGGATTTGTATCCGGCAAAGGACCATCACATCGATAACACTCCCCAAAGCCTTCGGGGAGCAACCTTATCGCTACAACAACAACAACAACAACAACCATATCACCTAATGCCTTAATGTAATACCCAGATACATGCAACCTAGCCAGATGTTATTAAACGCTATGCCTTCGTTCCTTAATCTCCGCATGACAGAAATTCTTCAGTGGAAGATAAAATTATCCTAGCTTGGTTACATAAACTGCTCTATCGCTTGCAATTTTTTCTGGTTTTTGATGTTTGTGGCTTAACTACGACCAGCTAATTCTGTTAAGGAGTTCAGATTCAGTGCATCAAAATGCATGGGAGTCGTATTATCACATCCATGCCAGATTTTAATTGATATGTAAGCATCTTTTATCGCGGTATGCGAGGATCATGCATATCGTTATGCTATTGTTTTGGTGTGGACGGGTTATGGATGTGTTACCCATTTCTTATCAACGAGTTATGGGTTTAATACAGGTGTGTTATAGACGGGGTGTAAAAGAGTAATCGATTTCTTGATCGAAGTATTATAATTTTGTTTTCGATAACAAGTGTTATCGAAGAGTTTTCGATATTTTATCTACGAATTATCGGTTTGTTATCCATAAGATACCGATTTACTATCGAAAGATTATCGATTTTGTATTAAAAAGTTACCGATCTGTTAAC
Source organism: Eurosta solidaginis (assembly GCF_040869045.1). NCBI lineage: Eukaryota > Metazoa > Arthropoda > Insecta > Diptera > Tephritidae > Eurosta > Eurosta solidaginis. The sequence goes on along the minus strand of NC_090323.1, from coordinate 11,710,890 downwards.
AGAAAATTCTTGATTAGTTATCGCCAAAAACTATCGGTTTCTATCAAAGTCTTACCAATTTCCTATGGGCGTGTTATCAAAAGCTTATCGATTTGTTATCGTAAATTAATCGATTTGTTACTGGAAAGTGCTCGATAAGCTTTAGACAGTTAACGATTTGATATTAAAGAAATACCAATAAAACTTCAATTTAAAATCGATCACACACCTTTTGCCAAGAAAGCAGTAAGAAGCCGATGACTCGGTGAAAAGTTTTAAAACTATCTATCAATTTTTGTCTCCATATGCCATTTTTTGTGGAGCAACATATTTAAATTTCATTAATTCATGGACCAAGAACATATGTCAGAATGAGAGTTCGAACACTTAAAGGGATTTAATGCAGTGAATATGGGCAGGAACTGCGATTTTCTAGGGGCGGCGGATTTGTCAAACCTCGAAGCAGTAATTAAGCTAGATCCTAGAAAGCTTCTAGTATATGCAAAGCGGACGGAGTTTTTTTTATAAGGCTTGGTACCGAATTTATAATATTCATATATATACTCTCATTAAATACGAGAGTACCTCAACTTTGCGAGCATAAGTTTGTAGCATAGAGCATACTTTTAGGGACACCTTATATTTGGTTTAAAGTTGTGCAGCAGAAGTAATACCTGAGCTGGATGTTTGAATTAATTAATCCAAAGCATTTGTTTTGTGAAAAGATATAGTTTAGAGAAGCCACCCATATATAGTTGTAATATGGAAAAATGCCTAAAAGTATACTTCAGGATTCCCAAAATTCGTTTGTATAGAGATAACTTAAAGTTCGCAAGTTTTGTTTCTATCCTTAAACAACACCTTTAAACACAATATCTGATAAATTGCATATGCATTTGTGAAAGTAAGTACTTTGCATAAGTAAATATCTGAATTTATGTCCATTTAAGCAAGAGCACACATAACTTAAAGTATGCATAAGATGAATCTTTAGCATAATTTTAGGAGCGGCAACAATCAACTTTTATTTTTTGTCCTGCAGCACAGTTATTCTTATTAGTTGTTTCTACCATACTTGTTGTTCATATAAGCCCACATTAAGTGTACATACGTAACAGTTTGTTGGTGTTGTTGCGCAATAATTTCACTTACACACATACACGTTAGTTATTATGCTCCAATCACTTAAAAACACACACACACACAAATGCATAAATGTGAGCTCATAAGTGATCTTACTGCACTTTTGCCGCAAGATAGATAAACTTTTATCGCATCTTTTATGTATGTGTGCATTTGAATTAATGTGTATATATGCATATCCGCTGTGTGTATGTCTATCCGCTATATTGCAACATTTTGAGTTTGTTACGAGCATAAAAAGTTTTGTTTTGTGGGAACAGCCACAGCAGCAGCTGGCAGTGCATATTAAGCTAAAACGGCAATGACTTGCCTTTCAGTGCGCAATTTCTTAGTTATATGTTTTGTTATTGTTTCGTTGCTGCTTCCGTGAATTTATTGTCAACAGCGAAGATGGTGTTTGGTAGATAATTAGTGTGAAAATTAAAAGAAAAGTTGATATTTACGAAAATTTATGAGCCCCAAATCGCGCTGCATTCTTGCAACGTGGCAATTTAGAACTTGCATATATAAATATGTATGTATGTATCTATGTACGAGCTCTTAATTTAAGTGCATGCCGTATATGCTTGCAGGTTGCTTAAAGAAATTGTTTATACACATTGTTGCAATAAAAAGCTAGAAGTTTGTTGTTGTATTGAAGTATTAACAAGTTTATTGCGCGGATTCAATAGTGACATTTTTTCAAAAAGGAAGAAAAAGAAAGGGATACTCTATGTGGTATTAACTGCTTAAACGGCTATGGACATACAACAAATCTTTCCAGTTGCTGTGCTAATTGGTGGCAGCTGGACATATCTTCCCTTTGCGAAAGCGAGGAATGACTTCACAGCAGAATTTCCGCTGAAGATATCCTCAAATGTCATCAAAAGACTGAGCAAGTATTGTATTGTGGAGCCAGATGCTCAAGGTACTTCGAAAAAGGTTTTAAGTGAGAGATGGGTTTACAGAGGAATGCCAAAAGGTGATTTTCCCTCTTCTCCATTGCGGAACCAGTTGACTTAAAGTACTTCAGAAAAGGTTTAAAGAGGTTCCAGCCGCGACTATCCAAACGGGTGACTTTGGTTTAATTCAATGACAAACTCTTGTGTGACTGGTCTACCCGTGAGGAATGACATCACAATCGAGAGAAGAGTTTCTAGAGATGGTTGAGATGATAGTCATTGTTCGATGTAACCCACTAGATCAAGCAGTTTGTAGGTATTCCAGGAAGCAGTTGCCGCAATTTCAGAGGATGACAGCATCCAGTGCTATTGCAGTCAAGGAGCTTGGCATTTGCATTGACAACCAACGGAAATTAAAGCTTTGAACTACTTGAAAGAGTTCGAATCAAGGTTGGTCTAGAGCGATAGGCAAAGCAATATTTTCAACAACTTCCAGCCGCATATTTTGTCTCAAACTTATGCTTGTGTGATAGAAACCCCCAAATTTGTTTTTCAACAGATGAGCTTCGCATCACCTAAGTAAACGTTGGGCATAAAGCAGAGATATTCTTTTGACTGGAAGAGGCTTGCAGGTAGTCTGCCAAAATCAGTGAGTTCATTAGTGTTTATTTGTTTTATGGAAAGGGCTTATGGCGTGTCACATCCGATAGAAATATATGCTGCACTGAATGCTGGAGGAATCACAAAGTAACTACATACTAAACAGTACAGATTTTCCAAATCTTATTCAAAACTTTATATAAGTGACCAAATAGTTTTCTTATTGTTCAAACATAACCTAGCTTAGCCGAGGCTGGATCTATGGCTTCTCGATATATTTACTGACTTTAGCAGTGTGTGTTGCTATGTGAAATGTGTGCGTATTTGGAAAGTATAGTTCTCAGGGTAATGGTGTAAACCAGATAAAGTATGCAGCTTATCCGAGCTTCTTTATAAAATATAATGAAAATTGAAGCAGATGCGATAAGGTGAAGGTAGCGTCAATTATGTGACTTGAGTAAAGCAATTCTTTTCTTGATGGTAGCCAAAAAAGATTAATTTCATGCCAGTTTAATTTCCTGGAAATAGAGATATATAGGAAATTATAGTCGTGCCCTTTTGGAAACTTTATGGCTTTAAACGAACGTAATGCAACATCTTTCAAGGATATAGCATCCTATTGTTGTCAGATTAAAGCGCGATGAGTAGAAAATGTATTATTTTAGAAGAGCAGAGTCACTAAAGGATGTGCGTGGTGCGTAAATTGAACGTTGTAGCGGAGAGAGTTCTAATGGATTGGTATCAAATCATCAGCACTTCTACGTCGCTTTTCTTTTTCACTCTCACTCAGACTTTTGGTTTCAACAAAAATCAAGGTTTTCTACCACACGTCCGATAGCCTAAAACTTCAGCAGCGGATCAAATTTGCAATACAACTTTATGTTCATGAAAGTTAAGCTAAAATTCCCATTGAATATTTTCACATTTTTAGCAAATATTAGAAAAATATGATTTGAATAAAATAAAACACTTAAGTGAAATATTGAGTTGATCAGAATAAATCAATTGTAGTTTTGCGCATTTTAATTTAACAAAAAATTTTTAGAAAAAAAAAATGCAAATTTATATAAACAAAAGAGAAATTTACATCAAATATTTCACTGATGCAAGGGTACCTTTTAATAATTTTCCAGCTAAATGCACACAGATGCTTAAATTTCACATCCACTTACTATCTACGTATAATACAAAAGATATGCATCATAAATTCGTACTAGCATTGGCTGCATCGTAACCCAACAGTAAAAGGTTATCAGAAAAATATCAAGCCTTAAATATGGCAAGAGTTTTCTAGTTTTAAAGCACAGAAGTTTTTTTTTTTAAAACAAACTAGGGTGTGTCAGTCATATCTCTCGTTCGGAGTACTTACTAACTGGAGTGTCGATATATCATTTTTCTTTCTCATTCTCATTTTAATTTTCGTTCAAAATCGCATCATCATTCTTTAGCCCACTCCAATTTACATTTAAAATTTCACGCTCATTCTCATTCTTATTCTCGTTCCCATTTTCTTTCCCATTCTCATCCTTAGATATAACTTTCACTCTCATTTCACTCTTATCTTAATTTTTAATCTAAATCTGATTCTGATTTTCATTGTCATTCTCATTCGCATTCCCATTTTATATGTTACTTTATTTCTCATCCTCTAATAGGATAGGATAGGATAGGTTAGGTGGTAGCTGCCCTGATAAGGATAGCTCACTTGGACAACAAGAAGGTCCGTTGTGATACCACATACACCAAAAATAACGGTGACTTAGATCTAGCTACTTAGAGAATCGTTGGGTAGCAACGATAAAGCTCCGAATGATACCGATCTCAACTTTGGATATATCCTCGGGAGATCCAAGTGAGTCGCGACCGAAGTGCTTTCGCCTAGTTCTGACAAAAGCTGGACAATCAAGCATAAAGTGAGTTGGTGATTCCACCTCATCATCCTCCATACAGCTGCAGCAGGATGGAGTTTCCAGTATATTGAGGTATACCGTATGGATACCCATGGGACAGTGCCCTGTCAAAACCCCAATGACCATTGATAGGTGAGCCTTAGTGAACCCAATTATTTCAGCAGACCTCCTGCCATCCACTTTTGGCCAGAAAGATCTTGCTACCCTGGCAAGACGTGGTATCCGCCCAACGTTTGCTGAGCTGATTCGAGGCCCAGCTATGGAGGAGCAATCCACAGGTGGCCAGCGGGATCCCGAAATCCCTACAGCCATCTTTATCCGGTTCAGTTGTACCAATGCGGGCTAAGAGATCCGCTTGACAGTTACCCGGGATATCACTATGGCCCGGGACCCAGATAATTTTAATTGTTAAATAATTCGATGCAATCGCAAGCGAGGTCAGGCACTCCCAGACCACCCTCGATCGCACTGTAGTTAAGCTCAAGGTTTTGATAGCCGCTTGGCTATCAGAGTAGATGTTAAATTCCCTAACCGTGGTAGCACTGGATAGCATTCCATCCACCGCATCCTTAATCGCAGCAATTTCCGCTTGGAATACACTGCAGTGATCAGCCAACTTAAACTTGCGGCTTAAACTCTTTCCTTCCCGTAGGTACAGGTCAATCAACCGCTCAAACTTCTTAAGAAGAAACGACGAGAGACTGATTGGCCTGAAATCCTTAGGTGATACATGAGAGCTTCTGCCGACCTTCGGAATGAAAATAACCCTAACCGTGTGCCAAGACTTCGGGATATAGTTAAGCCTGAGGCAGTTAGTATTTATGATGGCCAACCAGCTGCAGGAAATCCCCAAAGACCTTTGAAGCTGCGCAGGAATGATTCCATCCGGGCCCAGAGACTTATAGGGCTTGAACGACCCTATAGCCCAGGTTATTTGACTTTCCCGTATTGGAATGGCAGGCACTTCTGCATGGCCAACGACCGCCGACCATGCAGGCGAAGATCCCGGCGCAACTGGGACATCGGGAAAATGATTGTCCAGTAAAAGCCTTAGTGACTCCTCGCTACTCATCGACCAGTCCCCACCATCATCTCTCAGATACCCCAGAGGAGCGGCGTTCCTAGAGACTATTTTTCTAAATCTCGCGGATTCATTGCAGCCTTCTACGTTTTCGTAGAAGCTTCGCCATGCATCTCGCTTGGCTATCCTTATTTCATATTTATAAATCCCCAGACTCACGTTATAGAGCTCCCAGTCCGAGGGTAATTTACTCCTCCTGGCTCTGTTGAAGAGCCGCCGACTGGACGCTCTTAGGTCGTCAAGAGAATCCGACCACCAGGGCGGCTTGCCCTTCCCCCTGTAAGTTTTCAATGGGCAGGACAGCTGAAAGGTGCTATTGCTTGCCGAGGTGAAGTTTTCCACCAGAACGTCTATCTCAGATTCGGACAGGCCCGAACTAATTATAGGCACCGCAGGCAGTAGCTCTCCCAGCTTCCTACAATACAAGTCCCAGTTAGTACTTTTAGGGTTCCTAAAAGATATTTTACCGGAACGTTCTTCGTTCACTGAGAACTGAATATATCGGTGATCAGAGAAGGAGTACTCGTTGAGAACCCTCCATCCAGATATCCGACCTTCCAGTTCTCTACTAACCAGGTTGAAGTCCAGGACCTCCTCCCTTACTGCAGTAATAAAAGTCGGGTCATTCCCCCTATTACATATACAAAGTCCCTCATCTACAATAAAAGTAAATAAAGACTCACCTCTAGTGTTGGTATCCTAGCTTCCCCAAATGCTATGATGGGCATTACCATCGCCTTGCTTCAGCGGTGATTTCACCCAGTATCGCAGGTGGTGGTCCCTCTACGTCCCCGTGGTGCATGTACGCTGAGACCACCCACATTTCATTACTTCCTCGCTCGAGGCAGACCGTGGTTACGTCAGCATTGCTGAAATTAGAGAGAATAAAAGCTTTAATCTCTTTTTTGACAAGCACACAGGATCTAGGCCTACTTGCCTCCCCATGCACCAAGGTGTTGAATTTTCCAGTCCTTAATCCAGAAATCTTACTGCCGTTACTACTCAGCCACGGCTCCTGAACAAGGACTATATCCACTCCGCCTTTTTCAAGGCAGAGCAACAAATTTGCGGAAGCCGCCTTAGAGTGCTGAAGATTGATTTGACGGATTTCCATCAAAAGCGCTCTTCTTCCGCACCCCATCCTTGGCGGATTCGTATTAGTATTGTCCGTTCTAAAAAAATCCCCCCTCAAGGCCGCTATCCGGATCCGATTGTGTAGTCGCCCTTTAACGGTCTCGTGGTTATCTATGCTACGCAGGGAGGCCACGCGAGGGTTGACGCATTACCTTATGAATAATGCGTTCAGAGCCAGACCGGACGCGAAGCGGGAAAATCTTCAACCGCACCTACACCACCAACTTAGCGGCGACGGAGCCGGAACGTACCTTGAAGCCCGCCACGGTTTTAACGGGACATGGGCAGGTGCAGCATTAGCCTACCAGCCATTTCGGTAGGGTTTCACCCCGACCTACTAAAGTGGCAGAATACCGCACCTACCAGCCCAAAGTCATCAAGTCCAAATTTAATGTCAAATCAAAGCCCTAAAACAGTCCAGTTCGTCACCGTTGTTTACCGATCTTGACTCTTAAAGAGTCCTCCCTCCCCTGAGCTCAGCACAATGACTCAGGGGTGCGGGTTTTATCGAGCTGTCCTCTCTAGATCCGCCATTATCAGTAGAAGCAGGGGCACCTCGTGCAGGACGTGAAAACTAATCACGCGTGACATTTGTCACTATGGCCGGTTTAAGACTGAAATCAGTCCCTGATCCAGAGCCTGAAACCACTTATGATATCCAAGCCAAGTATCTTAGCCCCACCTCATCCTCTAGTAGTCATTAGGCTTTTCATTCACAATCCCATTCTCGTGCTCAAACTCAGTCTCATTCCCATCATTATTCTCATTATCATTATCGTTGACATTTCTATTATCATTCTTATTCTTATTCTGATTTCATTCTCATGCTGATTCTCGTTCACATTCTAATCCTTCTTCTCATGCTCATTTTCACTCTCAATATCATTATTTTTCTTAACCCATTTCTCACTCTCTTTCCCATACTCTTTATCATTCTCAACCTCGCATATCAGTTTCTCTTTCGTCAACATGACCACATTTTTTTGCTGGGAAAATTTAACGTTGTTTTGAGTACTGTAGCTTAGCTTCAGCCATAATATTTTCAATCACTGTTTGCATGTATGCTTGCAGTTGATTTTATTCGCATACATTTCGTACAGGTGAATGGTCCTTGTAATTGCATGAATAAATGCACAATGAATTGAAATTGAATTGTATGTAGATCAGTTAAGAGAAAAAAAAAGGAAAAAATACACAATCGCGTTTCTATATGCGAATCTCAAATATTTAACCACTCAAAAGAATATTTCCATTAGTATCTAGTTATCAGCCTAATGTAAACAGCGAGATAAGCTGACGTGCATATGCTATGTATTCATTAGGGTGGTCTCTACACATTAATATTTCCACTCTCGAAAGCTTGAAGCATGTTGAAAAAAGTTACTTAGTTTTGTTGATTCTATATAGTTGAGGCCTTGCGCGTCTACAATGAAGACCAAACTTCATATGTAATATCTTTGACCGTAACAATCCTACTTGAGCGCAATTGCGTATAAATGGATATTGGTGAGAACAAATCTTTTAAAGCTGTTTCAGGTTAGCCTACGAGGGCACTGAATATTGATTTTGTTTATAAAAGGAGTCCAACGACGTTGAGGTTGATAAGCGAAGCAGAATAAACAAACGAAACCAAAAACCAGAACCAAAACCGAGCCCAGTATCAGGACAAGAAACAAAAGTGGGGTCGAAATAGTAAACAAAGTCAAACAGAAACTAGAATATCAGAAAAATTTTAACGAATATCTCAACGGATACTGAAACCGAAACTGCGATTGGAACAGAAAACAAAATGTGAATCGAAAACGGAACCAAAACTGAAACAAACACAAGAATGCGAGTCGAAACTGAGCCCAAAACCTTACTCAGAATAGCAGTGGAAATCTTAGCCATTCCCGAATCGAAACCGGGACCAAAATTGGAAAATATCGCAAAACCATTGCCGGTATCAAATAAGGAACTGAACCTTGAACTTGAACCAGATTCCTATACAAAATACTAGAAACAAACCTTTTTCGAGAATGTAAAACCGAAGAGGATATGATACGAAAATCTGGTTAAGAACTGATAATGAAAATAATAACCGGATCCCGAATTAAAATCTGACCTGAAACTAAGACCGAGACATTACTATGAGATGGTAAAGATACAGAAATTGGGCGTGAACCAAAGCCGGTGTCATAATGTAGATAACAGAGCAAAACCAACCTCAGCAACAGAACTTGATTTACAATCAAATAGGAAACTGAAAGCGGGAATTAACGGGAATCAAAGGAGGTACTGGATTAAATACTTAAAAACCAAAATGTTTAAAAACAATAGGTTAAGTGATTACTGAAGGGCTGGCTTTCAACCCACTAGATCATAAATACCATAACCCAAAGCGAAAATGACACAATGTTTTCAGAAAAATCAGAACTGAAAATGTGATCCGAACAAAAGATGTGTCACAGCCGGATGTGAGATTAACCCGAAACTCGGAGCGCAAAATGACATAAGGACTGATGGAGAACCCGAAAATGAAGACTAATATCATAAGTAAGAACTGTAATTGAAGCCGAACCTAAATTTTCATGTATATAGTAAATTGATAACGCAATCGATATCGAAATCGGGAGGAAGCGAAGACCTAATCTATCAACAAAGTATTGAAACAGCATCCGAATTGTACCCGAACACGAAGTCACAGTCTAAATTTCCACAACGCAAAACTCACGTCACGTGAAGGAGCTTTCGAAAAAAATGATGCCCAATTTAAATATCGCATCATCGGCAAAGAATTTTGCACAAAGTAAAGAAATTTCGGTCAATGGTCAACTAAGCATGTATACGTGCTTTTCTTTTTATTGCTATAATATAATTATAGCTCATTGCAAATGGTTTGGTATTGTAAACATGGCATTTATTAATCTTTTCTAACTAAAGTGCACTAGGGCGTATGAGTAACATCAACTAGCAAGTGATATATGCATTTAACATTCATGCTGCTGAAAATATTGGAAAACAATAACTCACTAGCTCACTTAGCTTAATAAACACACACGTGCACACATATAGATAAATGCTAGCTATCTGCTGTGCAATATATTCTCGAACTAAATTCTTAACTATATTTTCAGCCAAAACCAGTTGAAAGCATAATCCATTTTTCCTGGAGATTGATGCACTTAAGTTGGTCGAAGCAACTAGTCAAAGAAAGACAATTTTCAGTTTGTGGTCAGCAAGCCAAAATTCATGCTACTAGGTGGATGCAGTAAAATTTTTGCTTACATTTTAGAGCTCCGATATTCTGCTGGTTTTGATTTTATTTAATGGATATAAGAAAATCATTTTGAGCGCTCCCTAATAAAAATTACAAGGTCTGTGTTTCTAACATATTTTAGAGTGTCGGGCATCATCAAGTATTGGTTCAGCTGCTACTTAATTCAAAGTGAACACGTACAAGACACCAATACTGCTCAATAGGCGTCTACATTTACAGCAGCGAACAGAAAAATAATAGCAGTGGCAAATTTTATCAAATTTTGTTGACTAAATTATTTTTTATCTGTGAGGTAAGCTGGCCCGAAGTCAGGTGTAATAAAACACAAGAAGTTCTTTTATAACCGATATATTTGGATTACCTTTTGTAATCCTCCTCAGTGTAAATTTATTTCACTTTTACACTGTCTGACGTGGAGTATTATACTCAAATAATACGATTTTTTAAATATTGCGATCCATGCGCCACCTATCGGAGTCTTTTTATTATTATTGCATTGTCATCGGGTTCTGAACTATATTCCAAGTTTCAAGCTTGTAGCTTATTGGGAATTTGCTTAAATTTTAATTACAAAATTAGTAAAAAACGGCCGGTCGGTCTTAACTGATTGCGCTCCGAAGAATTAAAAGAACTCTCAATAAATGTTCCGAAATTTTCGTAAAATTTGCTCTAATTCTCGATCTTTTTCCAAAGCATTTCTGATATTGTTGGTTTTATTTACAATATTCATAGAATTTGGAAACTAAAAATAAGAGTTTATCACTGCAATTTTTTTAATTCCTGCTTTATATATGGATGTACATATTGTGACGAATATTAGCAACACTAAGGGATACTATCTTCTCTAAGAGGATGCTAAGCAGTGACTTGTATGCACATCAATAAATTAATCATTATGTACGTACACGAAGCGGAGAAGGGACGCACAAACACATGCAGATATCTTATCTGAGATGCTCCCAAAAGTAGGCAATTATAATTGTAGAAGTGTCGCTAACAAATACACGCTCATATGAGAAGCTGTACACGTGCATCTGCAGTTATAATTTTATAGCAGTAACTAAGCGCCTAGAAGTATGCGAACGAGAAATCACAGAGTATAAAAGGCAGTAACAGTAGAGACGCGACAATCAGTTTGATATAAGACGCTATCTGGCGAGCAATAGTAGTGTTATATTGTGAAGAACTTAATAAAGGACATTTTGCATTATTGAATGGTGGAGTTATTTATTCAACAGTTCAGTTATTTATTCAACATTCGAACGTTAGCAGAAGATTGCAAATAAGGGGAATTGCAGTAAATTTGTTACAATATGTTAATCTCCCTCTTGCCTGCACATATTTCTTTCAGCAATATTAAATCTCTTCCAAAAAAAGCGCATTGCTGCAAATTTCATGGGAGCATGTAAATCAATGTTAAACTTTTATTACCATCGCGAGTCGCAAGTATCAATAGTGCTAAAGCAACAAAAAAAAAAATCGGAAAAGTGGCATGCTTTTAGTTGTAAGATAATGCCAGTCAAATTGTCTTGCTGTATGCCTCACACTGCACTATGTGCGCGTAATATACACTTCAAGAGTTCAATAAAAAGGCGAAAACGGCAACTAAATCTGGTGAAAAGGGCGAATTACAAAAAAATCAAATAAGCATAGCTTGGAGAAAAAACGGAGATATTGGTCTTATACGCGTACAAGAATCAGACGGCCATCATAGTGCACAGTTGTTGGCTGCGACTTGCCGTCTTGCATATCAATGTAGCAGCTGTGAATCACTTTGTGTTAAGTACAATGAAAAGTTTCTCAGCGCACATATACACACACAGTTAAATGTGCATGAACAAACACATATTAATATATAGACTCATATCTATGTGCATAAATTCTTTTAGAACTAACTGCTACAGTTTAATTAGGTCGTGGCAGACTATAGCCATCATGGTTACCGTTAACCTAGTTTGTGTTATATAAATACAGACCCATTGAAAATGTACATTTTTTCCTGGAGCGTTGCATATGCTATAACCTGCAATGACCTTTGAGTGTGAAAAATATGCTAACATCAATTCAAAGCTCTAAATTTATCTCGAATTACCTACAAAATGAGGGTAATGATGTTATATCACACACATTTCGTAAGTTAAGCTGTGAGGTGATGTGATCTGTTCAGTGTTTTTATTACTATGTCCAGTTTATTCTGTGATTTTAAGCAATAATAGCGTAAGTTCCGTGTAAAAAGATAGGACTAAGGCGATTACTGCTTGCGATCACAGATATTTTATCGCTGATGTGATAACAGATCAAACAATCAATTTTGATGTTATGAAGAAGACTTACTCCAAAACATAACTAAAAAATCTTTGAAATGAATGACTTGATACATATGTAATGTATGACATCTGAAATATTAACAATAAAAGTTATTTGGTGTGGCTGTTCTCATTATGTGATACGATATTATTGTGATATGATTGATATGCAGCGATTTTTGTTACTGTGTGACTTACAATGCCTTAAATCATGTATGTATGTATATCGAACAGATTAATCCGATATTTCATCTATACTATGTTAATTATTTGATGTGATATGTAATCACTGATATGATATCATATAGAAAGATATGACATAATTTGGTATGATCAATGGAGAAGGACATTGTACGATATGTTATCACATATTTGAACTTCTTAAGGATGGGAGCCAGGAACTTCACTACAGAAAGGTACAGTAGATACCATAAATGGAACTTACTGTAAACTACACCGCTGGAAGGTGTGGTAACAACATGGGCCAATTTGGATTCAAAGTTAACTTTTACTTATGTGCGGCAGCTTACAGTGCATTGGATTTACTTTCTAGTCAACTACCAACCTTTTTTTTCCTAAAATACCAACTACCTTGAATTGAGTTTTTCAAATTACAGTGCACCAGCCGCCATAATCAACTCCACACTTATTTTTAGAACTTACTTTAAACATAATGCAGATCTTCAAAAAGTGGTAACATTTATCAAAATTTCGAAAAAAGTGGATATAAAAAAAAAAACATATCCCACATAAGCAGCACCATGATTTATAAAGCGCGCAAAAGATTTCCAAAAACAAAAAAAAGAAAATGTGAAAGAAATATTTTCGTCCCCTAACAAATCGTGCGAGTATGTGTGAGAAACACTAGGGCTTAAGAAGCTTCATACTTCTGCCCATAAAACTGTACGCACATGTCTGCTAAGCATTTTAAGTATGTGTGCAGTCAAAAAATGTGTAAGGGAAAACTAAATTTGCAACAACACTAACAAATAAGCTGTGCTACTGAAAATGTCTATTCCAAAGAAATAAAAAACTTAAAAAAAGACGCTAGAGTTTAGAATGGAGTTAAGATAATAAAAAATGGCAAATATTTTTGGCGTACATTTCACAGCAGCCATAGTGAGAAATGAGAAAAAGCAACCACAAAAACAACATAAGTTAATGCGCGAAGTGCCTGATGGGATACTTACTGGCTGCCCATGCCAAAGTCAATAAGAAACTCTGATTCTTCAACGTAAGGTGTACGAAAATTGCTCACCGTAATGGATTAAAGGTTACGATTGCTACGATTGTAAAAGAGATTTAAACGGATTTTAAGGCGCGTGTAAAAAGTTCGTCGTTTTCAGCAAGCAATCCAATAAAATGGAAAGTTTTATGTTAGTGCAAAATTTGATTGAATTATTTGCGCTACTTCTTTGCTGTTGTGGCGAAAACTTTTACTTAATCTTAGTAGATACTTGTTTAAGGTTTTTTAAGTTTTTGGTGTGGACTGATTTGGTGTATGGAGTATTATTGAGCCTAATACGATTAAGATGAGGAATTCTCTTCTACGTTGAAACTAAGGAACTAATGTGACCTCAGAAGTGAGGGTGCGCTGCCTTAAAAGGTGTAACACATTTTTTTTGCATAAAACGCCCACTGGATAAACCTTGTAAAAAATGAAGTTTCAAGAGGCCAATAAATTGTACGTTGTTAGACTAGAATTAATTGAGTCATGCAGTCATGCAATACTTGGGCTTTCGAAATTTTTCGAAATTGGTTTGCATATTTTCAGTTAAAAAATTTATAGAATAAATTCATAGAATATTTTCCCAAAATATATAAAAACCTAAAGCAATAACATTTCAATGGACAAATTAGAAAAATTGCCACTGTTTTCTTTTGCTCGCTGCTGTATGTTATAGAGCAGCGGACAGCAAATCAAAGAAACGCTAGAAGAGTATAGGAGCAAAAAAATAAACGGAATAGAGAGGGCAGAACATCAAAGGAACAGAAAGGAAACAAGAAAAGGAAAAGACGCGAAGTTTAGGCTAGGTTAAACTCTTTGATCAATAGTGAATGTGTCCAAAGTGTTACCAGAATTTGTTTGACGATCAAACGGAAGAACCCCAATCAGGTGCCAGAATTTATGTTATATAATAAATCTGTCGTCTTGGCAAATACTAGACTTTGTGAGTGCAGGACGCGAACACAGAATGTCTTCAACCATTTGTTTATGCAGCTCGCATTTCCGTCAACTGTTGTTACTGGCGAGGCCAAACATGTAAGCATGTGACGCCAGAAGGCAGTGCCCAGTTAGTATGCCCACCATTAGCCGTAAGTCTTCTCTCTTCAGAGATATGAGCCACTTTGTGAATCTTATATCGTAGGCTTTGCACAGATCTTAGAAATTTTGAAGCCGCGCGCTTTTGCTAACGCCTTTTTTGCTTGATGGATCGTTTGCAACTCCTGTCTCCTTTTAATTTCTCGCAAACGGATTGGGACGTCTATCGGAGAGAGGAAAGGGAAAACTAAAATTTAAAACCGAAGCTGCAACCGTAAACGGATTGCGTATTATCAATAAGTTATCGAAGTATTTATTATTATCGAAAAGTTATCGATTTGTTATCGGCCTGTTACCAACTTTTTTCGGGGTGTTATGCATTTTTTATTTAAAATTTATCTATTTTTTATGAAAACTGTGGATTTGCTATCAATAACTTTCCTATTTGCTGTCGAAAAGTTATCGATTCGTATTCGGACTTAACCAATTTCTTCGTGCTATCGATTTGATATATAAAATTTATCGACTTGCTCCCAAAAAATTATCGATTTTGTCTTGGAGCAGCACCAACTTTTCATGGGAGGTTGTTGCTTTGTATCGTAAAGTCATATTTTTCGATTTTTTATCGCATAACGTGCAAACTGTTTTGATATGTTGCCGTTTTATTATGGATTTGCTATCAATAACTTGCCTATTTGCTGTCGAAAAGTTATCGATTCATATTCGGAGCTTAACCAATTTCTTCGTGCTATCGATAGAATATATAAAATTTATCGACTTGCTGCCAAAACATTATCGATTTTATCTTGGAGCAGCACCAACTTTTCATGGGAGGTTGTTGCTTTGTATCGTAAAGTCATATTTTTGCTAGCAAAAAGTTATCGATTTTTTATCGCATAACGTGCAAACTGTTTTGATATGTTGCCGTTTTATTATCGTTTTATTATCATCGATTTGTTATAATAAAGTTATCTCTATCAAAGTCATCGAAAAGCTATCGGTTTATTATCGGAGCATACTAACCAATTTGTTATAGGCGTGTTATCGATTTGTAATAAAGAATTAAGCGATATGTTTCAGAAAAGAAAGTTATGAAGCTTATATCGAAAAGTTAGAAATTTCTTACGAGTTGCCAATTTGTTTTCTCTGTGTTACGCTAAACATTTTGTTGTAAAACAGTTTCCGATAAAACTTCAGTATAAATGGGATGATACATCTGTAAATAATCGATAGCAAGCCGATAAGAAATGCGAAGAAAGATATCAAGTGGATAACTAGCCGATCAGAATTTGCTGTCAATAAAACAATATATTTTTGCTATTGGTTGTTACCAAAAAAAGGCGACGAAACTCTTCTCAATAAGCCCCAAGTAATTTGTTTCGGAAAAATTCACCGCTATGGTCGGGTTAGTACCTTAACGTTCCGGATAAATATCTATAAAGCCTCCCAAAATTATCGAAGATTTTCCTTAAAGCTGCAAACAGAAGAGGAAGACGTGTGTGGCTTTGCTATAACCTTACGAACTTAACTAAAACCACTTATCTTTCAAAATTTAAGGTGAAGAAAAGTTCTAACACTCGATAGCAATAAACAAACATTTGAAGCCACTTAAAAAGGCATTTCACACGCAGCTGGCTTCCACATAAAGCGAAAGTGATTGCCTGCATCTGTTTATTTGTATCTTTAGTATGTCACATTAGGCACGCAAATCACATTCGTTGTAAGCAAAACAGTAATGTGAGCATGCGCAATGCAACAAGAAACCACACAAAACCGATACATTAAACAGTAAATACGTAGCACCTTTATATGGCAATGTCACAGCAGGTGTCTATTTCAAATAGCGGGATTCACAGCACGAAACATGAATAGTTCGTATACTTTTGGATTTACTTGTAAGAATGTATGTTTGTGTTTGCATGAATAAAACAAATAAACACAAATGTCTATTATGTGAAAAGTAGTTGTCGTGTGTGTGTGTGACATCGATAGGTTTGCATTGTTGCTGACGCTAAACGAAGCAGGAGAAAGAAATGTATCTGTAAAAAAAAAAAAAACCAAAACATACCTGAGCACACACGCAATGTTTTTGCACTCTGGCAACGCCAATAATCAAACAAACAAGACGTGACACATTCCTATTTATTTTATTTGTCTTGCTACATCTTCGATATTTTTCAGCCACAGCAGCGCTAATGTGCGTGCCTCAGCCAAAGTTGCGCTACCCATTAGCCTCCCACAACTTGTTTGCATACAACTTAGCAATTGCAATACTTCAGGTTTGATGAAAGTTGCATTGACGTACACGCGGTATCATATATTCGTTCAATTCAATCGTTTGCACGGATGAAAGAACATTTTTAGAATGTTTCCTGTTGATCAGTGGTAAGCGTACTCGGTTAGACTTTTTGAGTGAAGACACAGGTATACTATGCGCTAAACAATTGTTTTTGAGAGGGTGCCCAATATCGGTTGAAGACGATGAAATCGGAGAGACAGGAAAATAAATCAAAACAAGTAAAGGTGTCTAAGTTTGTGTGTAACCGAACATTATACACTCAGCGTGAGCTTCAATTGTACATTTCATTTCAGATAAATTACGATTCCACATAACACGTGGCACCGCCCGTTTAAAAAAAAATTATCACCATTTCCTCTTACAGTAAAACTTGATAAGTGAAATATCGTTGACTCAAAACTATTTCTTGCTAAGTTATAGCTTATTATTCTAGCCTACGACCCTTTTAAACTTGTTTTATATCTAATTTGCCCTGGTCTTTAACCGAATCCGTCCATTTTTACTAGAAATTTGTTCTGCTATAAGGAAAATGTGTGTACACAATTTCATTACGATGTGTTAATTTTTCTTCGAGTTATGGCTCCGGAAACATAGAAAATTGCTTAGTCATAAAAGGGGCAGTGCCACAACCATTTTCAAAAATTTTAGTGTGTTCCAATTTAATGTTATGATTCAATTTAGAAAGTAAAATTCTATTAACACAAAGCTCTTTTTCGCTAAGATATTGCTTATTATTTTCATCTAAGACCCTTTTAAAAATCTTTTATATAAAAGTGGGTGTGGTCTTTAACCGATCTCGTCCATTTTTCTTAGAAATATTTCCTGCTATAGGGAAAATGTGTGTACCCAATTTTATTACGATCCGTTAATTTTCCTTCGAGTTATGGCTCTCGAAACATAGAAAATTGCTTAGTCATAAAAGGGGAGGTGTCACGCCCATTTTTTTAAATTTGAAGTTTTTCCTATTTATTGTTATAAATTCACTTAGGATATGAAAATCCATTGATATAAAGCTCTTTTTTGCAAATATATAGCCTAGTTTATTCGTTCACGACCCTTTTAAAAATCTTTTATATAAAAGTGGGCGTGGTCCTTAACCGATTTCGTTAATTTTCCTTCAGATCATTCCTTATAGTAAATGCAACCACTCTGCCGAACTTTGTTACGATAGGTTTAACGGTTTTAAATTTATTATTAATAATATTTATAAAATTGATTTTATTACAAGTGGGTGGTGCCACGCCCATTTAAAAAAAAAATTCCAAATTTATATCAAGAGTCTCAATATAAATCCATACGTAAAATTTAAACATTCTATTTGTTTTATTTACAAAATTATCAGGTTTTTTGTGTTTTCAAAAATTGTATATATATAAAAAGTGGGCGTGGTTATCATCTGATTTCACTCATTTTCAATACCAATCTATTCTGGGTCCAGATATGCTAGTGTACCAAATTTAGTGAAGATATCTCGATATTTACTCAAGTTGACGTGCTAACGGACGGACGGACGGACGGACGGACATGGCTCAATCAAATTTTTTTTCGATACTGATGATTTTGATATATGGAAGTCTATATCTATCTCGATTCCTTTATACTTGTACAACCAACCGTTATCCAATCAAAGTTAATATACTCTGTGTGCAAAGCACGCTGAGTATAAAAATAGGAAATTGGAAAAGGAGAAGTTATTGTGAAGAATATTAATGGTAAGAATATTAATGGAGGAAAATTTAGGATAAACATGAGGATGAGGATAATAATGTGGATGATGGTGAGAACGGTTATGGTTACTAAGATCATAACGGAAAGAAAAGGAATGGAAATAAGTGAGTCGCAAAGGAAAGATAGGATAAAAAGGAAAAGCTAAACTAGGTCAAGGTTGATACGAAGACCGGCTCGTGATTATTTTGGGATTATTTCGGGGTTATTGAGGGATAAATTAAAAAACATGTCGGAGTATTAAGCCACCACTTTGGAATTAAGTGCGCTAATCTGCATTGATTTACTGGTCATTTTGGGAATATGACCGCTCAGCTTTCGTGATCGTTACAGTAATAAATTCGCTTTAATTGAGGTACTAAGTTGTGATATTTTTTTTATGCTCGAGAACATCTTGGGATATTTAAATCACTACTTCGGAATCGAGTGTGGATTATTTATAAATTGCTTTAATGATCATTCAGCGACAGTTTCGGAAGGACTAATTGAGAGATTCGTTCCTATTTCAATACCATTTCGGTACAATTTCGTTATCATTTTGGAAAAATGATACCACCACTTCGGGATTGTACGATATAATCGCAGGACAGTTTCGATAATAATTTTCGGTCTTTTAGTGATCATTTTATGACCATTTCGGTATAATCAAGCGATCTGTTTGTCATAATTTTTCAGTCCGATTTGGGATTATTTAAGCATAATTTTAGAAAAAATTTCGTTATCATATCAGAAATATCCTGATCATAATTCATTTTCATCGCGATATTTTTTGGACAATCTTTGGATCAATTTGATACTCTTTTCGGAATTGTATCAGGTATTGCCGGGATTGTTTCCTTTATCTATTGAAGATCATTTTGAAATCATTTCGATATTGCTTGTAGTCATTGTAGGACTGTTTCAGGATTGATTCGAGACTTATTTTGTGATAATTTTAAGGAAATTCGTTGCATGGAACTGTTTTTGGATGATTTTCATTGCATAATTATTACCCAAAATTCCACTTGAATGCCTAGTCGTATAAATTCAAACATTAAATTTGGAAAGTACTTGTAATTTTCTTTATTTAAAGAAGTGGCTATTTGTCCGGAAGAAATTTTTTTTATCGTAAAAAATGAAGTAGAATGATTGATACCCAGTTGTTTGATCTCACATATTTACTACGATGAAATTCCTCAAAAAATTAATATTATCATATATGAAATATCCTCTCGGTATATTTTTGTTTAATTAATGGCATTAAGAGATTTACTTAGAAGGGTAAGGATACATCCATGTAGAAATTTTCTCAAATTCTCATACTTAGCTCCAAAATCTTTTCATATTGAGGTGGAGTACCAAGCGTCATCGTCACTAAATTTTTCTGAAGTCTAAGGTGTTGCGCTTAACTTCCGAGATTTAAAAAAATTTTTCCATAGGGTGATATGGTCAATCAACTCTCTATGATCAATCACCTCAATGATGGTGAAAATTGTAATATTTTTCGTACCAAATACTGCTCGATTTTCAGTTTTGGTAAAATTAACGGTCACATAAAGTTCCTTTACGCACTTTACCGAAGGGCAGAAAAAAATTGTTTACGGATCTCTACCACATCAGTAATTTTCTTGAGAACCTTCGCCATTACATTTCTAAGTCAGATTAGTATTTTTACTGATTATTTGTCAATGATAAGGCACGTGATACAGTAAGAGAAATTTGCACTTAACTTTTCTCTTAAAATATGAGAAAAAACTTAACCTTCTACAGTCACCTTCACTGCACTTGAATACGACTACGATAAGCTTCTTATAACTCAGAAAAAAGCAAAATCAAATCACGTTGCATGTATGTACGTATGTGCGCATTGCCTATCTACTGTCTGCTCGTCCTCCTGTTTCTCGATTTATCTTCAAAGAGAGCTTGATTACGTGCAAATGTCAGTCGATTCATTTGTTTGTCATTTTGATTGTACTCGCATGGGTAATCGTTCTTGCCAAAGGCTGTTGAAACTGTTTCGATTGAAGCTATCAAGGCGATAGCTCACGTGGTGCTCATTGTGCGCGTATTCATACTGCGTTTCTTTTGCAAATGGGCTGGGGATATTTTAAGGTCCTAGGGCACTTAGTATATACATTTATGAACATTTGTCGATTTAATTTTTGGAATAGTTTTTTGTGAATTTTTAGTAATTGTTCGTATACGTTTTTAAAACAAAATTGTTGCACATATTTCTTTCAAATAAAAAATTAGGTTCTATACCTGTTTTATGTTCTTCATGATGGAACGGATTATAGCTACTAATATATAGCAAACGAGAGGCAGAGGCTCTTCGGTACATATCTTGGACTGTATTTCGAACATCTTGTTATACGAGCAGTTGTAAACTTCCTAGAAAAAGAAATACGTATAGGGGATTGAAAGGTTCCTGGACCATTATTTATAGCTTTAAATAAAACAAATAAGCTTCTCCCACCTCATCTAAAAGATGATGTCGCTTATATAAGGAAATGTTTATGAACCTACGTAGATTAAGCGCAAATTTGAAGAACCCAAGTTTCATGGGTAAACCTTATTATATTGTAACGAATTTACTTGCAAATCCTCTTATATGCAATCTCCCGCTAAGTTCGAATCACTAAACTGTTGAATAAATAACTCCAATATTGAACAATGGAAAGATGGCCTTTATTAAAGTACTTCACAATAACACTTATATTTTGCTACTCGCTGGCTTAATAACCAAACTGATTGATAACTCAAATGAAACTCTACTATTGGCCGCCAGATCGCGTGCTTAATCAAACTGATTGATAGCTCAACTCAAACTGAATTACTTTTTACTCGCTTGTGCCGCTTTTATAGTTTACGCTGCATACATCTAGGCTCTTCTCTTTCCAGAACTTACCAACTATTTCGAGTGTTTATAGTTCTCATATAGTTTCTACTTGTTTACAATTTTCTCCTTTTCAGCGTCTCTCAGATGTATGTGAGTTTGTAGTTTACAGTCTCTCAAGTACACATAGGCGTATAAGTAAATGCATCTGTGTGTGACATCTTTCAGCTGCCTTATATATGTGTATACATGATTTGATTATTGACGTAAATACTGCTGATCGTGGCCTTGGCATCGCCTTAGTGATGGTGTAACTTAGTGATATTAATATCCGTGACAATATTAAACATTCAACGGAAATATACCAAATATACCAGGTACTTAGAATTTATGCTCAAGGTATATAAAAAAAGAACAAAAAGGCTTTCTGGGTAGTAAAAGAGTGATTACAATCTACAATATCTGATAAAAAACGCAAAAAAATTAATATTGAGCTGCACAAAAATTCGAGTTATGCAGTGAATTATTATCAAAGAAGATGCAATATCGTCCAATCCTAGAATTAGAGAGAATATCGGCGAAGTAAAATTACTAACTTTATGAATTGAGAAGGACAGATATCCAAGTAGTTTGCCACGTGAAACTTTTTTGACTTCTGCAACTCAGGGATTCATATATGATGTGGTGTGTATTCCTGATAAATTGTCTGAGGTAAAGGAAGTTAATCTTTTGCTGCTTTCTCCGCTTTCCATTTGTACCTTTATTTGGCTTCTTATTCGGTTTGCTTAACGAGAAATGTGTTTTTATTACCCAATAGAATATAAGTATCGACCACTTGGTAAAACTAGCCATTAACTCAAAATATAAATATAGGCAATTTTAAAAGAAGGCAGCCCTTTTGCCACCCTGTGAAAGGGTAATTGGATTAAGAAATGCATATACATCCAATTTTGTTACGTGCTTTTGTAAAATTTCCAAAACTTAGCAAAAAAAGTGTAAAGAAACCGAAATTGTGTGCCTTCAATGTATTCGGCAATCTAGAAACTTATCTCAGCCCGTTAATTTCTATACCATTAACTTGCTTCTACATTGGAGGCGGTTGTTTACTTATCCTTTTAACTGCCATGCTCAAGATTGGTAGTGAAAATATTGACAGCGAAATATTACATTAGTTGATAATTTAGTTGACATTTGCATGTTTGAATCAAATAATGGAATGAATAAATGTGTGAAAGAAGAAATACTTGTACGAACGTGCTTGATAGTTTTTGATAAAAATACAAGGTGATGCGTAAATTATTCCGCAATTTTTAACAAAAATAATATGTGTTTAATAATGGTGTAAAGAAATTAAAATTCAAGGTAAAAATCCATTTTCAATATTACGCGTTTTGATCTCTCCATTTGCAGCACTATAGGTGGTTTACCACGAACCGCATGCACGGATTACATAAAGAGTACAGTTTTACCACTGTGATCTAGAACCACTCTGATCAAAATATTATGTTATTGTTGTTGTTGTAGCGACGGTGTATACAAAGCAATCAATATAATGCTGCTTTTGGTAGATATATTTCGCCAAAGACTGTCGTACTCACAATAAATGTAGAAAGTGATAATATAGCTTGCAAAACGTTTATGCGGTTGCCTGCATGGGAGTTCTAAATTTTCAGTAAGAAAAAAGAAGTTGCATACTGGCCTACTCACACTGAGAACAGTACGTCCGAGTTCAATCTGGTTATGAAAGGTCTTTTGTCTAACTCTTTTTGTGTCACCTTGTAAGCTTTTCTGCATATTGCTTAGCATATGTCATACTCAGGCAATGTTAAAATGCACTTACTTTGCCTGAATGATTGTGAAGTCAAGAGAAGTATCGACAAATAAGGAGTGACAATTTATATATATTTTTCGTTCGCGATGATTGATGGCATGAAGTGAGTGCTTGTTTGGTTAGACGAATTTTTGTTTGTTAGGCCAATTTGCCATAGGCATCTCATTTTTTTTTTACAAATATTTTATATAAAGTACTTAAGTATGTGTCAATATTAATTTTGATGCATTACGTTATACTTTTTATGCTAAGCAAACTCTAGCGCTCACAAAGTCCACCTTACTTTGTTTCAAAAAGAATGAGTTAATTTGCTTTCCTTTCATGTTTCTGCTGTCAAACTTAATTTTCATTACAGTCGATTTTTATTATCTTTTCCACTTGTTTCTAACTTGCCCCAGAAGTGTTTCTAGTTTTTATGACAAATTAAATACATTTCTTTTTACCCTTAACCTTCGTGGTTGTAGCCAAGCACCCGCTTCAGTGTCGACGCACGCAAAGCTCATTGCGGTTAAATCGCTTATCTATAAGTTGCAATCAATCATAAAAAAATGGCAACATAGTTGTTGTAGGGAGCGACATGCTGTAGTGGGACGGAAGTTGTAATAGTAGCAACAGCAGCAAGACTGGTAAGATTCTACTAAAACTTAACGCTCCAATGGAATATTTTTTTAGTAGCACAAAAAAAAAAAAAAAAAAAAAATTGTGGAAGAATATAAAAAATTGCGTGTCGCCGGCAAGTTATGACTTGTTGTTGTAGCCCCTAATGGCATTAACATTTTCATCATTGCGCTTCTTGTTGCTGTTGTTGTGATTGTATTCAATGTGCAGGATGTGCAAGATGTGTCATCAACGGAATGTCATAAAAATTGCGACAAACACCATTCAAACGTTAAAATCCATGTACACACACATACACCTTCACTTATCTATACATACATACATACATACATACATATGTGCACTACTGTATGCGTGTGTGCGGTCTTATGGGCACATTCCACTCTCTATGCATAAATACATTGTCATTTGAATTGTGATAAAACATTTTTTTGTGCAATCACAATTTTTTGCTTCTTTACTTTGAAGTTATGAGCAAAAATGTTACAAAGTAACCAATATTTGATTACTTAGCTGCTTGGGAGTGTATGAAATGATGATGACGAGTAAAATATTATAGTCAATTGTGATAAGCACATATACACATATATATAAAGATATCAGTAAGTGTGTATTTTCTATTAACATTTGAGTTATTGGGTAATATAGTAATCATAACTTAAGAACTTCAACTTTATATGGCCAGATAAAAAAATTCAAATAATTTTCATAAAATATTCTCTTAAGGGGAGTTAATTAACTCGCGCAAACAACTCAATTTAACTGTAGATCCCTGTAGCTACGATTAACCAATTATTGCTTTATATTTTCTTTCTTTCTCAAACTTTTGATTAATTGCATCTCCGCAATGTAATGTCTTTCAAGTGGAATTTGCCGCGGTACAAGCACCTCTTCTGGCAGGGTAGCTAGATCCTTCTGGCCGCAATTGGACAGCAGGAAGTCTGTCTGTCACATTCGTGATCATGTGCAGCGAGTGAATGCTCTTATAAAAAACCAAATTTAAGCTCACATGATCAAAAATTACTATAAATTTCGTCGCACTGCATTACAAATAATTTGCTCATAGGACTCGTATTCAAAACTACATCATGAATGCCTAGCGATATACTTAGTAATTCTCGCTTATGTCCCCAATTGGTGGGGCTATTACAACGGGATTTTCTGAAGTCTAAATAAAATCCTTCCAGAGTAGTTACCACTTAACCTAAACTCTTTATGTTTTTCCTTCGTCTTCTTTTATATCTAATTTTCTTCCCAATTCTTGCAGCTGCAAATTTTGCAATACTGCCTTTTCTTTTCCCTCTATTTTTCTCTTTTGTTAACTCTTTTGTTCCTTATACTCTTTGTCGTTCCTTTTTTCTTACCGCTCTCTATTCCGTATCCTTTTTGTTGTTATTGTTGTTGTTGTTGTTGTAGCATTGAAAACACTCCCCGAAGATTTTGGGAAGAGTTATCGATATTGATGGGTCATTGCCGTATATAGATCCAGCACGTTCCGGTAACAAGCACCATTAAGGCATAAGCCTGAACATCTCGAAAACGATTTAATATGAACATACTGAATCTACTAGGCCATCCCTCCCCCACCCCCAGTTCCATTGAACTTGTGGTGGCCACTACTTCGGCTGCTAAAAAACGGGATTAGCTGCGGGTAGGTGAGTTTGGCAATTGGGTTGGGGAATCTATTAATTGCGTTGCAAACCCCTTGAAACACTTACAGATCCACCTCAAACTTTTCATCACACTGCATCCCGCAATGATAAGACAGCCCTGATGCATATAGTTACTTATACTTGGGATCTAATGAGTATTAAAAGAGTAAAGTTCAATTATAGTGAAATTGGCTATAATATTCTTCAATATTTTCAAGGAATTTCTATACAATACAAATACAAATATTTAAAACTTTTAAACCAAGTTCTAAAAAGCCAACATTTAGCCACAATCTTCAAACTAGTTCTAAGTATGTTACTTGCATGTACACTCTGTTACAGCATCAACTTAGTAAAAATTATTTAATACTCATCTAAATGCTTGCATGATTCAGAATATGCTTACACATTTTATGTAAAGTAGTGAAGGTGAGTGCTTTCCATTTTGTTTCGCTTTTTTTCTGTTATTGTTCTTAAACACAGAAATGGGTTAAAGTGTTAGTTGTACTTGTCCCACTATTGTCACAGACAGTCTGAAAATGTTTGCTTGTTTTTATTATTATATCAGGCATGCTTAACGAACGAAATGATATCATTTCGTTACGATAATCAACGTTAATAAACGAAACGAAGTCATTTCGTTTCGTTTATTAACGTTGATTATCGTAACGAAATGATATCGTTTCGTTCGTTAAGCATGCCTGTATTATATGAATGATAATATGTGTGTATGTGTGTATGTATGTAACACCAAGTGCTTAGATAGTAAAAGCAACTCTATGCACAGGCGCTGCTTTACTAAATAATTCAAACAACATTTCGTATTACAAAAGTGTATAAACAAAATGCAGTACGGAAATGAAATCTAAAATGTAAAGTGCATCGTATTACACATCTTTTATATTTATATATACTCATACCTGGCTATGAGCAATGTTAATACGCAGAGCGCAATTGCATAGTTTAAAAATAATGAAAATGTAGGGATTTAGTTTTATTTCAACATTATTTTGAAAAGGTATTATATTTGTATTAAAAGCAACTTAAACCAGTGAGGACATAGCTAATACAATGCTTGATAGTTGTTGTATTGTTTTGTATCGTATCTTTCTCATATGAGTTAGAGGATAGTGTATTTGATGTCATTGGCTTATAAAACTACTTATCAAAAGTAAATATTGCAACTCTATCGTTTATATTGGTTTTTGTAAAGAGCATAACAGATTTTTAGTGTCGCTTAATGTTGAGTCCATGAAAAAGGGGAAGCCATTTTAGGCACACTCTAAACGTCCATCAACATATGTCTGTCTAATAAAAGTGGCTGCCATACCTATTTTTTGGCCACCGGAACGATGGTCCAAGTTCAGGTCAATTCAAAGTCAATATCGAAATACTATAGAAAACAGCTCTTATAATAAGCTAACATTTTTTAAGCGGAATCGCCCCTTGGCAGTAATTTGGCAAACACTTTGATTGTAGTTCTGTCATGAAAAGATGCCGAGTGTACAAAGTTCCACCGTGCTCAGTGAAAATTCTTGTACTTTCATGGATGTTTTTCGGAGTCGGCATAAATATGCGGATTCCATCCCATCATGAAAATTTGAAGGCAAGGGCGCATTTAATTTCCGAAATGTTGAGCACAATGCTTTGTTAAATTTTCAGAAGCCTGTTTCTCCAAAAAGACAATTCCTCCAGGGGTTCTGCAGCGCGATTTCTAGCTTTTCAAACCAATTTTTTACTGCATTTACGAGGGAGCAGCTTCGGCAAAGACAAGTTTTTCACGGAAAGTGGGTGTGGTGGGAAATCATACTCTTATCGAAGTACATATACAAACAGTGTCTAAGGTTTCTCAGCACAGGCCAAATGAATATTAAAATAAATGTTATCTTTTTTTTTTACTGTACTTCGATATGCATATTCATTCAATTTGTTTTTATAACTTCTGTTATTTACACATGTCAAATGAAAAGAAAAAGTGCAAGCGGAAAAATAAGTAAGATTTGAATACAGCCAATTGAAGTAGGGATACCACTTAGGGGCGTAGTTTAATAAACGAAGACGCATACATTTACAATTCTGATTGATGTCAAAAATAATATAGTTATAGAATAAGGTACTTTGCTATATCGGCCGGTGCTATATCGGCTGCAAAAGGAGTAGTTAACGTATCTTTTATTTTCAGAGTAAAATAAAATAAATTTAAAAAATAATTGTTATTATCTAAGAGACATAAAAACTGAAAAAATAGCTGTTACTTTTCGAGCGAATTAAAAAATTTTAAAAATAACTGTTATTTTACAAACGAAATAAAAAACTAAAAATAGCTTTTATTTTTCGAGCGAAATAAAAACTCAAGAAGTAGCTGCTATTTTTCAAGCCAGCTTATAAAAAGCCAAAAAAAAAAGTTTTTAATTTCCGAGTAAAATAAAAAACTTAAAAAAGAACTGTTATCTTTGGAGCCAATAAATAAAAAGCTCATAAAATAAATTTTATTTTCGGAGTGTAGCAAAAAAGTCAAATAATTACTTTTATTCTCTGAGCTATAAAAATTTATGGGTTTGTTTTTTCGAGTGAAATAAACTTAAAAAATAATCCGAGCGAAATAAAAAACTTAAAAATAACTTTTTATATTGAAACGAAATAAAAAGCTCAAAACACAACTTTTCTTTTCCGAGTGAAATAAAATACTGAAAGAATTACTGATTTTTTTCGAGCCAATCAAAAACTTAAAAATAACGATTGATATAAAATTTTGATCAATAAGAGGTATTTGAAACTCCTAGGTTAGAATTAATTCTTTTATGAAATATGTGCTCTTTTAGAGAGAAATTCTGAACTTTTCAACGAAGCAATTTTCAGAAATAACATAAGATAAGTGGAAACTCTATATAGGCTTAAGAAAGTAGCTTAGTTTGAATTCGTAGTTAAAACATATCTGTCCGTTTGTGGACTAGTGTACTTGCTGTTATAATATATTTGTGGTGTATCTACTGGTATTTCTACGGCATTGAAACTACACTCACATACACACACATTTCTGCTTATAACGAACTATGCTCGAGCTTCCTTTTTTATAGATTGACGTACGTTGCCGCCTCAAAATCATTGAATATAGCATAAAAACAAAACTATTATAAAAGAATAGAAAAGTTTAACAGAAAAGCCAAAAAAGAGATAAGATATAGTGTGCATTCTATTCAAAGAAACACTTTTTCGTGGTATCAATTTTGACACCTTCATCATCAGTTGCATTAGCAGTAGAAATAGAGCAGCAACAGAATCCAAGTCCTTACAATATTACAAAAATGGAATAATCTTGTCATTTATTCACTTCCTTTCTTTTGTTCACAAAATATTTTTTAATGCTTTGCATGTTGGAATTCAAGTGTTTTTGTGCATTTGAAAATTGCTTATGAAAATAACATTTCAATTTCCCTTCCATGCTATTTAGATAAAGCTCAAAACAAAGCGATTTATGTATGAGGGGATATCTGTGGATATATAACAACCCATACACTGAAAGAAATGTTGCTAGTAAAATCAACAAATCGGTTCTGTTGTTCTTGACTTAACGGAGATTCAGTGAAATTGATCGAATTATGGTTAATTCGACCGAGTTCTTTGTGAAGCGAAAAAATTAGTTTAGTCATTTCAACAGAAGAGAAATTGTCGCTCTTAAGTTAACAACATTTTGTAAAATTCACAGATTCCTAATCAATATAACTCATTTTTCTGTTAACACAACTGATCTTACAGGTCATTTCAACGGCGATCAACTGTCAATACATCAGCAAATTTCAAAGAGAATTTTGCGCTCACTGCGCTCACTGCGCTCTCTACTTTCTAACTATAACGATTGTTAAAAAAGCACCAAAGTTAGAAAACCATCAAATCGAAAAAACAGACAAAATGAGAAAACATTAAAAAAACTAGTTTTTCAGTTATCAATACAAAACGAAAAAACCCATTTTTGAATTTACTGTGCAAAAAATTATGAGATACCGGGACATCTATTTATCGGGTACAATTTTGCAACTTCTCGTCTAAGCGAAATGCAAAATTTCGCCCTCTCGTTGCAAAAGTTTTGTTTGAATGAACAGGATTTTTCCAAAGTTAGTAACATTTTGTTCAAGTTTTCATGAATTTTCAATCACGCGAATGAATCTAGTAAGAGAATAGAAAAACATCTTTTTTTAATGTTGATGTATCCGACAAAATAAAAGTTTGAGTTGTTTTGGAATCGTTTCAACCTAAAGTGTTACGAAAATTAAACTTGCCGAATTACATGTAAAGTTACTCCAGTGGTGAATTACCTTCCTGCGATATGATTCTTTACTTTTCTATAACTTACAAGTTCTCTTTTTAAATGTTGCGTCAAACATTTATACTACAAGTTTTGTTTGAAACAATTAAGCGTGGCAACTATATGCGAAAGAAGAAATTGAGAATGAGCTGAGCTGCAAATGAAGAATAGAGAATCAATTTTTTTGACTACTATTTTCATTTCTATATTCATATGTATGTATATGTAGCAAGCATGCGTTTTTATGTATTCAAATATTTACGTATTTATATGGCGGCCGCCATGGTGTGATGGTGCCGTGCTCCGTCTACCACACCGAAGATCCTGGGTTCACACCCCGGGAAAAGCATCATCAAAATTTTAGAAACAAGCTTTTTCAACTAGAAGAAAATGTTTCCAAGCCGAGTCGCCCCTCGGCAAGCACTCCGAGAGTATTTCTGCCATGAAATGCTGTCAGTGAAAACTCATATGCCTTGCAAATGCCGTGCGGAGTCGGTATAAAACAAATAGGTCGCGTCCCGTCAATTTGTAAGAAAAATTAAAAAGGAGCACGACCCAAATTGGAAGAGAAGTTCGGCCGAAAATCTCTTCGGAGGTTATCGCGCCTTACATTTATTTATTTATATGGCAACATTGGTACTTTCATACAAAGCTCTCGCAAGAACCTTTTTTGTTAATTTGACTACTAAAACGGTCAATTACGAATCAATGATTTGTGCGCAGTTGATTCAACATCTTGTTGCGATGGATTCAAATTGGCAGAAATTTCGGTTGAATTGACCCGTATTTCGGTTGATTTTACCAGTCTTTTTTTTCAGTGTATAGTTTCGTGGAAGAACAAAAACAATGAATATTAGTGAAAAAGATATTTACCTTGTTGCAGTAGCTATGTTAAAACTTAAAAAAAAGTTGCGGTCTCTAGTATATGCAGCCATATGAAGATAAACTTTAAAGCTGAGACGTAAACAGTCATAACACCGTTTTTGACATAAATGGAGTTTATATAATTTTTAAACTTTTCTATGTTTGATTGGCCTTCTGACAACAAGTCGTAACTCAGATATTGTTGGTTGTCTATACTTTTAATTTTTAAAGTGTTGTATCTACATTTCTCATTGAGCTAAAGAGTTTACTTGCTTTGCTCATTTCTCGGTCATGCGACTCTTTGTCTCTGAGATATATTCATTTGTGTGAATGGACACGGTGTGAATAGAGGAATTTGGGTAGTCATAGTTCTACAGAAGTTTTTCAATATATTCTTAAAGCAGATTCACCAACCCGTGAAGCTAGCAAAAGTGCAATAACCCAAAGTGTTGTCGCATAAAGCTAACGGACATAAGCTCAATTAGCGTTATATGCATTTATGACCAATGACCATAAGGTCAGTTTACTTCTTAACTTTTTTAAATTAGATTTTGTGGCGTTTTAGAAAAATCCAACATGACATTGTGACCATTTTTTGTAATTAAATTTGTGGTTTGACCAAAAGTCAAACAAATTTTGTGTTTTCACATTGAATACGTAGAGGGCGGCATAACTGAAAATCGCAGTCAAATATTGAAAGCTTCCTTTATTATAATTTTGAAAATATCCCGTCTTTTTTTTCTGTGAGCTACATACGTTGCTTTTCTCGAAATTTATACTCGCAAATAATCGAGCTCCACATTATGTTTTTGTTGTTGTGGAACAAGTAACGCTACAGATGGATGTGTAGCCTTTTGCTTAGAAGGGAAGACATGTCGGGTTTTGTCTTCTCTAGAAAGGCTAAGAAAGCTTCTAGTGTTTGGCAAGAGGACGAAATTATTTTATAACATAGGTTCCGGGTCGAGAGAAAAGTTCTTCGAAAGATTTATGGACCTCTACGCGTTGGCGATGGTGAGTACCGAACAAGATTTAACGATGAGCTGTACAAGCTATACGCAGACATCAACATAGTCCAGCGAATTAAAACCCAGCGGCTGCATTGGCTAGGCCATGTTATGCGATTGAAAGATGACGCTCCGGCCAAGAAAGTGTTTCTATCGGAACCCGCCTATGGAAGAAGAGGTAGAGGGCGGCCCCCACTCCGTTGGAAAGACCAGGTGGAAAACGATTTAAATTCCCTTGGTGTGACCAATTGGCGCCGGTTGGCAGAGAGGAGGAGCGATTGGCGCGCCTTGTTGGACGGCCATAATCGTTTAAACGGTTAAGCGCCAAATAAGAAAGTAAGTAATACTTAGGTTCTGGTTTTTCATAGATTTTTCAGTTTGGTCGTTATTATAAACTTCTGTTAGCAATATGTACTGATCCGATCTATGTGAGGTCGTCATCGACCGAACAGTTCAACCTCACCTAAACAAATTTCGTTTGCACCATTGCTCCATTAGCCTCTGTAGACGATTAACGCGATTGATGAAATTTGTGCAAATGCATCCACTGATTGATGGGTTTTTTATTCAACGTCTACTTATTTATTTATTATTTATTTATTTCTTATTACAGCTTATACTAAGCCTAGCTTATATCTGTATATAGTAATTAATAAATAATAAATAAATAT
The DNA here is from genome assembly GCF_040869045.1 of Eurosta solidaginis. Taxonomy (NCBI): domain Eukaryota; kingdom Metazoa; phylum Arthropoda; class Insecta; order Diptera; family Tephritidae; genus Eurosta; species Eurosta solidaginis. The sequence continues at coordinate 11,678,552 of NC_090323.1, read as the reverse complement.
GAGTCTATTGACTGCCCAAATGGAGTGAGAGATAGGTAGCAGACGATTGACACCCACGCAAGGATTGTACCAGTTGTATCTGACGCTGTTAACGTATTTAAAGTCCGAAGGCAACATCTGAACGGCGATGCACTTATTATGTTGAGTGATGCATTACAGTATGAGCTCCGGCTACTTTTTGCATACCTGGGAAAGCTTCCTAGTGCCAGCGTAGAATACTCGGTATGTATGCAATGCTATTGATGATTCGAGAGTTTGTCCACCTTACACTAGAATGGCAGTGTTCTACAGTAATTGTAAAATTTGTCTTTAAATTCCCTTATGTTACTAGATTTTACTTCATTTGGTAATTCATTGTAGAATTTTAGTCTTCTATAGTAGGCTCATTCCATTTCAAGACACCCGGTCCGCGTAGGACATAATTTTTATTTTGTGAAATTCTAATATGTTGTTCTTTGGTCAAAATAATTATCGGCAACTGAACTCCATAAAATGCAATCGATATTTTATTCACCTATTTTTTCAACTGTCAATAATACTATGTACAAGCACACACCATATTGGCAATTTATAGCATTTGGGCAATTTATTACGACATTTATCATATAATAAATTGTAATAAAAAATTGTCAGTTAAAAAAAAAATTGCGTAATAAAGTTTTTCAAACTGCAAATGCAACCTTGTAAAGTGTGTTTATTGAGTACATTTAAACGTCAGTTACGCAAGGTGCAACTATATGGTTGGCTCATCTCATCAGCTGATTATATTTTTTTCATTTCACTGGAGTAGGGATAGTTAAAAGAAGATGGCAAACTAAAAGTTAGATCGAAACATTGAACACACTTTCTTACAACACACAAAAATTTCAAAGTTTTATGTTTTAATTCCATTCCATTCGCCTAATACCAACATGCACATTTTGACAGTCTGAACAAAGGTATGTTGTTGCTGTAGAGGTGAGCCAACTAGCTATCAAATTACTATTGGGTAAGCTAAAATGAGTTGTATGAACACCACTTAATTTAAATCGAAATTGCCTCAATTTATTTTCCTGTTTGAACATAGTATAACTTTGTTAAAAATTAACCGATTCTCATGATTTTTTCTTTGAAATATGCGCTATAATATTTACTTTTATATAACTTTATAAACAGTAGCATATTTGCAGATAACTTTACTACAAAATCACTGTAATTCTGAAAAACAAAAACAAATGAACGTTTTCAATAATAAAGGTGATATTTTTATTAATTTTAAGCATTTGGCATTGATTTCGTTGTATGCTGATATGCATTGGATCAGTATATAGGGGGAAAAAAAGTTTAATATTCAAAAATTCATATCTCGAAAAGAACGGATTTTGGCTAATAGGCATTTAGCCAAGTTGAAGTATAAACTGTTCATTCAATATAGAAATAGTTTAAACAAAAAAAAAAAAGGAAACCGTTTTTGAGATATTAATTTTTGAAAAAAGTCATAAACTTTTACTAAATACTAAAAATAAAATTTTTTGTAAACTATATGCTTGGTTATAAAGTTATATAAAAGTAAATATAATAACGAATATTTAAAAGAAAAAATCATGAGAATCGGTTAATTTTTGACAGTTAAAAAAATAAAAAAAATAAATATAGATTGCATTTTATGGAATTCAATTGACGATAAATCCGAAAAAAAATTTTATGAGGCAAAAAAAAAAAATCATACACGTCTTTCATTATTTTGATCAAAGAACAACATATTAAAATTTCATCAAAATCAAAAATTATGTCCTGCGCGGACCGGGTGTCTTGAAATGGAATGAGCCAGTACAAATTACATTTGTCTGCTTCTGTTCTATAAGCTGGTAAATAAAAATCATTCCTTCTTCTTGTATTTACGGAATGAAAATTTCTTACATATTTTATGTAACTTTTAAAATAATCAGGCGAGTTGCTTTCTATTGTGTTTCTAATAAACTTCATCGTATGATAAAACAGCATCTGTTTAATGCTTAGCCAATCTAGAGCGGCGAGCATATCTCTAATAGGGGTGTCATAGCGTTTCCTAAGAATAAATCGCACAGCTCGGTTCTGTTGCTTTTGCAATTTGTAAATTTGGCTATCTCTCATAATGTTGGACAATATATGAAGTGAAGTTCGACTATCGATCTGTATACCATTACCTTGTACCGTCTACTTAAATACTTGCAGGTTCTTTACATGAAATATATCTTCTTGGCTATTTTCCCAACCGTGTAATCGATGTGCTTACTAAAGTTGAGTCTATCATTGTTTTGAAAATTCCTTCTTGATATAACTATAAATTTTGTTTTGCTTATATTCAGTTTCAAACTATTCGAGCATAACCAATCATATACTCTGTATAAGTCTTCATGTAATTTCATATATATATGTGATATATATCAGTGATATTATCTCCACTAAGCATCAACAATGTATCGTCTGCAAAGGCTTTATATTTACACCCAACTGTGGTAGGTACCAGGTTCGGTACTTTTCTTTTTACTCAGGTCCTTTCTTTTGGTATTTTTCCAAAGTGATCTCATGACGTAATATAAAAATTTAAATGCGATTTTATATGAGTCAGGAACGAAGACAGACAACATTTGAGCAATTTGTTGTAAGTAAGTGAATATTTTTAAATAATTATTTTATCTAAAGCGATAGAAGCTGACTCCTGTCATATACAAACATACATTAATGCTTTTAATAGAATTTATTCTCGGTACTAATCAAAATGAGCAGCCTACGGTACACCGTACATCGTATACTGCATACATTAATGTGCAATAACAAAAGCACCAGCATAACATCAACACTCTATTCTAACGATTTTCATTAGTTTAAAGACTAGCACCCAGCAAGCAGAGCTTAGCATCTTTTGTAGATTTTCACATTTGATAATTGAATTCCATATACCCTAAGGTTCGTATTTCCTAGTGCAATGCAACAAAGCTTAGATGATTTCCTTGATAGTTTTCAGGGATATTCTTAAGCCCTGGCGCCCAGGTTTTATTTTATTAGACATTTTTTGGATGCCCTAGCAAGTAAGGTCAAGCATCCCTCACCGCACTTGTTATCACGGTTGCAGAGCTTAGCGCTTTTATGGTCGCCTGACTATTTGAGTAAATGTTAAATTCGTCAGCAATTATAGCCGCAGATATCACTCAATCTAATGCTTCCTTTACAGTGGCTTCCTCTGCCTAGAAGACGATGCAATGGTAGGGCAGCCCAAGTTTCTGGCTAACACTGAGCTGATGGCCTGAATTTATCTGTGAATAGTTCATCACGAACGAAGTCGAAGTCGGTCAGAATGCTAAAGTGTCTATATTTTACAAACTCCTACCCCACGTCACGAAGACTTATTGGCGCTGCGATGTTAAACGGGCAGAGACTAAGCATTGCGCTTAGTAACCGTTTATGTGTTATATGCAGGGTGCCAGCATATATTAACCATCACCCATCGCTGCAATGCCTTTTGACCGTGAAAGATGTATCTCGTGCTCTCCATCCAACAAAAATGCCATAGTAGAGAACCGGTCTGACCACCATATCATACCACCCCTGCAGAAAGCCTTCAGCGTTTGCCAACTGCCTTCTTATTTGTCGATTTGCAGTAATTTCATGCATTTCTAAAATTCAATCTAAAAATTTCCTTCCATGCAAAAAATTCAATTCAAATGCATCGTTTGCATGGTCATATTAGAAAGGCCTGCTGGGATATGCGCTTCGAGGGAAGCTCCTCATGCTTTTGTGTTTTATTGCAAGCTTCTCTGAGGCTTTAAGTGCTGGCAGCCGGAGAGAGTGCTTTTAAATAGAATATAAAAGCTGAAATTATATATGCAATAGCAATATTAATAACCGCAATATGAGCTAGTGCTACAGAAACAATGATAACAAAAGCAACAACAAATCTAATAACAACATAAGAGCAACAACAAGCGTCCGCAACAACAAATTTAATATTAACTTAAGATCGACAGTACCAACAAGAATAACCTAATATAGCAAGAGGAAGAACAACAAGAACATTTGCGAACAAGCAATTGCATTATAACGGCTAACAGTATTTCACAGCTTATAAATTATTTGTTGTATTTCATGTTTCTTGATGCACGCCTTGGCGCTGTTGCTGAACTCAAAGCAATTTTACTTAAAGTCGTATACAAGATGGGTTATTCCATGTAAAGTTGAAAAATGAATGAAGTGAAATGTTGAAGCTGTCATATGAACTCGTACTAAGGCTGACTTGTATAGGTCTGGCTTGGCTTGGTAAAAAAGTTGTAAGACCAGATTTGGATTCTATGAAAAAACCACAAAGAAAATTGAAATGGATTTTTCTTACCAAACTTAGCATTACAAAGGGGTTGTGTATTACTTATATACAATGTTTAAGGTCTCCAGCTCAGTGGCTGGTTGCTCAAACATCGATTGAGAAACGTCACCCGGTCTGTTCGTGTTTCCTAAATATTTCAATCATGCAACACCTTGTGAATTTTCGGTAATGTTGTATTATGTTCCAAGCTCAAAGACATGTTGCTTCAATAAGAATCGCAATAAATTTCCATAAAATTCTCAAGTCGTGCATCTTCTCAAAAGAATGGAATTATTTTTGAGATTCGTTATTCGAATCTATCATTTGTAATATTCTTAATATTTCTTGAATTTCCTAAATATTCTAATCACTATTCCACAAAGCGGGTTTTTGCTATTGATTGACATTCTAACCCAATAAGATAAGATTGGAAGGTAGCTGCCCAGTTAAGGAAAAGCTCACTTGAGCACTTCTATGATGGTTTGTTGTAGTACCACATGCTCTTGCGGTGAAACTGGCTTCCGGGTATTTGGATTATTCTTACGTGGCAAGGATAGAGCTACGAATAGGGCACACATCGATTTTAGAAAATTCTTCCGGAGAGTGGAATACGTCCGGCTCGAGTTACTGATGACAGCTGAGCATAACCTGACTTAATGATCCCACCTTGTCCTTCTCCATACAGTTAACATACCTGGGGATATCCAGAAGGCCGTACAACATCGACTCAAAGTGAAAAGTGCCCTATTAACACTACAATAACCAGAATCCGATTTTTTGTCAGAAAAGAGTGACTATCGACGCAAAAATGGGCGACCAAGTACTCCTGCAGTCCTAGAAAACTAGTTAACAAGAGTTCGCCCAGGGGTTAAAGTTACAATACAACAGAGGTAACTTCGCCAGAATCAAGCATATATAAGTAACAACTAAAATCGATAACTTTTCGATAAAAATCGATATATTTTCGATAAAAGGTCGATAGCCTTATGACAAAATATCGATAGTTTTACGATGATAAAACGATAGTTTAGATGGATTACTTGCACTAAAAATAGCAATCATATGTAAAGAAAAGCATATTCTCACATAAAATGGATTACTTTTCGTTAACACAATTAAGCAGTTGACAACTTTTCGATTGTATATCGACACCTTTTATGGCACTTCAATAAGAAATCCATAACAAAGGCATAACCAACCGATAGCTTTTCGATAATTAGTGGATAACAATTTGGTAACATAACGTTAATTTTTCGATACCCAAACTTCTCGAAAATAAATAGATAAATATTCTATAGAAAATAGTTAGTTTTCCATGGAAAATCGATAAAACGCCGAGAAAAAATATTAGTAACACTCCGATAACAAATGTTTAAATTTTCGATAATCAAACGATAACTTTTTGATATCAAATCGCTAACATTTCTATTAAGAATTAATTAAATTATTAATTTTTCAATAAAAAACCAATAAATCGTCGAGAAAAAGTAGATAACTTATTGATAATTTTGATTATCGATAGGAAACTTATAATACCTCAATAACAAATCGAAAACTCGTGTATAGCTTTTATGAGCCTCCTCTTTCATTTCATTTCATTTCCTTCCCTTTGCTTTCCTTTTTTTGTCTGCCATGGTTTGTTTTGAAGGTTGATATTGTTCATATCAGCTTTACCACTTACATTTCTCCCACCTTACACTAAATTTTAGTGAATACACTTACGCTTACATTCTATATTACTCCACACAGCTTACCAATATCACACACTACACCTGCATTTACATTAAAGTGCATATGTCCCCTACATAGCATACAACTCACAAAGGCTACGTTTATGCTTAAGCTTCCACTGCACATCTTGCGCTTGCATTCGGGATTTCCACATACCATAAGCAAAGATGTTTACACGTCAAAAAGATTTAACTTACAAGCTATCGAAAGGGTTATGGTGGAAAATTCTTAAATACTTTGTGAGTTACCTATTCATTGTATCCATAAAAAGGCGTGCAAACAAGACGGTCGGGCTGTCGATGAAAAAGTAGTGTAACCTACTTGTTACTTATTGATATGCTAGTATAAAAACCATCCTTACCTTTCAGTAAACAGATGGAGTAAACCACCTTATGGTGTGACAATAGATATGCAATCACGAAAGTGGCAGTAAGGACTGTATCTGACATACAGAATTTTGTTTGACAAAGGTAACTTGGTTATATGCTTTAAAACAAAATCCCAAAAATCGAATAAGATAATTTCCAAAATTCATCAATTTGTTATGGAATCACTCATTAACTATATATCAACATATTTGTGTATGCACAAGTTGGTATTGTGTATGAAGAAATTTATTTTTTGTTGTACTTACCTTTCATCTCTGCTCTGGCGCATTTGTTAGTCATTTTATAAACCAACTGCAGCTGCATACTTACAGCCACATTGCACCTTGGAGGCAGTTTACAGCCATCACATAAAAGTAAAGCAAAATAGCAATGCCCGAAGAATGAGAAAATATATGTATATATATACATATATACAATTTTATATATATAGAAAAAAGATCTTTAAAAAACATGTAAATACATTTATAAAACAATTTCTCTTGCATTTTCTTTATTTTTCATTGCTCTCTTACCGGTTCAATTTTGCAAAATTAGACAGGAAATTATTTGTCTTCTTCGCCAACACTCTTCACACTTTCTTATTTATATTTTTGTATGTTTTATTGTGTTCGCTTAACCAGCAGCCTTAACTTTCGTTGACTTTCTAAGCTTCTGTATGTGTGTGTGTTTGTTCTTTTGTACATAAATACAATTGTTGTTTTTGTTTTATTTTATATTCGTTATTTTAAATTTTTTTTGTTGGCATCGCATGCCATTTGCGTATGTTGCTGTATTTGCGTATGTTGGGTGTTGCGGTGTTGTTTGCCAAGTTGATTTATTGCTTGTTGTGTGCAACCAAATGAAGTGTAATGCCGCTGGCGATTCGTTTTAGTGTTGTTTAGTTGCACTTTCAATTCTGCCTCCGGATTGTAATGCATTTGTTTATATATAAATATATTTATTAAAAAATCTTTAACAATTACAAGACGAATGTGTGTTTATTAAAATTTTACATCGCATTTAATAAATATAAAGCGTTTTTAAAATTTGAAGTATTACTTAATCTGTGAGTGAAGCTTAAAGAGCGTTTTGTTATTACAGGTTTTTGTACCAAAGAAGGAAATCTAAGGGAAAAAGAATGATTCAAGTGAGAAACAATTGGTAGGATGTGCTTTGTATTTAAAATACGTTCAGGTGGAGAAGAGGATTTGTGTCCTTTAAAGCATCCAGTTGTGATGAAGATACACTGCATCTGGCCTAACTAACGAAAGGGCGGGTGCCTAAGCGACGGCACAACTTACATCAAACTACTTTAGCAAACTAAAAAAGAACGCCGTAGCACTCCTGCAGTGGCTTGGCTAGCCCTTTGAGTTTATTTCTGCCTTGAAAAGTTACTCAGCTAAATGGTTAGTTTTAGCTGATACCACTCGGAGAAATCGTGTATCGAATAAGATTGCCAATTTGAGTATAGATTTAAAAAAGTACCACAAAATAGGCTTTGATATCCCCTAAAATATTTCGTGCGCTTATATTATTGTTACTACTAGTGATTTGCGTTAATTATATAACCGTTGTGTAAACATTTGCAAAGGCAAGGGGTAAAAGAAGAGAGGAAAAAAGTTTAAATATATAGAAAAGGGAAGCAAATTGATTGCGAGAACCATTAAGGGAAGAAGGGAAAATGAGCGCCCAAAATGATTGATTTCATGTGAGTACATGCGTGACCACCTTCAAAGGCTTGCTTATCTTAAGTATGCATAGGCTGAAAAGGCCGGTACACGAGAAACACGCGTAAACTTAACTAATTGAGTTCATAGTGTTTTCATAAGTTTGCTTAACGACTAAACAAAAAGCCAAACCAAAAATTATGACTTATGTGGTAAAATTATTCGTTCCTCTTAAAAAATACTAGAAGGATAGCTCTGTCATTATCAATAGCTTAAGTTGTAGTCTGGCGGGGGTAGGAAACGAGCACAGTTTGTGCTCGGATTGTCAGCTTTTACAATTCCTACTCCACACTTCTGCTATCGCGGATGAGTATTTATTTAAAAGCATATGACGCCAGAGTGCAGTTGCCAGTCAGATTAGCAGTCGTGAGCCTAAATTCCTCCCTTTTTAATCATGAGAGTAACGCTGTTTCTGTAAGGTTGCCGAATTTGCACATGAGCTGCGACACTTTGCAGATCCACTTCGGATTCCACGCCTTTCTGCTTGGTCGATCATATGCAACTCTATCCTTCTTTTGATCTGGCCTATTCTGAATGGAATGTCAAAGGTAAAAGGTTTAAGGGATGCGTTTGTTTAAGCTAGCTCGGCACGCCAAAAATTAGTGCAATACTAAAATAAACAAAACAGAACTGACTCTAGAATGTGTTTGTATGATATGGGTATCAAATGAAAGGCCTTAGTTCTATAGGTGGGCGCCTTTTCGAGATATCGCCATAAAGGTGGACCAGGGGTGGCTCTAGAATTTGTTTGTACGATATGGGTATCAAATGAAAGTTGTTAATGAGGATTTTAAAAGGGAGTGATCCTTAGTTCCATAGGTGGACGCCGTTTCGAGATATCGCCATAAACGTGGACCAGGGGTGACTACAGAATGTGTTTGTACGATACGGGTATGAAATGAATGGTGTTAATGGGTATTTTAAAAGGGAGTAGGCCTTAGTTCTAGATGTGGACGCCTTTTCCTGGTATCTCCATAAAGGTGGACCAGAGCTGACTCTATAATGTGTTTGTATGATATGGATTCAAATTAAATGCACTAATTAGGGTTTTAAAAGGGAGTGGCACTTTGTTGTATATGTGAAGACATTTTCGAGATATCGAACAAAATGTGGACCAAGGTGACCCAGAACATCATATGTCGGGTACCTCTGATTTATTTATATATATAATACAACGAACAGTATTCCTGCAAAGATTACAAGGGCTTTTGATTTCGTCCTGCAGAACTTTTTCATTTTCTTCTACTTAATATGGTAGGTGTCACACCAATTTTACAAAGTTTTTTCTAAAGTTATATCTTGCGTCAATAAACCAATCCGATTACCATGTTTCATCCCTTTTTTCGTATTTGGCATAGAATTATGGCATTTTTTTAATTTTTCGTAATTTTCGATATCGAAAAAGGATTTAGGCCATTTTTTATACCAAGATAAAGTGAGGATACGTGGACTAAGTTTATTAAAGATATATCGGTTTTTGCTCAAGTTATGGAGTTAACGGCCGAGCGGAAGGACAGGCGGTCGATTATGTATAAAAGCTGGGCGTGGATTCAACCGATTTCGCCCATTTTCACAGAAAACAGTTATCGTCATAGAATCCACCACCCTACAAAACTTCAGAAGGATTGGTAAATTTTTGTTCGACTTATGGCATTAAATGTATTCTTGACAAATTAAATGAAAAAGGGCGGAGCCACGCCCATTTTGAAATTTTATTTTATTTTTGTATTTTGTTTCAACATATCATTACTGGAGTTGAATGTTGACAAAATTTACTTATATACAGAAAAAATATTAAATTTTTTGTTAAAATTTGACTTAAAAAATTTTTCTTTAAAAAGTGGGCGTGTTCTTCATCCGATTTTGCTAATTTTTATTTAGCTAATATACAGTAGTAGTAGTAACGTTCCTGCCAAATTTCATCGTGATATCTTCAACGACTGCCAAATAACAGATTGCAAAACTTTTAAATTACATTCTTTTAAAAGTGGGCCGCGCCACGCCCATTGTCCAAAATTTTAAAAATTTTCTATTCCGCGTCATAAGGTCAACTACCCTACCAAGTTTCATCGCTTTATCCGTCTTTGGCAATGAATTATCGCATTTTTTCGGTTTTTCGAAATTTTCGATATCGAAAAGTGGGCATGGTTATAGTCCAATATCGTTCATTTTAAATAGCGTTCTGAGATGTGTGCCCAGGAACCTACATACGAAATTTCATCAAGACACCTCAAAATTAACTCAAGTTATCATGTTAAAGGACAGACGGGCAGACGGACGGACATGGCTCAATCAAATTTTTTTCGATACTGATGATTTTGATATATGGAAGTCTATATCTATCTCGATTCCTTTATACCTGTACAACGAACCGTTATCCAATCAAAGTTAATATACTCTGTGAGCTCTGCTCAACTGAGTATAAAAACGTATATATATATGTTTGTTTCACATTGTCTACATATAAATATGAATGTGTATGTAACTTTGCAAAAAAACAACACTGATGTTGGTCATTGATTTGCTTGACGCGACTAAATGAATGTGCATTTCTCTAATATTTGAAAAAAATATTGAACGAAACTCTGACAATTACGACGCCGGTATTTGCGCTACTGTTCGTATGTTCTGCGACCATATTTGACGAAATAGCTTTTCTTCTTTATGACTTTCATTTCCATTCACTTACTGAGCCAATATTGTACTTCGCTACACCTTTTTTTCACATAACAATTCGTTTACGAATCGTTATTAAGGTCAATAGAACCTAACATCCAACTCAAAAGTGGCAAAATGGAGATTGAGCTTTCAACTCTGAATTGTTGTTGGTAGCAGTTTTATAGTTTTATTTTACAATGGTATGCGTTGAACTCAGTTTTGGTTAGTCAATACCAAGTCACGTTTTTATACTCAGTTGAGCAGAGCTCACAGAGTATATTAACTTTGATTGGATAACGGTTCGTTGTACAGGTATAAAGGAATCGAGATAGATATAGACTTCCATATATCAAAATCATCAGTATCGAAAAAAATTTGATTGAGCCATGTCCGTCCGTCTGCCCGTCTGTCCTTTAACAAGATAACTTGAGTTAATTTTGAGGTGTCTTGATGAAATTTCGTATGTAGGTTCCTGGGCACTCATCTCAGAACGCTATTTAAAATGAACGATATTGGACTATAACCATGCCCACTTTTCGATATCGAAAATTTCGAAAAACCGAAAAAATGCGATAATTCATTGCCAAAGACGGATAAAGTGATGAAACTTGGTAGGGTAGTTGACCTTATGACGCGGAATAGAAAATTTTTAAAATTTTGGACAATGGGCGTGGCGCGGCCCACTTTTAAAAGAATGTAATTTAAAAGTTTTGCAATCTGTAATTTGGCAGTCGTTGAAGATATCACGATGAAATTTGGCAGGAACGTTACTACTACTACTGTATATTAGCTAAAAAAAATTAGCAAAATCGGATGAAGAACACGCCCACTTTTTAAAGAAAAATTTTTTAAGTCAAATTTTAACAAAAAATTTAATATTTTTTCTGTATATAAGTAAATTTTGTCAACATTCAACTCCAGTAATGATATGTTGAAACAAAATACAAAAATTAAATAAAATTTCAAAATGGGCGTGGCTCCGCCCTTTTTCATTTAATTTGTCAAGAATACATTTAATGCCATAAGTCGAACAAAAATTTACCAATCCTTCTGAAGTTTTGTAGGGTGGTGGATTCTATGACGGTAACTATTTTCTGTGAAAATGGGCGAAATCGGTTGAATCCACGCCCAGTTATATGTAGACAATGTGAAACAAACATATATATATATATATATACCTTATATAGCTTGCAGTAAAATGTCAAACTAGCCCGAAAAAGGAGTGTTCGCAGAATTATTCAAGCTAAGATTAAGTTGAAGAACATATTTGGAGAGTGAAGCTGGCATTTTGAGATTTACGAGATCTTGTGGAATACATTCTTTATTAGAAATGCAGAGTATCTAACAAAACCGAATACAAAATAATAGGGCTCGCTCGTATTGTTTTGAATATTGTTTAGTAAATTATTTGAAGCCGTACACAATTTTTGTTGCACACTGAAAACGGTCCAATGACATTTTTTATAAACAGCAGGAGGTCAGGACAAGAATCTTGTACAAGGTTTTTTAATATTTTTGGCTTTTATTTTCCAAATTGGCTGGTATAATTTGAAGACTATTTGCGAGTTAATCTCTGTAAAATGAAGAGACACTAACTTTACGAACTTGTGTCTGTTTTCAAAAGGTTTTCAATATTATTTATATGCCTTTCTCGTGATTCGTTGAGCATATTTTCGGAATGCTGTTCTTAAGTAATCAATTGTCGATCTTTTCGGAATAATTTGATTCTGTTGTGGGAGTTGTTGATTTGTTAGAATGAATTTTTCATTCTTAACAAATTTTGTATAATTAGTTGTGATTTATGTACTACTTCGAGATCAATTCGGATATCCATGGGTTCTCCCCTGCTTTATTCCGGACCTTTTAAGATTTATTGTGGGGAAGTTCTAAAATTATATGTTTTTGTTGCTGTAGTGGCGACAAGGGGAGTCCGAAAGCCTTGGGGAGTGTTATCGGTGTTGATGTTTCTTTGCCGGATGCAGATCCGGCACGTTCCGGTAGAAATAACCATAAAGATACAAGCTCGACCATCTCGGGAACGATTTGGTATGACCACATGAAACCTTCTAGGCCGTGCCCACCTCCGACGCCCTAGATCCATCAGGACGCCGGGCCGCCAGAGCCTCGGCTGTAAATGAAACAGGATTCGCCACAGGTAGGTGAGGTTGACAATTGGGTTGGAGAAGCTATATATTGCGCTGGCAACCGCTTGAGTGCATTGCGCTACGCGACCCCTTGAATCAATTTGGTATTTTAGTCACATCTTACGACAGGCATACCTACCGCGGGTATATTTCAGTATAGGTTTGGGACTTTTTAAGGGGGGCTTGACTTTTTATAACCCACATAGAAGAAAGTTGATTATTTTGTTGTCGCTTGACGTCACTGACGAGTTGTCAGCTGGATATTTAATTGTTATCGGCATTTATCAGCTATTAATTGGCTCGTTATCGTTAAAAACGTAATCTACTGTTAACGGTTTGTCATTGGTTACAACTTTGTCGACGATCACTGTTTAGTGTTGGTTTACTTTTATTGGTTTCTCATCGTTGAAAAGCCAATAACTCGTCGATAACATTTCTTATCGACAAAAGCGATTATTCGCCTATAAATATTGATAATACATTATGTATACAATTTACAAGAATATTCTAAACAAGTAGATAATGTTGTGGTCCCACTTTGGTCTTTCTTGAAACTAAGCTAAATAATTTCATTTCCTATAAATTGTACGGTGTGTTGGAGCTATGCAGTTTAAATCGTTTTGCCTTTTCCCGGCTACCTTATTTCCAACTGATTGCAATTAGTACTCAGAACTATCTTTCATCATAATAATACCTCAGCCGATAAACTTTGTCAGACAAAGCTCGGCTAAGATTTCCTAATCTACTTTATGGGCTACTCCTTGAAAAATGTGCACTTTTTTTTAAACTTTTCCTTAAAGAAACAGATCTGTGCAGCACGCAGTGAATCACTTCATTTCGAAAGTACTAGAGCCTTGTGTCGGATAAAGAGAGCTGGCTAACTTATTGGACTTGGGACAAGTTGCAATCTTGTTAACGACCAAAGGATGTAACTACTGGGTACAACTGTATACCAATAAAGCTGTATTTTGGGCGGTTACGATTTGTTTTGATTTTTAGTTTTAAGATATGTATGCAAACATTAATATGTGGTAGGCTGCAGCGACACACATACATTAAAACAAGTAAGGAAGGCTAAGTTCGGGTGTAACCGAACATTACATACTGAGTTGAGAGCTATGGAAACAAAGTAAGGGAAAAGCACCATGTAGGAAAATGAACCTAGGGTAACCCTGGAATGTGTTTGTATGACATGTGTATCAAATGGAAGGTATTAAAGAGTATTTTAAGAGGGCCATATTTCTATAGGTGGACGCCATTTAGGGATATAGCTATAAAGGTGGACCAGGGCTGACTCTAGAATTTGTTTGAGAGATATGGGTATCAAATGAAAGGTGTTAATGAGTATTTTAAAAGGGAGTGGGCCTTAGTTCTATAGGTGGACGCCTTTTCGAGATATCGCCATAAAGGTGGACCAGGGGTGACTCTAGAATTTGTTTGTACGAAATGGTTATCAAATTAAAGGTATTAATGAGGGTTTTAAAAGGGAGTGTCGGGTACAGCTAATTTTTTTATATATGTAATACCACGAACAGTATTCCTGCCAAGATTCCAAGGGCTTTTGATTTCGGCCTGCAGAACTTTTTCATTTTCTTCTTCTTAATGTGGTAGGTGTCACACCCATTTTACAAAGTTTTTTTCTAAAGTTATATTTTGCGTCAATAAACCAATCCAATTATCATGTTTCATCCCTTTTTTCGTATTTGGTATAGAATTATGGAATTTTTATAATTTTTCGTAATTTTCGATATCGAAAAAGTAGGCGTGGTCATAGTCGGATTTCGGCCATTTTTATACCAATACAAAGTGAGTTCAGATAATTACGTGACCTGGGTTTAGTAAAGATATATCGGTCTCTGCTCAGGTTATCGTCTTATCGGCCGAGCGGAAGGACAGACGGTCGAATGTGTATAAAAACTGGGCGTGGCTTCAACCGATTTCGCCCTTTTTCACAGAAAACAGCTATCGTCCTAGAATTTAAGCCCCTACCAAATTTGACAAGGATTGGTGAATTTTTGTTCGACTTATGGCATTAAAATTATCCTAGACAAGTTAAATGAAAAAGGGCGGAGCCACGCCCATTTTGAAATTTTATTTTATTTTTGTATTTTGTTGCACCATATCATTACTGGAGTTGAATGTTGACATAATTTACTTATATACTGTAAAAATATTAACTTTTTTTTTTATATTTGAATTAAAAAATTGTTTTTTTAAGTGGGTGTGGTCGTTCTCCTATTTTGCTAATTTTTATTAAGCATACATATAGTAATAGGAGTAACGTACCTGCCAATTTCATCATGATATCTTCAACGACTGCCAAATTACAGATTGCAAAACTTTTAAATTACCTTCTTTTAAAAGTGGGCGGTGCCACGCCCGTTGTCCAAACTTTTACTAGTTTTCTATTCCACATCATAAGTTCAACTTACTCACCAAGTTTCATCGCTTTATCCGTCTTTGGTAATGAATTATCGCACTTTTTCCGTTTTTCGAAAATTTCGATATCGAAAACGTGGGCGTGGTTATAGTCCGATATCATTCATTTTAAACAGCGATCTGAGATGAGTGCTCAGGAACCTGCATACCAAACTTCATCAATATACCTCAAAATTTACTCAAGTTATAGTGTTAACGGACAGACGGACGGACGGGCGGACATGGCTCAATCAAATTTTTTTCGATTCTGATGATTTTGATATATGGAAGTCTATATCTATCTCGATTCCATTATACCTGTGCAATCAACCGTTATCCAATCAAGGTTAATATACTCTGTGAGCTCTGCTCAACTGAGTATAAAAAATATCAAATACGAAATAACTCTCAGAGTTACTTCTAGGACGCATCCTACAAATATTCAAAATATTTTCATATAGCCAAAAAATAGTGTCGAATATATTTAAGAACTCTATATACATACATATATTTATAGACGTCATCACGTTCAGTGTAGCGATATTTAGTAGCGAGCGGGTCGTTAAGTGATAGTCATACCAAATGGAGTATGTCGGGCTATAATTACGTATATTTTACTCGACCTAGTCTAATGCAGGCATACCTCTGAGGTCCGGTTTGTTAAGTTGTTCTTGCCCGTTTCTGTGCTGCCTTGATTTTGCGTGTGCCACAAAAATTATTCCAACTTTTTTTTCGCCAATTTTCATCTGCAAGGCTTCTAAGTGCTGATCGATTGCTTTTCCGCAAATATTTTTTCACGCTACAAATTCGCTTCCTAGTAATTATTCAAAATGTTTGCTTTGTGCTGCATATCGTTTGAGTGGATTATGTATCTACTCAATGCATGTGTCAAAATACGAGGTGAATGTGTGTGTGAATGTTTGCATTGTCTGGACGCTTTTTGTGGCATCGAATATTGCAATCGAAAATCATAAAAGTGGAAAATTATGCACACATGAGTAAACATAATTGCATTGAAGAGGCGGTTTCAATAAAATTGCCTGTGAAAGCAAATGAAAAAAAAAAGAAGTCGGAAAATCACAAGTCCGTCAATACACATTTTTAAACGGTTTTATTTAGCTTGACTTGACAGACCAGGCGGCCATTATGAACGAATTTTGTAATTAATGTTTAAGTAACTTCCCGATAAGCTACAAGCTTGAAACTTGAAATATAGTTCAGAACCCGATGACAATGCAATAATAAGATTAAAAATCGCCGCTTGGAGGCGCAAGGATATTCAAAAAGATCGTATTGATGGTGCGATTTGGCTCATACTTTGAACACATATTACATACAGAACTAGAAAGCGACGTATGAAAAAATATCTTCACCAGGTGGCGCAAGGATAGAGATATTAAAAAAATCGTATTTGTTGTTCGATTTGGCTCCTATTTGGAACACGTATTACATACAGAAAAAGTAATTGCTTTACGCGTTCAACGCTTTTATTTAATTGTCTGATCAACGCCCTGGATTGATGAGGAGTGTGATGACTAGTACCTAGGACTTATATAATTATTTTCTAGCTTTTAGCATTACTAGCTTGTCCCTGTGGGTTTCACCCCACGTTTCTATAAAAATATGCAAAATAAATAAAACAAATTTTAAACTTATTTTAGGGTTGTGTATTTTCCAATTTAGGTATTGCTGAAAACCATACGATATACAATATTTTTTGTAATATTATTTGGAGTATAACTAAAAAGATTTTTCGATGAGCGAACTCTGGAGCAGGCCACGTATAATTGGCCATAGGTGAAGCATGAGTTGGTAAGATTGACTCCTACTACAGCTAATGACTGTCCTTGAGCTTTATTGATAGACATTGCGAAAGCCAACCTAATAGGAAACTGGAGGCGATTAAAATTGAAAGGTATATCTGTCGGTATTAATGGAATCCTTGTTATATATATAGATAGAATATGCGAATAGGCTTAAGTGAACAAGAAATTTTAACGGCGAAAGATTACTAAACATACAACAGAAATAACAGCCAAACAACTCTGTAGTCAAACTTTAATTGTTATAATAACCTAAGTTTGTACGGCAACCACAGTTCTGAAAAATCCTATTTTAAGAAAGTGACACGCTGCCTTTTCACCAATTCCACATTTTACTGGAGGTGTTAGGACTTAACTTCATATCTCTCCTTACCAATTTTCACTATCCTACCATAACTATATCCAGAGGTATGCAGTATGATATATTCCATTTGTATGGGAGGTGCAACGCCCCTTTTCCCCTCATCCTACATTTTATTGGTGGTGTTAGTTATTGACTTCATATAACTCCTTACTGAATTTCAATCTTCTAGCATGAATACCTTCAGTGTAATGCATTATCAAATATTCCATTTGTATGGCAGGTGCCAGTCCCCTTTTATATATCGAAATAATTTTTAGCCTATGACCATTTCTGGAAGGTTTCTAGTAGGTTGTGCAAATTTGGTTGCGATCGGTGGATCCGTTTAGGACGTACATACATACATACATAATTTGAATTTTATATATATATACACTAGCAGACCCGTCAGACGTTGTTCTGCCTTAAAGGAGGTCTATCTACATAAATTTTAATACACCTTTTCCGTCTAACTCTGCTCCCTCAGTTTTCCCACGTTGATGCGACTACTTCGAATATCACAATGAAAATTACTTTGAGCTCTCAGCAACAGCTTCCATTTGATATCCCTATTACACACACATTGTAGGGGTATTCGGGTCCAGGTTTTAGCCTATATCTTGAGACTCTAGTCACCCAGCGGTATAAAAATTACTCTGTACTAAAGCACTCATCGACAGCTTCAATTTTATAACCATAATGTAAAAACACATCCGAGTGTTACCGTGATCCACGTTTTGGCCTATATCTCGAGACCCTTCACAAATAGGTATGAAAACTACCCTGCACTAAAGCATTCATTAACAGCTTTCATTTGTTATCCATATTCTATAACACATTCTAGGGTTTGGCCTATATTTCGAGACCCTAGTCACACAAGGGTACGAAAACTACCCCGTATCAAAGTACTCATAAACAGCTTCCATTTGATATCCATATTAGACAAACATGTCCCAGGACTACCCAAGTCCACGTTTTGATCTCAAGACCCTAGCCGGAACGGGATAAAAAGTATACTATGTCTGTCTCCTGATTCTAAGCTACCCCTCCACTAATTTTCAGCCAAATCTGTTCATGCGTTCTTGAGTTATAAATAGTGTAACTAACACCACTTTCTTTTATATATATACGTCACATTAGAAACTTCAAAAATAACAGCATTTCTCCACTATTTAATGGATGTTATTATACATATAAACCTTCCTCTTCAATGACTTTATCTACTAAAAAAAAACGCATCAAAATCCGTTGCGTAGTGCAATTTAAAGGTTTGAGCATTCAAATGGACATAGGGACAGAAAAAGCGACTCTGTTTTATACTACGTAGTGATAGTGATATATGCAAAAATACCAAAAAATAAAACTTTTGTTTAAGAATTTTAAGGAAATGTTCAATATTTTTAACGAAAGAGTATTTTTCGATAGATGTATGCATTCTTAACCATTTATTATTATTTGTGTATGTACATATGGTCAACTGATATGAAAACACATACATACCTATAAACCTACGGCCCAAGTTAAATAACGCAGCGAATGCTATGTGTATATACGTATGTGTCGCATCATGTCTCACTCAAAAGTAATTTGCTCGCACAGTTGACACCGAATAATCACACACACGAATTTTTTGGTAAAAATGTTACTTTTGTTTAAACAATTTGGCTGATATAGGAAAGGAATCAAGTATTTTTTTTGATGCAGAACGAAGGTAAATATTTCAAAGTTTTACTGAAAAGTAGAATTTTTCAAATCCATCCTTCCGTTTATGAGTTATAGCTGTGTAAACAAAAACTTTATGATTTTTTACTACATTTTGGCAATTTGCCACGCCCCTATAATATATACCTTCAAATTATATTAACTGTACCATCTCACATAGCTAAGCTTTCAAATGCAGAAAACCCTTTTAAAATCGGAGCATTGTGTGTGAAGTAGTTATGTGCATACATGTCATTTAGCGACTTTATTTTATAAGATTTATAGATAGATAGAATAGATTACTACTTAATGTCTGTATTGTTTTCAATAAAACCGTTTAACTTCAAGTTTTTTTTTATTATTTTTTTCATATTTTAATTAAAAAAAAAATATTTTATTTTACTAGCTTGAACTCACCCCTGTCAAGGGCAGAGACGTAAAGAGCGCTTGCACTTTAGAAGGTTCACACGAGAGACCGCCAATATGACTATCCAGTATGACTTAGAGGCTTCCGGCTACCCGGTGCTCTTTCGAATCTGTTGAGAATCTGCAATGTGAAACTAAAAACGCAAAAGGAATGACATAGATATGTTTTAAAAGAGATAAAAGGTCCTAAGGAAAAAGGAGTTTAAAAATGCATATGTGAAATAAAGAGGTCCTTGAGGAGCTTTATGAGAAGAAAATGTATAATGCTCTTGAATTTATTTTACAAAATATGGTTCACACGAGAAAAATTACACTTTGCGTAGAACCGCGTTATACATAATATGCCCTTTAATTTCAATGTTTTAATATATTTTCGTAACTCATTATCTTGCAATTTCACTTAATTTTTCTGAGATGTTTAACTATTAATATATAAATTCGTCTGTCGAAATATTTCATACTTAAACATATGTACGATCACATAAGGGTGGTCCTTGAAAAATTAAAAATTTCTGTTTTTTCTAATATGACCCCTTCAAAAGATAGTAAAAAGGTCAAAAATATTACATAGAGATTTCGTTCATGATCGGAGTTAATAAAAGAGTGTCGCGCAGGGATCAAAGTTAAGATTACTCTATGGAGATTCAAAGTGTTTTTTTACAGCTCAGATTACATTAGGAAAACTCTGCGCATGCATTAATGTGCGAACCTCAACCATTGTGCGATACCCCTTAACCGATTTCAATGAGGGAATATCGTTCAAATATACTCAGTATTTATATGTGATAGCGGCCATAGAGTTATCGGTTTTGAAATTTAAAAAACAAAAAAAAAATATTTTAATTTTTTAGTCTCTATAGATAGTTCTTACTTTAGATCCCTGCGACACCAAAATCGGAACCCAAATTTATAACTCATATTTCTGATCTTAATGTTAATGTTTGAATGGAAATGTTGACTGGAAAAAATCTGAAATTAGGTTTTTCAAGGACCACCCTAATGTATATATATTTCGTGCTGATATCTCAAGTATCTATATTTTTGGTATTATTGCGAAAAGTTGTTCGCTTAGTATTCGCCCAATGAAGGCATTTAACACTAATTAATTGCATAAATTACTACGGAATAGTGGTTAACAAGGATTCCGGTTTAATGACATTGATTAAGAACTAACTAACAAACAAATATATGCATGTGTAAAATAATACAGAAACGAAATAAATAAATGTATTTGTAAATTAAACATATTCACTGATATTGTTGAAGAAAATTTATTAGCATGCGTTTGTTATACTTACTGCTGGTCAAGGTTCACCTTAACTGATGTCTAAATTCGTATTTGGTATACTCGTATATGTGATGAAAAATAAACTAAAACAGTGCCTAAATAAAGAAGAAACTAGGATATACTACATAGGCAAAGAAGTGATCCAATCATCGGTTCAAGAAGCCTCTATCAATACGGAACCTGTTGGAATAAGGTTTTGTCAACACTGATGCCTAACAATCCACCCAGAGGGAAGGCAGAAAAAACTGGAGAGAAAATAATGGTAATTTTTTAAACATTATTGGCAACCTTCAACCCTTGCACATACAGTTGATCGAAACAATATGCGGTAAGCCCTCAGCAGTGGTACATGACTCAAGGGAAAGAGAAGTGACATTATCGATCATACCAAGATGGTGCTGCAGGGTATTCATGTTGATCCCACACAGCATTTAGATGACAAATCACTTTCCTTCATATCAACACAATTTGATTACTCCTTGCAACTAAATACTGCGTTTCACACAGTTGAACGAAATAAATAATAAAATAAGATTACTTTTAATGATCAAAAACTGAAAATCATTTTTCGATCACTTTTTGAAATCATTTTCGAATAACTTTGATGAATAAATTTTAAGATTTTATAAAAATGAACATAGAGAATAATAAAACTTGTTTGCTTTTGATGATCAATAACTGAGAACAATTTTTCAATCTCCCAGGGGGTAGGGGGTTAGAATATACCCGCGGTAGGTATGCCTGTCGTAAGACGCGACTAAAATACCAGATTCAAGGGACTGTGTAGCGCAACACTTCACGTTGCCAGCGCAATATATAGCTTCTCCAAACCCAATTGTCAACCTCGTCTATCCGCGGCGAATCCTGTTTCACTAACAGACGAGGCTCTGGCGATCCTAAGCTCCTCATGGAACTTGGGGTTGGGGAGGGAGGGGATGGCCTGAAGATTTAATGTGGCCACATAAATCGTTCCCGAGATGGTCGGGCTAGCACCTTAATGCTGCTGTGGTACCGGAGCGTACCGGGTCTGTATCCATCACATTGATAACACTCTCCAAAGCCTTCGGGGAGAAACCATGTCGCTACAACAACAACAATTTTTCAATCACAATTTGGACTCATTTCTGAATTTAATTTCTTTACCTTCGGTGATCAAAAATTTTAAATCATTTTTCAATCAACTTTCTTAATCTTTTCATTGAATAAATGATGAATTTTATACTTGTTAAAACTATAGTTCTCATTGAAAATCTGAGCCCAGCCAGCATTTTTTGAAAATATTGATCAAAAAATATTTAAATATCATACCCCCAGATGATTAAAAACATTCAAATTTAAAAGCATTTTCTGTTCGAAAATGAATGTATCGTTGGGAGAAAAATGTACCATAAATGTGATTATTCTTGAATACTCATTTATGATTCATATTTCGAAACGCTTTTTATTCATATTTGATATCATTGTAAAATTGAGCTTTAATTGTTTTAGAGTAATATTTGACTGCTTTTCACAGTCGTTTTCTGATCATATTCGTGAACATATTTCAATCGTTTTGGTTGAGATTTTTGAATCATTTTTGAATGCGATTATGATGTATTTATTCTTCATATCTCATTCAAAATAAGATACTACATTATACTTTCAGTTCATCAGGGGAAGAAAGCATGCGGAAGTGAGCTATTTGAACCACAGGTCTCTCGCAAACAAACTTCACCGATATACACCTGCGACTACAACATCCATCATCTATGAGCTATGATCGTCAACATCTTAAAATACGATATGGTACGGGATGTTGAAGATATAGCCAGGTACATATGTCAAGAGAGTTTCACTTACCTGGTCAAACAGCTCACAACTTTTGTATTGTCCAACTATTATGTATTTTCTGGGAAGTGGAAGGTAGGGAAATGGTTGGGGAAATCTTCGGGCACGAGCAGCATTTGCATTGCATTGTCTTGAAGAATGTCTTAATAATACAAATTTTATGTAAATATTTTTTCTGAACTTCATGATTGTAAAAATGTGTGTATGTGAAAAAAATAAGATCTTCAATAAAAAGTAAAATTAGTCAGAAAAGACTCAGAAAACTGAGTTAAAAATGATTATTAATTTTTGATCACCTAAAGTATGATTCAAATATGATTCCAAAATGTGATTGAGAAACTATATTCAGTTTTTGATCATTAAAGGTAAGCATATTTGATTATTTTTTTGTTGGTTTCTATGAAATATTAAAATTTAATCATCAAAGGACTTCAAAAATGATTCCAAAAAGTGATTGAAAAATGCTTTTCAGTTTTTGATCATCAAAAGTATTCATATTCGATTATTTCTTTTGTTCAATTGTATGATAACTCATTATTTAGTCAGAAAGAGTAATCAAATTGTATTTATATGTAGGGAAATTGAAAATTTAATCATCTAAATGCTGAGCGGGGAGTTTTCTTCATTAGCTCACATTTTTTCAATCATAAAATTCAAAAAAATTGCAAATATACAAAACATATTCAAGACTAAAAGTAATATAAATGTGTCTTCTAGCATTTCTCTAGATGCGGCTTCCCAGAATAAACATACTGGATGGAACCGATGTACGGAAGTTGTAAGCTGTTTGAACCGCTGGTAAGTTAGGCTTGATACACACCCCTGGACCCGGCTTTAGCAAAGGCATTAACTGGCACGCAGTGCAGCGATCCGTGTGGACCCTTCCGGACAAGCCGAAAAGGTAAAAGGGGGAGCAAATATCTGAGCTGCTAGCCGAGCATGCTGCGACCGTTATACCCTGACAATTTACGCACGCTTTTGTAGAATTCATATGAAGCGCTTTATAAGTAGATGGGTTAAAATAGTTTCAGGTTATATGGATAATATTGTGACAGTTGTACGTTTTTCTCTTCCCGGCCTACCAGCTCGAACACAAGATTTCAAAAATAGAATTCGTCGAAGGCATGGATAGAGCTTATGACAAAAAGTAGATGTACAGCGGCATAGAGATATGCTGCGGACATCAGAAAGCAGACTGAAGGAACCGTGTCAGAAGTAATGCCTGCCGAATTTTTAGTCAGAAATGCTATTCGCTGTGCTGCAACAGGAAAACTGTTGCACAAATGATGGTGGACACATAGTTAGCGAAGACCAGGGCATGTAACCGTTTAGCAAAGAAAATTTAAAAACGGTCATTCGCTGCCTGATGGTCGGGAAAGGAGTGTGAGCTTAAGAGAACCACGAGAAGCAAACAGACTAGCCGAGAAAGTAGACTAAATTAAGGCAGAAAGATTTGGTTTATAGAAATTTTGTTTAAGTTTTTTTTTATTTTTGTAATTTTTTTACTTATGTATGTGAAAGTCAATACTCGAATGTACAAAAATTTCCGTAGGCATATACATATACATGTATGAATAAATTCTTCAACTGCCTCAATTACCATTTCATATAATTTTGGAGAGCCTAAAATAAAATAAAAGCGAAAGGAGCAAAAGAAAAGTGATTTATCAGACATTTTAACCTGTGGCTAAATTTGCAATTAGTTACGCCAGCATACAATGACTCATTAACTTTTGAATTCATTAAACATATCCTTTTGCGCACATACACATACATATTGCATGTAGATATACCCGAGTAGAATGGAATGTGACAACGTAGTAAATTAGTCGGAAAAAATTGAGCTTTCATGATGGAAGTAGATTGAGAAAAGATAGCAAAAAAGTATTCAGCTCTAAGCAATTTTTTGGTTTTTGAAGTAGAAACTACTGAGCTCCTTTGGAAGCTATACATTGAAGTTTAAAGGTACCATCGAACCCGACTGAAGCCATTTCGACAATAAGCATTAACTTCTAGAATATTCTGAATATGCAGACTTAAGGAAATGGCAGACTATCTCTCAGACTATATAGTGCCAACAATTTCACCAACTCAAAATCACTCGACTTTTGTATAGAATTTGTTTTTTTTGTTGAAACTATCATATCGTTGCCTAAAAAAAGCAAAGGAAGCCAGAAATATGCATATTTTTGGTAGGAAACAAAGGAGTGCTTAGACTGTCTGGCACCCTTAACGGTATTTATGCTCAGAAAACTTTTCAACGCCAAAAGATACCAGTACTGTCATAAGTAAAAGGAAATGTGAATCTAGAACACAGGCCATTTAAAAACGATTTTGATTGGCCCGAGCAGAAGGTGATAAACCAAGTTTTGGTACAAAAAATGTACACACGATAACTGTCCTGCCACTATGGTCTCTCCGATAAAGGCAAAGGCTTAATAACCTCTTTTCGTTAATAGCGACAGGATGGATTACTTCCCTTTTGTTAGAATATTGCACATTTGCTCACTCTTTCTGACAAGCACTTCTCGCTTTTTAAGACGTGGTTGATCCAGCAGATCACATTTTCACTATGTTCTCTCGCTGCAAAGTTCCTGCCAGAGAGCTACCTTTCTTCTACTTACATGGCCTCACGGGATCATAGCAAGTGTTCGCACTTCCTGTTGATTCGATTGGCTACGGACCTTAACCATTGGAATATACCCGATATCTGATACTAGCCTACCGCTCACCTACTGAACTCACAGTCTTTCTGCTACCTTCGCTTCCCACCTAACACGTTCATGGCTTGAAGAAATATTGTACCACTATTCTTCTCCCGATTTATCTTTATTGTATGACAATCTGCTTGAAAAAATGGGTTCAGTGGTATAGTATCAAATATGAGAGCTATTAACTCCCAAAATGGTCTATTATATTCTTTGGTTATAAATCACTCCATAAGCACGTGTACGCCGTGCTAGATTAGCTGAGTTGACAGTTTTTGGTCAACGATATTTCGCTCCCATCCAGAGCAGTGTAGATGCAAGGTCGGCTAAGCCTTCATATTTACGACAAAGTGACTACCCTAGGGAGGGCACCGTTTCATTAACTTTTGCATCTTTTATAAAAGTATAGTACAGCATATCTAAGTACATACAATGAAGCCAATACAAATATAAACAATCAGATAGAATTTCATTTATTTAAGGTGTTTGCATGTTACGCAACATAAAAGCTTTTGTAAACAGAATCAAAATAATTTTACACATCAATGTTTGACGTAAAGCTTTATATCGGCAAACACAATTTGTATTCAGTTTAGATCCTAGGCAGAACTTGCACTCTAAATGTACCAAGCTGTATACATTAGGGTGGGTCGATTTATTAACCGACATCGCGCCATCGATTTTTCGATAGAATTTGGCCTCAGGAAAAAAAGTTCCACTAAGCATACCCAAAAAAATAATTTTCGAGCCTGCAAAATTTGAGTTTTTTTACTTTTTTTGCTTTGATTTTTAAGGTTTTTTTCATGACCTACTTAAAAAAAATTTTTATTTGATTTTAAAATTTTCATGTATACGCTGTCCGACTCAAAATTGTCCGCTAAAAACTTTGGCGATAACAGTTGTTTGAACAAAAAAAAAAATATTTTTTGGCTTTTGAGGAGTGTTTTGGTGAAAAAATTTATTTTTTCTTCATTTTTTTTAAGGGGTTCTTCAGAAACGTGCAAAAGTGTTGCCAATGAAAACGAATTTGTCTCATAGTTCCTATCCCACTTAAAATTATGCGATAAAAACGTTGGCATTAACAGTTTTAAAAAAAAATTTTTTTTTGGTTTTGGGACTTGTTTTGGTCGAAATCGATTTTTTTCATTTTTAAGGCTCCAAATCATTTGTTATCTATATGTTTCCATTAGACCCACCAATAAGTATACCAAAATGATCAGGGTACGAGCTAAGTTGATTTAGCCATGTCCGTCCGTCTGTCCGTTTGTTTGAACGCAAACTAGGCATATTTTAATGGGGATTTGACATTTGTTGGAATCGACCGGATCGGACCACTATAGCATATACCTCCCATACAAGCGATTGTTCAATAAGAGGGTTTTCGCCATTTCTGCCCCATTTCTTCCTCATTTTAACAGCTAGCAACATCAAATTTTACCACAAGCTAACGTATTGGGCATAGATTATTGTCTGAAGAAATGGTCAAGATCGGACATATTTATAGTATATATCCCATACAACCGACTGTTCAGGTAAGAGGATTTTCATCACTTTTGTCGAAATCGATCTTTAGTCCGATTTAGAATTTTTTCAGATAACCATCTATGTCCCCAAAGTTTTTAGCGGACAATTTTGTTTCGGACAGGGTATACAAGAAAATTTTAACATCAAAAGAAAATTGTTTAAGTAGGTTATGAAAAAAAACTTAAAAATCAAAGAAAAAAGTCAAAAAACTCAAATTTTGCAGGCTCGAAAATTATTTTTTTGGGTATGTTTAGTGGAACTTTTTTTTTCCTGAGCCCAAAACCTATCGGAAAATCGATGGCGCGATATAGGTTAATAAATCGACCCAGCTTAGTATACATATACATTTATTTGGATATACATTGAACAATATCTATATAGTACATAAACACATTAAGTAGTGCTTGGTGTATTTGTTTATGTCTCATGACATGCTTTTCGATGCTAATCAGCACATTTCTATATGTAACGTATACGCCATGGTGGTCGCATATTCTTTGATGTATGCATGTGATTGATTGTGAGCAAGTCATTTTAAATTGATATTAGATCCTTAACGCACTCATTTTCGGTCTAAATTTTTTTAAGTGTTAGAAGCCAGTATTACGCTGACTGATATATTAATGCTTATTTTCAATTGTAGGCGGTATTTATCCGCCATTTCTGCAACACAAAACGAGTTTATCTAATTCCTAAAAAGATCTATTAGTGATATCTTATTCTTTATCTCAATGTGGTCAAGAATGGTAAAAACAACTTTCTTACGAAATACTACTATTTGACGGATACATAAGTCTAACATACTTTATTTTAGAATTAGACAAAAAGATTAGATTAATCACTATTCAATTAACACATGGCGCTTATACAATAAATGGGTCAAGAGTTACTAGCTTGTATCAACAAATTGCAGAAAAGTAGTGTGCGTTTGAATTCCTACACTGTTTCACATAGATAAAGAGAGAGAGTACGATAAAGCAGTATGTTATGTTGCTCAAGCGCTTCTAAAATATAAATATTCAACGCTCTATTAAGCTGTTGGTAGTCGATCTACTTCGCATAGGTATGACCAAAAGATATTTGGAGACGGCAGGGTAAGACCGTAAAATTATGCTATTTATGCTTCTGTAGAGACTACTGGTAAACGAAGCGTTACAACTACTATCCAGGAACAAATACCGGTTATTTGAGATTCTTGAACCAGTTCCTTCAAAACAAGCTTAGCAAAATTGAACACTAATTATGATGAAATGCCTTAACCGATTATCCGCTAAACTAAAAATTACAATGGCTGGCAGATAATCATTCAAAAATAATTTTAGTTTTAACCTTTTCGGAAAAATCAGCAAAAAGCATATGCTTTCAAATCGCCTCAAGCTCAGATGACTTAACAGAGAACTTGTAAACTACAAAATGTATCCTGTTTTAATAGGAAAACATCTCTGAAAGCACTATAATGAGTTATACAAAAATATAGAATATCTGGTTGATGCGTAGGTAATTAGAACCAAAGTAATATAAGTAACATTTTTAGCGGAATAATGCTGCTAGTAATAGTAGCGTAAACGCTTAC
This sequence comes from Eurosta solidaginis, assembly GCF_040869045.1. Taxonomy (NCBI): domain Eukaryota; kingdom Metazoa; phylum Arthropoda; class Insecta; order Diptera; family Tephritidae; genus Eurosta; species Eurosta solidaginis. The sequence goes on along the minus strand of NC_090323.1, from coordinate 11,649,978 downwards.
TTCGCCCTTTGAACAAAATTTGGTTGTACTTGCAACAATTCCACCCTTACAACGGCAAATTTGCCTAAAATTCATACATATATACAAGAATTTATGTGTGAAGATACTATGATACTGTTTACATATTTAAGTCCATCATTATATCGTACAATTAAAAATGAGCAAGTTACCGAAGAAAAGAAAATTGTTTTCTCTTTATTATATCTTGAGCGACTTTGGCTTATGTTAGCTTAGGCACCAATCCCCATATATTTGTAGGTATTTGTTTGTTATCGCAAAGACACATCTTAGCACATAATTTAAAACAACACTTCCCAATTCAACTCAACGTCACAATCGTGCTATAATTCATGTTGTTGCATGATTTATGCTCTTATTAATTTCCGTTTTGCTTTGGCTTCAACAAGTCGATACGATTATATACTTACATTCCCATATACAAATTGGTGTACAATAAATATAGCATACTTGCTTCCAAGTACAAATAAATATTTGTGTATGTATTTGTAACAGTGTATCTGTGTACGCTGTGTATATGCGTATATAAATACGTAAGTATACACTCGATTAGGTAGTATACTGAAATGGCGGAATATGTGATGCCTGTATGTTGCTGCTAAAACAAAGAAATCACATTCAAATACCTATTCAAATATCTAGGCAACACTTTCTCTTATGAATATTTGTTTTTGATTGTTTAAAAACCTGGTTTTGTTGTGGACATTTCCAAATTCAATCGAGTTTTTATCAGATTTTTGGAACTGTCCTCACCGCGCGACCGATTTTGCCTTGCCGCAGGCTGGCACCCCATATATCTTCATTTTAAGAGTTCTTTCTTATTTACGCGTCCAGGTTCCACTTTGTTTTTTGCTTATATGTTTTCTACGAAGTTGCTGATTTATTGCCACCCTTTTGGCCCCTAGAATTTTTTTTGTAACATTATCCAAAGTCATTTGCCCTAATCTTTGCTCAAATATTTGCCTGTGCTAGTTCCAATACAAGATGTTGAGTGCGCTCGTCACCGGCCTTGTCTGCATTGCCGTAAACGCGATTAGGATATTCGGCAACTTTTTACTACAAACAGTTATTATTTGAAGTACCAATGAACAGAAAACAATCGTGTAATCTAGCAGTTAACCTCACTGAAGTTTTTTCTGCTCCGTACTTCGACATTTGTGATAAGTTTCGCTGCCCATCTGCGTCGTTGTTTATTGTGCCATAGTTTTTTCCTAAACGCTTAATCACTCTTTGTTAATGACTTTCATGCGCTCTTGAATCGTCTGTATAATGTTTTGATTCAACTAACCTTCATCTTTCCAGTACTAATAGGTTGATGGTTATTGTTCCTGTTATAACTCGTACGGCTGGTCCTGATACAGTGCGGTAAGCAGGGCTAATCTCAGAGCTCCTGTTCTCCATCGTATGATTTAAGAAGATTAAAGCGATTCTTCTTATGAAGTATGTTTTCCTACAGTTCGGATCCATAGAGTATCGTGGATAGCGTGGAGGCTTTAATCTGCCTCCTTTACCTTTCTATTGGTGCTCCGATGTTTGTCATTAGCCTGCTTAGAAACGTTACCTGTTTAGATGGTTTTATCAGTCGCGCGCCCAAAGATCTAGCCTTAATGCTAAGTCGTTGATATTCCGGAGAAGGTTTCAAGGTTACCTCTAGGTTATATATTTTTTTCGGAGTATAAACTTTGTTTATTCTGCTGCCAACTGGAGTCTGCGCGAGTTCAACCACTCCTTTGTGCGTATCAATACCAGGGCTTTATGCGAGCTTCTCCTATATTTCGGGCTGTAATCACTGAGAAAATGTGGTTAAGAATGAATTTTGCGGGTAAGATGGCCACGAAAAGTTTCTTAATGGATATCAGTGAAGCGGATAACTCGCTGTCATCACAAATGGCCCATTTCCGGGAAACTGGGCAATACGCTATTGGATAACGAATTTCAAGTGGGTCGAATAAGAGGATTTCGAGATCCGAAGATATTACTAAATTAAAATAGGAAATATATGAGCTTTCTTCTAGATCTAAACAAGTCTGCATTGAAAGTCATAAAGAATGTTTCGCCATTCACCGATGCTTTTGGATAATGTCATCTATCTACCAAAAAGCTTCCTCTGTAGAATGTGCCAGGATGATATGAAAGACGAGTTGATTAATCAGTTTACTTACGTATGGCCTTGGGTGCAGATAAGATGACTAAAACTTCTGCACGCACGAGTTTTCGATAGTCCTGCAGAGGTACAGAGCCTTCGCTCCCTCTTGAGTTCAAACTAGAAAGCGAGTGGTTCGTTGAAGGCTCATTAGGAAGAAATTAGTTGGATAAATTCAAACCCGAAAATTAGAACGTGCAAAAAAGGCGTGAGTGCCAAGTATTAGTGAAGTTCGATGTTAAAATATACTTGTCTTAAAAACTAATGTTTTGAAGTTAACTTAAGCTCGCCCAGGGGCTGAACCACAACAGAAGTAACTTTAACGAAATAAATAAGCTAAAGCTTTGTGAGAAGAGCTTCGATTGCTTCTTATCAGTAACAGTGCTTTTATTATCAAAAGATTATTATCGTCGAGTTATGGATTTACTATCGGTTAATTGATAATACTCCAATAAGTCATTGATAACTTTTCGATATCAAATCGATAGGTTTTTGATAACATATCGATGATACGCCGATAGTAAATTTTCGATAAAAAGTCGATAACTTTTGTATGCAAAATCAATATTTGAGAATACATCTTTGCATTTCAAAAAATGATAAGTGAACGCTCCCTCAACCTTATAGAGCTTATACTGTCTTCTAGCTAGAAGCGTTGGCTATTTAAAGCTGAAAAAACTTGGAGCGTGAATTTACAAACACACAGGTCGTAAATTTTAATAGATTGCTGATAAAGAACGACACGCTGAAAAACGCAGTGTATCTTTCCGCAGACATCGCTTAAGCAGAAAAGAGGAAAATCTGCCTATCTTGCATTATCAAAGTAGTTATTTGTTTATCTTCATCCCGTTTCGGAAATGAAATTTTGTTACTTCAGACCCGCTGTTTGTTATGTTATTCTGAAATAGATACTTTTTAAAGAACCCGATAATATCGAGTTCTCAGGTTTTCACAGCACCACCATCCATAATATCTGCTTACTCACACCAAATGCTGTACCAATGAATGCAAATTTAATATTTCGTAAAATGAAGTAAGTTTAACGAATGTGGTGTTAAAACAAAAACAAAAACATGAATATATTATCAACCCCGTTTCTCAATAGTCCCTTACTAATAGCGTGCTTGTTCCGCGATGTATTAGAAAAAGTGTTAGGTTTTGTGGCGTAAATTTTATGTTAACTTCGTTATGAAGCTGCAGCAAATGGGAGCTTTACGGCTTATGAGAGCGTTTAGTAGAAAAGGGAGTAAAATCGCAGAGAGAGGTGGAGCCAAAAATTATTAAGGAAATGTAAACAAATGCTGCACAAAAGTAATCAGTTCATAATTCATTCGCAATCAGCAAAGGAAACGCATAAATGAAAAGTGAATAAGCTTTTTCCAAACAATTAAAATATATTTTGTAGCATATAATTAGGCGCTATTTGTATTAAGTTTGACGTTGATTTTGTTATTTTGGGAATTTATGCAGCTTTATGGCTTTCTACTTATGAACTTAGGTACTTAGTTTTGTTGCATAAATTATGTAATAAAATTTGAAGTTGAATTTCTTATAAGCTGACTTTTATTACGCTAATGTGAATGTGGAATTGATTTGCTATGAGCGCAAAAGTTTTGGCAAACCAATTTTATTGTATGAAATTTTGAATGTTGAAAGTATTTACTTAAGCATGTTAAGGAATATTGCTATTAATGGATATTATGGATCGTACATGGCTCTTAGATTTCTTTAACAATATGGAGAGAGCTTTAGAGTACACAGCGGAAGGCTAATATGATTTCATATCAATACATTTTCCAGTGTATACTAATGCAGGATAGCCCGTATAATGCCCAAGAAAAGCAGTCGCTGACTAACTGCTATGATTACCAGAGTCCAACTTAAAGTAATGTAAGAGATTTATACTAAGTTCAAACACACACCAAATTGGCAATTTATACTATTTGGGCAATTTATTACGCAATTTGTCATATAACAAATTGTAATAATAAATTGCCAATTTAAAAAAAATTGCGTAATAAATTGTTTCAAACTGCAAATGCAACATTGTAAAGTGTGTTTATTGAGTATATTTTAACGTCAGTTACGCATGGCTGAATTATGTGGTTGGCTCATCTCATCAGCTGATTTTATGTCTTTCATTTCACTGGAGTAGGGATTTTCAAAAGAAGATGGCAAACTCAAAATGAAACCAAAACATTGAACACATTTTCTTACAACACACAAAAATTTCAAAGTTTTATGTTTTCATTCCATTTCATTCGCCTAATAATGTGCGTGTTCATTTTGACAGTCTGAACAAAGGTATGTTCTTGCTGTAGAGATGAGCCAACCAGCTATCAAATTACTATTGTGTAAGCTAAATCGAGTTGTATGAACAGCACTCAATTCAAATCGAAATTTCCTCAATTTATTTTTCTGTTTGAACATAGTATAACAGCCCTCAAATGGATTTGCATCTTTTAGCAGTCATAAACGGTCATAGGATTGCTACGGCATTAGCATAGCATATTGACCTAAGTATATCTCGTATTTGCAGCAGAAATTCAGTAAACCGTCAGTGAGACCAACCTCGTAGAGGAACGTATGTCAGTGTAACTCTTTTACATAGTAATAGAAAGACTGGGGTAGGCGGTAAGCTTACATTAGTAATATGATTATAATTTTCTGCAGAACTCGCTCCTGATATGATGGGAAATACTATACATCTTCTGCTGAACTTTATTCTCGAAAGATTAGAGAGAAAAATAATTCAATTATTTGGAGTTGAATCATAAATAGGAGGTTCCTTCACCCCTTTCAACCTGAACCAAAACTATTGTGACGAAAGTACGCCAACGTTCTCTACGACGGCGTTTTCTTATTCTCATTAACCAAGAGTCCAATTTTTTTCATACCTTTTTTCAACACAATGGGCCATAACTTTATTTCTGGTAAAATGATGCCAGGTACTTTTGCCTCAACGTCCTGCAAGACGCGCTTTTTATGTTATATATATGGGCGGCATCAAGCGCTCTAGAGCTGACAAGAGTCATTCTCCTATGATACCAAACCGACCGTTTCTTCAAGAAGCTAACACCACGGTAACGAAATAAACAGGAAGGTTAACTGAAAAAAGCTCAAAACTTCAAAAAGAAAAAAAGGCTGACTGTTTGCTGGGTTGAGCTTATTGGTCGTCTAAATAAGCAAAATTTGTTTTTGTTTAATTTGCTTCAACGCGTTTCAACGCTTCATGCGTCATCCTCAGGAAGCTACTTATTGAAATATTTTAATGTTTTAACAATTTTTTAACAACAAATATGTTGTTGGCTTACGTTGCTTACTATCGTCAGATAGAATTGTTAGTACAAACAGAGACCTAAAACCAAAACTTATGATGTGACCTTATGATTGTTATGGCCTTGGTATGTTAGACACATACAAGCATACGAAACCAGAGTATGCTTTTAAACCCTGTAAAAGATTTACCATAGTCTTTAGCCGGCCAAATCTGGATTTTCGTATAAGTCCATGTAACATATATAAGCTCAATCATTGGACTGTGCGAGTCCAGATGCTGAAACTAGAAGCAGTATAGCTTCGGTATTCTTGGCAGGCTTCTGTGTGTGGGTATCAAACTGAGATGATCTACTAGTACCTTAATGGTGCTTGTTACTGGAGTGTACCACATTTGCATCCGGCAAGGGACCGTCAACACCGATAACACTACTCAGAACCTTTGGGAAGTGTCTTTTTCGTTTATACAACAGCATGAAATTTTCCTCGAGAAGTGATTGGAGATTCAACATAGCATCTAAGGTGAACGAAAACTAACTGTAATCCAAAATGTACTGCAGTATCGAAGCAAGCGCAATTTCAAAACATTGAAAAAAGCGCGCACATCACCAATCAAGCTTGACCAGTTTAGATTGAGAAAAAGAGGGTTCTTGTTGAATTCATTAACGAAAAAAGTGATTAGAATAACAGTGACAGTTACGGGGCAGTGGTAGATGGGCATGCACGCTGAAAGAATGGGAGTCTGCTTCAATAGCGGGTGAAGGAAAAGCAGCCAAAAATATGCAAATAAAAGTATTATACACTTCCGCTACGTGTGTCTAGCCCTAGAAAATATTATATCCCGAATTTTAGGCAGTTTTTTGCCTACCAATCTGAGGGTTGTATCAAAATACTACATAGAGAACATCATCAAGTAGCCAGACCTAAACAAATGGCTTGATTTAATCGACAAGTAGACCCGGCAGGCTTCTTTATGCCCCCCACCCTGATTCTTTTTCCATATTTTTTTTTATACTTATTTGCCCAAACTCCGCCCTACCCACCCCTATTCCCCTTTCCCCTCACATTCATACTACCTCTTCCACTCCAATATCCACAGCCACAATCTCTTCCACTCCAACCCCCATTCCCACACCCACTCCCACTTCCTTCCCCATATCCTACTCCCTCCCCCCACTAACACTGCCACTACCGCTCTCAATCCATTTTACCTTGCGAATGAAAATCTGTGCTCTTCATTACCTCTTTAGGTACATCTTTATTGTACTTTTCAATGACACTCGGAAAATCGGTTACTAGGGCGCTACTTATATTCCTGCCTGATAATAATTTAAACGTTAACCAAGAAATTCTCCTTAATCTTATATTAAACAACTTTTCACTCATCTCATTGGATTAATGAATAGAAAAATTATGCAAATTTGATTTCCCTTCCTACCTCCTTAATTTGCAAAGAACGAAAATTAGAACGACGCTCATGAATTAGGTCACACGGCAAAATTTGAGTCAAACCAATCAGCTCATCAGCGTGGTAAACGTGCTTGAACTAAGCTACCTCTGTCGTTTTCAGAAAATGCAAAGTTTATGCCAGTAACCCGTTAGCTATTACAACTCAATAAAGTTTAATGAACTTTCTGAAGAATTTTTCACGACGTGCCAAGAAAAAATAACAACAACCACAACAAGCGGCATGTGCTAGCAATATTTTTACTTGGCATCACATCCTTTGCCATACTCAACTCTAGAGTAATTTGTTCTATTTAAGTAACAGGAAAACTATATTAATGTGCATTTGTGCATGTGTATGTGTATATATGTGTAGATGAATTTTTAGGTTTTGTATATAAATAAGTGTTTGTGATAGCTGTTTGTTAGGCTCACAGCTTCAACTATTCTTCTCTTCACACTTTAATTTGTATGATTTGTTGTTGTTGGTTGTTCTGTTTTTGACTTGATTTATGCGAAATTATTAAGTCAAGGCACGCAATCAGTCCAAGCAAAGCGACCAACTGAGCTACTGTTAGTAAATATATGACACTACATTCATATGGGCGAAGACATCCTTAGGCCAAGTAAAATGCTTAAGCATGTCTGCATGTCGCTCTCAGCTCGGAAGTGTGTCTGTTGGCTGTCAAATATAGTAATATGATTTCTTGACGTCATAAAGTGAATGCGGGCCAGTAACTTAATCAAAATAAAAAATAGAGGGTATCTCGTCCACTAGTAAGTATGTATGTAGGTAAGCCTCTACAAGCTATGAAGCTATGAAGACAATTGTTTAATAATTCCAGCGTAGATCCATATGATTACTGTGCAGAATATGTGTAAGCCTGGATCGTGTCTTTGAATAGTAGACTATGCTTCGAAACAAGAGAAAATATAGGTTCAACTTTTCTTACGCAGCAGGTGGGAGAGGTTAAAGAGGATGAGTTACACTGGACCACGAATTTAAAATTTTTCTCTTTACCAGAAACGCCGTTATGAAATTTGAATGTGATTTCGAAAATTGAGTTCGTTTTCGATTCTATGGTACCGTTTTTGAGATATTTGCAATTTACCGTTATTCGAAAAAACCAAAAAGATGGCTCCCTTTAATTACGTATATCTCACGAAAGGGTCAAGCAATTGGAAAAAAAATTACAGAATCGGAAGGACGAAATTTGCTATAAATGCGTCATATATTGTTTTTTGCTCAACCAGATTGTTTTATTTTTGTTTTTTTTTTTATGAAAAAATATGAAAAAAATAACTTTTTTCGAGGGCAGCATTCCAAAACCACAACCTTTTTTCCAGATACTTTTTCTTTACGTAAAGCTGTACGACCGTACATTAATTTCAATATGAAAATTGCCAAAGTTATCCTCTCCTCATTTCAAATTTCTTAAATCGCAGTATTTTATATGGCCATGACTGTCGTTAGAGTACTATATAAACATCGAATTTCGCATCATATGGTTTCCGATAAAAACAAAAAAAAATATATATATATCGATAATGTTAATATGCCGGTACTTGGGTTAATTTGACGTCCACGAAAAGTAGATCTTCCTTTCAACATCGACCAGCCAAGCAGTGCAGAAGTTTCCGAAAAAAAAAAAGTTTTTGTAAGTGCAGAAGTTTTCCTACAAAGTTCTTTTGTAAGTGCCAGAGTTTAATTTGTGCAATCTAATATACATATATATCATATGTATATAGAATCAGCTTACCTCATCGTGGGATTTTAAAGCAAAAAGAAAACGAACCCAGACTCGTGGTAAGAATTCGGTGTACATTTTTTTTATACCTATTTAATTTTACTAGTGTTTAATTAGTTCGCGAGTGCCCTTAGGAGTTATTTTCATGAATTTCCTAAATTTTTCATAGGTTTCTCCAACCAATTTTCCGAAAGCCATACCAATATTAAATTCCAATTGCAAGACGTACGAAACGCTGGCTTATTGGCGGTACTGCCACGTGGCAGTTCCGAATTTCATTTGTCCTCTGCCAAATGGATCTGGGAAACATTTAAAGCAAAGGAAACCAAATACTGGATCTCAAGATAAGCCATAATCTTAAGATTTTAATACCTATTTAAAAGAACATTTTTATTAATTATGTGATTATACATAACTATTTCAATGCAAGATTTGACATATATATTTACTTAAGAATACATATATATATCTCAACTTGCAAATGGACGAGAAAGAAGCTGATGCATGTAAATTATTAGCAACTTAGAAGAAAAAAAAAAAATGTCCAAAGGACAACAATAAGTAGGTTTTATGGGAAAAGAAAATAATTAAAAATTGAAGTTGAACTGTGAAATTAGCATAGTCATAATACTATGCACGCATTCGAAATTGGATTGTCATGTGTAAAATAGTTTAAAAATTAGAAATAATGTATTTCATCCAGATTACTTGGTCATGTGGTGAGACCACATGTTAACCACCCCCCTAACCTCACTCAACGCCTATAGTGTGTCTTACTATTCCCCGCGCTCAATGATTTTAATTCATAAATTTTAACTACAAAAACAAGAAAAGTTACAAACGAAAGAAATATTAAAGAAAACATAAATTCCATGAGAGAAATTTAAACCTTCCTTTTCTAAATGTATACAATTGTTGGTCTTTGCTTTTAAGCACACGTTTTTTGTTTGTTTTTGCTATCTAATCCGATCGCTCGTTTGCAAAAACAGCATATGTAATATGTATATATAAATTATAAATGCACAATGTATATATAAATATATGTATACATATGTACTTAATTTAATAAAGTTTATATAGCTGCGGAAAGCGAAGAACAAGAACAACCATAGCGAGGAGGCCTTCGACGCTTTGATGGATTTGCACAAAGAAAAAAAATAATCATGATGTAAGTTTGATTAATGTAACATACCTTAATTTAACATGCGTTTAAATATTTTCTGACTACATTTTTTTGCTTAAAGTAGCATATGTATTCATGTGTGTACAATTCTGAATAGGACCAATGAAAGTATATGCATACGAACATACATATGTACGTATAGACAAATGAGTCGTCTCAATTCCTTATTTTAACTCTATAAGTTCTCAACCAAGTTTTTTTTTAAACTCTCATTCTCATTTGTAAATATATGTAAAGAATTTTATTTAAAATGTAGGTCAAGGACCGCGAGTAAGATCAGCTGTTGAGGTAGGTCAGGATCTTTAGAAAATTTAACCCACAAAAAAATATTGTTAGTAATTATCTACTTTCATAAGGATTTGTTACTTTGTTACTTAAGGTTTTTTTTTTTTTCTTATTTCAACTTTACCTATAGATAATTATAATGGCCTGAATTGTAATAAAGATTAATATAATATGACTATGTAATCGTAATCTTTGGTCATTTCTCGAAGGGTAGTGTGGGAGCTTTGGGGCTACAATCACAACAACAGAGCCATGGTAGGGAGGGTAAAGAGCAGCCAAAACATTCATAGTTGCGCTGCCAAGAAGGGTAAGGAATCGTAGTGGTGGGTGAAGAAGTAAGTACTGGTCTTTGGATGGTTTCACTTTGTTAGTTGATAGTGTGCAAAATATTATTCATCTTGTTAGGGCCAAAACCGAAGTGAAGGTAGTTTGGTTTGTGGTTGCGTTTATGGAACCCCCCCAGACTGAAGCTCCGGCCTACATGCGAGTGCACACGCCGCAGCCGCAGACAAGCGATGCAAGCTCCTTCACGACTGCTGGACTACGGTCACATAACAGATCAAAATGGCGCCCAACGTGGGCACGAAACGTGTGATTAATGAGTTGCGTACTCTACTCACAATAACACAATGCCTCATTTTTTTTATTCCCTCTTGGAATATTTAATTGTCCGTCTGGCTCGTTAACTTTTTATTATAACATTTGTTTCTGGAAATTAGACACATCTGGCTATATGCCGTAGTTCTAACCAGTGTTTATAAAGAGTTAAATTTCCACTTTTTTTATAGTTGTTGGATTGTGCAAAACGAATTCAATGGAATTGCTATCCCTACATTCTATATGCACACAGGATAGACCGCTGATGACAGTGTTTAGTGCAATCAATAACAATACAAAAGTTTTTAGTTTTTTTGACTTCATATTCATGTGAACTCTTTTTGGTAAAGCTATAAGGAATTTTAGTTGTAGTAAGGCTTTATGCCCTCTAGCTAACCGATGGCCTAATCAACTAATGTTTTACATACACATGATTTCAATCTTATCTCAACTTCTATTTTGAGATGCTTCCAATAATTGTTTTTTTGTATAGCACTTATCTCCAATAATTTCAAGATATCATTATATAGGAGATTAGTTCTAATCCCTAAACAGATAAATTTTCTTTCAAAAGCCTCAGATTATTGATGCTTATTTTATCCACCCTGGAACCACCTTACCCAAAATAACAACCACACAACCTGGAGAGATTGACCACAACTTCTTGCTTGCTACATTAATTTTTTTGAGTGATCGAACAAAAAAAAAAAAAAACAAAAAAAAAATTCTTTTTTGAGATATTTTTTTTGAGAAACATTTTTTCTTGCAATTGAGTAGCTGAGTACTTTTTATGGTTCAATAATTATGAAGAAAACGGCATAGATGATCTTGAATGTTAATGTGAGGTTAGAATAAGAAAAACGAAATTTGTATTCACCTTTTATATTAGGAAAAGAAGTCTTACATTCTTATAAGCTTCAAAAATTTTATAATTTTTTTTGCAAGGTTTTGCTAAACTTTTCTTGTTTACTTTTTATATACAAGATGGCTAACCGAAATAGCAGTGGGCATTCGCCTACTCAAATAAACTCGTGTCCAATATGCACTGAAGGTCTATTAGATCGAGACGATATTTTAGTTACGGCTTGTTCCCACCGTTTTCACAGAATATGTCTGCTAACTTACCTTAAACGAAACAGCACATGCCCACAGTGTCGTGCAAAATGTTCAAGCAAAGATATCGATAAGAACACGGGCGCGCAGACAAGAAATCTTACAGCCATACAGAAAGCTCAAGACAATAGAGACTTTGGATTGTCGGCGTCAGCAAATGACCACCAGAATGAAGGGAATGCTTGTATGCCCCCGGCAAATCCAGCTAATACTCAAAGTAATGACGAAGATAATCGTATACGGAACATCGTTTCTGCAGTTATTTCTGCAAGACAGGCATCTATATTCGATGATTTGGATCATCGCGTGTCGAATCTTATAGAAAATAGAATAGAAAGCTGCTTAAATAATATGTTAGGCCGGCTAAATCTAAACGTTCAACCACCTGAACTTACTACAAACGTTAGCCCTAGGGGAGTTGATAATACTGACAACGCCCCGGCAAATAATTTATCACCCCAGTGGACTAGAGAAATACCGAATTTACCAAATACACCCCAACAAAATTTCAACAGACAGATTGACCAATTCCGATTCAGTGACATGTCTAGCGTTCCAAATTCTAGTAGGATAGCTCATTTGATTTCCAGCTGGGATATAAAATTTGATGGCTCGAGAAAGTTATCTGTCGATAGTTTTATATATAGGATAGAATGTCAGGTTATAGATACCCTTGGAGGGAATTTTAATCTCCTATGCGAGCACGTTCAAAGTCTATTCACGAATGAAGCAAAAGACTGGTACTGGAGATACCGGCGCTCAGTCGAAAGAATTACTTGGGTTACGCTCTGTGAAGCGTTACGTACTAATTTTCAACAACACCGAAGCGACTTTGAAATTAAAGAGCTTATTCGCAGTAGAAAACAGGGACCAGCAGAAAACTTTGACGATTTTAGAAATGCCGTACTTAAATTGACAGAACCTTTACGTTCTCCTCTACCAGAGCAAGAGCTCGTCGAAATATTACAACACAATTTACGGCCGAGAGTTCGGCAACAGTTGTTGTATTTACCCATCTACTCTTTAGCAGAACTCCGTAGATTATGTTTAAAAAGCGAAAGCCTGGAAAACGAAATTTCCAAATCCATCAACCCAAAGCCCATGGTGAGTCAGAGACAGCGTTTTGCCAATGAACTTCAGTGCGAGATCGAATCCTTAGAAAACCCACCTTATGAAATCGATGAAATTTCCAAATATACAGCTAAACCAAAACTGATTTGTTGGAATTGTAGAAGCGAAGGGCACCGATACTTTGACTGCATTGAAGACAGGACAGTATTTTGTTATGGCTGTGGTGCACCTGGAGTTTATAGACCTAAATGCGCAACTTGCTGCCCGGAAAACTCCAAGGTGAGCGAGGCTTTAAAGACGAGTCCTCGCTCAGATCCGAAGAACAACAAATAAAGCATTTACTGAAAAGACCAACAAAGTCAGAACAACCTGACGGTCCTACAACCTATACCAATTCGGACAACTCTGTGGATACCAACGAGTTTGTACATAAGATATTACCTTATGAGGAGCGACTCCGGAATTATATTCAAAAACGTAAGCAGATTTTCAACCCTGATAGGACCTCATTAGCTAACACAAATCGATCATCCAGGCGTTTAAACCAGTTCTGGAAAAACATCAAATGTCAGCGAAAGCGGCTTAAAGGTTTTATTTGTGCGATTCACAAAAAATCATCCGACCTGAGGCCGTATGCGAAAGTTGATATTCTGGGAACTGAGCAATTGGCACTCTTGGATAGCGGAGCTGAAGTTTCTTGTTTAGGTTCTTCGTTGGCTGAAGACGTTTGCAAAAACCATCAGCTACGCAAACATTTTACGTCGGTACATACGGCGGACGGAAATAAACAAATCGTCTTCGGTACCATTGACTTGGACGTTAAATTTGAAGATATAATTAATACAATAACTTTTTTCGTAATGCCAGGTTTGGCACAAAAGATAATACTTGGAATAGATTTTTGGCTAAAATTCCAAATAGCGCCAAATATTGTTTCCGAAATATCTCTAGGAATAGAACGATGTGAAAGGGTCCTCTCACTAACTGGTGAACAACAACGAAGACTCGAGTTAGTTAAAAACAAATTTCCCAGTTTTGAAAAAGAAGGGTTGGGAAGAACCTCATTAATGGAATATACAATTGAACTACAACCTAACGTCCGTCCGATTAAACAAAGATATTTCCCCATATCGCCTGCAGTAGAAAAGCTCGTCCATGCGGAGATCGACGAAATGCTCCAGCTAGGAGTCATTGAAGAATCCCCAAACAGTCCGTGGTCCAGTCCGGTCGTCCTAGTGAAAAAGCCAAATAAAGTCCGTCTGTGCTTAGATTCTAGAAAAGTAAATAACGTAACCATAAAAGATGCGTATCCCCTTCCTCACATAGATGGTATTTTAAGTAGAATACCCAAGGCAAAATATATAAGTTCACTAGACTTGCGCCGCGCCTTTTGGCAAATTCCCTTGGCAGCCAATTCCCGTGACTACACTTGTTTCACTGTCCCTAACCGTCCACTTTATCGTTATTGTGTAATGCCATTTGGCTTATGTAACGCCCCTCAAGCCCTTTGTCGGTTGATGGATCGCGTCATCCCTCCTCAGTTGAAGAATCAAGTGTTTGTCTATTTAGGCGACCTACTGATTGTGTCTGAAGATTTTAATACCCATATGTCCGTGTTGTCTGAGGTTGCTCACCAGTTAAGAAAGGCAGGTTTGACAATAAATGTACAAAAAAGCAAGTTTTGCATCGAAGAAGTAAAATACCTAGGATATATTGTAGGTGGAGGAACATTGCGCACTGACCCAGACAAAATTTCGGCGGTAACTAATTATCCGGTGCCAACAACCGTCAAACAATTGAGACGATTTCTAGGCATGGCCGGTTGGTACCGGCGTTTTATCGACAACTTTGCAACAATTACAACACCGTTGACTAATTTGTTGAAGAAAAGCAAGAATTTTACATGGAGTGATGAAGCTCAAGAATCGTTCGACAAATTAAAAAGTATGCTTTGTGCTGCTCCAGTGCTAGCTAGTCCAAATTACGAAAAACCATTCATTATTCAGTGCGATGCAAGTAAACTTGGCGTTGGTGCAGTGTTGCTTCAAAAAAGTGAGGAAGGTGATGAAGTCCCAGTAGCCTATTTCTCCCAAAAACTTAATAAAGCCCAAAGCAATTATTCCGTTACCGAACTAGAGTGTCTTGCTGCAGTTTTAAGCTTGAAAAAGTTCAGAGCATACGTTGAAGGACAGGACTTCACCATAATCACTGATCACGCCAGCTTACAATGGCTTATGCGGCAAACGGACTTGTCAAGCCGGTTGGCCAGATGGGCACTTAAATTGCAAGGGTTTCGGTTCAAAATCGAGCATAGAAAAGGTTCTTTGAATGTTGTGCCAGATAGTTTGTCACGGCAAAATTTCGATGAAATAAATGCCATTGAAGTCCGTCCGATAGTAGATCCCAATTCTTCAGAATTTTCATCGGTTGAATATAAAAAACTCTTATCTTATATAAAAGACAATGCTAGCCGTCTTCCTGATTTACAAATAGTAGACGACCGAGTATATAAACGAACCGAACATCCTAATGGATCACCGGAACGTGAAACCTTCAATTGGAAACTCTGGATTCCGAAAACTTTAGTACCACAGGTTTTAGAAAATGCTCATTGCACTCCAAATAAATGTCACGGAGGCATTGCAAAAACACTAGAGCGCCTTCGATTGAATTTTTATTGGCCAAACATGACAGTCGATGTAAAAGAATACGTTGGCCAATGTGACACCTGTCGGCAAAGCAAAGCCCCTAACACAACTCTCCGTCCTCCAATGATCGCCACGTATACGGCCCAGCGTCCATTCCAGAAACTGTATGTAGATCTACTTGGCCCTTATCCCAGATCAAGGCAAGGAAATGTTGGAATTCTAATCGTTCTGGACCAGCTTACAAAATTTCCTTTATTTAAGGCAATTAGAAACTTCAATACATCAAACATTTGTAATTATTTTAAGGATAACGTTTTTAGTATTTTCGGAACCCCTGAAGTGGTGGTGAGCGACAATGGAAAACAGTTCAAATCCAGTCAGTTTAATAATTTGTTGACCGAGCGGGGTATTAAACATATTTATACAGCCTTATATAGCCCACAGGCCAATGCTAGTGAACGAGTAAATCGTTCGATTATAGCAGGCATTCGATCATACCTTAAAGCTGATCAGACCCTATGGGACAAACATTTGGCGGATATCGCAGAAGCACTCCGCAGCTCTTACCACCAATCAATCGGATGCACACCATATTACGCCCTATTCGGTCAGCAAATGGTAGGGCACTCAGATGAATATGAGATATTACGTAGGCTGGAAGCGCTAGACCAGAATGTCATTGAGAGAACGGACAGGTTGACTCTGATAAGAAAATCACTCGCAGAAAACATAAAGAAGGCGTTTGAAACATCTGCTAAGCGATACAACTTGCGAAGTAGATTAAAAACGTTTAGCCTCGGTGACAAAGTCTACCGAAGGAATTTTGTGCTTAGCGACGCGTCAAAAAAGTTTTGTGCCAAATTTGCTCCAAAATTCGTAAAAGCCACAGTAAAATCCATAATAGGTAACTGCATGTATGAATTGGAGGATGAGGTTAGCAAAAAGCGAGGGGTATATCATCAGAAAGACATTTTTGAAAGCAAGCAGTAAAGTTCGCACCGCACCAACTCTTTAAGCGGGGGGGTGTGTACGACCGTACATTAATTTCAATATGAAAATTGCCAAAGTTATCCTCTCCTCATTTCAAATTTCTTAAATCGCAGTATTTTATATGGCCATGACTGTCGTTAGAGTACTATATAAACATCGAATTTCGCATCATATGGTTTCCGATAAAAACAAAAAAAAATATATATATATCGATAATGTTAATATGCCGGTACTTGGGTTAATTTGACGTCCACGAAAAGTAGATCTTCCTTTCAACATCGACCAGCCAAGCAGTGCAGAAGTTTCCGAAAAAAAAAAAGTTTTTGTAAGTGCAGAAGTTTTCCTACAAAGTTCTTTTGTAAGTGCCAGAGTTTAATTTGTGCAATCTAATATACATATATATCATATGTATATAGAATCAGCTTACCTCATCGTGGGATTTTAAAGCAAAAAGAAAACGAACCCAGACTCGTGGTAAGAATTCGGTGTACATTTTTTTTATACCTATTTAATTTTACTAGTGTTTAATTAGTTCGCGAGTGCCCTTAGGAGTTATTTTCATGAATTTCCTAAATTTTTCATAGGTTTCTCCAACCAATTTTCCGAAAGCCATACCAATATTAAATTCCAATTGCAAGACGTACGAAACGCTGGCTTATTGGCGGTACTGCCACGTGGCAGTTCCGAATTTCATTTGTCCTCTGCCAAATGGATCTGGGAAACATTTAAAGCAAAGGAAACCAAATACTGGATCTCAAGATAAGCCATAATCTTAAGATTTTAATACCTATTTAAAAGAACATTTTTATTAATTATGTGATTATACATAACTATTTCAATGCAAGATTTGACATATATATTTACTTAAGAATACATATATATATCTCAACTTGCAAATGGACGAGAAAGAAGCTGATGCATGTAAATTATTAGCAACTTAGAAGAAAAAAAAAAAATGTCCAAAGGACAACAATAAGTAGGTTTTATGGGAAAAGAAAATAATTAAAAATTGAAGTTGAACTGTGAAATTAGCATAGTCATAATACTATGCACGCATTCGAAATTGGATTGTCATGTGTAAAATAGTTTAAAAATTAGAAATAATGTATTTCATCCAGATTACTTGGTCATGTGGTGAGACCACATGTTAACCACCCCCCTAACCTCACTCAACGCCTATAGTGTGTCTTACTATTCCCGCGCTCAATGATTTTAATTCATAAATTTTAACTACAAAAACAAGAAAAGTTACAAACGAAAGAAATATTAAAGAAAACATAAATTCCATGAGAGAAATTTAAACCTTCCTTTTCTAAATGTATACAATTGTTGGTCTTTGCTTTTAAGCACACGTTTTTTGTTTGTTTTTGCTATCTAATCCGATCGCTCGTTTGCAAAAACAGCATATGTAATATGTATATATAAATTATAAATGCACAATGTATATATAAATATATGTATACATATGTACTTAATTTAATAAAGTTTATATAGCTGCGGAAAGCGAAGAACAAGAACAACCATAGCGAGGAGGCCTTCGACGCTTTGATGGATTTGCACAAAGAAAAAAAATAATCATGATGTAAGTTTGATTAATGTAACATACCTTAATTTAACATGCGTTTAAATATTTTCTGACTACATTTTTTTGCTTAAAGTAGCATATGTATTCATGTGTGTACAATTCTGAATAGGACCAATGAAAGTATATGCATACGAACATACATATGTACGTATAGACAAATGAGTCGTCTCAATTCCTTATTTTAACTCTATAAGTTCTCAACCAAGTTTTTTTTTAAACTCTCATTCTCATTTGTAAATATATGTAAAGAATTTTATTTAAAATGCGAGTAAGATCAGCTGTTGAGGTAGGTCAGGATCTTTAGAAAATTTAACCCACAAAAAAATATTGTTAGTAATTATCTACTTTCATAAGGATTTGTTACTTTGTTACTTAAGGTTTTTTTTTTTTTCTTATTTCAACTTTACCTATAGATAATTATAATGGCCTGAATTGTAATAAAGATTAATATAATATGACTATGTAATCGTAATCTTTGGTCATTTCTCGAAGGGTAGTGTGGGAGCTTTGGGGCTACAATCACAACAACAGAGCCATGGTAGGGAGGGTAAAGAGCAGCCAAAACATTCATAGTTGCGCTGCCAAGAAGGGTAAGGAATCGTAGTGGTGGGTGAAGAAGTAAGTACTGGTCTTTGGATGGTTTCACTTTGTTAGTTGATAGTGTGCAAAATATTATTCATCTTGTTAGGGCCAAAACCGAAGTGAAGGTAGTTTGGTTTGTGGTTGCGTTTATGGAACCCCCCCAGACTGAAGCTCCGGCCTACATGCGAGTGCACACGCCGCAGCCGCAGACAAGCGATGCAAGCTCCTTCACGACTGCTGGACTACGGTCACATAACAGATCAAAATGGCGCCCAAAACGTGAGGCACGAAACGTGTGATTAATGAGTTGCGTACTCTACTCACAATAACACAATGCCTCATTTTTTTTATTCCCTCTTGGAATATTTAATTGTCCGTCTGGCTCGTTAACTTTTTATTATAACATTTGTTTCTGGAAATTAGACACATCTGGCTATATGCCGTAGTTCTAACCAGTGTTTATAAAGAGTTAAATTTCCACTTTTTTTATAGTTGTTGGATTGTGCAAAACGAATTCAATGGAATTGCTATCCCTACATTCTATATGCACACAGGATAGACCGCTGATGACAGTGTTTAGTGCAATCAATAACAATACAAAAGTTTTTAGTTTTTTTGACTTCATATTCATGTGAACTCTTTTTGGTAAAGCTATAAGGAATTTTAGTTGTAGTAAGGCTTTATGCCCTCTAGCTAACCGATGGCCTAATCAACTAATGTTTTACATACACATGATTTCAATCTTATCTCAACTTCTATTTTGAGATGCTTCCAATAATTGTTTTTTTGTATAGCACTTATCTCCAATAATTTCAAGATATCATTATATAGGAGATTAGTTCTAATCCCTAAACAGATAAATTTTCTTTCAAAAGCCTCAGATTATTGATGCTTATTTTATCCACCCTGGAACCACCTTACCCAAAATAACAACCACACAACCTGGAGAGATTGACCACAACTTCTTGCTTGCTACATTAATTTTTTTGAGTGATCGAACAAAAAAAAAAAAAAACAAAAAAAAAATTCTTTTTTGAGATATTTTTTTGAGAAACATTTTTTCTTGCAATTGAGTAGCTGAGTACTTTTTATGGTTCAATAATTATGAAGAAAACGGCATAGATGATCTTGAATGTTAATGTGAGGTTAGAATAAGAAAAACGAAATTTGTATTCACCTTTTATATTAGGAAAAGAAGTCTTACATTCTTATAAGCTTCAAAAATTTTATAATTTTTTTTGCAAGGTTTTGCTAAACTTTTCTTGTTTACTTTTTATATACAAGATGGCTAACCGAAATAGCAGTGGGCATTCGCCTACTCAAATAAACTCGTGTCCAATATGCACTGAAGGTCTATTAGATCGAGACGATATTTTAGTTACGGCTTGTTCCCACCGTTTTCACAGAATATGTCTGCTAACTTACCTTAAACGAAACAGCACATGCCCACAGTGTCGTGCAAAATGTTCAAGCAAAGATATCGATAAGAACACGGGCGCGCAGACAAGAAATCTTACAGCCATACAGAAAGCTCAAGACAATAGAGACTTTGGATTGTCGGCGTCAGCAAATGACCACCAGAATGAAGGGAATGCTTGTATGCCCCCGGCAAATCCAGCTAATACTCAAAGTAATGACGAAGATAATCGTATACGGAACATCGTTTCTGCAGTTATTTCTGCAAGACAGGCATCTATATTCGATGATTTGGATCATCGCGTGTCGAATCTTATAGAAAATAGAATAGAAAGCTGCTTAAATAATATGTTAGGCCGGCTAAATCTAAACGTTCAACCACCTGAACTTACTACAAACGTTAGCCCTAGGGGAGTTGATAATACTGACAACGCCCCGGCAAATAATTTATCACCCCAGTGGACTAGAGAAATACCGAATTTACCAAATACACCCCAACAAAATTTCAACAGACAGATTGACCAATTCCGATTCAGTGACATGTCTAGCGTTCCAAATTCTAGTAGGATAGCTCATTTGATTTCCAGCTGGGATATAAAATTTGATGGCTCGAGAAAGTTATCTGTCGATAGTTTTATATATAGGATAGAATGTCAGGTTATAGATACCCTTGGAGGGAATTTTAATCTCCTATGCGAGCACGTTCAAAGTCTATTCACGAATGAAGCAAAAGACTGGTACTGGAGATACCGGCGCTCAGTCGAAAGAATTACTTGGGTTACGCTCTGTGAAGCGTTACGTACTAATTTTCAACAACACCGAAGCGACTTTGAAATTAAAGAGCTTATTCGCAGTAGAAAACAGGGACCAGCAGAAAACTTTGACGATTTTAGAAATGCCGTACTTAAATTGACAGAACCTTTACGTTCTCCTCTACCAGAGCAAGAGCTCGTCGAAATATTACAACACAATTTACGGCCGAGAGTTCGGCAACAGTTGTTGTATTTACCCATCTACTCTTTAGCAGAACTCCGTAGATTATGTTTAAAAAGCGAAAGCCTGGAAAACGAAATTTCCAAATCCATCAACCCAAAGCCCATGGTGAGTCAGAGACAGCGTTTTGCCAATGAACTTCAGTGCGAGATCGAATCCTTAGAAAACCCACCTTATGAAATCGATGAAATTTCCAAATATACAGCTAAACCAAAACTGATTTGTTGGAATTGTAGAAGCGAAGGGCACCGATACTTTGACTGCATTGAAGACAGGACAGTATTTTGTTATGGCTGTGGTGCACCTGGAGTTTATAGACCTAAATGCGCAACTTGCTGCCCGGAAAACTCCAAGGTGAGCGAGGCTTTAAAGACGAGTCCTCGCTCAGATCCGAAGAACAACAAATAAAGCATTTACTGAAAAGACCAACAAAGTCAGAACAACCTGACGGTCCTACAACCTATACCAATTCGGACAACTCTGTGGATACCAACGAGTTTGTACATAAGATATTACCTTATGAGGAGCGACTCCGGAATTATATTCAAAAACGTAAGCAGATTTTCAACCCTGATAGGACCTCATTAGCTAACACAAATCGATCATCCAGGCGTTTAAACCAGTTCTGGAAAAACATCAAATGTCAGCGAAAGCGGCTTAAAGGTTTTATTTGTGCGATTCACAAAAAATCATCCGACCTGAGGCCGTATGCGAAAGTTGATATTCTGGGAACTGAGCAATTGGCACTCTTGGATAGCGGAGCTGAAGTTTCTTGTTTAGGTTCTTCGTTGGCTGAAGACGTTTGCAAAAACCATCAGCTACGCAAACATTTTACGTCGGTACATACGGCGGACGGAAATAAACAAATCGTCTTCGGTACCATTGACTTGGACGTTAAATTTGAAGATATAATTAATACAATAACTTTTTTCGTAATGCCAGGTTTGGCACAAAAGATAATACTTGGAATAGATTTTTGGCTAAAATTCCAAATAGCGCCAAATATTGTTTCCGAAATATCTCTAGGAATAGAACGATGTGAAAGGGTCCTCTCACTAACTGGTGAACAACAACGAAGACTCGAGTTAGTTAAAAACAAATTTCCCAGTTTTGAAAAAGAAGGGTTGGGAAGAACCTCATTAATGGAATATACAATTGAACTACAACCTAACGTCCGTCCGATTAAACAAAGATATTTCCCCATATCGCCTGCAGTAGAAAAGCTCGTCCATGCGGAGATCGACGAAATGCTCCAGCTAGGAGTCATTGAAGAATCCCCAAACAGTCCGTGGTCCAGTCCGGTCGTCCTAGTGAAAAAGCCAAATAAAGTCCGTCTGTGCTTAGATTCTAGAAAAGTAAATAACGTAACCATAAAAGATGCGTATCCCCTTCCTCACATAGATGGTATTTTAAGTAGAATACCCAAGGCAAAATATATAAGTTCACTAGACTTGCGCCGCGCCTTTTGGCAAATTCCCTTGGCAGCCAATTCCCGTGACTACACTTGTTTCACTGTCCCTAACCGTCCACTTTATCGTTATTGTGTAATGCCATTTGGCTTATGTAACGCCCCTCAAGCCCTTTGTCGGTTGATGGATCGCGTCATCCCTCCTCAGTTGAAGAATCAAGTGTTTGTCTATTTAGGCGACCTACTGATTGTGTCTGAAGATTTTAATACCCATATGTCCGTGTTGTCTGAGGTTGCTCACCAGTTAAGAAAGGCAGGTTTGACAATAAATGTACAAAAAAGCAAGTTTTGCATCGAAGAAGTAAAATACCTAGGATATATTGTAGGTGGAGGAACATTGCGCACTGACCCAGACAAAATTTCGGCGGTAACTAATTATCCGGTGCCAACAACCGTCAAACAATTGAGACGATTTCTAGGCATGGCCGGTTGGTACCGGCGTTTTATCGACAACTTTGCAACAATTACAACACCGTTGACTAATTTGTTGAAGAAAAGCAAGAATTTTACATGGAGTGATGAAGCTCAAGAATCGTTCGACAAATTAAAAAGTATGCTTTGTGCTGCTCCAGTGCTAGCTAGTCCAAATTACGAAAAACCATTCATTATTCAGTGCGATGCAAGTAAACTTGGCGTTGGTGCAGTGTTGCTTCAAAAAAGTGAGGAAGGTGATGAAGTCCCAGTAGCCTATTTCTCCCAAAAACTTAATAAAGCCCAAAGCAATTATTCCGTTACCGAACTAGAGTGTCTTGCTGCAGTTTTAAGCTTGAAAAAGTTCAGAGCATACGTTGAAGGACAGGACTTCACCATAATCACTGATCACGCCAGCTTACAATGGCTTATGCGGCAAACGGACTTGTCAAGCCGGTTGGCCAGATGGGCACTTAAATTGCAAGGGTTTCGGTTCAAAATCGAGCATAGAAAAGGTTCTTTGAATGTTGTGCCAGATAGTTTGTCACGGCAAAATTTCGATGAAATAAATGCCATTGAAGTCCGTCCGATAGTAGATCCCAATTCTTCAGAATTTTCATCGGTTGAATATAAAAAACTCTTATCTTATATAAAAGACAATGCTAGCCGTCTTCCTGATTTACAAATAGTAGACGACCGAGTATATAAACGAACCGAACATCCTAATGGATCACCGGAACGTGAAACCTTCAATTGGAAACTCTGGATTCCGAAAACTTTAGTACCACAGGTTTTAGAAAATGCTCATTGCACTCCAAATAAATGTCACGGAGGCATTGCAAAAACACTAGAGCGCCTTCGATTGAATTTTTATTGGCCAAACATGACAGTCGATGTAAAAGAATACGTTGGCCAATGTGACACCTGTCGGCAAAGCAAAGCCCCTAACACAACTCTCCGTCCTCCAATGATCGCCACGTATACGGCCCAGCGTCCATTCCAGAAACTGTATGTAGATCTACTTGGCCCTTATCCCAGATCAAGGCAAGGAAATGTTGGAATTCTAATCGTTCTGGACCAGCTTACAAAATTTCCTTTATTTAAGGCAATTAGAAACTTCAATACATCAAACATTTGTAATTATTTTAAGGATAACGTTTTTAGTATTTTCGGAACCCCTGAAGTGGTGGTGAGCGACAATGGAAAACAGTTCAAATCCAGTCAGTTTAATAATTTGTTGACCGAGCGGGGTATTAAACATATTTATACAGCCTTATATAGCCCACAGGCCAATGCTAGTGAACGAGTAAATCGTTCGATTATAGCAGGCATTCGATCATACCTTAAAGCTGATCAGACCCTATGGGACAAACATTTGGCGGATATCGCAGAAGCACTCCGCAGCTCTTACCACCAATCAATCGGATGCACACCATATTACGCCCTATTCGGTCAGCAAATGGTAGGGCACTCAGATGAATATGAGATATTACGTAGGCTGGAAGCGCTAGACCAGAATGTCATTGAGAGAACGGACAGGTTGACTCTGATAAGAAAATCACTCGCAGAAAACATAAAGAAGGCGTTTGAAACATCTGCTAAGCGATACAACTTGCGAAGTAGATTAAAAACGTTTAGCCTCGGTGACAAAGTCTACCGAAGGAATTTTGTGCTTAGCGACGCGTCAAAAAAGTTTTGTGCCAAATTTGCTCCAAAATTCGTAAAAGCCACAGTAAAATCCATAATAGGTAACTGCATGTATGAATTGGAGGATGAGGTTAGCAAAAAGCGAGGGGTATATCATCAGAAAGACATTTTTGAAAGCAAGCAGTAAAGTTCGCACCGCACCAACTCTTTAAGCGGGGGGGGTGTGTACGACCGTACATTAATTTCAATATGAAAATTGCCAAAGTTATCCTCTCCTCATTTCAAATTTCTTAAATCGCAGTATTTTATATGGCCATGACTGTCGTTAGAGTACTATATAAACATCGAATTTCGCATCATATGGTTTCCGATAAAAACAAAAAAAAATATATATATATCGATAATGTTAATATGCCGGTACTTGGGTTAATTTGACGTCCACGAAAAGTAGATCTTCCTTTCAACATCGACCAGCCAAGCAGTGCAGAAGTTTCCGAAAAAAAAAAAGTTTTTGTAAGTGCAGAAGTTTTCCTACAAAGTTCTTTTGTAAGTGCCAGAGTTTAATTTGTGCAATCTAATATACATATATATCATATGTATATAGAATCAGCTTACCTCATCGTGGGATTTTAAAGCAAAAAGAAAACGAACCCAGACTCGTGGTAAGAATTCGGTGTACATTTTTTTTATACCTATTTAATTTTACTAGTGTTTAATTAGTTCGCGAGTGCCCTTAGGAGTTATTTTCATGAATTTCCTAAATTTTTCATAGGTTTCTCCAACCAATTTTCCGAAAGCCATACCAATATTAAATTCCAATTGCAAGACGTACGAAACGCTGGCTTATTGGCGGTACTGCCACGTGGCAGTTCCGAATTTCATTTGTCCTCTGCCAAATGGATCTGGGAAACATTTAAAGCAAAGGAAACCAAATACTGGATCTCAAGATAAGCCATAATCTTAAGATTTTAATACCTATTTAAAAGAACATTTTTATTAATTATGTGATTATACATAACTATTTCAATGCAAGATTTGACATATATATTTACTTAAGAATACATATATATATCTCAACTTGCAAATGGACGAGAAAGAAGCTGATGCATGTAAATTATTAGCAACTTAGAAGAAAAAAAAAAAAATGTCCAAAGGACAACAATAAGTAGGTTTTATGGGAAAAGAAAATAATTAAAAATTGAAGTTGAACTGTGAAATTAGCATAGTCATAATACTATGCACGCATTCGAAATTGGATTGTCATGTGTAAAATAGTTTAAAAATTAGAAATAATGTATTTCATCCAGATTACTTGGTCATGTGGTGAGACCACATGTTAACCACCCCCCTAACCTCACTCAACGCCTATAGTGTGTCTTACTATTCCCGCGCTCAATGATTTTAATTCATAAATTTTAACTACAAAAACAAGAAAAGTTACAAACGAAAGAAATATTAAAGAAAACATAAATTCCATGAGAGAAATTTAAACCTTCCTTTTCTAAATGTATACAATTGTTGGTCTTTGCTTTTAAGCACACGTTTTTTGTTTGTTTTTGCTATCTAATCCGATCGCTCGTTTGCAAAAACAGCATATGTAATATGTATATATAAATTATAAATGCACAATGTATATATAAATATATGTATACATATGTACTTAATTTAATAAAGTTTATATAGCTGCGGAAAGCGAAGAACAAGAACAACCATAGCGAGGAGGCCTTCGACGCTTTGATGGATTTGCACAAAGAAAAAAAATAATCATGATGTAAGTTTGATTAATGTAACATACCTTAATTTAACATGCGTTTAAATATTTTCTGACTACATTTTTTTGCTTAAAGTAGCATATGTATTCATGTGTGTACAATTCTGAATAGGACCAATGAAAGTATATGCATACGAACATACATATGTACGTATAGACAAATGAGTCGTCTCAATTCCTTATTTTAACTCTATAAGTTCTCAACCAAGTTTTTTTTTAAACTCTCATTCTCATTTGTAAATATATGTAAAGAATTTTATTTAAAATGCGAGTAAGATCAGCTGTTGAGGTAGGTCAGGATCTTTAGAAAATTTAACCCACAAAAAAATATTGTTAGTAATTATCTACTTTCATAAGGATTTGTTACTTTGTTACTTAAGGTTTTTTTTTTTTTCTTATTTCAACTTTACCTATAGATAATTATAATGGCCTGAATTGTAATAAAGATTAATATAATATGACTATGTAATCGTAATCTTTGGTCATTTCTCGAAGGGTAGTGTGGGAGCTTTGGGGCTACAATCACAACAACAGAGCCATGGTAGGGAGGGTAAAGAGCAGCCAAAACATTCATAGTTGCGCTGCCAAGAAGGGTAAGGAATCGTAGTGGTGGGTGAAGAAGTAAGTACTGGTCTTTGGATGGTTTCACTTTGTTAGTTGATAGTGTGCAAAATATTATTCATCTTGTTAGGGCCAAAACCGAAGTGAAGGTAGTTTGGTTTGTGGTTGCGTTTATGGAACCCCCCCAGACTGAAGCTCCGGCCTACATGCGAGTGCACACGCCGCAGCCGCAGACAAGCGATGCAAGCTCCTTCACGACTGCTGGACTACGGTCACATAACAGATCAAAGCTCTGTTTAATTGGAAAAAAGATAAGCTATCATCGAAGAAAATCGATGAAAAACTACGTAAGTTATAAGCGATCAAATAAAAATACCCAGATTGCGCAACTTCAATGTATGTATACATACATATATTAAAGGTATAAAGTGCAAATGGGATATTATCCGGATAAACGAATAACACCATAACAATGATAATACTTTTTCCTTAAATAGATCAAATAGTACTTTTAATACTCGAATTGTTTTATAGTAGGTAGAGCGGTTGCCTCGAAAGGAAGAGTGGTTGGGTTCGAAACCTGCTGTAGGCATGTAGTTATAAACATGTATTTCCTCACTTATGGGTAAGTATGCAGGTAGATTTTCAAAATTATAAGACAATTTTTAAAGCCTACATCTAAAGCAGGTAGTATTTTCTTTTGCCGGCTTCGTATAAAAAGGAACCTTTATGTCTAGGTAAGAGTTAATTTTTTCAATTTTTTTCTTGTTCCGAGTATAAATATGAGTTAATGCGCCTTGAAACTTCATAACATCTGCAAAGCTCGCCCGGAGATAGTTCAGTTCATAAGTCATATTTCAAAACCGCGATTTATTAAAAAAAATAAAATGAGTAAAAGGACGCGAGAATTTGAGTGTAATAACGATCCAGATATGTTCTGTTTCATGTGTGGCCAATATACTATCATAAGGCGACGACGAGTGTTCTCAGATCATATCAAAATTTTGTACTCCAAGTATTTTGGCATCGAGCCTAAAAATGCTGAAAAACCATGGACATCGAACACTTTGTGTACATCGTGTCGAGTAGAATTGATTCAGTCGGAATCAGGACAACAAATAAAATTTGATACACCAATGATATGGAGAGAACCTACTTGCCATAAAGTGTTATATTTGTCAAACAAAAGTACTTGGCGTTGGAAGATCAAGAAGAGTAACCTATGCCAGCGTACCTACAGTGACATTACCAGTACTACATTCAACGACAGTTGCGGATCCAGTTCCATTGTCAACAGTAATATCTGAGTGCGAGGAATCAAGTTGTACTGAATTTCGCATGGGAAACGAGAGAAACGTTCTGTCACAAGCACAACTTAATGATTGGATAAGAGATTTGGAACTATCCAAGGAAAAGGCCGAAATCCACACTTCTCGTATGCAACAATTTAAATTTGTGTCATCCGATATTAAGTTGATATATTGTAGAACTCGTCACACACCATTTTCCAAACACTATACCAAGAAAGACAGTATATTCTACTGCAACGACATTCCTGGTTTATTCAAAGAGTTTGGTCAAACATATGATTCAAAAGAGTGGCGATTGTTCATAGACAGCAATAAACTGAGTTTGAAGGCTGTATTATTGTATATTGGTAACAAAGAGCCTTCTATCCCGATCGCACATGCAGTAAATACAAAGGAAACCTACTAGGAAATGCAAAAACTACTCGAATTTATCAAATATGAAGAGCACGATTGGAAAATATGTTCTGATCTCTAAGTCATTGCAATGCTAAGCGGTCTACAAAGTGGTTACACCAAGCACTGCTGCTTCCTCTGCAAGTGGGATAGCCGAGCTCGTAAGGACCACTACGTCAGAAAGGATTGGCCGGAAAGAGTCGAGTTTACCGTTGGTGTGGATAACATCAAATACACCCCTCTTGTCAAGAAAGAGAAAATCATACTTCCACCCTTACACATCAAGCTCGGTCTCATTAAAAACTTTGTTAAAGCTTTGGACAAAGAAGGCGAAGCATTCGACTATTTGAAAACAATTTTTCCAAATATTTCTCAAGCCAAGATAAAGTAAGGTATTTTTGTTGGACCACAAATAAAAAAGTTGATCAACAATAATCATTTCAAAGGACTACTCTCATCAGTTGAGGCAGCAGCGTGGGAATCCTTTGAAAAGGTCGCTGCTTTTTTTCTCGGTAGACACAAAAGCCCTAACTACGAGCAGATAGTGAACGACTTAATCAATAATTATGTGAAAATGGGTAAATATTAAAGGCTTATTAAAATTAATTTCCCAAAATTCTATAACTTCTTTACCTAACTAATATTTTCTTTCCAGGCGTAAATATGTCTTCAAAAATTCACTTTCTGCACTCACATTTGAGCTTTTTTCCGGAAAATCTTGGCGACGAAAGTGACGAACATGGCGAAAGGTTTCATCAGCAAATGAAACTAATGGAGAATCGATATCAATGATTCTGGGACGTCGCAATGATGGGTGATTACTGCTGGTTTCTCATAATAGAAACCGATCCTAAACTGAATAAGCGTCAAAGTAGAACACATAATTATTTCGAATACATAGTAAAATCAAATTAAGATAAAGATTGTTAGAATATAAAAAACACATAAATAAATTTAAAAAAAAAGTTAAAAATATGGGTATTTTGCGCAACCTAGTTATTTTTATTTGGTCGCTTATAAGTTATGTAGTTTTGCATCGATTTTCTTAGATGATAGCTTATCTTTTTTCTGATTAAACGGAGCTTTACGCAAAGATAAAATATCTGGAAAAACTTGTGGTTTTGGAATGCTGCCCTCGCAAAAAGTAATTTTTTTCATATGTTGTCATAAAAAAAACAAAAATCTGAAATGATAAGCTAATATCTCGAAAACTATCTGGTTGAGCAAAAAAGAATGTATAATGAGTTTATAGCAAATTTTATCGCCTTTCCGATTCTGTAAAATTTTTTCCAATCTCTTTACCCGTTCGTGAGACATACGTAATTAAAGGGAGCCATTTTTTGGTTTTTCGAATAACGGTAAATTGCAAATATCTCAAAATCGGTACCATAGAATCAAAAATGAACTAGATTTTCGATATCAGGGGGTGGTTCTACATACGATTTTCATAACGGCGTCTCTGGTAAATTTTGGCCGTCGACCAGTGTTATTAGAATTCCGAAAATGTCAAATCAAAATCAAAGCCGAATTCCCTCAGAAAATTCCTATAGAATCTTCTATTATCAAATATAATACCACATATCCTTTATATATATGATCCAATGCAGAAAATATACATTAAACAGAGACGCGTTAGCTTTTCCATTGACAACTAGGTGGATATTGAGACTAAAATTTCACATGGTACAGCAAACAACGTTCTGAGCGCATATTATTACCAAATTCCGACTCTACTCGATCGACGATCATTTATGCATAGATGGTAGCGAAATGACGGGGTGAGACTGCAAAGTACGCTAAAGCTTTTGAAGCTTATAACATATATGATTCGTATAAGAAACCTAGCACAAAATATGTGTATCCAAGTGGAGCAAATACGGCATGTAGCGAATAGTTGGGAAGGATCTATTTGGTTTTTTTTAAAGAGGTTGCATAGTCCTAGGCCCCTGGGAACAATATCGTTTTAGTCACGCCAGAGTGGATGAACGTATTTGGAAGCAATTTGATACAGAGATAGACAGTAGTATGGAAGGTTCTACTGGGTACACTTTTTCGCAAAAGAGGGAGTAATGTCCGACACCCTTTGGCAATAGTCGGTAGTACTAAGTCTAGGGCTTTATAAAGACAAAAAAATTTTATAAATGTTTTCAAACAATTTGCTTCCCCCACGCATACTCTTGGAACAGTAATTAAATAATTTTATCTGTATTTGCTTATACAAAATAGGGGGTTAAATAGATAGCGTTCTTGCAACAGTGAGCTGTGGCGCAGTTCCCTTCCTCCCTAAGACTATTAGTCCTAAACCAATGAAGTCAAAGCGTTTTCTCTTCCAACCTCCTCGAACGTTTTCATAAATCGCCGTAATTCTAAATCTGTCCACCAATAATATTTGTTACACGGGTCACATTCATAGTGGTCTAACAATTTGTTCCAATAACAAGGCCCTGCTGTCAGTTTTCATAGCAGCTACGGCATGGATTCGTGATCATTTCGGAATCCATTTTAGATATTTTTTGGCCATTTTATGGCTGTTTTTGATCTCTGCGTGCATTTGCTGATAGTTTTTGAATAGATTTGAAATCATTTCAGGCATCTTTAGGGATGGATTTGATACTTTGGTGGCCGTTACGGGACCATGCTCGGAATCACTCCGAGACTTTTTCTACAATTTTTCGAGATTATTTCGGGACCTATTAGAGATTGTGTCGAAAATTCTTTTGCGAATATTTTCAGAATATGTAAATATGTTTTTCGAAGCTGTTTCAAGGTTTTTTAAAGCGTATTTCGGTATATGTGAGGGGTATCTTTTTGGGACTGTTTCCTGTCCGTTTATTTGTTTGTTTCGTAATAATATCGTTTAGCTTATTTCAAGACAACTTTTTGTGAGAATAAAATTGGAAAATTTGCTGCGGTTCATTTTGGAACTATCTCCGGATCATTTGGAGACGGTTTTCGGAACTTTTTGTGAAGAATAGGAATCATTTCAAAAATATGGGTTCGAACGCAGCAACTTGGTATAATCTTAAAAGAAATTATCCTAAGTACTATCCTTCTATACTATTAGCAGATATACATATGCCAAGTTTAAACTGAGTCACAAAAGAAAATTTTCAAAGTTCCCCACATCCAAACAAACATAATTTCTCTATTATAAAATATCTTTTATGCCTCATATAGATTTTTATCTAAACAATTTGGATAATAGTGTAGTTTTCGTGTCCGTTTCGCGATTATTTATATCGTCATTTTGGCGATATTTCAAGACTATTCTGGAAGCCTTTCATATATGGGTAATTTCAGGTTAACCTATGGACTACCTCACAATTACGGTCATTTTTAGGACTCTCCCGGAAATTTTCAGGGCCCTATTCGGGGTACACCGCAATGATTTGTGTTATATTTTCTTCGTGCGGAAGAGTTTAATTATATTATTATTTTTCAAGTTTTGATAAAAGAGAAAAAAGTTCATACAATTAGCTAATTTTTGCATTATTCTATAATCTGTGGACTATCTCACAATTGCGGTCATTTTTAGGACTCTCTCGGAACTTTTTCAGGGCCCTATTCGGGATATATCGCAAAGATTTTGTGTTATATTTTCTTCGAGCGGAAGAGTATTTATATTATTGTTTATATTCAAGTTTTGGTAAAAGAGAAAAAATTCATAGAATTAGCTAATTTTTGCATTATTCTAAAATCCCCAACTTCTTCCCACACTACCTTTCCACCATTTTACCACTTAGTTCAAATGAAGCCACTAAAGTTTGTACAAATCGCCTTATCAGCCATAATTGTTTTGATTTCACAGCTTTCTTTGCATTACTTATCATCACTTAGTTTTCTTGTATAGCTTCACTTTGCTATTGCTCTTCAGTTTCACCCACAATAGAAGATAAATTAATGCTAAGCGCTGATGAATCAACAAACTAACTACAATCACACAAAAACTTGCATACAATCGATAAAAGCTCAAAGAATATATGCACAACTATTGATGGTGGTAATAGTTGTTGTAAAGAGGAAAAAAGTAATTGTGCTTGAATATTGTAGAAATACAGCCAATTACACACTTCCAAAAGAACTTTCGTATTCTAGTTTTAGTAAGCACAATTTTCTCCCCACACATGTTTCATTTATACAAATTTGTTGATTGCAAAAGGGAAATTTGAAAGAACTTTTTCTGAAAAAAAGGAAATTCAATGCGCTTTTTGTAAAAGGCAATTCCTGGCTAAAATGTGTTGGCACATAAAAACAAATACTTTTATATACGTTTAAGTATAATTTTGATACATACCATTTACTTATATTTGCGTATTGGGGTAGTCCATAAAAATTAAATAAGAGGGAACGGGACTTTCCCACTTTCCTGAATGGAGCCGCCCAATAATGTGTAGAAGAAATTTCAAAAATCTGGCCTTCGATTGTATGGGATATATATTATATATATGACCGATCTTGGCGGCCACCGTGGTGTGATGGTAGCGTGCTCCGCCTATCGCACCGTATGCCCTGGGTTCAACTCCCGGGCAAAGCAACATCAAACATTTTAGAAATAAGATTTTTCAATTAGAAGAAAATTTTTCTAAGCGGGGTCGCCCCTCGGCAGTGTCTGGCAAGCGCTCCGATTGTATTTCTGCTATGAAAAGCTCTCAGTGAAAACTCATCTGCCATGCAGATGCCGTTCGGAGTCGGCATAAAACATGTAGGTCCAGTCCGGCCAATTTGTAGGGATAAATCAAGAGGAGCACGACGCAAATTGGAAGAGAAGCTCGGCCTTAGATCTCTTCGGAGGTTATCGCGCCTTACATTTATTTTTATTTTTATTTTATGACCGATCTTGACGATATGTTCGGACAATAACATATGACATATGTACATATAAGCATCTTGTGAAGTTTCAAGCTTCCAGCTGTGGAAGAAATTGAGAAAAGTCTCTCATCTGAAGATTCGGTTGTACCGGATATATAATATATATTTGACCGATCTTAATGATTTCTTAGGCAATAATATATGCCGTGTTTGTGAGCATCTTAAAAAAATTTCAAGTTGGCTGCGGTTGAAATAAGGAATAAATGGCGTTAAACCTGAACATTCGGTTGTGATATGTATAATATATGTTTATGACCGATCTTGATAATTTTTTCAGACAAAAATGTTTGCCTTGTGTCTATATATCCTACGAGATTTCAATCTTCTAATAATATGAGAAATAAATGACAAAATGCCCCTTTTCGACAAATCGAATCGGTTGTATGGGTGATATCTGCTATCAGACCACTGATCCGGTCGGTTCCGACAAATTACTTATTGGACAACCAGGTTTGCCCACTTACAAGATTTCATCAAGATATCTCAAATAGTGAGGTTCTAGTTTTCCTTTAAGCAGGGTCCCAAATTCGCAGAGAACATTATTTTTGAAGCGCTATAATTCTTGGCACATTGACTTAATTAATTAAATAAAATGTATAGGTGCATATCAGGGTGGGTCAAATTTATTTTTGAAAAGGCACATCCAGTTTCTGAATCTATGGGTCATACTGAGTAATATTGCCCATGGGACCATAGGTCTGAAATGAATTTCGAGCCTCCCTAATTTTGTTAAAAAATATTTATTTTTAGACATTTTTGTTATTAATTTTGCTAGAAAATATTTTGGACTATTTAAAAATTTAATTTGCAATATGGAAAAGTAAAATATTCCTTACTATAGGGCACTTTCCTACTATATTTCGCATTTTATCGCTTCCTTTTGGGGGAAATCGACGAATTTGTTGCAAAAATCGACGAATATTTTACTCTTTCACATTGCAAATTCAATTTTTAAATAGCCCGAAATATTTTCTAACACATAAATAATAAAAAAAAAAAAAAAATATTTTCTAACAAAATTAGGGAGGCTCGAAATTCATTTCAGACCTATGGTCCCATGGAAAATATAACTCAGTATGACCCATAGATTCAGAACCTGAAGTTTTTTTCCCCATACAATTTGACCCGCCCTAGCGTATATGGGCTGGGGTATATGGAATTGTAGGAAGGTGGTTAGTGCTAAATCCTTCCCCTTAGATCTGGGATTCACGCAATTGGACAAAAGCGAGCAGTGTCATAGCTCATTCCATTCTGCCCTGCAAATAGTTTCTTAAATACCTCTGAGCCTGTTGGACTTCGGGTAATGGTTATGCACTCACGAGGTTGGCGTCCTGGCCAGTGTCACCAGCCTCTCACAAGGATCCTCTTGACGATTGCCGGGTAAATAACTATGGCTCGGGGCCCAAATGTTCATATTTTTAAAATAGTTAGACACAACCGCAAGTGGGGTCAGGCATTTCCATACCACGCTCGATCGCACCACAGTTGAACCTAGGGCTTTAATAGCCGCTTGGTTTTCAGAGTAGATATTGAGTTCTTAATAACGACAACTTCGGCTTGGAAGACGATACAATGATTGGTCAACATAATTTTGCGAATTAAATCGAGCTCCTACCAGAAAACATTCCCGTTCATTTTCGCCACCTGTTATCCAGGAATACCTAAGAAACAATGTTTGAATTGTTTACCGAATCATTTTCGGGTATATATTGTCCATTGCATGGCTACCTCGGGATCATTTTGGCTTTATATGAGGGGCACTTTGGAATAATTGGTATGGGATTTTCAAAAAAAAAAAAAAAAAAAAAAAAATCAGTAAATATAATTGAAATACGTAAACAATTTAAGTACGGTATTCTAGGTCAACTTTGTACCAACTGTAATTACCTATATAATAAAGTGTAAATATATAACTCTTTAGTGCAGCTTTATTTTCGCTTCTATTGCCTGGCTTTGCTTCCGACTAAGCCCTTCTATTGCTTCCAAGAGCCAATCTCCACTCACCATTTCAATGTCTTTATTAAAGCGCTGGCGTGCAGCTGCTGTGTAAGGAAACCATACAGGAGTAATGTTTGTCCTTTCGCAAAGATAAGGGAATGAAATTTTACTATCATTCGACACAAATTAAAATAAAAAAATGTTTAAAAACTTAAGTTACTACGTTGGAGAAGCACAAAACTTTGTCTACTTTTGATGAAAACCAAATATAACAACAGAGCCAAACGACCACAGCATGCACTAACCCATTCGTATACATGCACACATACACATAAAAACGCTTGCATCTAAACCACACTTTCACATATGTGTAGGTGTTTTAATTACACTGTGTTGGCTGTTGTGCAACAAATGTTCATGTCGTTATTGGTTGCCATAATAACAAAAGTACGTCTTACAACAACAAAAACAATAATAAAAAGACATAGACGAAAATAACCATAAGAAGCGGTTTGGTAACAAGAGCAACAAGAATAACAGCAATTAATCATAACGACTTTTTAATCCTTCATTTGTCGACACTAACACCAAAACAAGAGCCAAAGAGTTGTTGGTCAGAAGTCAGTTAGGATATTTACGTACAAATAATAAAAGCGACAGGAGGTGGCTACTGGAATTAGTTGTAAACTGTTGCAATAACAAAACAACAGAGTTGTAACATTTAACTGTTGCACCGTAACCCGAGCAGTCAAGATAAGGAGGATAATTAATTATAAGAGTTGTGTTTTAGGTCCGTGCGCAGTTTTGCTCGCCCTTAGATGATATAATCGTGTTATTGTTTTAAATTCTCATTAAACGATGACTTGCTTAATAGAAAAATATTAACAAAATGGTTTAGCTGAATTAAGAAATACATTTTACTGGTTTCAACCAAGTATGTCTTATACCAAGTTGCCATCTATTTGACATTTTTGTTTTTTAAATAATACGGTAGTTGGTATGAGTATCAAACGAAAGCTCTTTTAATTGGATAAAAATAGATGTATTTTTAGATAGGGATACCACATGTGGTTGCCACCTAACCTTAGTATATATTTTCCTTTGTAAATCCAACGCTATCTCGGAAACGACTTAACATATTTAGATGAAGTTTGGTACATAGATGTTTTTTTTTTATTCTTAGGATTTCTGCCTAGTTGTTGCCACTAAGATTTTTTTGCGAGGCTACCCCTTCCTGATTTTTTTTTAACTTTATGATATACGCCGGAATGGATATTAAACGAACGCTATTTTATTCAGTAATTAAATTAAATCATTTTTAGATAGGGCTGCCAACTGAAGTTGTTACCTAACATCACGGCCGAGTTTTTAAACTCTTTATAGCTATTGGAGGTGCCTTCGCACAAATTGCAAGTAAAAGTGGGGTTGCCAGTATTACAACGTAAGTAGTTTTCTTATGAAATACTAGAAAACGCATACAACTGCTCTTTTTCCACAACATAAAATAATGACTGATGGCTTATGTAAATGTCAATGTAAACAAAACAAGATTTCCTTTCACGCTTGCAAGGAGTTGCTTAACCGCAATATACAGCTTTATAGCAACTCAGCTTCTCTAATACTTTTGCCGTTTCTTCGTAAAAAATACGAAATCACGCGCACCCTTATTAAGCAGGCGAGGATATCGCAACGTCGGGTTCCTTACAAAAAGAGGTAGTAAGTGGAGGTGCAAAGCCTTCAAAATTCGATCTAGTTTTATAAAGTCCTTCCCGCGATATCTGCGCTAGTTTTCTTAACTTATCAGATTTCATCCGTCAATAGAATATTATAGAATTAGTACACTTAATTCCAAAAAAAAAAAAATTAGTATAGAGTATTAATCGCCAATCGGGTGTTTGAAGTGCTGTTTGATCATATATTTGGGAAATTTATGCTCCAAGATGTAACGTTTGCCGACGGGTATGGATTCAACGACACCGGTTTTTAACGTGCTTTGCCCCATTCAATTGTTGCCAGCAATCCCATATTGTCATAAAAATCCATCTCTTTGAACATGCAGGACATATGTTTCGTATTTTTTTGTTGATTCTGTATAGGTTAGATTGTCAAAGTCCGTCTTTGTAGGAATTACATTTTATTCCATCGCATGAATTCTGGTCAGATATATTATCATATTTTACTTACTAAAATCGAATAAACTGATATGGATTATACATGAAATACAAATATCATCATTTAAAATTTTTGTTTATTTATTTAATGCGAAAAAAACAAAAACAGTTCCACTTCTTCAATTTTCCACAAAGCTTAGATAACATATTTCTTAGGGTGAAAAATAATTTATTTTCAGGCTATTATTAATTATTTTGACTTATAAAAGAAATATTTTCTAAGATAAAAATTCATAGGTTTATAAAATCAGTCAGACACAGCTTTGGCACACGTCAATATTATGCTCACGGCAAATAACTTTTTTGCATTTAATGCACATTGCATTTACTTTGCGCCTTATTTTTGAGGGACAGTATGTGCAGTAAGTTCACTTTTTTGGTTCAGGCTCTTCAGCAGCATCATCTTCGGATGAACGAACAGTTCCTTTTGGTAACATATTAGTTATACTTTCCCGCAAGTAGCTCCTCAAAGTAGGTTGTTCTAATCTCTTACGCGTATATGGCATGTAAGTTCCGTGCTTCGGTTTTTCATGAAGCTCTTGCGGCTTAAAACCTTATCCCCATTGCTGCTGTTATTGTGGGAATATATAATATACGCATTAATGCACGCAATATTAATCATCGCGTAGAAAACAGCCATTGGCCATCTGTTCGTCTTCCTACTACAGGACATCACTGCACACATTTGATCAAGGATATCTACTCCGCCCTTGTTTTGATTATAATACATAATCATTTCAGGCTTTCCAGTAGTTTCAATGGCATGGGCGTCTTCATCGCAAAATGATAAGAAGTAAATAATTTTAGCAGGCTTAGGTTTATAAGAGACCAGTGTAAGAGGTCCGTCAAAACAAAACATTGATATTCCCACTGGCATAGAGCGACTGTTTTTCCTCTCTTCTGGAATTTCGCGTTTGTTTGAATGGACCGTTCCTACCATAGTAAGCTGGTAAGGTTCCTGAAGCAAGTTCTCTGTCAATGGGATTGAAGTGAACCAATTGTCGCATGTTGTACAACGGAAACTGCCATGAACGGGCTTGGACAACTCCTTCACGTAATATTCGGCAATTGGAGTTCCATTGGTTTAAGTGCCTTTTGCCAAATAAGGCATTCTATTTATCATGTATTTTGTACCACTGATACACATCATTACAATTTTTATTCCATATTTTCTTGGCTTATTTGGAATATACATCCTAAATGGACAGCGGCCGCGAAAGCCAATTAATTGCTCATCTATAGTTAAGTGAGCTCCCGGAGTATAATTAGCGATACATTGGTTTACAAAAATATCCCATGTTTTCCTAACAGGAGTAAATACATCACTTTCTCGTAAATTGGGACGTAAACTTTTATCATCCATTCAGAGGCATCTTATCAAAAAATCAAACCTTTCACGACTCATCACAGACACATACACCATTGACGAAGACTTGTCAAATAACTCATCTGTAGACATGCAGTTATACTTTCTTACTGCTGTCATCACTAGAATCCCATTCAAGGCACGAATTTCAGTTTCGTTTGTATCGCGAAATGTAGCACCAGTCATAGATATGCTTCGTTTTAAATTTATCTCGGCATTAGTTCACTTCACCATTTCGGTTATTTTTTCTGCCGTGAAAAAACTATTGAAACATAAAAGAGGATCATATAGATTACGACAAACTCGTTGGAGGCCTCTTCGGGATCTAATAATATTCATTGCTGGCACTCGGCCACGCCTAGTTGGTTTCGAAGTGGACCAGCAATGTGTATTCTTCCCTCTTATATTTCTCTGCTGAAAAGTAATTATTCGCTGAGAAGCTGGTTGTTCGACACTTTCTCCGTTGTCGGTAGCTGGTTGTACAATACGGTCTCCATTGCCGGTAGGTGTCGAAAGTTCTCTCTCTTCGTCTTCGGAAGTCTCCTCTGCGTCACTATGCACGTCATCTTTGCTCTCATGGATTTCTACCTCGCTATCCGGTTCCTCACAGGACATGTCATCATCGGTTTCTAAAAGAGTGGCCAGGATACGGTCTCCGTCAAATTTCCGACGCGCCATCGTGTTTTCAGTCAGAATATCAACAAATATAAAACTATATAAATTTAAAATACAAAATATGATATAAAACACCGAAATAATATGTAGAACTGTGGAGATCAAATTAAACAAAGAAGTCAATTTTCGTAAAAATAAAATTCTTCAAAGTCTCGTAAAAGATAATCATGCCTCAATTTGACTCACCGTAACGTTATAACCCAAATTGGTGATACTTACAGCAGCAACGTGTGTGCCGCACGAAAGGCCTGAGACAAACAAAGCGAACAGGAGCGAACTGCTGCTATTTACAGAGAAAAAGCTATTTTTCGAAAGGGCATGCGTAAACTTTACGCATAGTATTTTTCTATGGTTAAGTGATATAATATTTTGTTTATATTGTAACGAATTTTCTGCAAATCCTCTTATTTGCAATCCTCTGCTAAGATCGAATTACTAAACTGTTGAATAAATAACTCCAATATTGAATAATGGAAAAATGGCCTTTATTAAAGTACTTCACAATAACACTTATACTTTGCTGCTCGCTGGCTTAATAACCAAACTGATTGATAACTCAAATTAAACTCTACTACTGGCCGCCAGATCGCATGCTTAATCAATAACTGATTGAGTGCTCAACTCAAACTGAATTACAGCGCCTCTACATCTGTCGCCTTTTATACTCTTTGGTTTTCTCGTTCGCATCTTCTAGACGCTTCCAGAATCTACTAGTCCAGTAGCTCTCAAACTTCTCAGCTGTAACTACAATTGCACAATTTTATAGTTTTTCTCATTGCATACTTATAGGAGTATCTCAGATATATGCATGTGTTTGTGCATTGACTCTCTGCTGTTCGTACACGTACATGGTACATATATGTAGACGCAGTTATTGTTTCGTTTATGTAGATACATGATGATTGAATTATTGATGTGCATTCACGTCACTGCTTAGCATCGCTTAGAGCTGGCAGCACTCCTTAGTTTTGCTAATATTCGTAACAATATTATAGTCTATATTTAATTTTCAGTTTGAATTCATCTTTAGAGACAGTTGATTCTTTGATTTGCCATTGTAAACTTTATGTTGTTGTTTTTGTTGTACCGATAAAGACACCGCCGAAGTTTTCGGGACTGTTATCGATGTTGATGGTCCTTTAGGGGATTAAGATCCGGTTCGTTCCGCCAACAAGCAGTATTAATTTACATGCTCCACCATCTTGGGAACATTGTACGGTGTATATTGTAAATTGGATGATGTGACACCCTGTATGAAAACATTTGTGTATACCGACGTTATTGCATACATATGTAATTTATTTTTTGTCTTCAATTAATTTCACATTTTACGAGAATGTCCACCGTGTCGTATACTTAATTTTTTAACATTAATGGAGTCTTTTTAATTTACCAACAAATTGTAAAACAGCTGTATTGCTGTTGCAGACATACGTATGTACATAAACACATATATAAATAATGTTGTCAATTGTATGCTTAACAACAATAACAAAAGCAACATGGCATCACAACACATGTGACATATTGTTGACTCTCATTCTTCACGCCCAATGACAAAATAATTTTTATTAAATTTCACAGCTGTTGTAAAGAAATTCATACTGTAGGCTTGCGAACAAAAAAAATTTTAATTAATGAATTTTTAATTTATAAAATGAAGTGACATGACGGCAACGCACCTACATATATAAGTGAGTATATAATTAATTTATTCAATTTAAGTGAAAGCATTGGGTGAATTAAAAGTATGCACAAAGATTATGCAAAACGATCTTTGAAGACTTCATTTGTTGAAAATTTTAATAGCAAGAAATGCAGTTAATATGCTTTACGGAGAAAACCTCCCAATCACAAGAGTATAATATTAATGTCATAAAATTAGGGAAGTTTACACTTAATAGACTTTGGCGTACAATGTTCGCTAAAATCGACTTTAAATTGAGTATAAAATGTTGCGTGTATAGAGCCAAAGGCACTTTGGCGTTGACCGAATGCTGGTTTGAGGGATTTAATTACCCTTAAATTCTTTACATATCTTAGGTGAAGCCAATATTGTAATATGCTTTGGTAATATTGATCGTCGAGTTTCTGTTGCATGCGATTTTTTAAAGAGATTTTCTTTTATAAGTTGATTCAGAAGCACTACTCTGAATGTGCCACTAGTAATCAGCTAATATATTTGCATTCCAGAATCTTTGGTATCGCTCTTAATTGCGTGAAGATCCTGGCGAGAATGCTCGCCCTGCTGTTGTCTGAGATCGTCTGAATTTTCAGGAAAACGGTCCATACATCTATGAAGAAAGTAAGTCTTCATACTCATGTTTACACCCCAATGTTAAAAGTGTAGCACCAGTTGGTGCATGTGCTCAGAGGAGTTAGGTAACTTCCTGTTTACTAAAATGTTTTTTTCCAACCCAAAGCAACTCGTCCCATGCAGATTTTTAGGTGTTTTCATGCGGCTTGTGAGCTCTGGATCACGAATTAATTTAATAATCTGCAAGTCATCGAAAATCCCAGCTGTCACCATTCCAGAACTAGATTTTGGAAATGATTTAGAAGTGTATTTGGAAAAGTTCGATGAAACCCAATTTGATATGCAGATTAAATAATATTTTACTTTAGCAGTCAGTAGGTTGGGATAAATCCACTAAGAGTCGTTTCTATGGTGTATTCCTGTTATATACAGTAACAGTCGTTGTGATGGTCCGAAGGGTCGCGCCATATCAGACGAGTTTAGTACTTGAAATGACTCAACACAAATTTAAAGGTATCCCTGCACGCGTAATAAGCTCGTTTCGCTAGACCTGCTAGATTTAAACGAAATTCCTTGATCATATACGAGCCAAAAATAAAACCACGTTATCTCTAAAGATCTTACCAAAGGATCCTTTCTCCTTATACCAGCCGTATATAGATGGTCGGTACGTAATTTTTAACAAAAATCAATAAAGGGGGGGGGGTAAATAGTATTTAATGTTCCCTTAGATAGTATTGATATTTTCATTTATTTCGTATCAGCATTTTCAGATCGAATATCAAAATAAATTAATAAATTTGCTGTCCTTGCTTTGATTTCAATTAGCGCTGGAACTTTTGTCGACTGCGTCTTACTCCTTGTTATATAAAAATATAAACTTGATACCATAAATATGTAATGACGATCGCAGCAGGTTCTCTTGTGAGCACCGATCCTCAGTTGCTTTCCAAGCACTTAACATTGCTCCCCTACTGT
Source organism: Eurosta solidaginis (assembly GCF_040869045.1). NCBI lineage: Eukaryota > Metazoa > Arthropoda > Insecta > Diptera > Tephritidae > Eurosta > Eurosta solidaginis. The sequence continues at coordinate 11,607,069 of NC_090323.1, read as the reverse complement.
CACTTAGTGCCAGCTTTAATGATTTAAACGGTTGGCTTGGAAACACTCCCTCTCCAATCCCAAAGACAAAGCAGTCCTAGATGTTCTTTTCAAATGTACATTTTCTCCATCATTTATAATTCAGTATTGCTTGCAGTCACCTTCATTCTGACAACATATTTATTTTTATCTATATTTAATTATATACATAACGTTTAAAAAGTAACCTAACAGTGTTCACTATTGTCTGAATCTTGTAGTTTTATACAAAAATTAAGGGATGTAAAATAAGAAAATGATAAATTCAAAGCTATCAACCAACTTCTACTGTGGTGGTCGGAATCACGTCTGTCCCGACATCACCAAGAATAAAAGGCTGCATGTGTATGAACAACGTAGTGTGCTAATACTTATTTTACTAACTCTTTAAAATTGTTAGTATTTTAGTATTTTAATATAACTAAATATCGTTGCACATATAGTCTGCACGATATGATCAATCCATTATGAGAATGTCCTTTCAAGAACAATTATTTGTATATTTTGGTATATTGTTGGTAGTCTTACATACCAACTGCAAGGGTAATATAATCACCAATAAAATATTGCTAAATGGCTCTATTTGTCAGTATACTTACTGATGCATCCAGCTCTTGCACCTGCAACTTTCCTCCTACTTTCAAAAGTTATTATGCCATTTCATGGTCATGTAAGTTATAAAAATATCAACTTTAATAAATCGTCCCCACTTGCAATGCGCAATTATAAACTTATACAGATATACATGCATCAGTATGAGTTTATACAAGAAAATATGTGAGAAAGTAATAATGAACATAAAATGCATTACAATTATAAATAAATTTCTTACTAAACAAACTTCTCAAAAACACGAATTGCGTGAGAGACCAACAGCGAAAAGAGAACAATGCCTGGAAAGTTTTAGATACGAGGGACGTTTAAAAGATGCAAAAAAATGGGTATATATAAGACTGTTGTAATTTGCTCAAGTGTTTTTCTTAACATACGTGGGACTGATAACTTTTCGATAAGTTTTGGATAAAAAGTCTACAACTTTTCGACAAAAGTATCGATAGCACGGCGATAGAAAATTGGGTGCACACCGATACCAAATCGATCACTTTTTGATAGTAAGTCGATAACTTCTCATAACAATTCGATACATTTTTTTAAATGACCTATAATTTGTCGATAGTAGATTGATAACTTTTCGATAGCTCATCGATAGCAACTAAATTACTTTTTTGTAACATATCGACAACTTTTTGATTTGAAAAAATTATTTGTTTATTTATAAATGACCATTTTTCTAAAATAACTCGATATTTTTTTGATAAAAAAATCGATAGCTCGTCGACAAAACATCGAAAACTCATCGATTGCGTTTGTTATCGACGCACAAATTGCCCATATTATACCACAGTGTAGTGACCACACTTGCGGCTACATCCTAGATTCAACCACACCGTGAGCTAAGATGTTTAAGTGACCAAACTGAAAGACTTGGAAAGGTCGTGCTAAATCAAAAAAAAGCTACTATTGACAACCGAATGTGACAGCAAAAAAATGCGGAGACCTAAATATACTGAGTTGAAAAAAAGAAGGCGGAGGAAGACTTTGACTATTATTTTGCTTCCGATTGGTTTCATTTGTAGCGAAGCAGTAAAGACTGGCGTTAATTTGCATTGGCGGGTAAGCACCGTGTAGTGAGCTAGTGATACACACAGCTTACGCTATTGCCTTGTGGAGTAAATTTCGGGAGCCTTATGAGGTATATTAGCTATGATAGAGTATGAACTTATCTACCGTCTTGCATTGCACGCTGAAGTACCGTAATGTTACGTATGTAGTATACACGTTTCTCTTATAATGGAGAGATGTGCCAAACCAAGGCAAGTTCACGCATTCCTAAGCGATCAAAGGGGAGGGGGCGGTATGCAAGCAATCGATGTTCCACAGAAAAAGTTTCAAATCAACTTCATTGAAAGTTTTAAGTTTTCAACAATTTCAAGTGCATTTTCTATTACTACAATTGGAAAAGAAGTTGGACATACACACAAACATGTTTATACATATTTGTATCTATAAAAGGTTATTTTTATGCACTTATAACTTATTTACACTTTATATTTCACTTCTTCTAGAACTTTATGTCATGCGTGTGTCGTAGCAATTTGTTAAAAGTTATTGCAGCACTTTAAGTTTGGAAGCATATAAAAATTGCTAACATGCAGCTACAATTGGGAATTTATAAAGGACAATGATACGTAGGACATGCAATTTTAGTAAAATAAATTGTGATTTGTAATGATAATATCCTTGAACTGTTGTATATTTTCGAAGTTTTGGGTTAGAATTATTTCGGGTACCAGCTGGTCAAATATTAGTTTGCTCACTAGAATAAAAAGCTGTAAGCATTTTATAATTATAGAGCTTTTGCATCCATAACGGATATCCTGGATAAGATTTCTATGCAGAAAACATCAGAAATGGAAGATTTTCATACAACAATCACGATAAAAGGGACAACAATCTTCAAATGCTTCCTTGGGATGTTTGAAATTGGTTAAGGATTGAATTTATGCCACAGCAGAGGCAAATTTAACCAGAAACAATTATTTTGGCTTTTTAAGAAGAGCTTCGTCGGCTTTGAATCGGTAATCACTAATGAGTACATGTTATTGGTTTATTATCGGCTAATTATCAATAGCGAAACTATCTTCGAGTTATACGCTTCTTATTCGATTTCATATCAGATTTTTATCTATGGGTTACAGATATGTCATCGATTTTATATTTAAATTTTATAGGTGTATGCTTCATAACAAACCGATGAGTTGACTATAACAAACCGATTGCGGGACAATAACCAATTGGTAACACGCCAAAAAATAATCGATAATTTTTCGACAGCAAATTAATATTTATTTTTATAAAAAATTTATAACTTTTCAAAATCAGCCGATAACAAACAAGCACATCTGTAGTAAATCGATAAATTTTCATAGCTTGCAAACCAAATAACGATCACTTTTTGTTTTCATATCAATGACTTTTCTTTTAAAAATAGATATTTTTCGATGAAAAATCGATAACATCAAGATAAAAAACCGATAAGTTTTCGATAGCAATAATTCGCCGAAAAAATCGGTATCACACCAAATCGCTTAATTTTTTTATAACAAAACGATAAATTTTTAAAACATCGACTGTAACTCGATAACTTTTAATATCTTTAAAATAATATGTCGATAATCTTTTTGATTTACATGTGGATGTAAAAAAGCTTGCACTGATGACGATGTTGCAGAGCTATTTTCAGAGTTCTTTGGGTCCACCCACTCCTCAAGCGGTTTTCATTCCGGTCAATACCCGTATCGCTTAGATAACTCGAATTCCATTATGAATCCTGCTATTGATAATGATATTGTTCTTCAGAGTCTTCAATCTTTGAAGCCCATCTTTTCTCCGGGACCAGACTGTGTTCCTAGTTGCGTGCTTAGGTACTGCGCCGAAAACATGTATGAGCCTATTTTAAAATTATTTGAGCTATCTCTGGGATCTGCGTCATTCCCGCCACTTTGGAAATAGCTTTTTATTATACCCCTGCATGAAAAAGTAGTAGGTCAAAAGTTGAAAACTACAGGGGTATTGTTAAACTTTCAGCCATTCCTAAAGTCTTTGAATGGATTGTTAAGAGTCAACTCCAATATCAGTGTTCTACTCTTTTATCTCCATGCCAACGCGGTTTCAAAGGTCAACCACTACAAATTTGCTTCTATTCACATCTATAATTATGGAAGGATTTTTAGCGAACAAGCAAACGGATGTCATCTACACGGACTTCAAGAAAGCATTTGATACCGTCAACCATGAGTTACTTATTCATAAGCTTGATTTACTGGACTTTTCGTTTCACCTATTAATGTGGCTGAAAAGCTATTTTTCTAAAATAAATAAAATAAATGTAAGGCGCAATAACCTCCGAAGAGATCTAAGGCCGAGCTTCTCTTCCAATTTGCGTCATGCTCCACTTGATTTTCCCTACAAATTGGCCGGACGGGACCTACATGTTTTATGCCGATTCCTAACGGCATCTGCAAGGCAGATGAGTTTTCACTCAGAGCTTTTCATGGCAGAAATACACCCGGAGCGCTTGCCATACACTGCCGAGGGGCGACCCCACTTAGAAAAATTTTCTTTAAATTGAAAAACCTTATTTCTAAAATTTTGATGTTGTTTTGTCCGGGGTTTGAACCCAGGGCATACGGTGTGGTAGGTGGAGCACGCTACCATCACACCACGGTGGCCGCCACCGGACCCAAAAAGCCCTGTTCAAGTGCAATCTGTCGGAATCGTTCGGAGTTTCCTCCGGTGTACCCCAGGGACGACATTTACTTATTTTCCTTTCTTGTTTCACTTATCCTTATGTATCAACGACTAATTTTTCTGCCTTCATTAATTTTCACTAACTGATTTGTTGTGATATCACTCGCATCAGCTCTACCACGTTTATGTTTCCACGTTACGGTACACTGTGGTGATTAGACTTATGCTTATATTCTATATTTCTATATGTGGCATATCACATCCAAAAACTTCACCTACTCTTACGCTTTATTTAAGCTAGCATTCTTGATTACTCCATACGGAGACCAAATATGCTAACACGTGAAAACTTCAGTAAAAACATCTTGAATTTACTGCTGTTCAACAATGATAAGTTTTCATTAAAGCTAGAAATCTTACAAAGCAAATAAAACACACATGCCGAAGCCGGTAGTGGTATATCAATACAAATGTTCCCACATACTTCCATTGACCGCAAACACTTATATACTTACATATGTACATATAAGTAGGTAAATTCCTTTGTTGTGCAAGAATGATAAATGTTAAGGAATTAAATTAATGAACGATAAGCCAACATTGAAATCAATACCAAACCAAGGAACATAAGTTACATGTGTACATAAAAAGGCCAATAACAGTAAAGGTTTTATAGCGAGCGAGGCGTACTCTAATTGATACGAAACGATTACTTTAAAAGACATTCATTTTAGGAATTAGCAAGGGATGTCGGGGTCGAATAGTGACAAATCTGTGTACTCAACAATGAAGCATGGGTTACACTGTTGGGATGCTTTAGTATTGAATGCTCGCTTGTATTGTTGTAGTAGATGCAGTTCTACTTTGCTTCACTAACACTTGGTTTCTCTTTTGTTTATCTATAGGATTTCTATGTTTGTGTTTACTCCTAAGGCAAATCACTACTTCTGATAGTTTTCTAAACTACGAAGAGCGTAAACATACATCCAAATTCAGGTGGCAGAGAGAGCCACTTCTCTACTCAAATAGTGGAATGAAATGATACAGAAAACAGAAAACATTAAGGAAAGTGGAGTAAAAGAAACCAACAACCGTATAACAAAAGTGAAGATCTGTGAAAGTAGAAACAGATAAATGAATTGCAAGAATGTTGATAAATGTCAACTGAAAAGTCTAAGTTCGATTTGGATTCTTTGATATATGCCAAGCTGTGAATCTAGTAGAAATAAGTATTCTTAGAAATGGACTAATTCTCCTAACACATAGTCAGCTTTTATATGTATATACTATTCACCATGACAGAAAGTAAACAATTTGTCAAAACATTATTTGAAGTTATCCAGAATTTGCTATGTTGGGGATGCCCGAGATGGTGGTAGTAACAAATGTGCAACTTGAGAAAACTTGAACTTGCTACCGCCCGATGAGACTCAGGATGATGAAAATGTAATTTTGTATATATCTTTCGAGCAGATGGCACCTAGAGCCAAACAAGAAATGTAAGGCCCACATATGAGGTTCAGCTGACAATGCCTGTCCGCTAAGATGTGCTGTTAGAAGCGAGAATTCGTCTTGGAGGTGGTCTTGCTAAGTGATGACGACACGGAAAAAGTATAAATGAGGCATGAGTACAAAGTACTTGTGAAGTTCGATGTGTAAAGTTCTAGCCGTACTTTTAGAAAACTAATGCTTTAATTAAAAATAAAGCTCACGCAGGGGTTGAAGTCAGACTTCAACGGAGAAGATTTATATGAATCAAATTAATTCGGGCTAATTGAAATTAGCTTTGTCGGCTTTTTATCGGTAATAACTGATACCGACAAGTTATTGTTAATGTTCCGCCCATAAATCAAAGCGAAGTTGTCACTGCTGGTTTCTTCTCGACTTGTTATCGACCTTTATAAGGTGTCCTCGAATTTATATTACAGTTTTATCATTATATGTTTTATAAAAAACCGGTGAGCTGTGGATAACCAATATATAACTTTCCGATAACACATCGTTATGTTATGTTTTACAAATCGATAAACTCTTGACATAGCCGATAACAAATAGATAACTTTTCTACAAAAATCGATACCTCTTAAAAAAAGTTCGATAACACGCCGAAAACAAATTGGTAACACTTTTCGATAATAGTTCGATTGCGTTTTGTGATCCATCGATAACTTTTCGATAAACAATCTACAATTTTACGATAAAATGTCGATAAAACAACACACTAATAATCGCTCCTCGCCTTTAGATTTATTTCCAATGAGGCTTCCTTAAATTGAGTATACGGGTAGACGGAATTATGGACGTAGAGTCCGTATCCAAAGAGAAGTTTACTTTAAATCTCGAAGAAACTAGGTATAAAACAAAAACCAAAAAATAAAAAAACGTTTGCCTTTTCTATCCATGGCTGTGTTACAGCATCTTCGTCCCTTTGGCCACAGTTCCTGTAAATGACACAAGTTCAAATGAACGGATCTGTTTTTAATTGTCTGGCCAAATGCAATTAATCTGACTCGTGTTTAAGTTTGTGTCTCGCTCCACATTTAAATGACTGTCTGTATATGTATAAGAGAACATGTGTTTGTGTATTTAATTATTACTTTTGTCAGCATGTCCTCTGGTTGCAATTGTGGTTGCTTTCGCATTAAGCCTGCAGCAACCAATTTAAAAAAAAAAAAACAGACACAAAAAAAAAAAAAAAATAAAGAAATTCACAACATCAACTAACGCACCTGCATTTCCTTGTATCGATGTGTGTAAGTATGAGCCAGCCCTTTAGGAAATAGCGGTGTTTAGAAATTCTGTACACAGAAATTTCCCCAGGGATATTTGAAATTATTTACCACTACAATCAAATGCTTTATTGATGAAATCTCTGTGTGGTTGTGAATATATAGCGAATATATAGTTGAACGGCTTTTTGGTAAAGCAAAAACAAATTGATTGATTAAATCGGAGATGTGAAAAGTAAATCTTAGAATATGTTGAGGAAAAAAGAAAATTTCTGTTATGAATAAGTACACAGTACAACAACATTAGAACTCTTTCTTGCAAAACTGCTACCACGGTATTCCTTAGAAATACACTTCTTCAGAAAACACACTCCCATAGTCCAGCATGTCTGAATTTTATTTACACTCGAAGATTAAGAGGGCCCTTGGCTCAAGTTGTAAAAAATTTGTAAGAGCTAAAACTTCAACGTCCTAGAATATATTGCTTCCTTCACCATCCTTAACATTTTGTACATAGACTTCAACCTTCCACCATTAGTCCTTCCGTATTTTTTTATTCCAAAGTGAAAGTGCCTAGTAAATCTTAAGCAGCATGTTGCATAAACATGTAGCAACTTTATGATGCCGTCGAAAAAATTGTGAAAAAGTAGCGAAGGGAGAAATTGTGGAGCTTCCAAGTTTAATGTGTGATGTTACCTATTTCAAAAGGATCAAATCTCTTTGGGAGAGAAAAATTCTCCAGAAGATTTATAGTTCTGTCCGCGATTTCGACTGCAACTGCCGCGGGAGGTAAAATGATGAGCTTTATAAGTTGTATGCAGATATGAACATAGTGCAGCGAATAACCCCGCTAGTTAGGTCATGTAATGCGAATGGACGATACGCTCCAGAAAGTATTTCCTTTGACATTGCAGTTTGGAATCAAAAAAAGGGAAAGACTTCTACTGACTTGGAGCAGCAAGTGGAGGAAGGCTTCACCTCCCGTGGTTTTCCCAATTGGCGTTAGTTATCGCGAAACAAGGATAATTGGCGCGACTTGTTATGAAACAACTAAAATCGCTAAGTCTGTAAAGCGTAAATTAATGCTATTGATGAATATTTCCTGAAGTTTCAAAACACAAACTCTGCAGGGTTCTGTAAACATGACCAAAAGAAGACCATGTTATCAGTTAATCTTTTAAATACAAAAGAGAATTAAACTAGACGAGCTGGACTATAAGTTTCTTCAAAAAAATTGATCTACATCACACAGAAGAATCTCATGTGTACTTTGATGCAAGATTGCTGTTGAACAATATTATTATTATTACTTTATAATATGTTGAGTTATGTTATGTTGTGTTATGGTATGCGATGTAATGCTGTGTTATTTTATGTCATGTTATTATATGTTATGTCGGGTTGTGTTATGTGATAATATGCTATGTTTAACTGATGTATTTTTATGTCACGTTATGTTATTTGATGTTATGTGATGCATTTTTATGCTATATTATGTCATGCTATACATAAATATGTATATGTTTATTGATTTATGTATATCCATATAAAATAATTGCGGCCGCCGTGTTGTGGTGGTAGCGTGCTCCGCCTACCATACCAAAGTCTTAGGTTTAAGCCACGGACAAAGTAATATCGAAAATTTAGAAAAAAGTGCTTCAATTAGAAACAAGTTTTTCTAAGCAGTGATTTGGCAAATCCTCCGAGTATATTTCTGCAAAATATTAATCTGCTTTGCAGATGCCGTACGGAGTCGGCATACAACATGTATGTCCAGTAGTAGGGTGGCCCTTATTTTCCAAAGTGTTCCGATTCTCGATGTCACCCTAGAAATATGCGAATAGCCTAAAAACTAGAATATAAAAAGTTTTGTGTGAATCGAAAAAGGGTTAGAAGTGGCGCAAAGAGCTTGAAATCCTGAAAAATTACGAATTTTTACAATTTCTTAAATTTGGGCAACCCTACTTCATTTGTTAGGGGAGAAATGTAATTTATCGTGTCATTAGTAAGTTCTAGAGATATTTGACTTTCAAGTAAATCTAAAACAGCAAAAATTGGGCAAAAAATAATAAAGTTATAAAATAAATTATTCCTTAAACACGGTGTCATTACTTCAAGAATGTGTATACGAAAATGAGTTTGTTTAAAATTTGTTTCATTATAAACTTTTTTGAAAATACATTTTTAAAACATATACATATATCTCGTGAAACTTTAGCTGACACATACATATATAATATGATATTATTTCCTGGGATCTAATTAATGATGATTTATTATGTGATTCAAATTGTTTTTTGTAATCAGTTACAATTTGTTCTTCATTTGTAAGTATTCTATTATATTCTTCCATAAGCTTTACTCCCCGTTCTGCTGTATCGTTAACTACTTTTATATTTATAACAGTATCCTTAGCTTTTTTATAGCTTTCTGTATTCCCCAGTATTGTGGATCTACCTCCAGAAATTGAGATGATGTCCCAAACCGACCAATAAAATCAATTGTATTTCCTGTTACAAAATCGTGTAGATCTTTTTCTATGAGTTTATTGCTTTCACTTGGCCTTAAGTGTAACCTCTTTAAATTTTCTGTTTCCTCGTCGCAGTTGTCTATGCTTTTGAATTTTTCCACAATCCTTTTCTTCATGGTACAAGGGACGTCATCATCGAACAATGCCAATGCAATACATTCTTCAGACAGGTACCATAGGTGGTGACAACAATTTTTTATTGCAATGTCATATATTTTTTTAATAGCATTTCTGCATTTATCAATTTCTTTAAAAAAAGATAAGTCTTGAAGAGGTGCTCCATAAGGGTTAATACAGTTAAACCAAAGCTTAAGATAGAATTGTATAATAAACGCGCATATACTTGCTATCGCATTCTCTTCATACTCTTTTAGTTTAAACTGTTCACGAAATAAATAGATTTTTAAGCAATACAATGCCTTAGACATCTGCCGAGCATGATGAGTGGGCCCTGGTACACAAAGCTTTATGCCATCACTTACTCCTAGACATATAGGCGTTAATTCCAATAATTCCCTATAGTCATCTCTTACTATTTTCTTTTTCAACTCTTCCTTCTTTGCTATCGCTTAAAAGTAATTTCAATTCGTTATTTTGTAGCAAATCTTTAAAACTATTTTTGTCGATGTTTTTCCAATTTTCTTAAAATCACCGAAATAACTTGACCTCCTTACTAGTATTTACTGGAAAATAACATTCGAACACCCCTCTCAGCAAAACTTCATAAATATGATGATTACAAGGTAGATCAAGTTTTTTTTTCTAATAACGTTGCAGCTCCTTTTATAACGCCTGTGTTAACCGATGTCGTACCGAAACAAGAGGCCACAATATCATCCTTCAGATTCCATTCAAGTGACAGTTCGTACAACGTATCAGCTATTTCCGAGCCTGTTGCAGCATATAATTTTAGAGCTCCTATTAACTGTTCGCCATTCCTGTAAGTAATAATACCTGGAAGTCGTTCCACCTTTTCACGACCTGTTATTTCTGGAATTAGTTTTCCATCCCAGTGCAATGTGCCGCAATTTTTTGAAAAGACTACTATCCAAAATTTGTTCAAGATCAGTATAGTTTCAATAAGAAAATGTCAAAGAAATTTTTTGCAGTACACATTTTATAACGGTAACGGTTATAACGGTATATCACAAGCATATGACGCTTCAGCATGCACGTGCAACTCATTTGCACAGACTTAATTTACTTTTCATATTTTTTTGTCGAAAGCAATATATATTTTGCCCTGGTCATTTTAGAAAAGTAAGAAAATACAGATCTTATTACGGTGTGGAAAAGCAGTAAATTTTCGTAGGGCTGAGAAATATGGAAGCCTGAAACACGAAATTGTAAAAATTCGTCATTTTTCAGGATTTCAAGCCATTTGCGCCACCTCTAAATCTTTTTTGATTGGCCTAAAACTTTGTATATATTCGTTTTTGAGCTATTCGCATATTTTTAGGGAGTGAGATCAAGAATCAAAACACTTTTTCCCCTCCAAATAACGAAGGGCTACCCTAATGTTAAGTCTCGCCAAATCTCTTCGGAGGTTATCGCGCCTTGCATTTATTTATCTATAATATAAATATAAAAAAAAGTCGGGTTTTCCTTCCTGACGCTATAACTCTATAACGCACGTTCCTATTTCCACGGTTTTGCATTCGCTGGAAAGGTTTCGGGCTCCGTAAGGTTTATACCAACAGGGTCTCGACATATAGGCCAAAACGTGGACCCGGGTACCCCTAGAATGTGTTCATAGAATATGGATATCAAATGAAAGCTGTTGATTAGTGCTTTAGTACATGGTAGTTTTCATACCTATTGGTGACTAGGGTCTCGAGATATAGGCCAAAACTTGGACCCTAATACCCCTAGAATGTGTGTCTATTATGGATATCAAATGAAAGCTTTTGCTGAGAGCTTTAAAGTAATTTTCATTGCGATATTCGATTTAGTCGCATCAACCTGGATAAACTGATTATTATGCATGCGAAGCCGAAATAAAGGCGTGAATTAAAAATACCCACATACATATTTACATACCTATTCGATTTGCCTGAAATTTGGTATAAAAATTTGCCTATATTAGTATCTACGATGCTTTTTTCCGGGAAGTAGACCAGAGACGGACTGGGATTGGGATTAGGAATATGACTGGGACTGAGACTGAGGCTGAGACTCGGAATGGGACTGGAACAAAATACATACCATCCTCTGGGTCTGGCAATAAGATATGCAGAAGAATGAGAAAAATTTGAGAGAAGGGAAAAGAGAGAAGAAGAAGGAGACTGAGAAAGAGATAGAGTGAGACGAAGATGGAGATAGATGAAGCGAAAAATACGGAGGTAGGAGTGAATACAAAGATTAGGAAAAAGTGTAGAGGAGCGTGGGCAGAGTTAGACGGAAAAAGCTTATTAAAATACCAAAACCAAATTTAGGGCAGAACAACGTCTGCCGGGTCTGCTATTCTGCCGGGTCTGCTTTTCTATTTTTATAAAATAATTGAACTGATTTGTCATGGTTTCATATGCGAAAATTTGTTTGTTCTCAGAATATTTTTGTTGTTATTGCTGTGCGAATAAGCGTATTTGTGTGTGCAAGCGATTGGAAAGTGTAAACAATCGGAAGTTTATGTTCGCAAATTACACCCCACACATCCGGTACGGCAACTCAATATGTGAAAAGAATAACAACAATAAGTGCAAAGAATTTACTACTTGATATATTGGTGGATAAAATTTATTGAGCCAGTTGATATGCTTTAATACCTCCGGTATAGGCGAACACTCACACAAAATCCGTAAGTTACACGTGCATAAATATATCATTTACGTGTTTATGTTGTCCATAAATATGTATGTATGTACCAACACTTATCTAGACTTTCAATTGACCAACCAATCAATACTAAGATAAATATTTATCTAATTCATTTGATCATTCTATTTACTTTATTTATTCACTGGGCGGCTTTAGAAGACATTTTATTTCTACAATCCTCTAACACAGCGCTGTCTGTTTTATGTACATGTGTATATATTTATATGTGTTATTGTTGCTGTTGCAGCATCATGATTTGTATATACTTAACTACTGCCAGTTTAGCTATTTGTCTTTTAGGTCTAAAATAAATTATTTTTGGCTGGCATTTGAAAAATTTCAGAAAATAAGCTCCTCCGTCACAGTGAGGCTAAATTATTTATTTTTTTTTTTTGTCTTAAATATTAAGCTTGTCTTTACTGTTCCTTAATTAAATACCAAAATAGCAACTACGCATGATATCGATTTAACCCACACTAAACAAAGGAAAAATATTTGCGCTCTATTCATAAGTGTGAAGATATTCTGGACGGGGCTCGCCATTTGCAAGCTACGATGAGTGAATAAAGGCATACGGCTGCTGGCTCAAAGAGGAAGGAAAATTTATCAAATGTCTTGTATGCGATGTTATGTTATGTTTATGTCAATCTATGTTACATATTATCAGTTATGTCATGTAGGTTATGTTGGTTTATGATATGATATGTTATGTTATATAAAGTGAACTTAACTTTTGTTATTTTACGTTTTGTTATGTTATAGTATGTTGTGTTACAATTATACGCTGTAATGCTATGTTCTTTTTTGTTAACGTTGTGTTATGTTATGCGTTGCCAGGCTATTTTTTATGTTATGTTATATTATGTTATATTACAAAATAATGCTAGTAATAATTGTATTTGCGATAAAATTGGCCTACTCATTGAGGATTATTGGTTCAAATTCGAACATTTTACGTGTCTTTTTTCACAGATATCGAAATGTAGTTAAAACAAGTAAGGAAGGCCAAGTTCGGGTGTAACCGAACATTGCATACTCAGTTAAGAGCTATGGTGACAAAATAAAGGAAAATCACCATATAGGAAAATGAACCTAGGGTAACCCTTGAATGTGTTTTTATGACACGTGTATCAAATGGAAGGTTTTAAAGAGTATTTAAATAGGGAGTGGGCCATAGTTCTATAGGTGGACGCCTTTTAGGGGTATCGCCATAAAGGTGGACCAGGGCAGACTCTAGAATGTTTTTGTACGATATGAATATCAAATGAAAGGTGTTAATGAGTATTTTAAAAGGGAGTGGGCCTTAGTTCTATAGTTGGACGCCTTTTCAAGATGTCGCCATAAATGTGGATCAATTAAAGGAATAAAGGGTTTTAAAAGGGAGTGGTGGTAGTTGTATATGTGAAGGCGTTTTCGAGATATCGGCCAAAATGTGGACCAGGGTGACCCAGAACATCATCTGTCGGGTACCGCTAATTTATTTATATATGTAATACCACGAACAGTATTCCTGCCAAGATTCCATGGGCTTTTGATTTCGCCCTGCAGAACTGTTTCATTTTCTTCTACTTAATATGGTAGGTGTCAGACCCATTTTACAAAGTTTTTTTCTAAAGTTATATTTTGCGTCAATAAACCAATCCAATTACCATGTTTCATCCCTTTTTTCGTATTTGCTATAGAAATATGGCAGTTTTTTCATTTTTCGTAATTTTCGATATCGAAAAAGTGCGCGTGGTCATAGTCGGATTTCGGCCATTTTTTATACCAATACAAAGTGAGTTTAGATAAGTACATGAAAGGAGTTTAGTAAAGATATATCGGTTTTTGCTCAAGTTATCGTATTAACGGCCGAGCGGAAGGACAGACGGTAGACTGTGTATAAAAGCGGGGCGTGGCTTCAACCGATTTCCCCCTTTTTCACAGAAAACAGTTACTGTCCTAGAATCTAAGCCCCTACCAAATTTTACAGGGATTGGTAAATTTTTGTTCGACTTATGGCATTAAAAGTATCCTAGACAAATGAAATGAAAAAGGGCGGAGCGACGCCCATTTTGAAATTTTCTTTTATTTTTGTATTTTGTTGCACCATATCATTACTGGAGTTGAATGTTGACATAATTTACTTATATACTTTAAAGATAAAAAATTTGTTGTTAAAATTTGACTTAAAAAAAAAAATTTTTTTTATTGTGGGCGTGGTCGTGTTCCGATTTTGCAAATTTTTGTTAGGCACACATACAGTAATACTAGTAACGTTCCTGCCAAATTTTATCTTGAAATCTTCAACGACTGCCAAATTACAGTTTGCAAAACTTTTAAATTACCTTCTTTTAAAAGTGGGCGGTGGCACGCCCATTTTCCAAAATTTTACTAATTTTCTATTCTGCGTCATAAGTACACTTACCAAGTTTCATCGCCTTGTCCATCTTTGGTAATGATTTATCGCACTTTTTCGATTTTTCAAAATGTTCGATATCGAAAAAGTGGGCGTGGTTATAGTACGATATTGTTCATTTTAAACAGCAATCTAAGATGAGTGCCCAGGAACCTACATACCAGATTCCATCAAGATACCTCAAAATTTATTCAAGTTATCGTGTTAACGGACGGACGGACGGACATGGCTCAATCAAATTTTTTTTCGATACTGATGATTTTGATATATGGAAGTCTATATCTATCTCGATTCCTTTATACATGTACAACAAACCGTTATCCAATCAAAGTTAATATACTCTGTGAGCTCTGCTCAACTGAGTATAAATAGAGTTGTCAAAATGGAATAGAAATAACAATTTACAGGCCAACTAAACCACCAGTGTATAGCTAAATGATTAGCGTAGTGTGCCCGAAGCGTACTGACGATGAAGGCGTATGCGTGGTTTTGGTCTAAAAAAAATTATAATATCAATTTTATAATGCAATTGAGCAATTCTTGTTTTGTTTTAACTTATTGATCAATTTAATTTTCCTTTGTAGTCCAAATGGATGCCAAATGCATTTGACGTTGTTTCAGAAGCCGTTTTCATGATATGGCAAAGTATGTGGTAAATTTTTGACCTAGTGAAAACCAAAACTCCGCAATGGATCTATCTGTGCAGCTATGGCACCTACATACCTGTCTATGTCAAATTATAACAATAATTAAAACAAAAATTATCACAAAATTGAGCTCGGAATCTAATCAAAAATACTATTAATAGTTTTTAGGACGTACATCCGAACGAATTCGGGCCCAGTCTTCTACCAATTTTCGGTAGATACATTTTTGTTAAAAGCCTTTCATTGCAAAAATATGCTCAGGGGACTTGCCTGCTTTGCCAAGGAGTATCACTGTGAACTTGGGACTTTCTCTACAGCGGCAGGCATACCATAGCACGGCAATCGATACGACCCTTAAACAAGTAAAGATATTTAATTGAATTACCACCAAACGGAAATGCCAATATCAGTAGCGTGAGGTTTATTCTTGGCGCATTCCGTTCATATTAACGAATTTAAGATGAAATAATGATGCTTTGAAATTTAATGTATTGAAGCCTACCAACAGAAAACAAGTGGTAAAGTGGCGAAATAGATGGAAAAGTAGTGAAAATACGGAAATAAATACAAGCAATATTTAAGAATCTTAAGGTATAAACTGAGCGCATGACATATGAAATAAAATTTAAGCTCTGGAGAAATAAAGCAGGCTTGCCACTTCCCCCACCAAGTCATCCTACAAATAGTTCGATATGCCAGTTTGCGTTGGTATTCACATGCAGTGTAAGAAGCGGAGGAGTATATCTATAAGAAAAAAATGGCAGAATATCAGTTTATGCCGGAAGTGAATTATTACTTAATGGTTGCAGATTATTTGTGGCATGCGATGGCTTACTTATATATAATATTCCTACTCCCGCTACATAGCCACATGTGTACATATCTATATCTGATATTATGGCATTGTATTGTATACCAATAAATTCGAAATTGACAGTTTTGTTGCAATATAATTGGAAAGGGGAGCGCAGAGCGATTAAGAAGAAAATAACTCAGATCGTGTGATTGTAAGTTTTATTATTTTGTATGCTACGCGTATGGGCCACATATGGGCGTTTACATCTGATTCATTGATTAAATTGTTGTTATTGCGTGTAATAATAGCTGGCTAAAGAACGGCAAACAAAAAATGCATAAAAATATGAGTAAGATAAGCAAAAAATATGTTTGGTATGTGCATAATTTAATAAAAAATGAATTTATTGCAAGGAAGTATTACAAGATTAAATTTATGAGCTATGTTACCATGAAGGACAAAAAAGATTTTATTGCAGCTGCAAAGGAAAGAAAGCCCAGCAGCAGAAGAACCTATAAAATGTTCATATATATGTAGCTTTAACCAGCTGCTTTGGAAAGAATTTGTGAAGAAGTATTTTCATTTGATTTGGCAAACTTGCTGATAACTCACAATATTGATATTTCATATTTTACGAATCTCAGTAAAGAGATGAAAGCTTTGAAATCCTGATTATATTCTACAAGACAAGAAAGAATTCCTGAAATTGGATTTTTTTTTTAATTAAAGACCAAAAGCTGAAAAAACAGAAAATTGGAAATTGGTATTACAGATTTTGTTGAGACTTTTCGAAAAGTGATGTTGATATGTAAACATCTTTGCTCACGGTATGGAAAAATCCAGAATCTAGGCGTAAAGTAAGTGTAAACATAAGCGAAGTCCTTGGAATTGGTATGATATATGAGCAAATTTAGAACTTAAGCATAAGTCTTGTCTACGCTATAGTACATGTGGAAGCAATGTACGTTATAAGGTTGATATGAGAGAAAGGGTTTGATACCCGTTTGAAATCGGTTTGTTATCGACGAGATATAGATGAGTTATTGACTTGTTATCGGAGTGTTATAATAAAAAATTTTATCGATTAGTTATCGATTTTTTATCTGCAAATTATAAGTAAGTTACAGATTTTTATCGATTTACTATCGAAAAGTCATCGACTATTTATTGAAAAACCATTGACTTGTTATCAAATTACTGATTTGTTATCAAAAGTGACCGATTTATTATCAGTTTTTGGTTTGGTAATCGACGTGTTATCGATTTGCTATCGATTTAATATAAAAAAATTGTCGATAGGTTATCGAAAAGTCATCGATTTGATTTTGATTATTTATCGAAAAATTACCGATCTCAGTTACCGATCGCGCGAAGTGTATACTATTATTTAGAAATTAATGAAAAACTTTTTTATGACGATGTGTCTGATTTTGTCGAAGACTCTAACGCTGACCTCAACTCGATGCTTGCACTTCCTTTGCGAGGTGACAGGCGATTTTGTAGTGCACATGTTGTAGTTGGCGGTTTGCTAAACCTTTAAAGTGAGCCCAGTGCTGGTGCTCATCGCTTTCTCGATGTTTGTTCGCAGAGAGGTAGTGGGAACCTATGAGATAATACATCAAGTGTCTACTGTGTGAGCTGAAACTTTCCTAGCGATTTTGAGTGCCTTTCTTCATACATCCCAGAGAGAAATTTATAACTACAAGATGATTGTCTGACTCCACGTTGGGACTTTGAATAATGCGCTATTCTATGATGACGGAGGAGGGTCTGCTGTATGAGGCTACAGACGATTTTATTTCAATATATTCTCTTTGTAAGCTGCTACATCGTAAAAACAAGCCGAAACTCCGTCCTTTAGCCCCGCACCCTGTTTTAGAACTGTTATAAATACATCGACCCTTAATAGGTACTCAATTCGGTTTGGTTTCTGAATTGCGATTAAAATTCCAAATATCTAGCTTGCAAGGAAGTTGGAAGGATTCAAAATCTTGCAAGAGCTTTTTTATTATCTCGATTCGTTGGCCACTTGGCTAAAATTTTTTATCCTTTCATCCATTTTGTCATCGGGTTATAACTAGGTATGGGGTATAATGTTTTGTTGTTATTGTAGCTTTGGTTCCCCAAATCCAAAAAGTAAGGAAGGTTAAGTTCGGGCGTAACCGAACATTACATACTCAGTTGAGAGCTATGGTGACAACATAAGGGAAAATAACCATGTAGGAAAATGAACCGAGGGAAACCCTGGAATGTGTTTGTATGACATTTGTATCAAATGAAAGGCATTAAAGACTATTTTATGAGGGAGTGGGCCATAGTTCTATAGGTGGACGCCATTTAGGGATATCGCCATAAAGGTGGATCAGGGTTGACTCTAGAATTTGTTTGTACGATATGGGTATCAAATGAAAGGTATTAATGAGAGCTTTAAAAGGGAGTGGTGGTAGTTTTATATGTGAAGGCTTTTCCAGATATCGACCAAAATGTGGACCAGGGTGAGCCAGAACATCATCGGTTGGATACCGCTAATTTATTTATATATGTAATAAAACTTTAAACTTTTAACTAACACACTTTTTCATTTTCTTCTACTTACAAAGTTTTTTCTAAAGTTATATTTCGCGTCAATAAACCAATCCAATTACCATGTTTCATCCCTTTTTTTCGTATTTGGTATAGAATTATGGCATTTTTTTCATTTTTCATAATTTTCGATATCGAAAAAGTGGGTGTTCTCATAGTCTGATTTCGGCCATTTTTTATACCAATACAAAGTGAGATCAGGTAAGTACGTGAACTGATTTTAATAACATATATCGATTTTTGCTCAAGTTATCGTGT
Organism: Eurosta solidaginis; assembly: GCF_040869045.1. Taxonomy (NCBI): domain Eukaryota; kingdom Metazoa; phylum Arthropoda; class Insecta; order Diptera; family Tephritidae; genus Eurosta; species Eurosta solidaginis. The sequence continues at coordinate 11,587,982 of NC_090323.1, read as the reverse complement.
TAACGGCCATGCGGAAGGACAGACGGACGACTGTGTATAAAAACTGGGCGTGGCTTCATCCGAGTTCGTCCATTTTCACAGAAAACAGTTAACGTTATAAAATCTATGCCCCTACCAAATTTCAAAAGGATTGGTAAATTTTTGTTCGACTTATGGCATTAAAAGTATCCTAGACAAATTAAATGAAAAAGGGAGAGGCCACGCCCATTTTGAAATTTTCTTTTATTTTTGTATTTTGTTGCACCATATCATTACTGGAGTTGAATGTTGACATAATTTACGTATATACTGTAAAGATATTAAATTTTTTGTTAAAATTTTACTTTAAAATAATTTTTTTTTAAAAGTGGCCGTGTTCCTTCTCCGATTTTGCTAATTTTTATTAAGCGTACATATAGTAATAGGGGTAACGTTCCTGCCAAATTTCGTCATGATATCTTCAAACGACTGCCAAATTACAGCTTGCAAAATTATAAATTACCTTCTTTTAAAAGTGGGCGGTGCCACGCCCATTGTTCAAAATTTTACTAATTTTCTATTCTGCGTCATTAGTTCAACTCACTTACCAAGTTTCATCGCTTTATCTGTCTTTGGTAATGAATTATCGCACTTTTTTCGGTTTTTCGAAATTTTCGATATCGAAAAAGTGGGCGTGGTTATAGTCCGATATCGTTCATTTTAAATAGCGATCTGATGTGAGTGCTCAGGAACCTAAAAACCAAATTTCATTAAGATACCTCAAAATTTACTCAAGTTATCGTGTTAACGGACGGACATGGCTCAATCAAATTTTTTTTCGATCCTGATGATTTTGATATATGGAAGTCTATATCTATCTCGATTCCTTTATACCTGTACAACCAACCGTAATCAAGCTCTGCTCAACTGAGTATAAAAAGTGCGACTACTCACAAATTATTATTATCAATATCCACTAACGGGAGTCCGAGGGATCATGTAGTTTCAACAGTGGTGTACCTGAGAGTAAGGGGTATTAGAGGCCTTGGTTTCACAATTGAAAAGATGGTTGCCGTCATGTTGGGTCACGTTACAAGCAGAAGATAAATTATGTATGTTGGGGCTGATTCTAGATAGGCCAGAGTTTAACCTATTACAGTATCCAGATCGAAGTTGAGCCAGAGTGAAATTGTGGGTGTCGACTGATCAAATTCCCTACCGAATATAGATTCCTCCTATGATGAAGTGAGAATGGTAATATGTATGCACAAAATGTAACAAAACTACAGGAAACAACAAAATACCGGCCGAGTAGTTCAAATACGGAAGAGCAGATTTGATTAAAACAACGTAAAATATGGTCCTGTGCATGCCTAAAGCCAGGTATGACGTCGATTTCCAACCATTGTAGTTCACTCAACGTCTTTGTGTAAGGTTTTCATTTAAATTCCACCTCAGGTTACTCTTACGTATTTGGAGTGACTTTTAGCCCGATATAAGAATCCCAGCTTTAATATAGAGCTAAACTTTTCATTGCGCAACATTTCCGAATTTTTCGATTTTTTCAAATGACTGTGTTTTTGCTCATAAGAAGGTCCTTGTTCAAATGTGACAATCGTCATTCCCTCACTCAATGCGCTTTATTTACTTCATTTCCGTTTTTCGCACGCAGAAAACAAACTGACCAACAACTTTATTTACATACAAACATATTTGTAGTGGCATACGTTTTCGAGGACCATAAGAAAGTGTTAGTTATTGTAGTTGTATAGTGCTTATAAGCTTCATATATTTGTAAGTACATTTGTGTTGTTGCATGCCACTACAATGCTTTCGTGTAGGGCATCCTAAACGCATAAATCAGTAGTTGTGGCAATGTCGCTTGCGCCGATAGCCGCCAAAATTACCATTGTTTCGGGTGATGAACGACTTATGCGGCAAAATAGATCAACACACATATACTTACATGCTCACATACATGCTAATATATTAAAGCATATAGCTAGACATGGAAACAATGGAGTGTGGTATAATTAAGTTGCACAAATCAACACACACATACAGCAGATACGTATGCGATGTGCAACATTTAGAATGGGATATAGATTGTCCCAAACGAGGCGTCGTCGTCTCAAGCGTCATACCCGCAGCAACAGTTACGCCTACTAGAAAGTGAATTGGTATGGCATACGCCTACAAAATGGAACATGCCGTACAACGCTGCTGGATCTGGAGGGAAAGCAGTCAGGCGCTTGAGGTGTAGAGCGTGCAGGCGTACACATTGCTTTAGGCGTTACACACCATCACCGCTGCACTCATTTCCGTGAAGTATTGCGTTGCAGGCAATCTGTTATATGCTGCAAGAAATATATCATTAGATCACAATAGCAATAACAACAAGAAAGATTGTCCGTATTAAAAGCTATTAAGTGCGTGCGTATTACTTAAAGTTCGTTCTATTTCGAACTCGTGTATATATTCTAAGGTAGTTCAAGAGAGATTGACTATGACTGACATTGAATATTATATACCCAACTGTAAGGTTTCAGGCACCTAGCACACGAAAACATTAAGATGCTTTGCGGACGCCAGCGAAGGTTGACACCTCCACACGACATCCGACTTTAACACGTTAGATTCGAATGGCTTTGAGGTGGCTTGACTGCTGACAAAGATCATTATATTGGGGTATGGAACCGTAACATTCTGGAGCTGGCTTAGGCTGCCCTCTCTATGTCATAGACCTCCACGTAAAATACACAAGCAGAGGCTTTGAAAAAAAATCCAAATCGAGTTCCTGCCGCCGGATAGATTTTTATACCAAAGATGGACAGTGTCGGACGTTAAACAAATTATGATTCCGTTTAATCGTCGGCTCGTCATGTCACCTAATATCGCGTGCGATTCTACATGTTGGATTCTCTTAGTCGTAGAGCTTCTTTTGCAGCAAGCTTTGCATGAATCCTTTCTGAGCTGCGATGCTACCTAGGCCTGACATTCACAACCCTATGTTGATTGCTCTTTTGTCTGTCTATCAAATCTTCCACCAGAGAAGAGCACCATACGTTAGTATCGGTCGAATGTCTATGTGTACGCGGTATGCAGTGGCAGTCCCTAGTTTATCCCGAATTCACTTTCGTGGGTATAGTTTACTGCCAGAGCTTTCTTTGATCTCACTTCACCTCATATGAATATCCAATACTAAATATTTGTAAATTTGATCAGGCAGGTATATCAAGCAGCATTACTGTCACTGGTACATCGAAAGAACTAAAAGATGCGCTTCCAAACTGCCGTAGCCTAGTGATTGTTTGATACAACCATGTTAGGTTAGGAATATAATTGATGTCAGACATAGAGGCGCATAAAAACATATCGAATCGGCTGTAACCTGACCAGGCCGCACTTCTAATAGCCTATCAGCTCTCTGAGGTTGGGCCTAAGCATTTCTGCCAATATTCTCAACATCACAATGCGCGCACATTCATGCTAGTGTAGGTATCGATATTCCCATAAATGAACAATTAATTTTGCCACTACTGGTTATACAAACCTTACGTTTTGCACTTTGCCTCGTCCATGAAATCTTGTCCCTGCCATAACATATTCATATCCTGTCCTTGATACATCTATTCATTCAAATAACGACAACAATCTTACAAAGTTTATCGACTAAAGGAAATAAGAATCTACACGTCGCCTCTGACGGTCTGTCTGGCATGTCATCAGTTAACCACAAACCACATTCCACATACCACATACATCGTCTTAGGCTTTACACACGCGCCTCGACCAGCTGTTTAACAATTCTCGATTGTGCTATTACTTCAGCAGCAGAAGTGCACACACACAAATTATCACATGTCCTTGGAAATAATAAAGCAATACAGACAAGGCCGCTGGGTTTATGTGTGTGAGCGATTAATGCTTCGACAAATAAATAGTGTCAAGGGAAAGAATAACTTATTGAATGGCGGCTATATTTTGAAGAATGCTCTAGCTTACTTAGCTATGTAGAAAAGCGTGTGTATGCTCACTAAGATCGGTCGAATTTTTTTTGCTCCATTTCAGCTGCTGTGCATTTGTGGTTAGTTCGTTTGATGGAGAAAAACGGTGAGTTCTTATTTCTAGGACCAAAGTCCAAATCACTGCTTGATCATCAAACATCCTGCGGTATCCTTTTTGTAATAATAAAGATACTCACCGTAGGTTTTGGAGAGTATTATCAATGATGTTGGTCGTATTCGATCAAGAAGCTAGAACCATCAAGCTACTAGGGCGACCACCTCGAGAGCAATTAGATGTGACCACGCCGAACTTTCTATGTCTGTAAAAACTTGTCTCCTTTAACGACAGGGATGTCTAGCGCGAGCATATTCTAGGCCCTTTGACCACTGTCCACACTGTGCATAGTGCGCTGCCCGAACGACCACGAAAGAATGGCCCCTTAACGCACTGAACCTTGTGGTGTGAGTAAAGAGCAACAGTAAGACATATAAGAACCTCCTGCCACCCTCACAAGAGCTGCAAGGGGATCTTTGAGGGTGAAATCCAGGCAAATTTAAACATAATAAATCAGACTGCTGTTCCTTCTTAAAGTGAAAACAAGTCATGGCCCGTCAATATATACAAAATGTAATAAATCGGCGGAATTTTATACTATAGAACGGCATCAAATTTAATAGCAACCTGAGCGGGGTGATATTCTTATTACTAGATCTGGATGCACTGGGACCTTTGGGCGGATCTATTGTGCAAGACCTTTCAGCCTAATTTACTATCTGGAGGCTTTTGATATATCCAAGTACTCCTTGAGGCCTTTTACTCCATATCATATGTGGCCGGGTCTATGAAAAGGTGGCTTATGACTCAAACAAAAAAACAGCTGTTAACAGCTGTTTCTCGCAACAAAAAAAAAAAAAAAAAACAGTTGTTAACAGCTGTTTCTCGCAATTTCTTTTTTGAGTCATAAGCCACCTTTTCATAGACCGGGTCACATATAGTGATTAAGAGTCCCACCACCTAGATGGGATAGTCTCTACCTAGCCAGAGCCACGCATTCGCAGAGAATGTGAACCGGCGTTTCATCATCCAGCTCACAGAAATGACAAATTTGGGTATCGAATTGATTTAACTTACTTATGTGATATCGTAGACCGCAGTGTTCCGTATAGTACCCATTGAGAGTTCTTAGGTCCTCCCTGCTTAGATTAATGAGTTTGGCTGATACTTTCGTTGTTGGAAGTATAAAAAGTTTGGTCTGTCTTTTCCCTGGGCCGTCAATCCAGTGATATATGAATTGTTGTTTAGTTTCCCAGTTACTTATAGTTTCCCTGGTGTGTGCTTTTGTAAGTCCAGAAAAGGGCTCTGAATCATAGAATGTTGCGTAGCACCCTGCTTTGCTGGATAATATGCATGTTCATTATCTTCATGTCCCTGATGTCCGGGAACCCATCCGGTGTAATATACTAGAAAGACCTATGGCTCTCTGTAGGTAAGGGTAGACGAGATACACTCCCGCTAGACAGTCTGAACTAAGTAGTAGCCATATAGAAGGAAAATTAATTATTGTTATCTAATCGATTTATTCTGGCATTAAAGCAACCATGAGAGCAGCTCAAAGCAGAATTATTTCATCGAAGGTAGAAATCGAATGCAAATAGACAAAAAACTAATGGGAAGCCCTATAGACCACAGCAATGGGTCCTATGTTATAGAGGAAAAATGAAGAAGCTAATCGATAGAATTTGATAATATATTACCGTACATTGCTGTACATGACTAAAATTAAACACAATCAATCGAACAAACATTGATAGACCTTCATACTAAGACATGCTCATTTCTTTTGCAAAGTGCAATTAATTATTGTGATTAAATAAAACAATAGACCTATCAAATACTTGTTTTGCGCTATAATAAGATTGCCAAAGCGATGACTATAGTTCAAAGGCAAATTTCATATCACAAAGTTCACTTATTTATTTGGCTCATAACAAACAGGCAAGCTTGGCGAGCAAATCAATTTAAGTTTTAATGCTTAATTTCATTATTCTTCAACAAATCTTTTGTATTGTATTATATTAAGTATAGATCAATTCAATTGCACGGCTTCTCAATGCCACATTTTAACACTTCTTTTGTTTTAAGCCTAAGCGAGTATATTTGTACGTACTTAATTATATATATAAAACAACAATAATTGGGCGTCATCGTAAAATTAATTAACTTAACTGTCAGCCACATACGCACTGGTGGCTCAATACAAATTCATTACTCAATTGCATTTACATTGTTTGACCTTAATGCGGATAACCAGGAAACTAAATTATTCTACAAATTTTGGTGTTTGGATTAAGATACATTCATTTGTATGTATGTATTAGTATAAGTGTACATGTTTCGAAGGCCGCCGTGGTGTGATGGTAGCGTGCTATGGCATCCACACCGAAGATCCTGCGTTCACGCCCCGGCAAAAGGAACATCAAAATTTTAGAAACAAGTTTTTCAATTAGAAGAAAATTTTTCTAAGCGAGGTAGCCCCTCGGCAGTGTTTAGCAAGCACTCTGAGTGCATTTCTGCCATGAAAAGCTGTCAGTGAAAATTCATCTGCCTTGCAGATGTCGCTCGGAGTCGGCATAAAACAATCATTAAAAGGAGCATGACGCAAATTGGAGGAGAAAATCGGCCTAAAATCTCTTCGGAGGTAATCGCGCCTTACATTTATTTATTTATTTATAAATGTTTATGTATATCAGTTAATATATAGTCATTTATTCAAAGATATTAATTGAAAATAGGAAGAAGGTATGTGTTTAGCTTTTGCTTTGTCTCAACATAGCTAACCGTTTAAGTTCGGTGCTTTATTTTGTTTGTAAAAAGACATGTAAAATATCACCGCTCCGCATAATAAAAGTTCATATATAAAAAGTAAAAGGCAATTAGTATGTAACTTCTTTCAAGCTTTCAGTGTACAGCTTCATAGCATTGTAGTGATTCCGCGAGTCTAAGAGAAAGTCCTTCTTATTGTTGTTTTCCTTTGGTATTCTTGAGATATGTTTTTCATCTTGAACCGCTACACGCCTCCTACCATCTTAGTCCCAATCACCCGGTGCTATCATCAAGCATTCCGCTGAGGGATGGGTTGCAAACTAGGCTTCAGATTTGTTGGGGTCGCGCTGCAATTCTGTTAAAGTCGCACAGCATATGATAAGATATACCAAAAGTGTATCCACCCTCTGCATGGCAAAGGTATTGCCTACTCATGCGATTGGAACCATATCACAGCCGGTTTAAGAGGACATGTCTCCAATCAGTACCTGCATTAGTTCTTAGTCGTCAAAAGTACCGTTTAAAATTTGTATGAGATTCTGTCATTTATCTTAAATTTCTTTTTTTATTTATGATTTTATTTTTATATAAATATATATATACTTTTTTATATATTGTTTAGTTGATTTTATTTTTAGATTTTTTTGTGGATACTCGTATTGCAAAACATTTTTTTTTTGTCTTCATCCTCTTTTTTAAATTAATACTTTTGTTAGCTTTTTGTGCACATATTTGTTTTTTATTACTTTGGAGTATGTTTCAGTCCGCTGGCAGGAGGGTTAAAGAGACTTAATCTTCAATCAGTATTTACGACAGCGCCACTATGAAGGTAAAACTTTATTGCTCTAATATTGCTATTACTTGGATGGTTGGAAGCGTCTTTTCGGCAATCCACGTACATCTATCTCAGCAGTGCTGTTGTTGTTGTTGTACTAACGACAAGTATACTCCCCGAAGGTTATCGATGTTAATGGTCCTTTTCGGTAATAAGCACCATTGAGGTACCAGCTCGACCATCTAGGGAACGATTAATATGACCACATTAAACCTTTTAGGCTATCCCGCCGCCCACCACCTAGTTCTATGAGAATCTTCCTTCAAGAGAAAGCTTCCTTCATCCTGTTAAAAATAATAAAGCTCAGTCTTATATTTTCCACCGTGGACTAAAGGTTTGGAGATTTTAGTCCTTTTGGCGATAGTCATAGCAAGACGTATTATTTATCTGCTTGGATCCATATACTCTGAATATAAAATAAGTCCGTATGTGACAAGTTTTCAGTCGCTCTATGTCCAATGGCTTGCAGTTACCACAGACTTTAGAAACGTCGGCGTTAAGTTGTAGAATTGGCTGCAATTTGCCTACGTATAAGTCTCAAATCCTAAGGTATGCGTTTAACTTTTTTCCTTGGTATTTTTTCTGGTAACTTTTGGTTTTTATGTGGAAGTAAGGATTTATAAAGACAAGCTTAAGTCTCCTGCGTCAGATGTCTTTTTGAGAAGGAACGATATCAATGGAAGCTTTAAAAGTTCAAAATAATATACATACATAATCAGCAAGTCTTACATTTTGTGTATCAAAAAATCAAAGTTTTTGAAATTTAGTGAAATTTTTCACAAAATTTTCCGTATCCGTCAGAAAATTAAGCTATTTTATATCAATTAAGGTGAATGCTGCAAACGAAAATGCGCCACAGTCAATTAAGCTCAGTCCATTTGGCAATAATTCAAAAACAAACAAGAACAGAAATTTGACTAAATTTATTGATCAGTTTTGGTAAAAACCAAAATGCAACAAAAATAATGCTTCCATGAATTGAATAGACCAAAAAAAAAAAAAAAACAAATTAAGCATACGCCATGCAAAGTTGCCAGTTCGTTTTGCCACCTGCGCCGTCAAATGCAATAAACCGACTCGTTTGTGTTGCCGGTTGTTGCTGAGTCATTTCCGTTTTTAAGGTATGGAAATTCGAAAATTATTTCCGTTTTGCGCTTTCATTTCCCGTTAAAATTTTGACAAACAAACATACTTGTTTTTACCATGAATTCAATTATTTGGTAGTTTTGTATATACATGTATTTGTATGTGTTGGTGTGCACATCAGTATTAGCCCAGCAATTAAAGCAACTAGTCATAACTGTTATGAATTCCAAGGTTGGCCATTGAGCCAACTGTGGCTTGTAGTTACGAGAGATTGGTTTATGTATGGAGGTCCTATATAGTATTGGTTTTCAAATCGAGTTCGGATGTATGCGAGTCTGACATGATGTTCAGACAACACCACGACGCCCCATATGCGTACTTCGTTCTCCCATTCGCCGTTCCGCTATGAATTACATGAAGAACTACAATAAAATCGTAGAGATCAAGTGATTGATAATCATTTTATTTTACCTTTACCACTTCATAGATGATTTGATCTTACCACCTCACTGCCAGAGTCGTATTCATTAAAGTGTTGCAGCGTACATTGTAGCAAAAAAGGTTCTTTGGTGTGAATAAGCCCCAGCATGTTAAAACTCTAATTATATTTCTCGTGGTGAGCATGCATGGCGTAAAAGGTGACTGTAGTCCGCAAACCTCTTGGTTCGAGGGCATAAAGGAGTCGTTCCTGTGGCAGTCGGGCCAGCACCAGAAACTTATAGTTCCAGATTGTAATGCAGGAATATTTGGCAAATGAATAACTATATTCGCAATACTCCCTTAAAACCTCCAAGAGTGTCTCTGCGGTTATAGTAACAATAACATTCATACATTTAACGAAGCGTTGTGACATATGAAAGGATTTCTGTGAGGAACTTGAAGCGAGGCGAAAATTCAAGTTGATTGTTCACTGAAGAGTTCTTGAAGCGAAAAATTCAGCGTTATGTAAAATTTCGATATGGCCAGTCAATTATCAAAAACCAAGCGAATCCGCAAGGAAGTTGAAAATCATAAATTATATGGTGTGTTGTAGAGAAACCCGAAGACAAATAAACGGGTTTCTTCACAATAAGCAAGTATTGGAAAAGCACTATTCCTGGCAGTTCATAAAGAGATCTTTAGGGTCAGCCCGTAACCCTCTTTTAATATAAATTTTGGTTTACAAGGCAAAAAGTGATTCGGTGTGTGTAATTTTAGGGATGAAACAGACAGATATGAAAAGTCAAATATGTATAGATCGGGTATGCTTACGGCATGGCTCAGCACACCAGTAAAGTGTATATATGAGTATCTTAATGGTAAAAAAAACGCACGGTTGGTTGAATTTGTTCTTTTCTCAATGATTCAAGGGGTTGTTTAGCGCAGTTTTTTTAAGCCCGGATTGTCGAGAATATGAGCCACTGAGTTTTGGTTTGGCTGAATTGGTAGCTATATTTAGTTATTACGAGTTTAGTACTCTGCAAACTCCAGTCAGAAAATTCGGGTGCCAAACCAATAGCGTTTCGGACTAGTCTCTTGTTTTCCCACACTGTTTCCACATTGCTTTAAATATTATTATTTTGGACATTTGTAATTTTTTTGTTACATTCACATGGTTTTTCGATTGTTTCCGTTGTGCTTTTTTTTTGTTGTTTTGTTGTTGTTAATGTTGGTCCATTGCTTACCACATGTGTCGCCAAAATATTTGCACATATTTCTAATTGGAGTTTACTCGCGCCCAAAATTATGCCAGATTTGCAAAATTGAAACACAACTTTTCAAAAGGAAATTCTAGTGAATATTTGCTTAGTTTTTAAATTATGGAAATGCACATGAAATCACTGAAATAAAATAACGATCTTAATTACAATCTACTACAACTACATACAGCAAATTTTTAATAAAATTGAATATAAGTGCAGGTCTGTTTTCAGGCGAGTTTTAATTTCTGCTTTTTTTTGGGGCGCCAAAAAGTTGATTATGTTTTCAAAAGATACAGGTACTACTAGCTATTGTTTTAGCCCTTGCTATTACCCAAATTAATTTGGATGAGAAGCTCGAGTAGTGATCTTTCCGAGTAAATGCTACCTTTATTACTCTAAGGTGAAAGCACACATAATTTTCGTTTAGTCATAGAAGCGTGTTACGGGGGCTTTATAGCTTCCCTCACGATTATGTGATTGAGAAATTCGTCTCGTTTGGAGAGACGTCCATTTCTTATCTCATTGAATCAATCACTCTCGCAAAAATGATTATAGCCGACACTTCCAGGTAATCAGTGCATTGTGTATGCCTGGAATAACGCTTTGAAAGAGTTAAACCGAGACTGGAGTCCCCCTACCTTCGTCGAAATCTTCTCTAACCTTGATGGCGATCGGTCCCAAATACTAGCGTTTTCATGAATTTTACTACAAATCCAAAAAAAAAAAAATTATGTGTTCTAATTTTGTTATATTTTTCTTTAGCCCACTTTACAGAATGAGCACATAACATTTATATAGTGTGCAATTCATTTTTAATGCATGCTAAGTCCCACTCAGTCCTTTATGCATTTGCATACAACTTTTTAAATAGGTGTTGCATACTTTCAGGCACATACTTTTATGCGCATACTTTCAGGCGTATAATTATCATGCATGATTCATGAAGTGATATGTTTATCGAATTAGATACAGTGCAATTAAGTGCTGATGAGTTTTAAAATTGATTTTTTGTTCTGCAATTACGAATTTTAATAAGAACAAGTAAAAGTAGAACATTGGTTTTGGTTTTAAGGTATTTAAAATTTCTCATTTCAAAAAAGAGTGGCTTAAGCCGCAATACACGTTACAACATAATTGAAAATTACGAAATTTTGGCTAGAAAAATATGTTCGAAAATTGCTTGGTACTCAGTCCGTCGTATGTATTGTTGAGTCTGGTTTTCCCAAGTCACAATAATTGGATCAAAGTTGATGTACCATTTCAAACTCACGAAAGGTATACAAATTGTTCTGAGAATCTCTTCAATTTTTCTACAGTTCCTAAGAGGAAAAAACATTTCATAATATTCATACAACACAAATGATTTATATACAGGTTCGGCACGGATTTAGAGCAGAAAAAAAGTTCTGCAAGTTTATATATATATATGTGTATTTCTAAAAATCAAAAAATTTTAAAAATTAGTCATTACTTTCCCGGAAGGTTCAAAAATTAATATTTGAAAAACTGGGAAATAAATCTGAGGAACCTTCCAATAATGCCAGGGTTTCTGAAAAGGAGAAAAATGCACAGAAAAACTATTCAAAAATTTTAAATTTTTTCAAAATAAAAATTAATTTAACAAATTATTTTGTGTAGTATCGCAATAATTTCTTAGTTCCAAAAAAAAAAAAAAAAAAATTTCCATACGTGTTTCCAAAAAATTTAAAATTTATAAAAACTAAAAGAAAAATTCTCATGTGTGCCCAAAAAAAATTAAGAAAGGGAAGAGGAAAATAGTTATTAGAAAAATATTTAATAGAAGTAATTTTTTATATATTTTCCAGAAATAAAAAAAAAAAATGTATTCGAAAAGAGTTTTATAGAGTCCAGAGCAGCTTTTCAGTGGCATAGAAGTTCCAGAAATGGGAAAAGGGGTTCTGAAAAAACAGAAAATTTGTATATGTTTTTTGCAAAAAATCAACAAAATATGAAATAAAAATACTTTTCCTGTTTTGAAATTTTTTTGAAAAATTGGAAATAGGTCTGAGTATCTTTCTTTTAACTTAGTGTTTTCTAAAAAGAGGAACAAAAGCTCTGAAAATATTACGCTTGTATTTTATACTTTCCCAAACAGTGTAGAAAAATAAATAAAAGAATTAAATAAAAGAGTTTTTTCACTCCTTTTATTTTATGCTGTTAAAATTAAATAAATTACAAATATGAATACAAAAAAAAAAAGAATATTTTGTGTATTATTTCAATAGTTTAATAGTTCCAGGACAAGAGAAAGATGTTCAACATTTACAAAATTTTTTTATATTTTTCCAAAAAGTAAACAAAATAGAAAGTTTAACATATTTTGCAAAAGTTTGAAAAATTACAAAAAAAAAAAAAAAAATTATAAAGTTAAAACAACGAGTATGTTTTTATAGTGCTGCTTTTCCGACAATGAAGAAAAAAACCAAAACCAAAAACATAAAAAAAATTTTATGTATTTCAAAAATAATTGTTTTGTGAAAAATTTAATAAGGCGAAAAAGTTCGGAAAAAAATTGTAAAAATAAAAAAATTTTGAGAAAAAAAAATAAAAAGATTGTTGTCATAATTTTGTATTTCGTTGAAATTTTTATGATTTTCTTACCTTTTGTGTAAGCATTTTCAGTTATAATAAAGCATAGAGACATTTTTGTTTAAATTTTTGATTTTCCTTTTATTTTCATCATTCATTGTTTAATTTTTTTTATATATTTGCTGAAGTCTAAATTTGTTATCAATATCCTCAGCCTAATATACATTTGCATATTATTATAAACGATAAATGTATGCTATATTAGCATTTCTTTATTATTTGGCTTTAAATTTTTGTTAATATTGCATTTAAAATTTAATTAGTTCATATTAAATTTTTAGCTTGCTGCAGTTACATTTCTTAAATGTTTAAATTCATAGTTTGTTTGACATGTTTTAATTTTTTTTGTATAAATAATATTTTTTGATCGATTATAATAATTTCGGATGTAACGTTTTGAAACATTTTCTGTTTTGAATAAATAATTATTTGTAAAGAAATTTTTTGTTTTAAATAAATAAGAACAGTTAATTAATTAAAATTTTTTCTAATAAATAATTAAATTTTAAAAAAATTTTAAGGAAAGAATTTTTGTATTTTAAATAAAAACAAGTATATCAACCGTTCCACTTAAAAAGCTTCATCGCTTCGATTTGAATGAAATTTGGTGAAATTGCTGCGCTATATAGTAGTTTTAATTTCACTTAAGTTCGCTCCTAAATTTTGGATGGCTACGGAGATATAAGCGTCTGAATTCTCAGCTTTTTTTGTGGAAGTCTTTTTTCTATAAATCATAAGTTGTGTAATTGACTTTCTAAGAAGAAATGAATCAAACAATTTCTAAAGTATTTTTTTTCATTCTTTTCGAATATAGATATAAACAAATTTTTTAGAAAAATTTTAGTAAAAATTTTTTTTAATTTTTTTTTCAGAGGGGCATTTTTTATATTTTTATTTTTAAATATAAGCTTGATATTTTTCCTTTAAAATGATACCTATTTTATTTAGGCACGCGAAAATTTCTTTAATACAATAATTTTTAAAATGTCTTTAAAATCAGTTCTTGAAGATAAAGATATAGAAAAATCTTCAAGAACTGATTTTAAAGACATTTTAAAAATTATTGTATTAAAGAGATTTTCGCGTGCCAAAATAAAATAGGTATCATTTTAAAGGAAAAATATCAAGCTTTTATTCAAAAATAAAAATATGAAAAATGCCCCTCTTTGAAAAAATTTAAAAAAAAAATGGAAAAAATACTTTAGAAAGCGTTTTATTCATTTCTTCTTAGAAAGTCAATTACACAACTTATGATTTATAGAAAAAATGCTTCCACAAAAAAAATTGAGAATTCAGACGCTTATATCTCCGTAACCATCCAAACTTTAGGAACGAACTTAAGTGAAATTAACACTACTATATAGCACAGCAATTTCACCAAATATCATTCAAATCGAAGCGATGAAGCTTTTTAAGTGGAGCGGTTGATATACTTACCCCATATATTAATTTTTTTTAAGGAAAAAAAAAAGAAAATACGTTTTTGTATAAATATTTGTATTTTAAATTTGTTTGTTTTAAGTAAATAAACTATGTTAGTGTTTTTATAATAAATAAATATAATTTCTAAATATTTTGATCTTGAAATAAATATTTTTTTTTGTAATTTTTTTTTTTTTTTTGAAAAAATTATTGTTATTTAAATAAATAAATTATTTATTAACTTAATAGTGTTAGTGTGCTAACATTGGACAATTTGAAACAATTACATGTAAATAATTACGCTTACTAAAATATCTTCCTTTATTGAGTTGCTTTAAAAATGAGCTTGGATTTTATTAACCTTTTCCCGCGCTAACAAAAATTGCTTTAACTGAAATCTATATGTAAAAACGGGTTGTTACTTTTTATTTTCTCTGTCTCGGGAGTAAAAAATTTAAGTTTTCTCATTAATTACATATGTTTTTTTTTACTTCAAACAAATATATATATTTAAAGTTTTTTTAGTTATTTTCTTAGTTATTTCTTATATTTTTTCTTTTTTTTCTTTTTTTACTAAATATTTTTTTTTGCTTATTTCCTTATACTATTTCTTCGTTATTCTATAGTTACAGACAATTGCAATGAGTGATTCATATTTAAATTTGTTTATATGTGTATGTACAAAACTATGTATGAATATATGTGTGCTTCATTACCTTTTGTTTACTTAAATTTTTCTATATATATATTATTTATATTTAGTAGCTATATTTATAAGTACATACATACATATGTATGCAGATATTTTAATATTTATATATATATGTTTTTTTTTTTATTTATATTTAGTTTTTATCAATTTCTATTTGCAGGTTGCTTTTGAGTAGAAAAATTCCTTTCGTTTCAATTATATATTGTATATATGTTTAGGTCTATGTATTTATGTATGAATTAAAATTTAGTGCGAGCATAAATTTACATACAGATGAAAATTCTAGACTATGCCAAAACTCACTCGTATTACTTAACTCCATTCATTCTCCAGCAAGCACCACTCTGAGTGCAACCTGTATGTAGATTTTTCTATACCAGTTGCTAATCCCGTTTTATTGTTATCCAAGTCCCGAAAATTTTTAAGATAGTTTCTTAAACTAAAAAAAATGTATAAAAATCTTTAATTCCACACTAAAAACAGCCAAAATTTTACATACAGTAAGCAGTAGCTTTGAAGTTGGTTCCAAGTCTTAAGCTTAACTTCTAACAACACATCGTTGAAAGCTGAATTCCGTTCCTAAAATCAGTTTTTCGTTATTTGTGTATAAACACACAAACCGACAGACAATGCAAAAGTTCAAAATTTTATGCATTTGATATTTGAAACGTTGCTATAGCTAGCATAAATAAGCTACGGATCGTGAACAACTTAATTATTTTGTGTATTTCCGACCAGTTCTTGTTGAATCTGAAGGTATATTATTAGGCTTTTCCGGTCTAAGTTTTTTTTTAAGTACGAAATAAAATAACATTATTCCACTTTTCTAACCCAACGTTTCGCTAATAACTTTTTAGCATCATCAGGGGTATGTGTTTATTTGTTAAATCTGTTACAAGCAACAAAATACAAAAAATGTTAAACTACATACAAAATATATTGAGTTTGATAAATTCGTATGAAAAATCAACTAAAAACAGATAATAATACATAAAAAACCAACTTACAATATTGCACTCTGCCGAGGGTTTTTCCTCTTTTGAAATTATTTAAAACTATTGTTTTTGAACATAAAACACTTTTGAAAAACATAAAAATATTGAACATTTATGGACAGTAAATCAATACCATCTTAACGCTATGGTAATCTCGTCAATACTAAAAACTATTTTCCTAAACACCTAATGTAAGCAGATGCTATATTGTCTGTATCTTCTTTCTTGTTAATCGTCTTTTCTCTTCTTTCCATGATTCTCAGTCTTTCTAAAGTGTATATTGTTGTTTCTTTCCGTTCCCTGTCAATAATCTTCGCATTAGTAAATATAATATAAGGTTATGTGATGATGAAGTTCTAGTGTCCTTTGATGTCGTTTCATTGTTCACTAACATACCAACTATATTAGCCTCGAAAATAATTCTAGGAAAATGGAATCAAATAAAGGAAAAAACCAATATTCCAAAGCCGAAATTCCAGGAGATATTAGATTTCTGCCTTAAAGATAATAATTATTTTATATTTGATAATAAGCTTTATACACAAACGTTTGGAATGCCTATAGGCAATCCAATTTCACCTACAATCGCTGACATTGTTATGGATGACTTACTTGACAATGCTATTTTGGAACTTAAGCAACGATTTGATATAGACATAAAATTTATATGTAAATATGTGGACGATCTCTTGGCTATAATTAAACGTAACAATATCACAAAAAAAAACTGCAATTTACAATGGAAATCGAAGCCAACTCCAAAATACCTTTTCTCGATGTCTGCATCCATAGAGAGAAACACATGAAACCCAGCAACCAACCTAACAAAAGAACAAATTGAGAAACGAAAGCGGCGAAAAAGTTTTACAGCGTCACATACCAAAACTTATCGAAAATATTGATCACAGCATAATAAAAACAACAAACACAATACTTGCCTATAAGTCAAACCGCACTTTGTCAACGATATTTACAAGAACAAAGTGTCCTGTAGATATCCATCAACAAAACAACGTCATTTACGAAATTACTTGCAAAGGAAAACCAAACGACGAATGCGGCAAAATATATATTGGCACAACAAAGCGTCCCTAAGGTGTTAGGCTGGGCGAACATGAAACGGATATAAGAAAACAAAAGAACAGTACAGCGTTATCACAACACATAATATCAAGTGGACACTCAGCTGTCTTTACTAGTACGAAGATTATTGACAGGGAACTGAAAGAAACAACAAGATACACTTTGAAAGCCTGGGAATCATGGAAAGAAGAGAAAAGACGATTAACAAGAAAGAAGATACAGACAATATAGCATCTGCTTAGATTACGTGTTTAGGAAAATAATTTTAGTATTGACGAGATTACCATAGCGTTAAGATGGTACTGATTTACTGTCCATAAATGTTCAATGTTTTTATGTTTTTCAAAAGTGTTGTATATTCAAAAACAATAGTTTTAAATAATTTCAAAAGAGGAAAAACCCTCGGTAGAGTGCAATATTGTAAGTTGGCTTTTTATGTATTATTATCTGTTTTTAGTTGATTTTTCATACGGATTTATCAAACTCAATATATTTTGTATGTAATTTAACATTTTTGTATTATGTTGTTTGTAACAGATTTAACAAATAAACACATACCCTGATGATGCTAAAAAGTTATTAGCGAAACGTTGGGTTAGAAAAGTGGAATAATGTAACTTTATTTCGTACTTAAACAAAAAAACTTAGACCGGAAAAGCCTAATAATATACCTTCAGATTAATTATTTTGAATTTTGCTGATTTGCTATTCAGAGTTGGATTTTTGATATTGCGTATTTGCAGTGACGTAGCAAATTCATTGTCGTATATTGTTTAGAGTAATGTGTAAATAATTTACACCACTTTGCTAGTGCAATAATGCTGGACGATATGATTTCTGTTACTTCAACGCGGAAGTCTGTAATACCTCAGCAAAAATGAACGAAGTCATAAAAGATCCATAAATTGGAGCGCTAACGTACTTTGTTAGTGCATTTTGGAGTTCGAAAGAAACTGGTTTCCCTTCAGCAATGGCCGTCTGATATGAGAGTAATTTCCAGTATCATATGAGGTTGAATAGAGGTCATTTTGGGCACTTAATGGTTTCCGAAATTACTATTTTATGATGATTTTCGGAGTAATTTAGAACTATTGTGGATGCGCAGCAAACATTAGGAGTCATAAAGGAATCAAAATGGAGTCCCTAGTCTGACGCTCTTTTTGAGCTCATTTAAGAGCTATATATGAAAAAACCTCCCTTCTTGTGATGGTCCGCCGATATCAGACTAATTATATAATGATATATGATACATATTGACCTCATAAATCGCCTAATTTCGGCCTTAAAAGACTCCGTTTTGAAGGTTTCCGAAGTCATTATGGTTAATATGTTGAAGTTCCTGTTTTAAATATATTTTGAGATTCGCATAGGAATATTGAAATTGGGAAGCATTGTTGATGTAGAAATAAGATATCAAGTGGTTTTACGGAAGAAATCGTTCGAATAAAGGAAAGTAGAATTCTCCATGAAAGCATCGTTTTAAACAAATATTTTTTTTAACATGTTGTATAAGCTTCACTTGTATATTTGCGTGTATGTAATTTGCCGC
The DNA here is from genome assembly GCF_040869045.1 of Eurosta solidaginis. Taxonomy (NCBI): domain Eukaryota; kingdom Metazoa; phylum Arthropoda; class Insecta; order Diptera; family Tephritidae; genus Eurosta; species Eurosta solidaginis. Next base: position 11,569,219 of record NC_090323.1, on the reverse strand, counting down.
TAACGAACTCATAAAAGAAAATGTTACATTTACGCACCGGTAACCGATTTTTCCGGTGGAGCGCATATTTTTGCGTGGAATTGGTTGGTTTTGAAACGGGTTTTTAGCAACTTTCTTATGAATCGTTTTTTAATTTGTTCTGGCTTGTTTAGCTCTTAAACTTGAGTGATTTCTTTTTCAATTTCACCGCCGTTTATTTCAAATTCCTATATACCGGGAAGTTCTAAATTTTGCAATTTTGCATTACAAAAAAGACAAAATATTTGGGGACTAGAAATAATTAAGCTTTGATAACTCACACTTAGTGCACTTAAACACTCTCTCACTTTGGTAGCGCTTGGCGAGAGGATTATAGAATTTGCTTATTAACGTGACATATATTTGTTTTATGTATTTTTTTGTTTAAATTGATTTAACTTGACTTGCGTTATTTAGCAATATTCTCTTTACCTAAGCAAAATCGTTACTTTTGCTTTTATACAAAATAAAAAACTGCAAAACTTTACTCGTGAGCTAGGCGATGTGCCATGACCTTACACAAATCAAATAATTTACAATTTCTTTTTAGTTTATTTACTTTGGCTTTTTAGTTTTTCAATATACCAAAACTTGACTTGGTTTAAACTTAATTACATTAATAACAACAACTTTATAGTTTCACTTATATGTAACTTTTTTTATTTTTATTTGTTTTAATTAATTTAAGCCTTAAGTGAGCTTAAGCGATTTGCTTTAAAAAGTATGAAATTCGTTTGCTTCCGCTTCTTCTGATTACTAAATTTACATATGTACTATTTATTATATTATGTTACTATATTTGGTATTTTTTATATGATTTTTAGTTAAAGTTTTAGCTATTTAATGTTTCGCTTAAAAAACTCACATATAATGAATTTTACAAAAAATGTTATGAAAAAAAAAATGTTTTTGTTAGAAACTGGAAATAAAATCCCTAAAAAATTAACTAAAGCTTTATAAAAATTATTAAAATGCACTGGTTTTATTTAAAAATATATTTTCCTTTGAGAGGTCAGCAGCCAATTCTACTACATACGCTTCTAAGTAAGTATATTTCTTTCTAACATAATTTTATTATTTTGTTTTCGTTTAAGTACATATTAGCGCTGCATTTTTACAATTGCAAAACTCTTTTTTTTTGTTCACAGCATTAACCCTCTTTTCCTACCATTCAATTTTTTACCTCATTCAGCGCACCAGTTTTCTTATCTTTTTTGACGAGCGCATAAACTGAGGCCGCCTTATAGTTGATCGGTCCATAATGTTGACTATCCAAATCAGCGTAGATAAGTTCGTCATCAAATTCTAAACCGCTCAGAGGCTATTGAGAAAGACAATTTCAAAGAATATGGTTTTTTGTACAAAATTTCACATTGAAAGATATCAAAAGCGTTTTGTTATATATTTGCACGCCATTGGCATAATGGGCTAAGAGCCAGTGCGGGGTTAAAGACGAACAAGCATTAACAGTTAGATGCCTATAAAACATATGTATTTAGTATTTGATATTGCTTTCGAGCTGATATATTTAACATATAAAGATATTTTCCATACAGAATTTGCATTAGGGTGCCACAGCAAACATTTATATACCTCTATTATTTCTTTAAAAAGTTTGTGAAAGTAAAATTATGGCGGAATTGGTCTAATGAAAAGTTAGAATATTACTTGCATACTTATACGCTCTTTGTGTACAGCAAAAAGGTACGGAGCCTTATGAAAATCTGTGACATTATTTTCCGTATTGTTCTCCAATTAAATTTTTAGCTTTTTCAAAACGGATAACATCTTTTCAAATTTACAAACTACATCACCAAAAATTCCTAAAAAAAATACTTCACGTACGCCAAAAGGCTGATGCTAGAGTTGTTTTTCTGCATAAGACGTCTTTCTATATTCTGCGTGTTTACAGGCGCAATTAAAAAAAATCTATTTTATTTCTAGCGAGACGAAGTGCTTGATGCCATTCACGAAAGAATTGTCTCATCAGCTATTTCGTTTTTATGTAAGCTATAGTGAGACGCGAATGGTAAATTCGTTAAGCCAAAGGTCAATTCGTTCTTGTTTAGGCGGGTCATTGGCTTATGGAAATTTTAAAGTGCTTACTTTACTTATATGGCACTTCTCTTACTCCATATTTCCATGCCGAGTATACTAAGTTGTATGCTTCCTGAATAGAAAAAAAATGCGATTGAAAGACGCTCGCTGAATTCTACAGCCATATATATGAATTAGGATTCGTGCAAGTCGATTTATTTGTAAGCAAGAGTTGGTGTTAGTTGTTTTTCAGTAACTTAAATTTAGGGATGTGTTACTAAGCAATTAATCGAATATATCGATTAACCAAAACTTTGTTATTTTATTAATTAGAAATTAATCAGTTTCGATTCACCGATATTATTTAATTCCAGATTGATTTGATTAATGAAAACTTTGATAAACTTCGCTTGAAAAAAAGTGACTCAGCTTGCAATAAATTTGTTTTTAATAAACAGTAATTTGTCAGGAGCTAAATAATCAGAAATTGATTCCCCAATCTTTCTGATAAATAAAAAACAAAAAACTGCAAAAAAATTTGATTTAATGCATTAAAAATGCATCATTATATTTCATTGAAAAAAAAAAAATAAATACAAAAAAACAATAATAATCCAAGCTTAAATATTTTATTAATCAGTTTCAATTACTCAACGTTATTTAGTTACAAACTAGTTTTAATTTTAAGGGAAACATTTTTTAAATTTTGATTTAAATGAAAAAACTAATAATCAGGAGCTAGTTAATCAGAATATGATTTATCATACTTTCTGACTAAAGAGAAAAATAACAAACTAAGTCTTTAAGATTATTTTTGAATAATCGGGAAAATTATAAAAAATGTTATAATTAAAACTTCATTATTTTTTTTTCAATTCATTATTTTATTAATAATAAATTATTCAGCTTCTATTTTTGATTAATCAGAAAAATAAAAAAATAAGTTTTCGTTTAATACATTAATGATTTATCATTATTTTTGATTAATAAGGAGAATTACAACAATCTAAATTTAAATTTGATTAATTTATTAATCATATATTTATTTATCAGTAACAATTAATCGATATTATTAACTTTCAGATTAATTTTATTTTGTTAATCAAAATATTGAACATTTTGCTTTAAATTAAAAAAGTTACTGCGATATTAATCAATTCTGTTTGAGTAAACAATAATATCGGAACATGATTTATCAATCTTTTTGATTAATCAGAAAAATCATTAGCTAAGTTTTGATTTAATAAATTAATGATTTATCAATATTTTTGAATAATCGGGAAATTGTTTTTGTTTTTATCGGCCTATTGATAAATCATTCAAGGTTCGAATCGAGCTCAAGGCCAGAACAATAATTTTTTTCTAATGATAATTATTGTTATTTTTTAATTTTTCTAAAAGAGAAAAAAAAAATTTTTCTACTTACTATTCCAAAAACAAAATACAATTTTTCAAATTTAGAAAAATTAAAAAATAACAATAATTATCATTAGAAAAAAATTATTGTTCTGGCCTTGAGCTCGATTCGAACCTTGAATGATTTATCAATAGGCTGATAATAACAAAAACAATTGTTAATAAACCATGAGCACTTGGGAATGTCAAACAAAGTAATTGACAATAAACAAAAAATCCAGCATTATCAGTGATTTGCACGAGATAGCGCAACACTGAATAAATATATTTGGTAAAAAGGAATAGAAGTAGCAAATTTGCCAGTCAAACAAACCACCGCTTTATAGCTAAATGGTTAGCGCAGCATGCCTAAAGCGTACTGATGATGAAGGCTTAGCACCCTTCGAAATGGATCTATCTGCGCAGCTATGGCAGGTTGTCTGAAAAAAAAAAAAATTTTCTACTTACTATTTCAAAAACAAAATACACTTTTTCAAATTTAGAAAAATTAAGAAATAACAATAATTATCATTAGAAAAAAATTATTGTTCTGGCCTTGAGCCCGATTTGAACCTTGAATAATCGGGAAATTATTAGAAAATTATTTTAATCAAAATTTCATTATTTAATTAATCAGAAATTAACCAGTTTCAATTAACTGGTATTATTTATTCCCAGATTAATTTAATTTTGCTTATTAAAAAGGCTGAAATTCAAAAATTGACAAAGTTTTCAATCAATTTGTTTCCAATAACTAACCTTTTGTGATGTACTTTTAGTCAAATACTGATTATTTCATTATGATTTATTATAATTTTTGATTAATAGTTTGATTTATTAGGTTAATTACACATCCCTAAAACTTAAACTCAATATGTAAGTAAAAATAATATAACTTATTTTTCTGTCGTGCTTTGTCAATATTGGGCCTCCATAAGCTAAAATTGTTACTCTAAAGCTTCTTGATTATTTTAAATGTATTTGTGAATTTTTTGGTTAAAAGTAAGTAATTTTTAAATTGTTATTCAAGAGAGAAAAGACATTTGTTTATTTGAAACTGATGAAACATGAACATTGAAGGACAAAACGAAAAATGATTGACAGTGATGTGTGCATTAGATATATGGGATGAAAATGGCAAGAATTTGATTTCCTTGAAAGAAAATTTTACTTTCAATGAAAAGTCGGTTTTTAGGTGTGTTCAGAGAATACTGCTTGCGAATAAAACATTCTATTGTAAATCCAAAAATATAAGCTGGTATTTGACATAAAATAGCAAGCAGCACATGTAGACGTATAGACGCCATGATACACCAAATTTTTTATTTCCAGAGTAATTTAGTGCACTTACCCAAATAAATGTGGTATATGTATTTACATTAGGGTGGTACTTATAGATCCAATAAAATATTGTAACGAATATTAGCAGCACTAAGGGATACTATCATCTCTAAGCCGATGCTAAGCAGTGACTTGTATGCACATCATTAAATCAATCATTATGTCTACACGCAGAGGCGAAGAGACGCGCAAATGAATGCAGATATCTTATCTGAGATACTCCCAAAAGTATGCAATTATAATTGTGCTCACATATGAGAAGCTATAAACGTAGTTATTCTGATAACCAACTAGTAAATTCTAGAAATGGAAGCGCCTAGAAAATGCGAACGAGAAATCACAGAGTATAAAAGGCAGCAACAGTAGAGGCACGACAATCAGTTTGATTTAAGACGCTATCTGGGGAGTAATAGTATTGTTATTTTGAAAGGCATTTTGCATTATTGAATAGTGGAGTTATTTATTCAACAGTTTAGTGATTCGAACGTTAGCAGAAGGTTGCAAATAAGGGGAATTGCAGTAAATTCGTTAAAATATGTTTTCCATTTGCATTCCTTCAGATGGTAATATCCATGTCTAAAGTATTAAATCTAAATTTTGGTCTCGATTGGAGATGGTTTAAGAGGTCGCACAAGGTTAAAGGCTAAGATTTCTCTATGAAGGCTTAAACAAATTTTAGTTAAATTTTTTGTTTTCTAAGTAGTAACCAAAATTGAACACATTAAAGGGGACGCTGCAACATACACGTTTAGGTCCCGAGTGGATTGGTGAAGGCGTATTGCACGGGGGTTGAAATTAAAATTACGATGTGAAGGTAGGTTCAAACATATATATTATTTCTAATTGCTGTTTTTATGTACGAGTCCCTTTTTCGCTCTTATTTGGAATCCAAATCTATAAATAAAGTTTTGGTTGTAAAGATGGAGATTGGGTCTATTAGCGAGCTTTTGGCAATTTTGGTCGTAGTGCTTTTGTTTAGCTATATTTAAATAAAATAATTTGTTAAAAATAAACGATTGTGAGCACACAAAGAAATCTATTTGTACTATGGAACTATTGTGAATATTTGCACTGCATTAGCGGCAGTTGCTATTGTAAGCTAGATGGCAATGCAAGCTGTAAGTTAATAGAACAGCTGATTTCTGTTGATATTTGATAAGAGACTTTTATATTGGTTGCGCCAGATGCGCACGGGTCAAGCTCGTATAATAAAATATGAAACTTATCCATTGCTCGACACTCCTTAACCGGTTACAATTAAGACAAGAATTTGCATATTATTTCGCCTACAACAATAATATCGTTTTAGGGTATGAAAAAACAAAAAACTTAATTTTATTTTTTGAGTCTTCATAGATCTTTACGCTTATACGCATCCCTTAACTTTCTCAAAGCGGAGAAAACATTATATCTGAAAATTTTCACCTGGGTATTGGATATGAGACTGGAGAAAATCGTTAGTTTGCTTTATAAGGACCAACCTGATGTATATACATATATATTTGATGTTGTGAGCGCAACAATGATGTAAACACAAGCTAGGAAAAAAGTGTTGTATTCCGGTTTTGCTCTCAGGCGGTGCATTACTTCAATATCGATTCAAAACTTCTTTTTGTAAGGAAGCATTTTAAAGTGAAATCGTAATGAACACAAATTGTGGGTTACACTACTTTGGTGCTGATAGCGTATTTAGAGAATACAACTATTTTGAGCTACACGTATCAGAACAACGCAACACATCGAGCGCTCACGACAGAAGAATAAATGTGAAAATAACTAAAATTAATAATAACAAAATTTTTTAATGCAATGCATATACTTTTTTTTTAAGCAAAACTTTCAAGCCAAGAATAAAAAGCCTTTAAATTTACCTTTTCGGAAAATACTCAATCATCTCAATGTTTAGCAAAAAATATTTTGCGCATTTATAAATATATTTTACCATAATTTATAAAGTGCAAATAATGCGTGGTTTTATGTTAGAATATGTATGTATTACTGCCTTTATAGGGATCCTCAAAATCGGATACTTGCTACAATGAGATATTAAGTTGAGATAAGTGTTTAATATTCAAAACTTTTTGACGTTTGTCAGAGAAACTGTGTTATAAGCGCGTATGCATGTATGGTTAGATAATTTTTGGTAAAGTGTTGATGTGAGCGCTGTAGTGAGCGACGCAATGTGGGTTAAGTTTTTGTAATAAAAAAAAATTATAGAATTTTGCCGTTTTATTTAGATTTAAAAAAAAATAAATAGATATATGCATATTGGGTATATTATGCAGAAGTTCAACATGCACATACTAGGGATGGCGATTTTATGAATTTTTTTCTCCCGAGATTTTCGGGATAATCAATCCCGACAATGACAATATAAAGTCTTAACAAATAAAAAAAATTCTTGAAATTATATTCTCAAAATAATAATACCTATGCTTTAAAGCTGGTTTAATTTTTAAAAATATGTACATATATTATATAATACATCGGCGAATAGAGAAATATCAGTGAACATTTTTTAAAATATTCGTCAATTTAACTTCTTTTTTATATTTTTGTTAATTTAGGGAAAATCTTCTAAAACTTTCGTAAATTAAATTATGAATACTACTCTCAAAATCGTTTTCGTATAAATTAAATGCTTACTTAGAGTTTTCTAATTTTTTTGAGTATGCAGTTTTGTAGCGCAATAAATTTTATTGTAACAAATTCGCATTGACTTTTGTCAAATTCTTTCCAGAAGTGTATTCAAGAGTTTCTTACATATAAAAAATTAAACCATGTGCCCTTCGTAGGGAAGAAAATACAAAATAGCCCCGATATTCAATACCAATTTTGAGAGGCCTAAAACTTGTGCTTTGAATGGGCAGCACAATTGCGTACTCAAAAAATTTCATAAGACTCTAAATAAAAAGTTAGACATTTTCGTAAAGTTTTAACGAAATTCTGAACTTTTTCGAAAAATTTTTGGCGATTGGTTTGCGTAGTTTCACTTGCAAAATTCATAGAAGCTTTTTCTCAAATTATCGAGTTTTTGATATAATAGTAAACAGCGGAAGCAATGCTAATAATGCACTGCTAGCAAATCCACTGCCGCTGATCAAGTTCCGTTAAACGAGCCTAAAATTATTCTACCCAATTTGGATTAAAAATATAAGATATATATTTACCTAAAACTGTAGGTTAAAAGAATAGCCCCATAAAGGCAATATTTATGGAATTTTTTTTCTGAAAATAATGTTGCCCTGTTTATTTTTAGCTCTCCCGTAAGATTCTGTATTCCTTCCACAAAATATTTTCCACTGAAAAGAGTTGCGATTTCAAATAGAGCCATTTTTAATAGCGCTAGGTAGCCTAGTTCAAAATTTTAATTTAAGACTGTAACATGAAGGTAAAATTTTTTTTTTTTTCAGAAAAGAAAACGCCATTAGAGACAAACTACAAAGCGTGCAGCGAGTTAAGAACTCAGCTCCCAAAAAGCTGGGTGACGAAACGGTAAAATTCAGAAAAATATCCTAGTAGCAATAGTCGTGCACAAATTATGTATTTTTTTTCTAATAATAATAACATTAATCTATTGAAAATAAAAGCAGACATTTATTGACGAAATTTATAAAAAAATTTCACTGCTATTTTGTTGTTCGCTGCTGTATATCTAAAACAAATTATTGAGTTAAAAATAAATTGTACTACATAAAAGAAAACAAAAAAATAAATAAATAAAAGACCATTTCTATTCTAAAGCTACTAATACTTTTGCACAAAATAGATTCAACTTATAACTGTATATACATCACATTATATACATACTTTGTTACTATAGCGGACGATGCAATATTTGGTTTCAGTTTAAACGTTAGTATCCTATACACGAATTAAATACATACTGAAGTATTTATAATTAAACTGCAATGTTTTATACTTATATTTAAGAAATCATGAGCTTAACACCGGCTTATAATAATTGAATTTCAATTATTATGTTTTCTAAGAGAAACTGAAAAGAAAGAAACATTTACTGGCATATTGCGATGGAACCATTTCGAAAACCGCCAACGTAATCATCATCTGGCAATTTTGTAATGTTATCAAAGGTTTCACCGGGATTCGAACCGTGAATCACATGGTGAAACTGCAGCCTTAACCGCTAGGCTATACTGCTGGTATTTCTTTTCATGCTTAGCCTAGTGGTTAAGGCAACTGTAGTTTTACAATGTGATTCACGGTTCGAATCCCGGTGAAACCTTTGATAACATTACAAAATTGCCTGATGATGATTACGTTGGCGGTTTTCGAAATGGTTCCATCGCAATATGCCAGTAAATGTTTCTTTCTTTTCAGTTTCTCTTAGAAAACATAATAATTGAAATTCAATTATTATAAGCCGGTGTTAAGCTCATGAATTCTTAAATATAAGTATAAACTGAACACACCATTAAACAAACATACATAAATAGCAATGTTTTATGTCTATCGTAATTTTTTTTAAATTTTTTTCTCTCAAAATATTTTTAAAATTAAACCCTTTTTTTTTGTTATTATTTTTTTTTTCTTGAAAAAAGCTAACAAACTTAACACGCAAGTATTTATGTGTGTTTAGTGTTGTTAGGTCTAGTTATCTTCCGGCAGGAAAAGTTGTTGTACCTACATATCGAATCCAACTTTAGTGTGATTAGAAGCGTAAATGAGCCAAATAACTATAATGAGGCAATTCAAAGCGACGAAAGCGTGGAATGGCTCACGGCAATGCATGAAGTAATTGAAGCACACAAACACAACAATACTTGGGAAGTTGTAGATTTGTCACCAGGAAAAACACCAATTGGCAGCAAATGTGTGGCTAAAGCTAAGAAAAATGCTGAAGGTAGAGTGGAGCGATTTAAGGCCAGATGAGTGGCACAGAGATTTTCACAAAGGTACGGCGAAGATTATGACTGGGTGTTTGCGTCCGTTGTGCTCCATACAACATTCGAAGAGCCCAAAAAAAAAGTAAAATAATATCAACTTTTTCTTGGAATATCGCCTCGAGGAACAACGCCGTGGGACTTTAAACACCTTTTCCTGTATTTTTTTTTTCTTGTTGGGTACCCTAAAATTACTTTTAGCCCAGGATATTTTGAAACGCTTTTCGGTCATCGCTTGCCAAATTTGGTTTGTGGCAGACCAGTTTCTGTGTCATAAAAACTTAGTGCCATTTTACGTTTAAGCCTGCAAAACGCTGATTCTGGTATGTCTCCCGGATAAGGCATGACAATGGATGACGAAAAATTTTTTCAATATAAATAGAAGTAAATGTTCATATATACAAATATGTATGAATGTTATATATTTATTTGCTATATTCTATTTAGTACTTAATCTATAACTTAGTATACTTAGTACGTACTTACTTATTCAAATAACATGTTTAATCGTGGCAAAGTTGGCGGCACAACTTGAAAATTTATTTGCAATTTCTTTTTGGTATCATTTCATTTTTTACTAATTGTATTTACACTTTTCCTGGCCATTAATTTTATATATTCATAGTTTTGAGACTGCTATTAGCTAGTACGGTTACGAAGAACTTTCATTTTGTATTAAAAAGTATTGCATACGTTTAGGCGTGGACCAATGCACAATAGATCTGCACAAAGGTCGCAGTGCCTCCAGGCCTGGTAATAATAGGCGTTGAGCATTTTATGCATGAAAATTTTGCCTTTGTTTGCTTATATTGGTTATTGCAGTATACAAAACGCCGGATTTCAGAAAAGTCCAAGGAGATGTTATTTGAATTTCAACTTTAATATCTATATCGTTGCCTACCTACAGGTGGTGTGCATATAAGATTACAACAATTCTGTTTTTCCAAGAATTTCTTTCTTGACTCTCACACACGTTTGTATTTTAATGATTTCATGCATACTTATGCTATCTCGTCATTCGCCCGCATTCAAACCAACGCATGCCATTTAAATGTGCGCTTCACGATAACTTTGTTTCAACATATATTTCACATGACCACCATTACGTCCAGCTGAAACAAACACACGCGGTGACTCAGCGCTAACAGACATTTGTGGCGCATTGGCTACGTTGCTTGTGACATTGCTGATCTCAGTGCTCTCGAGTGCTGGCATTGCAACAACTGCAACACCATTGTCACCTTGGTCGTCGTTATCTTGCTCCTTTTCTGTATCATCATCATCAATTTCACCAACGTCGTCGTCATCTTCGCAGAATGAGTAGCCCAAATCTTCTTCATCATCATCCTCAATTGCCTCATTCTTGCTTTTCACTTGTATGTCATTACAGCTCAGCTTTTCTACGCTACTTGCCGTGTCTAAAGTGGGCACACTTTGTATCTCATCTGCCAACTCTTGCTGCTGTTGCGCCCATTGCTCTGGCAATGCCAATTGCTTGTGCAGATTTTGTCGTGTACCCGGCTTGGTAGCATAAATTAATTCGGGATGATTTTTGGTGAGCACTTCCAAAGCTTCCAATGATGCGGCCGGATTAAGGCTAACATGCGGTACGAGTAATTGTGTAGATGTGGTTATTTGCTTGATTTCTTCTGCGAGTTCTTCGCTCATTTCAGATTTTTCTTCCTCCTCTTCAGGAGATGGCGCACCAGTAGGTTCTATAAGTGAGACGCTGGGGCGTATATCACTTGGTAATTGAGTTTTCTCAGCTAATTTGGTAGCCATTTTTTGCTCTACCGTTGCTGATATTTCCCCTTGCAAGTCATGATCTATCTCAACAGGCGATGTAATTGGTTTAAAAGTGCATTGCTCATGCCATGATAGAGGCCGAAAGACTAGTGGTCCACCTTCGACGGCATAGCGTTTTCTTGGACGCGACTGCACACCTGTCACATCAATTTCAGATGATTCTTTATTGGGCTGCTCTTGTTGTTGTTGTTGTTGTTGTTTGCATTGCATTTGCATGCGTAATTGTTGCAAATTGCACTGACGCAATGTACCGGCCACAGTTTGTGAAGGCTGAAAGTGGAATGTATGATATTTGCGTAACGGCAGCTTAACTGGTCGGCGGACTTGCAAATAATCAATAGTCGAAATTGAATTTCTTGTTGAATGCATAACGCCATCTATTGGAAGTTTTAAATTTGAAGCTGCGCTAATGCAATCAGCAGCCTTGTCGTTCAAAGTCCTGGCTTTGGGCAGAGGCGCGTGCTCTTCTTTGGCATTGCCGCCTAGCGGTAGTAATCTCCTTGGTTGTTTTAGCATTGCAGCATCTTCATTGTTTTTATTTTTCTTGTCATCGCTATCATCTTTCTCTGCAACAATGTCAGCGACACCACTGTTTTTGTTGTTTCTTGCGTTTTCAATATTTCTGCCACTGACGTTATTACTGCTACCCACGCTGCCGTCCTCATTACGTCGGATTAGCAACGATTGTTTACGATGTTGTTGACATTGATGCCAATTGTTGTTGTCATGCTTGTATTGTGATTTAATTTGTTGTTGCTGCTGTTGTATTGCTGTTGTTGCCTTGTGCGCGCTGCTCGCACACTCGGCGCTATAATTGTGGGCGCGCGATTGGCTGTTGTTGTTGTTGTTGTTGCCGCCGCTATAGGCGATGTACCTGATATGTGCGTAGGGGTCGCTGATAGTCTTTCGTCGTAATTTCTTATTGCTGTGGCAGTAGGCGCTGGTGGTGGCGGCGGCGTTGGTAATGCAGGCGGTCGTTGTCGTGTTGCCTTCGCTTGCTAGAAATGGATTAGTGAGGCCGATAGCAAAATGCTGTTAGTTAGTTGTTCAGGGGGTAATTAATGTGTTTAATTGCAAGCAAAGGTCATGCCATAGGTGATTATTGCATACGTGATGTTATCATATGATGGGTTGTATGAATGATTTTTTGGGACGATAAGCATTTGCGATTTGTTATATGTTGAGTTGGAAAAAACCATAAGAATACAAAGGCGTTTGATGTTTGGCCAACATAAACAAATAATGCGGTACATGAAATGAAAATAAAAAAAAATTTTAAATCATACTATAAAATTCAAATTAATTGGTTATAAAATAAATAATGAAATTTCAGTGTATAAAGACAAGTTTATATACAGTGACGAACAAGAAAATAACAATGGCAGGTTTTACCAAATTTCGCCAGTAAATTTCTTCCTTTTTATATTTTCGAAAATTTAAGAAAAACTATTTTAATTTTCGGACTGAAACTATGAAAACTAATCTCAAAAACCTTTACGAAAAAATGCTAATATACCATAAAACTTTACCCTACTTTCGTGCTTTTTGTTTAGACTTTCCTCAATTTTTTTAAGTAAGCAGTTTCATAGCTCAGTCAATTTTTTTAGAAGGTGCAAGCTATGGGTCTCCAATACTCGCACTGAGTTTTGACAATTTTTTTCCGAGACGTATCTTTTGAGAGACGTATAACATTCACTTTGGCAAACCAAAACTGATACATTTCATACTCAAATAAAAAATCAAAAAACCCTAAATAAACGTTTTTTTCGTTTCTTAAAGTTTATCGGTATTTCGAACTTTTTCAAAAATGACTTTGAAGTCGGTTTGCATAATTTCAGTTAAAAAAGATGTGGTGAAAATTTTCTTTTAAATTACCGAAAATAAAAACAAAGAATTTAATTGCCTAAATGTAATAAAACTTGCCACTGCTATTTGTATGGTCGCTGCTGTACCTTCAAAATTTCTATTTTCTAGACGGGGTTTTCTACGCTTTGTACAACGCTGCTGAAGGGAACCAACCCAGTAATACACATTTTTTAAGTTGTGTATAGATTGGGGGTCTTAATTCTGTATACGCGGAAACTGTAAATTAAATGACGGAGATTCTCGCACAAAAATGTTATTCTTTTTGAGAATGAATATGTAGGCTACCAGGATTGGACCATAAAGAAATAGCGTACAGTTGAATTTATGGTTTCGGTTATGTGCCAACATACCACTTGCTTTCCATACATATCGATTGAATGGGAAGGGAAGGTGGTTTCTGAATAAAGACGATCTTAACCTGTAGTATTGTCAACAGTTGAGTCCGAGTGACGCGCTACCCCCTGGGAAGTTCATGTTATTCTTCTGCGATGTCTGTAAATGTTGGTTTAATAACAGTGCTGATCGGGATTTTTTTAAACACAAACTGACGTATGTAACTTTTGATCAAATGACCGAAATACGGAGATGCTTCTTATCCTCCTTGGAGCACATCCGCATCATGTGGCTTTCTGCTTGAATACTCAGGACTAAGGTTGGGAGCACAACCATGTGATGAACTGCTTGTTCAGAATCTCATTACATTCCTTAACATTAAGCACCTCCACATGTTTAAATTGTGTTCGCATTTCAAAGGGCAACATCTTGTGCTATTACTGATGGCGAAATTTTAACAGGTTTCACATCACATTTTTTCCACTGAATCTTGTATAAATTGGAAGAGATTCATATCATAATCCCGACTTTTAGAATTCCCACAGGAGATAATCGCGAAATTTTATCGCATATGAACAATCGTTAGTTAAAACTTCGACAAATCGCATCACACTAAGTTAGTTCTATTTCCTATATAACAAAGTCACAACAAAACAAAATCCCCACAAAGCCAAATCCTGGTAACTCAATATGCGGAAAAAAAAATTTAGAATTTGTTTTTCATAATTAAACATAAACCGGTTGGGATTTGGTGGTATCTGAAGAGCGGTGACATAAAGTCAACGGCCATTACGTCAAGTGACCTTATGACCACTTCAGTAGGTCAATTGAAGTTACCTCTGTATGAAATGGCGACAACGTGGCATTTTAAATGTCAACGTTAAAAAGACGTGCGGAGGTATTTGAACCCAAAAGCTGCTAAAATAGGAATGTAGAATTTTGAGGACCCGGATACACGAATGGGATCTGAAGAACTAGCCAAACGAAATTTTGCAAAATAAATTTAAAAAGGTCATGAAGTAAATTGCCGTTATGGCCATTTGAAGTGGTCATAAGGTTAATTAAAATTATGATCGTTGACCTTATGTCACCCAATCGTAACTGGATTATGTATTTTGAGATTGTTCAATTCAGTGTTGTGTAAGTCATGAGTTTGTTATACACCGAGGTGTTGAAGAGCTGATGGCAGGGCAAAAATAAGTAGATTTATGAGATTCGAACAAACTAAGATTAATTCATATACAAAAAAAAAAAAAAAAACTATAATAAAGTTTACAATTAAATATGAGATATGAACACGAATTGGACTACAGAGGATGCATTCAACTCTTAGTTTAAGCATTAAAAAACAATGAAGTACAAACCTCGATTCCAGTTACAGAACCCGCTGGCACTAATCCTGTTTGTTGTTTCTTGCAACGACGCGTACCACTCGCGCTCGTCGTACTTGCTACGCTTAATGATGATGCAGAATGTCTATGATGACCCAGCTGATATTGTTCAAATTCCTCGGGCGTTGTTATATCGGCAGGTTTTTGATGTAGCCCACAACGTGACGCCGTCATACCCATGCTGGCGGTGCTCCTTATGACCGGCGCAACGCCAATCAGTGTACCGGTACCACTGCTATGCAACGAATTGCAGGAGGACAATGATGTGGGATCGGTTGAACCATGACCGCCATGCCCATCATTTTGCGAAGATGAAGCTGATTCATACGATGAATTGACTATGGTGGAAGAGCTGGGTGAACATGAACGCTCTGCTGTTGATTGCCCATCAACATTCATATAAACAGGCAGTGATGAACCATTGAGGTTCGTTTGACGCGCTGACTTCTTGTAACTAAGTGCATTGACGAGACCACCACTACCACCGCTTACTGCGCTATGGTGATGCTGGCTCAATTTTGTACCTTTGGGCGTCTTTGGTGGTGGCGTGCCGCTAAACATCGTTGCTGTGCGCGTGCTACCCGCTAATAGCGGTGGCGGTGGCGGCACAGGTGTTACACATTCATATGAACTATTCGATATGCCTGAATCGCTGCGATAGATACTCAAACGCTCTGGCTCAATTGAATTGAAATCATCCTTCTGCTGGTGTTGGCGGTGGTGATGTTTTTTCTTGTGACCCGCTTGTCCAGCATGTGTACTGCTGCTGCCGCTTGCGGCGCTGCTGCCAGCCTTATTCAAATTGCTCGGTTGTGGATGTAATAATATGGTGGCTGTGCCACTCACACCGCCACCTCCGCTAGCAGAAGGCGATGGATGCGCTTCTACATCGCATTTGTGTATTTGTACAGCACCGCCGCTATCAGCAGATAAATTCTCATAGGCAGGAGGATCGTAGAAGCGCATCAAAGCGGACGTTTTAATCTGTTGATGTGACGCTG
The DNA here is from genome assembly GCF_040869045.1 of Eurosta solidaginis. Taxonomy (NCBI): domain Eukaryota; kingdom Metazoa; phylum Arthropoda; class Insecta; order Diptera; family Tephritidae; genus Eurosta; species Eurosta solidaginis. The sequence goes on along the minus strand of NC_090323.1, from coordinate 11,553,127 downwards.
GGATATGCTGAGCAACCGGGCCAGCGGAGTCAATATCGCCAATGCTACCACCAGCAAAGGAATGATGTCGTTTGCATTTGTTACCGCCATTATTGCCGCCAGCTAATATGAGTGAGGCATTTATTAGACCAGCGCCGCCACCATTGCCTGGCGACTTTGGCGCATTACCTTTGCTCTTACCCCGACCACCACCACCGGTGAATTTGAGCGAGTAAAATTTCTTATCCTCCATTTTTGCATCGAACATTGGCTTGCGCTTGCCACCACCACCGCCGCCGCCACCGCGTTGCATAGAACCAGTACTCCCACTGACATCCAATATATGCGGTTGATAGGCATTATCGGCTATGCAGCTACTACTGCTACTCGTCTCATATTTCTTGAAATTACTTATTGCCAAAAAGGGATTTGTGTTGGCACCGCGCGCGCGTTGTTCATCGTTACTCACGCCACCGCTACCATTATTGCGCTCAACCACCGCGTATGTGGGATAATCACGCTCGATAGTCGAGCCGTTATTTGAGGCGCTAGCTTGTTGCTTTTGCTGTTGCTGTTGATGATAATATTCAGTGTAACTTTTCGGAAAGCAATTATTCAGATTGTATGTAATCTGATGTGGAATCGCAGTGTTGCCACCAATGCTGCCGTTCATATAATCGCTGCCACCAAGTGGTACGATGACCCCGCCTATACTCTCGATTTCGCCAACGTCGCCACCGCCGCCTCCGCGATTGCCATCCGCCATCGAAATCAACATATGTTGTTTTTGTTGGTGATGTTGCTGGTACATACCTTTGTTGTGTGACTTCATTGTATGTGATTGTTGGTTTTGCTGCTGTTGATTCGCAGTTATAATCCGTCCCCCGTTGCTCCCCATATATTGCATGGTATTGTACTGAGGTTGTTGTTGGTGTTGTTGATGATATTGAAATTGTTGTTGGTCGTATTGGTCTTGTTCGTAGTGTTGCTGCTGTTGCTGGGCAATATTTCCATTGAGTCTCTTGGGTCGTGGAGCGACGCGCACCACATTGGTGTTGTTATTAAAATTTGTATGAGTCGTAGAGAACTATAAATGTGTTTGGCCGAGCATATGAGCGCGCGACAAAGTGGTCGCACGAACGCGCGCAGTAACACAGGTTGGTTAGTGGTTGGTTATATGGTTTTAGTCGGTTGATTGCATGTTTTTAGTCATTGTTGATTGTTGTTTTGGTTTTCATTTTCGTTATGCATTTGTTTTAGGTTTAGCGTAGCGTATTTGCATGCGAGTGGGCGAGAGAAAATAGCAAAATTACTTTGGTTAGTTGTTGTTAAGGCTGTAGCGATTTTTTGTTTTAATTTCTTAATATTTTTATTAGCATATAAATTGAGAATTAGATTTGGAAAGCTTAACTTATGGCGGAAGTAATGAAATTTTGAGGATACTTTAATACGAGGAAAAAGTGCTTTGAATGTGAGAGTGTACTGTAAGGAGCGGATCACAAAAGATTTTGCTTCAAATTAAATTTAAGTAAACTAAATGGAAAAAAATATAGAAATATTTTTATAAATTATTAATTAAGTAACATTTTTGAAATAATATGAAATACATATACATAAGTACTGTTTTTAATATAAATATTATACATAGATTTCCTTATGTTTAGGCTTTAGAACGAGCTTCATTTAAATAAAGAAATATTTTTGTTAAACTACAAAGCAATCGTAGATAACACGTAATCAATAAAAAAAAAAAAAAATTTTTTTCGTCAACATTTTTAATGCACCCAATTGCCTCAGCGTGTTGAGGGGCTTAAAATATTCTCGCTTAAAGGCCTTGCCTGTAATAAGAGACTAAAATCCATAGACACGAACATACGCGGGGTAGACAAAAAATCTATGCGGGAATTTTATGAAAGTGCTTATCGGTATAACCGTAAACGTTCGGGTAGCATTTTTGAATTTACAAAGAAAATAACAGTATTTTTTGACTGAAATTGTGTTTTTATGAAATTCGTTATATTGTGGGTCAAAGATCGTTTGGAAGGAAGATAAGGTAACTAGCAGGTGTGACATCTAGTGTCTTGGCATACAGGTATTGAATATCAGGTGGGAAGGGGGAGAGGGTGGCTCTCAAGCATACCCGGCTTAATAGATAACCAATATTTGCAGGGGTTCGAGGCAACCAGCTCGCTATAAACTATTTGTGTAGGTCAAAGGACCTATAAGAAAAAAATATGAAAAAATTAATTGGGCTAAGATCCCATAGATATTCCACCACTAAGTACTGCAATTCAAACTTTTTGCAGCGATCCGTCTTAACGCCAGATTCAACTACACAACGTCGCTAGATCGCAGCATCGATAGGTTTATATGAGCACTATCTATTAACAAGCGCGTTTCTGCCATAGAAAAATTTATTTTTTTTTTTTTGGAAAATACATTTTGTCTAGTGATAACTTAAGTTGAGTACTTATAATTCTCTCTCACTCTCCTGATTCCCAACCTCTTCTCTAAGTTTCTTTTATATTGCTTTTTTTCCTATTTCGTTTCTTTCTTCTACATCTTTAATTATACCTCTCTCTCTGCCTTTAATTCAATATTTTCCTCTCACTCGCCTCTAACCCCCAAACTCTTCCTACTCCTCTCCATTTAGTTCTGCCTCTGCCTTCCTTTGTTCTTCTCTTATGTTTGAATATAGTAAAGATAACTTCAAGTCCCCGGGTAAAGCTACACCAAAAATTTGGAAAAGTTTTTTCATTCTTTTTTCTTAGCGGGGTTGCCCCACTCTCAGAGTATATTTCTATCTTGAAAATCTGCTCAGTAAAAATTCATCTGCCTTGCAGCTGCCGTTCGGAGTCGAAATAAAACATGGACCTACATCTCAGCAATTTGTAGGAAATATTAAAAAGGAGCATAGCGCAAATTGGAAGAAAAGCTCAGCTCAAATCCCTTCGAACGTAAATCGCGCTAAGTTTTTTTTTTTTGTTTGTTTTTAAGTTCAACAAAATATCAACAGATATTCCATTCCTAACACCAGGAGAAAATGCTTTGAAAGGGTTTGTAAAGTTTATTTGAAACAGCGGACGCCTGTGTCTTTGTCGCTTGTCTCAATTTATTTGGGAAAATATTGATTAAATGAAAATTTAAAATTATTTATTAATTCTTTTCATATATCAGGCAATTGTTTTTAATAAATCTTGAGAAATGATACGTACCAAGTGATGTTCGGCACAAAAACTACAACCTATTATTATTTTTACAATTTTTTTTAATGGAAAAAACGCTAAATATGCTCTTATAGCGATTCGCTGTTAACTTATTATAAGATTTTAGAGATACATAAAAATTCTAAAGCTACTAAATAAAGTTTGAGCTATATCAATAATTCGAACGCACAAATCAAACAAATTTGACAAAAAAAACAACAATTTTTAAACAAAATAGAAATGTTAAAAATTTAATTAAAATGCAAGAATAAGGTCAAAAATAGTTAAAATGAATATATTCAATAATACGCTTCAGCAAAAAAGGATTGAAAACCCATTACCCAAATAAAATGACAAAAACATTATATCCAAACTTCTTTTTAAATCAAATTCTTGATTTTTTTTTCGAATGAAAAAATGAGTAGTGTAAAATGATATGAAGTGTTTAAAAATATGTATAAATTTCTACATATGTACATATAAGCTAAAGGCAATGAATGCTAAGCAATGTACGAATATTAAATGTAAACTGATGCATCCAACGAGCAAATATTTTTCGACCAAACCACGCAATTTAGAGTAGACAAAGACTAATATTTATTTATTTTCTTTGCATTATAAAATTTAACACGTATTTGTTTCACAATTTGTAACAATTTCTTTGTTTTTAATTGATTGGCATACTAACTACAAAATTTAGTACACAAAAACAAAACAAAAAATATACAACAACACTAAAAGTAATGAAATTTTAAATTATAAACAAACAAAAATGATATTTAAGGTAAGTAAATGTTGTGAGAGTGTTTGTAATATGAGTGAATATATTTTATATACATATATTCATATGAGCATAAGTGAATAACTAATATGAATGGGAGTGTTTAGGTACAACAATGTGTGTGTATGTTGAAGTGCAAATAGATAGTGCCTTAAAGTGTATGCGTGTGCTGAGCGTGATGTGCTAATATGAATATATGATTTTTATTTTTATTTTTCTACTATCATTGTTAACTAATAAACAATCACATATATATACATTATGTAGGCATGTATGTAAATACCTTATTAGGAGCCGTTTGCAGACCATGAAATGGTAGATTCTCATACTCGCCAGGTTCCGTCAACGGATCCGCCAGTGAAGATGACTTGTCTTGTACTGTTGCAACAACAATTCGTTTACGTGTATGTGCGTTTTGATGGATCGACGCATTGATACATATATATATATATATATATATAGTTTTTGTTTGTTTTTTTTTTGTTCACACGCAGTGTTGTATTTGCACGCAGTATTACAAGTTATGCAAAATAAATTTTCATTCATAAGGGTTGCATAATTTTGGGCGTAGCAGCAAATTGCGTATACATAAAAAATAGGAAAAACAGAATGTTGAGAAAATTTAAATTAATAAACGAAAAAAGTAATAAAAAATTTAAGAAGAAAAATGTGGAGCTTAGAATGTTAAAACTACTTGAAAAAATTACTGATTGACAGTGTTGCAGAAAAAAAACTTAGAAATAACTTAAAATTGATTGCCTTATGGAAAAATTACCTAAAAGTATGCAAAAATATAGAAATATAATATATATATAATTAAAGGTTATAAAATAGGGGAACTGAAAATAGCAAAAAAAAAAAATATTATGTATGTGTAGATTTGTCTTTTTTTAAATTACTATCACGACACTTAGGGGCGGTTTAAATTAAAAAAAAAAAAAAAATCATGCATAACATTTAAAGCTAACATCAAAGGCAGACGCAGATTTTGCAGATATAACAGCAAGAATTATTAAACTGCATAAGAAAAATGAAGCAATTTGAATTTAAAGCTTTTTGTTTAATTTAACACGACTTTTAGGTATTGCTTAGTTTTCATTAAAAAGAACTTTAAATAATTTAAAGGCATTAAAAAATTATTTATAAGCAGCCATGTTTAAAAAAGTTGTTTTTAAGCACCCAGAACTTTACAAAAAAAAAAAAAAAAAGTCACAACATTGAGAATTAAAAAAAATATATATATAAATAAATATATAAATATCAAATATATGAAAATATTATGAAGTAAAAAATATTTTGCTTACTTGCGGAGAGTTGTTAAATTAGGACTTCACACGATGAAGCATTTAGTATTACTAATATAAACATACATTTAAACACAAATAATCAAAATTAAATATGTTAGTTTGAAACTGTTTGTTATTTGTTCAAAATATGCATTGATGTTAATGTGAGTGAATTTTTTAATTTAAAATCAAAACAAATTTTGTAATTTTTTTTAAGCTGCCATGATATAGTACCTAGTAAAACAAATTGGGACGAGATTGTTATCGGCTGTTCCAAAAGTCTTATACTTAAATGCACTGAATCTAATGATTTATTTTGTTTCGTTGATTTTCCAATTGCCGGTGGATAATTTATGTGTATTGGAACGATTTTCTGTCATCCATTGTCAAATTTGGTTTGAAGACAAACTAGTTTCGACATTGTGGCATTTTCAGTTTTATTTTTCATTCTGATCTATCTGAACTATAAGCACAAGACAAACGAAAACATTGGATCAGCACAAAAAATGACACTGAATATGGCACAATGCCGAAACAGGTTTGCCTTCGAACCAAATTTGTTAAGCGGTGTAGGAAAAGTTGTCCCAATATACATCAAAAATTTTAATATCATTGGGAAGGCAACATAAAAGATGAATATGCTACCCAATATTATCTTCTAAATGCTTAAATGATTCTTTAAACCTTCCTCCGAGTAAATTTTTGTAAAGCATATCAGTAAAACTATACTTCTACCCTTGTTGCCCCAGATTAACACTTTGTTCCCTCTGATGGAGCTTGACGGCCGAGAAATGCAAAGGCCTTTTCAATTTTCTCTTTTCCCTCCTACGCCTTTCAATGATTCGCGTCACCCTTAGGTAGTCTCAAATTTTATCACTTTAGGCGTTTTTCGCGATTACTCTTTAAATCTCACTTTTACTCTTTAAATTTCACTTAAGCCGAGAAGATTCGATAGAGTTGGCTATATGCGTAGGCTAATTTAAATAGACTGTTCTGATTAGAAATTGGACATGAAAGTTTTCTTCTTTCTTAATTTGTGTGTGGACAATTATGATACCTATATAATTATACATACATATATATATGTTCGAAAGTATGTGTGAAAAGCTTTGTTGTGATGAATATGTAGCGAACAAAGTGAGTAAAATTAATTAATTGTTATTTTCTTACTTTGTACGCGCTCGACTTTCGTCGGTGAAACTGTAGCCACATTGCGTTTCTGCAATGGTGGCGGTGCTACCTTGAATGGGGGCGGTGGACGTGGTGGCGGCGTAGGACTCTTCAATATGCCACGGCATAGCTGTTGCTGTCGTCCACGTGTTGGGGTCGTACTGCTGCTGCTGTTGTTCACGATCTTGCTGTTGTTGTAGTTGTTGTTTACGTTGACGATCCCATTCGCGTCGTTGATGCCCATCGTTATGTTGTGGATGTTCGTCGATTGTGGAGTTTTGCCGTATGAAGGCATTTGAAATGTCACAGAGGCATGTGATCGGAGATTGTCGGCTGTTTGCTGTTGTGGGTGTTGTTGCTGTTGCGTATGCGGCTGCATAGCTGGAGGCGATTGTAGTGGCTGTGCTTTCACTGCTGCGACTGTGACTGTTGGTGTGACTGTAGTGATTACATTAGAAGCAGAAGAGTGTTCGCAATTTGTGTTAAGCTCAGTAGCGCTAGCATTTGTGATATTGTTGTTGTTATTACAATTACTGCCACTACTGTTACTCGTACAAGTGGCGACAGTAGTGCCGCTTTGCGACGTGCGTACTGGCGATTTTTTGTACGTGACTACAATTTTAATGAGTGAATGCGTGTGATTACGTGCGTGTGTTTGAGTGCATGTATTTGCAAACCATACGAAAATGCGATGAAAATTAAAAAGCAAGCATTTTAATAGAAAGAAAAGAAATAAATTTAAAGTGGTAAAGCAAAAAATAAAACGAAATAAATTTTAATTAATTACCACTGCCACTGCTACGTATGCCTTTCAGTCGATGTTCCGCGGCGAACGGCGATTTTTCGTTTCCTTCTGCACCATCTGCGCGCCGTTGCCATAGCGCGCCAGCACTCGCTTGCCACATGCCACCTAACAAACCAATATGGCTGCGTTGACTATCGCGTGTTGTATCCGCGCCTGCACCGCGTCGTCTGAAAATATTCGCAAAGAACTTTTCAATGCGTCCCATGCGGCGCGCACCAACGTGTGTGCTTGCTGTGATTCCACTATTCGCCACTGCGGCGTTGGGCACACTTAGCTCTTCCGCGCTATCCACTCCACGCTCCACTAACGCTGTTGACCGCCGCTCGTTTGTGACAACTGTTAGCGCGTTAAAATGTTGTTCATCGTCATCTTCTCTGTTGGCACTTTCTGCTGTCAAAATTTCATTATTCGCATCAATGTTGATAGCCTGTTTGGTTGCTGACTTTTTAAATTTATGAGGCAATGTTTGACATGTTAAAGCATTGGTATTCGCTTGCTCCCTGCCCACTCCCGCTGCTCGTTTTTGTCGTCCAATAACGAAACGACCGAGCGTTGATGTTTGCTTGGGCATGTCGGCGCCATCAACTGTATCGATACGTTCCAAACCCTCCATATCACTGAAACCAATTGCGGTGTTGGCCGTTTGTGTGGATACGTTGAGTAAAGTTGTTTGTGCGGTTGCCGCTGAAAAACCTGAGCAATTAAGTGTAGCACTCGATGTAGTGCTGCTGTCAGCTGCTGTTGCCATAGCTGTTAAATTCGACAGCTGTGCTGTTAGTGTGTGCGGCCGTAATGTCATACGATTAGTTGCTAGATTTTCTTTGGTGTCGCTACTGACATGAACCATAACGCCTGGTCGCAGTGGCCAACGCGGTGGTGACTTGGGTGCTTGCGCGGCATGTCGGACGCGTAAGCTGGGCGTGCGTGCAGGTGACGTTACAGCACTATGTGTAGGTGTGGGTGTGGGTGTATGTGTAGCGGTAGCAGTGGGTGTTTGAGTAGGTGTGGTAGTAGGCGTGGGTTTGGCACTGATTTTGATACTTGGCTTAGGACGCGGTAGCGGTGACTTGGGTGGTAATTTTGGTCCTCGAAGTTGCGGTAATTCTTGCGCTGCCAAATTTGGTATGAGACAACCTGTGGTTGGTTGTTGCTGTTGGGGTGCGACGGTCGCAAGCGCTGGTGTGACCACATCTACTTGTGGTGTATTTGACTGATAAGAGAGTACGCTGTGTGTACGTTTATGAGTGATGAGCATGTATTTGTGAATTATTTTCCATGAGTTGATGCAGTTGAAAGTGGCGTAGCGATTTTTTATATATTTTTGTTTGCCAATATGAGAAACAATAATAATAACAAAAAAAAAAAAAAAAAACAATTAACAGCAACAACGTTTATTTTAGACAAGCACAATATATATTAGTGTTGTAGGAGCAAGTAAAGGTGCACGCATCAAAATATGCAACGAAAAAGAAACAAATTAAGAGAAATTAAATTAATAATTTTATTAAAAATTAATGAAAAAATACGTACTTATAAGTTATAATGTGGTTCTAAATAAAAATTTGGATGATAAAAAAATTATATTTATAACAAAGTAAAAATTGTATGTAGCAAACTGTAAAACAGAGAAAACTGTGATTCAGAATCGTACTGGGCTTGAACTTGTCAGATATGCCCACTGTGATTGGTTGATTGGCAGCTTATAAAATTTCGCAGACACTTTTTTCTTGATAGTATTTTTTCAGTTTTACTCGTAGTAAATGATTATAATTTTGCAAAAATAAGCACTTATCTTACTTAAGTGTGAAACCTTTTTATAGCTTAAAAGGAAATGAATGAATTCAAGAAGCTCTAGAGACTTCGAAACCGAGTATAAATGCAATGAATTTATTTCATGGAATAGCATATCACACCTGCATACATATCCTACATATTAAAATGAGATCAGTATAAAAAATATGGCGAAGCGAGCATAAACGTTATTCGCTTGTGGGCATTAATATATCTTAATAAATATTTTTATTCTTTACGTTTGCTTCATATTAAAAATTTGGTCCATTTTCTTTCTTATCTTTCCCGGAAGTGACCCAGAAGCCAACATATTAAAAAGTAGTTATCATGCGATATCCTTGAAACTTGAAACACGAGTACTTCCTTGATTACGTTATTCTTTGATAAACTTTTTATTCTGGGATGTAGACCAAGGGCCAACCTCTTGTAACAAATCGAATTTATATTGCGATTTGCTTGAAATTTACTACAGGGGTATCACCTTAACTAGCTCATTATTTGACAAATTTTCTTTCTGAGAAGTGGACCATTGACCTATTTCAAAAAAAGTTTTATTTATGGTTTGCTTGAAATTTAGTTTTGGATTTTCTCTTCAACATGCTAAATATTTGGGAAACTATGACAAAGGTTAAACTTATTCAAAAAACTTGCATTTGTGATGCGAATTGCTTAAAATTTGGCCTGCAGGGTCTTCCTAGACTAGCTTTCATATGAAAAACATTATGAATATGGATTATTGCAATACATGTCATTTATGTTATGATTTTTATTTATTTATTTATTTTAAATTTATTTTTTAGGCAGCCATTTGAATTGGTTAGTCTTTATAACTTAAGAAATCGAAATCGCTGTATGTCTGAGCAAAAACACTATGAGTTTCTTTTTTTTCCGCTGCTATTGATTAACTGACCAAATAATATTGGTTCGAACTATCTCAGTCTCGAAATTTTCTGTGCAGTATTTAAAAGAGAGGAAGTGATATCATTAAATAGGTCATCTCTGATAGCCTTTTTGCGTACCACTATAATTCAAATGAGAACTGTATCAATCACTTCCACGCTTTCGAAAAGCCATTATCTTATTCTGACCTGAATATAGAAATTCTGGTAGCAGATGCATTCGAATATTGTTTGTGACTTAGCACCATAGCAAACTTTTAGTCTTGAGTTTATCAGAGATAAATCTGCAATAAGTTACAATATGCACGAAAATTAGCATTTTAAACTAGGATGAAGATTTGGAATGAATACATGGGCAGCTTCTCAACATTTTGAAGTTGGCATGCTACGTTTATTTCAGTGCAGTTTTCTGCACTACTGCTGCATAATACAAGTGGTATTTCTGTCCTACTAGTTGACGCTAACTTATGGCGCGTACCGTTTGGAGATGAGAAGACTCACCAAATTCAAAGCAGGCCTCCTCCAGTAATTTTTTTCTGGTTCCTTTTACACTCTCAGTTCATATAGTTAAAATGTAAAACATTTTGAAACTAACACCGGCCCTCCCATAAGCTTAAGTAGGGATCAATGCAATACCTTAAAACACTTTGCATAGCCCAAAATGGCAGTAACGAAACAATGGTGTCAACGTGGGTCTCCAATATTTAGCTTTACAAAGAGAATACCATCTTATTAAACCATATCAAAGGTTTGAATAAAGTGCTATTAGTTTTCTCTGATGGCAGTATATTAATTAACAAATCCTCTCGTCCATAAAGCCAGCTTTGTGGATGGTTTTGTTAACCCAACATGGGTTCCAACATACAGTACGGAAATAGTTATTTTGGAGTGTGTATGCCCTGCCCCTGTTCAGACAGGTTTTCTACAAAATACTCTCTAATAGACAATTTGACAAGACTGCTTCACTCCTTCTTTATTAACGGGATCGTCATGAGTCCGAAAGCCTTGCCTGAACGAATTGTAATTTGTTTTGATTTGACGATTTGTAGTTTATTTAAAGGTCTCCATACTTTCAGATGTCAAAACGTTATTTACGATTTAATTAAATCCAGCTTCTCAACATTTTGAGGTCAATGTTTTCCCAGTTTGCAAAATACTTATTTTAATCAAAATAGTTAAAAAAATGAATTGCTACAAAGAAAAAATTTTAAAATTATTAAAATTTTAGCATATACTTTTTACTCTTAGCAGCTTTTGCAAATTTTGTTGAGTCTTTTTCAATAAAATCAATTTTTCCTACATCTTACCTGTGAGTAGCGCTGATGGAGACATCGGTACGATCTTTAAGATTTTGGCGAAAATTCAATTGTGTATTTTATACACGCAGTGAAGTGGAGTGAGTTTATGGAGCAAGCATGTCATTGATGTGAGTAATTACATTCATAAATGTATGTGTTTGCGTGCATGTAATGCATATATGCAAGTTTTTGTGTTAATTTTTTGATTGTATGTGTTAATGTGTTCGCAAATTGTTTGGCAATAATTTATCAATATGTATTTGGCATTTAAGTTTTTGATTGCATAAATGATTGTTTCATTTTCATAACGATTAATAATTGCAAGTACGTATGGATGTGTGTTCGTACGCGCGCATTTGTATGTGTGTGGTCATGTTAGCCGATTATTTTGAGCATGATTGATGAATATGTTTTAATGTTGTTTGTTTCGTTGTTATGCATGTGCGCGCGTATGTGTTTGAAGTAAATTTGTTAATGAAAACAAAAGGCAGCAGGTGTTTATTAAATTTTTTGGTTTTTTGTTTGTTTAATTGAGTTTATTGATATTGATGTTGAATGAGAAATTGTTATTGTTTTTATTTTTGTTGTATGTTTTTTGGTAATAGGATGTTTTATTAAATTTCATACAATTGTTCATATTATTTCCATACAATTAAATAAATGTTGTGTTAATTTTATTTTGACAATCAAAATAATATTGAAAAAGCGGCAACAGGCAGACGATGAAACAAGCATAAAATGCGTATGTATGTGTGTAAGCATAAATATAAGCACATTTATGGTAGTGTTTGTATATAAGTGAGCACAAGTAATATTTTAAAAATTTGTAGGCGTTGACCAAATTTTTTATATTTCATTGAAAGATCGCGGTTTCATTGAAAGAGTTAGTTGTACAAACAAATACATATTTTTTTTATTTAAATTTGTTATTTTTCGAATGATTTAGCAGTTAATTAATTTTTTTTTTAACAAAACATCGAAAACAAATGTATTTTTATATGTTTTTTTTTGTACATAAATTCAAAAATTTAGTTCATTTGGGCATAATTTTTTTCAAACGGGTAGCAAGTTTTATGTTTTTTAATTGAAAAGTTTTTTTATTATTTTTTTGTTATATATATTTTTTTGTTTGGTTGTTTTAGTTTTTTCCGTTTTGTTATTGGTATGAATAATTTTTGTAATATTTAACATAACATAGAGAAATAAGTTGTTGAAAAAAATAAATATATATTGTTCAGTTAATGTTTTTTTATTTAATTTTATAATTTTCAAATAAGGTAGCAGTTAATTAATTTTTTTTCATAAAAATTTTAAAAATGCATTTTTTTATTTATATACAAATTGGATTGTTTTGCGGCAATTTTTTTTTATATGGACATTAAATTTTATGTTAACAAAGAAATAAAATTGTTATTAAATTAATTAAGTTGTTATTAAATAATTAAAATTTAAAAAAAAATTGAAAAAAAGTATGAGAGTTTTGTTTTTTGTTTTTGTAAATATTTTTGGTTTTTTATATAGCCATTAGAACATTTTTGCCATATACAACATATATATAAACATGCATTTTTTTGTAATTAAAAAAAAAAAATTTAAAAATTTGTTTATTAAATAAATTTTTTTAAAAATGTCCGCGAATTTTTTAACATTTTTAAAATTTTGGTTCGTTTAGCATTTTATTGAAAGTTTACATTTAAAATAAAAATTAATAAAATAGTTTAGTTTAGTTCAAACATTTTATGATTTTTTTTTTTTTTTTTTTGATTAACAATTTGTTTTAAATATGCATATATAATAATTGTTTTTAGATCATAGTCATGAGGACATATTTTCCATAAATAATAAATTTGTATATATATATTTTTTTAATTTAATTTTAATATTTTTGTTTATTTATAAATTTTTCAAAAGTAAATTTTTGTTTTTTATAATATTTTGATAATGCATATTTAATTTTTCTTATTTAGTCAGTAAATTTATTTTATTTAGTAATATTTAGGGTGATGCCAGTATTTTTAAATTTTGGTATGCAATGGATTTTTTAATTATTATGTATTTGTATGTTTTTGTTTAATTTCAAATTTCGATTTGCATATAAATTAAAAGATTTTGTTAAATTTATTTTATTGTATGGTTTGAAAATTTTTTTACCATTTACATTTCATTTGTATCAATTTCATATGGTTAACAGACAAAATTGAATTTTTTTGAGTTTTTTATTTTATTTTTTTTAATCATACCACATTTCATATAAATTTTCATATTGTGTACCAATTTTCCACACAGTTTTGTATTCATTGCACGTTTTACAATTATTCATTGTGTATTTGCATGCGCATTTTTTTATAAATTTGCACCGATTTTATTTATTTATTTTAGATTGTCATTTGCGTTTGAAGTGTGAGTGGGCGTATGTGAAAATTGTGTATATGATTTTTTTAATAATATTTTTTGTTGCATTTAATGTTATTTTTATTGAATGTTATTTATACAATTTTCAGATTCGATAATGATGAATTTTTAATATTTTTAGTTTGTTGTTGTTTTGTTTTTCGTTGTGTATTATAGTAGCAGATATAAACACATAAAAGCGTAACACACACATATATATGCATAAAAAGAGAAGAGAGAACATAAATTTAGTGTTAAGTCGCATATCAAATAAAATAAAGCAAACAATTTTGTTAAATATATCTTTGAAGGATATACAATTCGTTTAATTTATGAGTATTTGCTCAGCTGATACAGGGTGTTACATTGTGCTCTATCTTTTCCATAAAAGAATGCTTTCCTGCTGGCCTTAGAATGGAAAATTGTAGACACATTCAATAACAATTTTTGTTGTTATAACGGCCTACTGATTTGTAAGGTCGCGGGTTCGAATCGAGCTCAAGGCCTAACAATAATTATTTTATCATTATTATTGTTATGATAAATTTTTTCTTAATTGAAAAATTTTATTAAATTAGAATAGAAGAATAGAATAATAATTAGGTTCGAATACTGAGTTTTCTCAGTGGTGTAAAGCATGTTGAAATAATTTGCATTGAATAAGAAAAATATTATGAAGCTAATTATTTTTGGTAATTCCCTAGTCGAAAACATAAAGACGTGATGGATCCCCGATCCCAAGTAGCGCATGGCATGCACATTCTCCTGGAACCAACTGTTGCTCGCTTAGTATTAGTATGGCTATTCGGTGTTCCGTTCAAAGCAATTGGTGCGGACAATGAACAAATATCTTTTACAGACCATTTGGCTACTTTCTGGAGTTCCGGAAACATATGACTGCCAATAGTTATAAGCCTATTGTGAGCTAGGATTGGAAATTCACACAGGTAGTGCGCGACAGTTTCTTTGCTGCCTTCCTAAGCTCCTGCAAATACTATTGAAAGGGATATCATTATGTCAGAATACGGGCCGAGCGCCTAGTGTCCCGTGATTTTGACAGTGATCTTTAAAATTTCTTTGCTTGACTTGTAGGTCCTCTGTTATTCTACTATCGTAATTCGGCTAGATTTGCTTGAATATCTTGCATGTTTTCGAGTAGTAACAATCGGATACCCCTTACTTCTTGAATCTGTCATGAATGTTTCTTTTGATTGAATAAAGTGAATGGTGCAACTCGACCACCTGCGCAGGATCCAGCAGGGCCCTTTGCAAGTTCTTCTCGTTTCTCTCAATGTTCATGTGGACAGGTATCCATACAAATGTTATATTTGCAAAGTTAGCTATGGATTAAAGCGAGCTTCTGCAGCTGCTGATGGCTTTGGACAAAGTGATGGCGGAAATGGATGCAATGCGCAATGCCTGGCTTTCTGAGTGAATGCATAACTCGCGTCCGCTCACTCAGTCTTCCGACAGGATTGGCACCTACGGCAATGTGCATTAATTCGGCCAAAGCAAAAAGTCTTCGACGATATATTAAATACTATATTGGAGCTAGAATAGCAGGAGTGAGTCTAGCAATGATGTGCAGTTTTATTTTGGTTTAGATAGAGCAGAAATGCCCTTAAGAGCTTCGTGGAGCGTCGGAAATTTAATCAGTATTCACCTACATGCTAGCATTATGGATACATGTGTAACACCCAGCACCAGCAAAATACATAACAAAAATAATTCAGCAATACACTTAGCATACATATATTCAATAAGCATACAAATAGATAAATAAACAACTCACAATAATAGCATTACAATATAATTTAATTAGTAAGCTCATTCAATACAATGACTCATTAGTGTAGTGAAATTTGAATTTTTATACAAAAAGTTCGCATTGTTTAATAAAATTTTTTTTTTGCCAACAATTGTTTAACATGAGCAAATTTGAATGCAAATGTATACACAAGCGAGTAAACAGAATATTATTTAAAATAACAAACAAAATTATAGCATATCTGCAGGCGTTTTATAGTGGAAAGAAAACAATTGAAATATTTGCTATGCATTAGGTATCTGACTGACTGTGGGACATGATTTTTTTATTTTTATATTCTCATGCAAGTATGTGTGTTATGAGCTTAAATTAATTACTTTTAAATAAACAAATAATTAAGAAGCTCATTCAAATAAAATGGGTTATAGCTGATAATCATAATTTATTTATGCAATGAAAAAATTTTAAGTAGGGGGACCAAAATGAGGATTTCTTGTGAAAAAATTCTTAAAGCAAAGTAGCAGACTAGGCAGACTGTGCTGCAAACGAATAAAGGTTTTACTAAAGTATTGAATAAGCCCAAAAGTATGCAATGTTATAAGCCTAATGTAGCCACTCTGCCTAAAACTATACACCGTAATAAAAAAGTGATATTTATGATGATAACTATTGGTAGTAATAATTATGCCGTATTTACGTAAGGCGACCTAAATTTCCTCACTTATAAACTAACGAAAAAGAGCGAGTAAAAGTAAATGCTCGTAAGTAAGTTTTTTTGTTTTCATTCTTTCAGCCGGATTCGTTAGCTTAATGGTATCCGAAATAGTTCTCTGACACTAATGCGGAGATAATTGGTAAATTTGGGCTTGTAATGATAAGCAAATTTCTTTCATTCGAATCGTTTTTAATTTAATATGCCCATTTTGATTAAATCTAGTGTCGATAGCATTTTAAGCTGCAGACATTGGTGATTTATCGGTAACCATATCGGTAGCCTTATAACAGCTGATTCGACCAACCTTATGGGAATCAATGCAATCGATTATTAGTGCCGCTAAGGTCGTAACCGTATCGTAGCCTATCAAATCGGTTTTTGGTTTACCGTCGTAATGATAAACAGCTGATTACGTTAGGGATACGACTACAGCGATACGACAAACGGCACCAATGACTCCGCTTTTATGGCATAAAAAAACTAGATTTGATTGAAATAACATTTTTTAACGTCACATTTGACCTAATCGTATACCAGAATAATAGCGATAGTCAAATCGTTCCCACGACAGTTGGGCTAGTGATGTTATTTTCCGGAGCGTACCGGAGCAGTAACCAGGGCCAAAAACTTCGATAAGAGTCACTAAAACTTTGGGGAGTCTCCTTAATGCTACAATAACAAGGAAAAGGAGCCATAAAAATAAATTCGAACGTAACCATAACTGAAAGGTTGAAATAACTGATTAATTCTTCATATGTATGGTAATTTTTTCTATGACCTTTTTATATTGCATCGTCCATGGGGATACAGATTGTGCTTCTTGAGAAAATTAACTTTAATGTTCCAAGAAGAGAACGTAGAAGCTTTTACCCTTTATATGGCATTAATAGTAGAACTAATTATGCGAGAAATGGCCCAATTACACGCGCTATGAGAGAATTTAATAACATCTCATATTTTATCGAACTTGATTTCTCTTTGTCGAAGAATGTTTTTATTAATTTATTAAAGTGTGTTTTTTAGTTATCAATACTTTTATATTAGCCTGTAAGTGCTAGTTTTTCATTTGCTAACTTTTTGTATTTCTTAATTGTAGTCTGTTTTTTAATTGTATGAAAATTGTTAATAGTATGTAAGAATTTTGTTAATAATATGCTGTATAGTTTTTTTCATTGGTAGTCTGTAAGAACATGTGTTCATAGAATTAATAAATAAATAAATAAGACATATTTCGAGTATAACTTTTTCAAAAATATAAATTGTTTTCTTAATCACTTAGCTCATTCAGTCACTTTTCAGGGGAAAATAAACTTTAGAAAATTAATTATTGCATACTTTTAGGCTATGTAAAACGTATAGCAGAACAAGTAGTGCACCTTTTATAAATCGAGTCTGAGCACGTGCTCACTTTTTTATGCATGAAACCTAATCGGAAAGTTACTTTGCTGTAGCTTTAATAAGCTTTTCAAATGCTGCTTTCAGAGCGTGACTTATTATGAGATAGATATAACAAAAATACAAGTCCTCCAATAGAAATAAATTTTTTCTGATTTTTTTTTTCAGGAATTACTAGCTTTGCACTAATTGCGAGGTGGGCCAAAGATTATATGTGATGCGAAGGGGAATAAGTGAACAAATTGAAGAGGTGAAGGAAGCAAGATATACATAAAATAAACTAGCATAAAAAATGTGTATGAAAATTTATCGGTAAAAATATATTATGACACAAATTAATAAACAGAAAAAAAAAAATAAAAAAAAAAATTGTATATTACGTAAGCTGAGTACACAAATAAAATTAAATTAAAAAATAAATAAATAAAAATCTTTAAAAAAATAAATTAAATTTTTTTTTTTACAAATTATGGTATTTCTAACTTTAAGGTATCACTTTACCTAAGATTTTTCCTCGCAATAAAATATCTCTATTCATATTTAAATGTCTACAAAAATTAAATTCAACAGTGCTTTGTACTTACATTTATCTTGACGTCTGCGTCGTCGGCATATGCAAATAATGATGCAACAAATAATTATCACCGCCAAAAGTAGCGCTAATATTGAGGCTACTAAAATGATGAGCGTTGTTTTATCCCAGCGTTGCCACCACGCGAGTTGTTCTATGAAAAAATTAATTTCAAATTTAAAAAAATATTTTTGTTTATATAATAAAGTAAGTTTTCACAAACATTAGAAAGATGGAAACGTAAATATGTACATTTAAAAATTCGTGCTTCAAACACAGTGCTTGGAATTATTTATGGATGTAGAGATTTCATATAAGGATGCAACAAAAAAATGTATGAAATTTAACTTGCATAGTGTGTGCGGAGACAAAATCGAAAATATGTTAAAATAACGTATAAAATCTTATTTTGTAATGTTTTATGTTTGGGCCAACGACTTAAACTTACTTTTTGCTTTAATAGATCTTTTCGGCTGAGAATTAAGAATGCGAAGTTTAGTTTTCGTTTTCCCCTAATACTTGTTTCTACATTTTCATGTTTTCTTCAGACACAAATACAATAAAATAACATTAAGTTGGTAATGATTGTGTTTTTTTTTTTCAAATAAAATTATCACACTTCTTTAGAAGACGTGAAAGCGTCAAAACGTTTGGGAGGGAAAAGGATATATTACTTTGTCTTAACAATTATCGGCGGAAAAGCTCCATGTAAGCAAAAATTCTTTTAATAACTACATTTAAATAGCATTTCAGAAATATGTGTTTTAGATAATAAACTGTAACAATTAGTGCTGCGCGATTTATAGATTATTCAAAACCCCGATTAATCACTTCTTCAGTTATTAAATTTTTACTTGTAATTTATACATAATTTGATCGGATGAAGACTTTTTTAAGTTACTCTTTATATTCTTCTAGTCTTATCTTAATTTTTCTTAATCAGTTAATTAACTATTGGGAAATTGATCATTCAATTGCTGCGATTAATCAATGCAAGGCACAGCCTTAGGAATAATAATAAAATCTCCGCAGTATACCCTGAATATTTAACTCTAGGCGTGATCCTGCAATAAAAGAAGTAAAATAAAGGAAGCAAAGCAATCTTAGATGCAAGATGTGCTTTCAATTAAGCAACGATTGCAAATATCAGCTCAGCAATAGCGCATTATCCGCAGCTAATTTTGGGATCGCAATCTAATATATCAGAGAGAACCCGTGGAACAAGGTCACACCAGTTCCAAGTCAGCTATTCTCCTTGCAACCTAGGACACAGGAAATTCGTTCAGTAGTCGCGATATGAACATACTGATAGTTTAAGGCAAAATTTCTAAAATACAGGCCATCTGCCGCATGTCTGAAGGTATATTACAGATCCTATCGTAATATATGTATTAAACGTGAGAGGAAGCATAAATCTTAAGGGTTATACGCGGATCATCACAGTGATAAGTTCCATTCCGTTGTATGTAAAAATATACAAACACAAATTTTAAGCATATAAATTCCAAAGGGCAGTGCCTGAACCAAATACGCAGACAAAATAATAGCAGTCTTTGCCACGTTGCTTAAATTTTTCCGAAATTATTAAATAAATTATAAAATTAAAAAATTGCTTCAAATAAATGTTTTCATACATTTAAAAAAGCAATACGGGCCATCCCCGATTAAATCATACATACAGACAAAATTGGTTAATTCGTTGTAGTTCTATAAATAGAACAAAAACAGCAGCAAAACTAAAGTTTCTTTGAAAACCGCCGTATCAAGCATATCTTTAACACATAACTGCATACGAAGTATGCAATGTGTAAAAGATTAAAATATGCAAAAAAAAAAAGAGAAGGCAATTGGGAAAAACTTTACAACAACTAAGGCATGACGTAGCTGAATGCGCTTATAACCATTTCAACTATCGTAGGAGTGCGGATTCGACTCCCACTCCCGGGAGAGAAGGCTTAAATGGGCTTTGCTGCCCTCCCTATCCCGACTGATGCCCGCCAAGGGGAGCGTGCCTTCCGTAAGGTCATTGAATCCGCCTCGGCACATTTCATTCCCGCCGGGAGAATTCCCGAAATCCGGCCCCACTTCCCGGCGGAGGCCGCGAGCTTAGCGAGGGAACGCGACCTTATAAGACAGCTTGATCCAGGCGACCCCCAAATAAGGGATATAAACCAACGCATCAGATTGCTTGTGGACGAACACAAGCGGGCGAAATGGGAAGAGCACCTAAGAGGTTGTAACCTCTCTACCGGTGTAGGTAAACTTTGGTCCACCGTAAAGTCCCTATCGAATCCGACTAAGCACAAAGACAAAGTTTCCATCGCCTTTGGCGATAAGGTGCTGTCGGATGCGAAAAAATGCGCGAGCGCTTTCTGCCGACAATATATAATGCATCCTACGGTCGACAAAGATAGACGGAGAGCCAATAGACACGCACATAAACACAAACTCAGCGCGTCACCAATTACCATCACCGCTAGAGAGGTTGAGGACGCCATTGGTCGCGCTAAACCATCCAAAGCAGTGGGCCCAGACGGCATAGCCATGCCGATGCTTAAAAACCTAGGGAAAGAGGGTTTCAAATACTTAGCGCATGTCTTCAACCTGTCTCTTTCCACCTTTGTCATACCCGAGAAATGGAAAATGGCCAAGGTGGTCCCGCTACTAAAGCCTGGGAAACCAGCTAACGTAGGTGAGTCATATCGTCCGATATCTCTCCTATCGCCAGTGGCAAAGACGCTTGAAGCCATTTTGCTCCCTTATTTCCAAGCACATTTGCAGCTAGCCCCTCATCAGCATGGCTTCAGAAAACTCCATAGCACTACCTCCGCGCTAAATGTCATTAGCACCCAGATAAATTGCGGTTTGAATCAATATCCCCACCATAGAACAGTACTCGTAGCGTTAGACCTATCAAAAGCTTTTGATACGGTCAACCATGGCTCGTTACTGCAAGACCTGGAAGGGTCCACCCTTCCCCCATGTCTTAAAAGGTGGACCGCAAATTATCTGGGTGGTCGGCAGGCATCGGTGCAATTCAGAAACGAAACATCAAAACAAAGGAGAATTAAACAAGGGG
The DNA here is from genome assembly GCF_040869045.1 of Eurosta solidaginis. Classification (NCBI taxonomy): domain Eukaryota; kingdom Metazoa; phylum Arthropoda; class Insecta; order Diptera; family Tephritidae; genus Eurosta; species Eurosta solidaginis. The sequence goes on along the minus strand of NC_090323.1, from coordinate 11,531,993 downwards.
TGCCACAGGGTGGTGTCCTATCCCCGCTTTTGTTTAATTTCTACATATCTAAGCTACCTTCACCACCGGAAGGAGTCACAATCGTTTCCTACACCGATGACTGCACAATAATGGCCACAGGCCCAGGCCCAAAGATCGATGAGCTATGCAATAAAATAAACGGCTATCTCCCTGATCTCTCCAGTTTTTTCGCCTCGCGAAACCTGGCATTGTCACCGACTAAATCTTCCGCGACCTTATTTACAACATGGACGCCCCAAATGTCGACCATATTGAACATCCACGTCGATGGCACTACGCTACCGACTGTCCTACACCCCAAAATCTTGGGTGTGACGTTTGATCAGGATCTACATTTTGGTGCGCACGCAACCGCAATTGTTCCAAGAATTCAGAGCCGTAATAAAATCCTCAAATCCCTTGCTGGCAGTACCTGGGGAAAAGATAAAGAAACGCTCTTGACCACATACAAAGCAATTAGCCAGCCGATTACGTGCTACGCGTCACCCATATGGTCGCCAAGCCTAAAAACCACCCACTGGAAGAAACTACAGGCCTGCCAAAATACTGCTCTCAGAATCGCCACGGGCTGTCTTCTTATGTCCCCAGAACACCATCTGCATAATGAGGCGAGAATACTCCCCATCAGGGAGAGAAATGAGATGCTGACTAAACAGTTTCTGTTGAATACCCAGAAACCTGGGCATCCCAACAGACATCTGATTGACGAACCAGCACCGCTTAGGGGCCTAAGGAGTCATCTCCGTAAGCATTTTGAGGAAATACGGCACCTGAGAACCCAGCCGTATGAAGCGGAAAAACACAAGCAGGTCCTTGGTGAACTCCATAGACAGGCGTCGGACCTTTATGTCGGGAATTGCCCGGTGAATCCAGTACTTGAAGAAAAATATCCAGAACTCGCAGAAGAGGAACGCATACTCCCCAGGGAAACGCGTGTCACTCTTGCTCAACTTCGTTCTGGATACTGTAACAGGTTAAACTCTTACCTATCCAGAATCAACCCCGACATACAAAATGTATGCCCTGCTTGCAATGTGTCCCCACATGACACCAACCATCTCTTTAATTGTAATGTGGAACCAACGCCTCTAACACCCCTTTCCTTATGGTCCACCCCTGTTGAAACGGCAAGTTTCCTTGGACTCCCGTTAGAGGATATTGATGACAATTTGTGATCGGTCGCGCCTATGGGGTGGGGCGAGCATTGCTACAACAACAACAACAACAACAACAACAACGGAGAGAAGGCTTTGAAGAGATTTACAAGGTATAATCGAAACAGCTGTCGCCTTGTCCGTCCTGATGTCAAGTTGTTTAAATTTTCCCCAAATTATATAAATAAAATAATAGCAGTTTTTACCAACTAAAAGACAGAGAAAACACTCAGAAAGCTTAATAGTTTCAATATATGCACAAAATTGGGGGTTGATTTCGAAACACTCTACGCATATATAGACTCAGAGATAATTCCGAAATTGACTGGGAAAGCATATTTATGCATGAATTTGGAGCGCGAGCGCTGTTTCACGGACGTAAGGTTGCTATCCGCCTTACCCAACAGAGTTTATGTTGTTTTGATCTTAGCACATCACCGCAGTGTGCTTGTTCACAAATCAGCTGAAAGTTGCTGTAAACGTACATTAAAGTTTCGTTTAAACAAGATAATACCAAGCAAATATACTTCTTATTAACATATCGCGACATTTTTATGCAAAGAAAACAGCAGAAATTTTTTCTCATTTTACTAAGTACTTTGTTCTGGTCACCTTTGTGTAACTTAGGTTTTTTTTTCCTTTTACGGAAATGCACTGTGCATTTATGCCACTACAAAGGCAAGTAACACAAAAACCAATTGTGCGCTCTGACAAAAGCAAATACTACTTAATTCTTCGTATTGTACATAATAAAAATGGTGGTAGCAAAAATAGTGAAAGTATATATGTACATAAGCAGGTATTCATGAGTGTTCTATTTTTTTTGTGCATTTTCACACTATAAACATAGAAGCATATTCTGGTGAGTAAGATTAGCTTAGAAATAAAACAAATGCATTTAAAATCTCTTGTAAAAAAATAATACTTTCCCAAAATAACATATGAATGTTTGCATGAATAAGTACACATTTAAAACATTCAAAATTGTGCTTAAATAAATATTTTTTTGTATATACTTAGTGTAGTGCTCTCTGGTTGCTGGGATCTAGTTTGGATTTTAGCGCATTTCTATCTACTTACTTTTTGGACGTACTGTTGCATTGTTAGTTAGCGATAATACGTATGTGAATGCATATGTTATAAAAGCATTATTTAAAGAGAGAGAGACGGAGATAGAGAAGAGATGAAAAAGTGGAAGAGATGGAAATATATGAAATTTTAATTAAATTAAATATTAAGTTAGTGACATATTTATATAAATATAAACATGGTAAATATTTAGCTACGGTTGATATATGCTTAAATATACAATACGTTGAAATCTGTTCACTGGTGGCCAAGCGTTTTTATTAAAATTTTGTTTGGAACTCATATTTAAATACAGTTCAATCCATTCAAATGGAAAAAACTGAAATACAATAAAAAAAAACTATTAAACTTAAGACTTTAAAAAAACTTTTCGACAATTTCATAAAAAAGGAGCTTGAGTAGCATATTTTACGCTTTCTATTTCTTCTTATTCCTGCTCCTGCTGCATGAGTCATTCATGGGGAGTCTCTAGGTAAATTCTCTACAAGCAGTACCCCGGTTAGCCCACAGACTCAAAGACAGCCAATCTAATTGGCTGAGCTATATGGTTTTGTTTTCATTTATTCTATGTCAGAAAGTTTCTAGGTAGGTTCTTGTGTCCAGTTCGCATTTGCTGTCCAAGGAAGGTGATAGCGAGCCTAAGCTTACATGTAGAAAAGGAGTAGTCTAACTGGCCCATACGACTGCTTTTCGTTTTAAATAGTGTAGCTAATTTGTTCAAAAAGTGTCTGCACTCATAACCTATCCCAGAGTAACTGGTAGTTCGATTAAGAAACAGTTAAGCATTTCCTATGCAATTGTACTTCGCTTTGGGACAAGAGGAAGAAGCACTGCTACAACAACAACAACTGAAAGAAATCTTTGATGATCTTTTTGATTTAGTTAGTTTGAATCCTTGAGAAGTTCCTGAGATTTGCTGAATCGACCAGTTGATTTAAGTATGGGAGAGATCTACGTGGTATCACAACGGGACATTTATGGCCCTAAGTGCACTGGTGCTCGCACCAACGGGCACTCTAACCTAACTTAAACTGACTGGTATTTCCCCATCATTCAGAGACTCCTTTTATGGCGATTGTCTCGGTCTGGTAAATGCTGCAATGATCGATAAAGGGTAAGATGACCATGCTGCCATTCAGTTTGAGCCGTTCGTGAAAATAGCAGCGGAGTTGGAGTTTAATATCAAAAATTTGGAAGGCACAAATGGAAACTTTCCAATCTTGCGCTTGGAAACTCATCTTTTTACTTTACGTATCTCGTTCAGTGCTTCATCTATGCCGAAAAATAACAAGAAAGCATGGAAGTTAATACGCAATGTCCCATATTTTATCTATGATATACTTATGACCAAAGAGGAATACTTCCTTCACCTCTAGTGTGCGCTGTTTATCGCAGTTTGCTGTGTAGCTAAAACCGAGATATTTCAATTTGATGGAAAATTTATTCCCGACTTTTGTGTAGTATGCTTAATGAATGAAAGTATACATATTTATATTAATCTCGATCCGTAAACCAATTTGCGCAAAACGTAATTTTTAGTTTTCTGTAAAAACTTTTTGCAACCACTGTTCTTTTGTACTAGACCAAGCCAAAACTTTATTACTAATTTCTAGCTTAAGTTTGGAAGTGTTTGGAGCATTGTTCATAAACATATATACAGTAAAGCTGCTAGGTTGTGTATGTAAATGAATTCATTCGTTGTGGTTATAAAGAATTGAAGTCACGTTGCGCATTTCTTTGATCTATGATTAAACTAAATTATTCGCTGACTAAAATTGAATACTGAAATCATAAGACTTGTCTGTTATCTACGACTAATTAGTCATATTTACAGTTTTGGGGAAAATCATTAAGTTTAGAGGCAGTCAAATTGATTAGTTTTAACTATGGCATACATTTTTAAATTCAAATATATTTTTAGTAAAATCTACGAATTGCATAAGAAATAAAAAATTGCAATCCTTTTCTATACCTTAAAGGTCTAGTTCAAAAGGACTTTGTAAAATTAGGCTTAGCGTATAATATTTTACTATCGGTTCTTTCACTATCAATTTAATTCTAATCAGTTTTAAATAATAAGTGAATTATGAAGTACGGTTTTAAGTTAAAGTTTCGGGAAAATGCAAGAGTAATGCAATCATAGCACAATCAAGTGAGTAATTAATTGAACAACACTGTAATCTTGAACAATGTTGATATATCTTAGTCTCCAACTATGTCCCTTAATCCCTTAAGCCACTTAATTAAAATCATATAAATAAATAATGAGTCGTAAACATTATTTCATAATTGCAGATGATGCCTGTTTACTGTTTTGAAAAAATATATACAAAAAGCATGAATGGAACCACAACGTAAGGGAAATGGGGGTTTCATAGGTAAAACACAAACACCAAAGGAATTTTAAATAGGTTTAACAAGGCAATGAATTACCTTGCCACCAAACATAAAGTGGTGAACTCGCTGTTTGAAAGAAAATAAAATAAAGTTTGAATTAAGCAAATTAACATTTCATTTTAATAAAATTGAAATAATTTTTTTGCGAAATATGTGAAATGATATGAACGGAGACTATGTCATTAATTAGTTTACTAAACATTTGGCTAAGAATGTTTCCAATTACCAACTTATTCGACTAATCTTATATTTTGATTATTTAATGAGAAAATTGGTCACGCAAATAAATAAGGATCAATAAAAAAGGGCGATTAAATGCCTGTTTGATAAATAAATTATTTGAGCAAAGCGATTACTAGGCCAATCGATTAGCTGTTTAGTCGAGAAGCAATTTTGACACTAATTAAAAATTACAAAAAAAAAAAAAAAAATGCGAATAGTCGCACTTGTCACTAGTCAGCTAGTCGATGAGTTATAATCGAATTTATTACGAAATAAATTCTGCTAATCGACTAATAGATTATTCGATATGTCGACTACCAAAAGCTCTAATTTATAGATCCTTTGCCATACGAGTATTTAAATTTAATCACCTGTTTTTGATTAAGCAGAAATCGCGTGATGGATGAGTGCAGTCATTAAGGTAATAAAGAAGCAGATTTCCCCCTCATGCAGGGTGCTTAACCAGTATTATATGGTACAGAGCACTTCTGTGCACTCACAAAAACACACACTAGGAAATCCATAAGTAATTGGGAAACAAAGCAGTTCAGACAACATTAGATTGAACACCCGAGGCCAGGACAGGCGAAAATATTTATACTCTCAGCACCGGGAGTGTCAGCCAAAGTCATTAATCTAAGCAGAGAGAACCTACGAACTCTCACCAAGTTCAATAAGAAACATGGCGTTTTTAAAAATTTGATTCAGTTCATGAGCGATTGAGGAAAGGTATTAAGCCGAAATCCTCATCAGTATGAAAATGCGTAAACATTCTAAAATGTGTATCTCTATCTTGAGTGGAGTGCTTTCTTCTGATGTAACTAGCTTTGAAGTGACTGAGGAAAACTCAGTATACCATTGAAGCCTGATAAACGATGCCTGCCGAAATCATTAGTCAGATACCCAGACCATACACAAACATTTTCATTATTTTACGTGGTAATGAACGTGTTGAAAACTAAGGCACTTTGGATTTTTAGCGAAATATTATTAATCATTTTTCGATAAAACTTCTTTGAGTTACATCAGTAACTTAATTTTTTACTTATCGCTCCTACGGCGACTTTTGTAATGACTGCTGCAGGTATAAGTGCTTGCGATGCCTTTGGAATATTAAATTTAGATTCTGAATCGCCTCTGACTGGAAATTCATTAATTAAATATTGTTTGAGATTAAAAAGTTTGCACTGTATTGCAAAGTATGATGCTAATGGGTTAAGCTTAAATTCTAATCGGCTTAAAATGCTTTACAGCGATGGCAAAAAGCTATTTTTTCAAATTTTAATTTTAAAAACAATAGAAAAGTTTAGTAGTAGTCCAACTTTTTTGCAAAAGCACTCAGCTAGAATTTTCGAATTTTAATTTCAGCACTCGCTTATTTTCCCCAATGAATTGGTTTTGAATAAAAATTTGGGAAAATATCGCAACTTAAGCGGCTTAAAAATACTCTGCAAAGAAATTGATTCACCAAGTACGAATGTGGAACGAAGTAGAAAAATCAAAAGCGAAAAAGGCGCAGCACAAAAGAGAAATTGTGATATGAGAGTGAGTAACAGAAGGCATGAGTGCTAAGCAAAGGGCATACGAATTTAGGGTATATGCGCCCAACCACTGAAGAGTGGCAATAGCAACAAATCTAATTTCCGCTTCCGGTTTTGTGCAGGAACTGAGAAATTAAAAATAATAGCAAAAATTGATGACCATAACAATGAATGAGCTATTGTGCGGGGTAATCTACTCCACGGCAGCTTAGCGTCGCGCGTTTCAATGTTATACATATATTACATAAACTTGCCAATAGGAAGGATAGAGACAGAGATTCAACGTATGCTTGAGCGCACACAAATTGGTTGGTTGGGGGTTAATGCTGCCGGTCTACGTGTTTGGTTCTATAGTTGGCTGAGGCACGTCAGCTGCATGATAAAAATCCAAACAATTCCCTAATTGCCGATGTCGGCACACCAAAATGTGGATAAAGCCTTGAATATAAAAGCAGTAACAACCTTCGTGGAGTTTGGTTGCTGCGCGCTGTAGCGTGAAGAAAAATTAACGACTTGCTCCCAGTTTTATTTCATGCTTGATTTTTGAGTATTTGTTTTAATACAGGGTGATGAAACATAATTTAAATTGCTTACCGTGGCGCCATAAAGAGTTAATAATACTTTAGAAAGAATTTGAAAATTTAAAGCTTCAAGGTCAATCTAGAACCTTACCTTTTTTTCATTTGATTTAAAACTCATTTTATTTTTCATTTTTTCTTTCAGCAACGCTGAAATAATTAAACATAAAAAAATTGTGAAATGTTCCTAAAAAAAAAAACAAAATCTGCGCTCTACCTGAAACCTCTTTACTAAGGTATTTGCCCCTCTACAACGAATGAAGCTTAGACTCATCTAGAGTAAAAAATATGGTGTTGTTTTGATCTTAGTTTAATGAGAAGGAACGGAGGAGCATTTTCTGCCCGGAAGTCGAAGTTAGTTTCATGTTTACGCTAGGCGAAAACTTCTGAGTTTAACAAGGAGATTTTCTCCTCGCTTTAACAACGTGAGAAGTTAGAAGTTCTGCTAAAACTCCGGCTTCACTATTTGTTGCCTTTATATTTCTGGTTGTTAAAATATTGAATATACGTCTAGGATATATTGTCAGAAGGATCATTACGACTGAGTGGGATTATGTAAGCAGCAGTAAGCAACACTGAAGTTTCGCAGACAACGCGCAGTCCTCTCTAGGAGTGATAGGCCCCTTTACAGATACATATGTAAGCGTTGGAAATCCATTATTGTATGTTAAGCGCAGAAAGATGTCTGGTGAAATGTTGACACAAGGCAGTTGGATCAAGATTTGAGTTTATCAAAGCTCATTTATACAGAACACTTTCCGATGAGAATGCATGCGCTGCGCCTTAAAGGAATCATCCAGCCTTGTTGGTAGCACAATGAAGCGGGATGAGATTGTAGGTGAGATGGTGAGGAGTAGTTTCGAAGTGGATAAAAGCAAGGCCGAGAACTATGCGAGACCTCATTGGGTTATCTGCAGAACCAAATCCAGGTATACATTGTTTGAAAATGAAAAACCCATGGAACAACGCGGGTCTTCCAGGACATATATCTTTTGTCTTGCACTCGATGTTGAAATTAAGATTGTAGAAACTCCAAGCACATTTTCTCGACCTAACGCAACGTGAGATAGTTACTAGGCTGCTTGAATGGAGTTTAAATCAGAAACAATGAAATGTGGAAATTAAGGGAAATTAAGGGAAACGTCAAGCCTCCTTGACATTTTTGGAAGACTTTATTACTCCCTCTGCTTGTTTTCCGCGTACAGCATTGCAATTGCTAGATAAGATAAAAGTGTATATAATCGAATTCAAGGCGTTGTTTGGCGAGATCCTTTAAAAAGGGGCTACTAGTGAAATTTATAAATTCTCCAACTTGATTCTCAACCTCACCTAGCCGTAGCTTATCATGTTTATTTAGCGATGCTTTTTTGACTTCAAGTTCTTCACAGAAGAAGGGGGTTGAATGACCTATAAGGTTGAATGTGGTTATATCCAATTCTTCATGCAATGGTCTGGCTAGTAACAAATTGGTGCTATTTTCCAAACCATTTCGGATCAGTATTCTGCAAAGAACTATCAACATCGTTAAAACTGGTGGAGGTGAAGGACGAGCACATGTTCATGTAAGAGAGAAAGTGGTTTATTAGAGTTTAATAAGAAAACACCTGGCTAGATTAATGTGCTTTATAATTGCACTCACGGAGGGTAATCGAAAAAAGGCTTGGAAAATTTCATTCACTCTCTATCGACCTAAAAAAGCAATCGCTTTCTACTTTCAAAATCAATTTGCTACACCCTGTAGTGTGTTTCTCTTTTGTTGTTGCATAGTAAGTCGTACTCTCGCTGCTTCTTAAACAGCATCTCCCTCGCCCCCCTATAGCTCTCATGTTTAAAATAAGCTGCTGATTCGCTCGTCTGATTTTATTTAAAAATGTACGTTAGGAAACATTTAGTTTGGTTTATTTAATATTTTGCTGGCAGCATTGCTTGCTACGGAAGTTCGTGGCTTACTTATTCCATAGCAGTTGACCGCGCGCAGTCGTGGGTAGCGTGGCAACAACAGCAGCTGAAGCAAATATTGACAGTAATCAACGCCGACTATGGCAACTGACTTTCAAAAACATACTGGCATCAGTTTGGAATTGTTCTTCGTTTTTTTTTTCTAATCTCTTTTGTGTTTTTTTTTTCGGTTTTTTATTTCATTCTTGATTGGTCACTATGGTTGCTGTTGCAATAGTGATTGTGCTTGTGGCAATCATAGAATAATAGACTAACTTAAATTGTAGCAGTGGATGTTGAACGTCTAGTCGATATACTGCAGTAACCACGAAATTTAAAAGTAATAGCTGCAAACGACTTTCATAATGGTGATTTTTTTGGTGAGTAAGTACAATACCGAGCTTTATTTTGGCTTCTTAAGTGTGCTTGGTTTCCACCGAACTAATGCTTTGATTTTATTTACAGCTTCATATTTATATTGGCATGTGGCAAGTTGAACATTTTATTGGCTTCTATTTTCGATTTGATAGTTGGAAATCAATGGAAAATATTTTGCAATTTGATGAAAATAAGGCACATTTCAAAATCGATTTCTGCTTATATAAACACATTAGAATAAATTCTTTATTGCAATTTTGGACAAATATTTCTAACAAAAAATTTTTCTTTGCAAAATTTTAAACAATTGTTGAGACTTTTGAAAATATAGGGATTTAATGGACTTACCACTACATTTAAAATTTTACAAAGCTATAAAAGGGTAAAGTTTTGAAAATTCAAATTGTAAATTTTGAGTCTTTTACGCTAGCTTTGCAATATATTGTGTCTTAATAGAGTAATCCGAACAAAGACCACTGTGATATTTTTGTCTTTAGTACTACCATTTCAAAGATGAAACTGTAAGGAAGTTAGTCAAAAGCTTTTTTGATGAAGAGCGTAATTCAATCTAATATATAAAATTCTTCTGTCACGGTTTTAGAGGCTTAACTCCTCCGAAACGGCTGAACCGATTGTCATGAAATTTAGTGAGCATAATGGGTAGGTCTGAGAATCGGCCGACGTTTACCTTTTTTTCGCTACGTGCCTAGGGTCTTGAGATCAAAACGTGGACCCGGGTACCCCTAGAATGTGTTTATACAATATGGATATCAAATGAAAGCTGTTGATGAGTGCTATAGTACGGGATAATTTTCATACCCCTGGGTGACTAGTGTCTTGAGATATAGGCCAAAACGTAGACCCGGTTACCCCTATAATGTGTTTATACAATATGGATATCAAATGAAAGCTGTTGATGAGTGCTATAATACAGAGTAAGTTTTACACCGCTGAGTGACTAGGGTCTCGAGATATAGGCCAAAACATGGACCTGGATACCCCTAGAATGTGTGTGTATTATGGATATCAATTTAGAGCTGTTGCTGAGAGCTCTAAAGTTCATTATGATATTCGATTTAGGCGCATTAACCTGGCAAAACTGATAAATATTCATTCGAAGCCGAAATAAAGACAATAATTAATAACTATTTACATACGTCCTATTCGATTTGCCTGAAATTTCGTATATAAATTTGCCTATATTAGTATTTACGATGCTTTTTTCCGGGAAGTATACCAGAGACGGACTGGGACTGGGATTAGGACTAGGAATGGGACTGATACTGAGACTCGGGGTTGGACTGGGACTGTGACTCGGAATGGGACTGGAACAAAATACGGGTGGTATGTATAGGACTGGCAATAAGAAATGAAGAAGAAGGAGAAAACCTTGAGAGAAGAGAAAAGAGAGAAGGGACTCAGAAAGAGATAGAATGAGACGAAGATGGAGATGAAGCGAAAAATACGGAGGAAGGAGTGAATAAAAAGAATAGGAAAAAGTGTAGAGGGGTAGGGCAGAGTTAAACGGAAAAAGCTTATTAAAATGTATGCAGATAGGCCAAATTTAGGGCAGAATAACGTCTGCCGGGTCTGCTAGTATGGTATAAGGGTGAACAAATTTTAGTGCTTTGATACGAAGGGTTTGTCTTTTAACCCTATTACAACTGTTTGGGTGCCTTTGGTCAGGAGGAAAAACACAAAACCATCTTTGGTCAGCACATAAGTCAGTTTTCAATCAAAGATAAGGGCCCACAGGGTACACTAAGGTGGAATTAACGTCAAACCCGTAATAAGAGTTTTGAAGAGAATATATCAGCTTTTTTCGCTTAACTCCAGTCTACTCAAAAACATGGGAATATCACTTTAAATTCACGTGCGGCTTATTTAATACTATTCTGATGCCAATGCTTTTTTTTAGCAAATTGCACTGACTAGTTTTGTGTTGGCAGAACAGGTGCAATACCACTGTGCTTTCAGGAGGGTTTAGTGAAAAACCATCTTCTATACTATAACAACTTTTAATCATAAACGATAGGCACTACAAAACCCGAAATCTTATATTTGAAATATGTTATGTCGAGCCTTTTTCGTTTTGGAACTGACGGAACTTTGCCGTTTTCATGTATATTTTTATTCGTATTCAAATGTTTTCTTCACTGATATAGTAAGAACCAATTATGATAAAACGGCAGCTGCTATATATGAACAAAACTTCAAGAAATCTAAGTATGTATATCTTTGGATGAATAATCCTTTCGATGCTGGTCATCCTCCATACAGGTATCTAATGTATGTATGGGACAGTTAGGAAGAGTTGCGTGGCTTGTAGCCTAACACAACTATGGGTATCTCTTCCTTGGTAGGGAGATTTAACATCCGATTGAGAGAGGTATGTTACTACCTATCGGTTACAAGGTCCGTATTGACATCTTACTTTGCAGCTCCCGGTTAGTCATGTAATTATTTGAAAAGCTCACTCATTCTCTATGCAAATATTATCGGGAGCCTGGTACAGATGAAAGCCTCACTTTATACTAATTTAGGCCTGTTCTAAATTCCTACTCGTTTTGAAAAGTAAAACGAGGTTGATTCCGAGTGGATTTCTTTTTGGTCTCCTCAACTCCGATTGAAATAAATCGGTTCGAAGTCGATTTGGAATCGTTTTCATTTCGAGTCGATAATCAAGCGAAACAGCTGTTTTGATTTGTTTTGGTTTTAGTTAAATTAAAATTGTGCAAAAATTTGAACAAGATGCCAACACCAATGATTTTCGGAAGTACAGAGGCAAGAAGACGTGCAATTTTGCATAAAAAACGCAAAAATCGATCGATCGAAATTAAGAACACGTCGGTTTCCTTTCGACCAGGATCGCTTTGTTTAGCTTGGAAAATTTTTGATAGGAATTTTCAAATTAAGATTTGTTATACTAAATAAACAAATAGTCCAGCAAAGAGTTGTTATAAATCTTCCAAATAAAATGAATAATTTAACAAAACTTATTTGTGGGAAAAATAATGTAATTATCTGTGCTTAATAGGCTAATTACTTTCGATTCCGACTGCTCAGGGGCAAAACTTTTCAAATCGACCAAGTCTGGTCGGAATCGATATTCAGAACACCAATCCATTTCGATTCCAAATAAATTGGTCGCAATCGAAATCCAGAACAGGCCCGTTTATTTCCAATACGTTTGATAATCTTCAGTGAGTACATAAGACCCCAGTGAGAGGAGTTAACCAGCCGCCTTCTGTTTCTTCTTATAGCAGTGATTCGTTATTAAATAAGTGATATCATCCACAAATCTACATCGATATCTTCTAGAGAAGGTCCAAGAAAGCTTGCAGTTTCAGCAGGGATAAACAAAGAAACATGGGTGTTAGAGACATTGATACAAAATTGAACATACAATATGTATCTCGAAGTGTATTCTGTAAGGATATATGTAAGAGTTTAACATTTTACTGTAGAACTTGTGTCAGGGTGCAGCGCGTCTCCTTGCGTGTCTGCTTTCCTCAATGAATAGTTCAGGGTAATTGACTTTAGAACGGATGGAGTTTTCTGAGCATACATCTAATGTATTAGCAGCTCTTCGGCAGAATATTTTCCTTTCGAGCATAAAATATTTTTGCTGCTCAAATGTATGCGTATATTTTAGTGGCTTTAAGACACCACACCACAGCTATGGTCATACTGGCTATGTCAGCATTTAATTTCCTGAGCCAGTTCGACACCACACTACTACTTGACCTATGATTCCGAAGTTGGCTAGACAATTACTCGTTCTTCACTGTAAAGATCAAATATCTCATTCGAAACTCAGTTGGAATTTTCATTGAATAGAGGCTATCATGTAGCGCGATTGCAGATACGATAATGCAAAGCCCAACCACGGGATTGGATTATATTTACACTTTAACGTAGAAAGCCGTTCGTGTTACAACAGATACTCCGTTATCGTTTCAGTGTGCCCTAACACCGGTAGCTGCACTAAAGCGTGTAATCCACTTTAAAGCTGTCTCTCCAAGATTTTGTTTGTAGAAATTGTTTCGTTCATCTTACTTGACCATCTTGATCATCATTCCATTTCCGAAAATGTTTCAAAATGGAAATTAAAAAAATATCAAAAATTAAATTTTTACCCTATTTGAATAGATGTTTTAGGACACTTCAATTAGCTTTTCAAGTTCTCCATTTTTTTTTTTTTTTTGGGACAAAATATCTGTCCATCTACGAGGAAAATAGATTTTTTTAAACCCGAAATTATATATCGTGTCGATATGGCTAATGCCACACAAATTGGACTTATTTGCCCATTGGTGTACAAAATTGGAATAACACTCACTATATTTGAATAAATGGTAAAGATGAGCGAATGAGTTCTAATTAACGGCTTGTAGAAAAAATCAGTGTAAAATATTTTCCCAGTACAAAATTTGTTTTCCAAGGACATCATAATTTTGTTAAAGCCTATTTTCCAAATTGGGTTACCGCGACTTGTAGTACGGTAGTGAAAGGGTAAAATATAATGTCAGCATATAATTTTTATGTTCAAGAGAAAACCTCTTCCTTGAAACAATAAATGCATTTGAAACAAGTATTGCATATCAAATTAAGATAATAGACTGCCTAAAGCAATATGTTACAATAATTCGCCATACCATAAAAAAATTCATTAATTTATATACATAAACCATGTTATATGTGGATGTTAAACTCCAATCAACACTCTTGTTACCCTCTTCCATTTATCACCCATCCCCCATATAGCGCCCTCTTTCACCCTTTTACTTACCAGCCACTTCAATTTCACAAAACGTTCCTGGTCCAACTGTGTTGTTGGCAATGCAACGATAAGTGCGTGCAATCGCATAACCAACGTCCAGTACATAAAAACTTTTATCCTTAAAACCTTGACGTTCACCATTGCCCAACCATTCGGCGCTGTCATTTTCCGCTTTAATTGACCATGAAAAATCAGACTGAAATAGGAAAAAGAATACCAAAACGTTTAAAAACGTAAGTATGTACGTATATAATAAACAAATAAGCCTATGTGAATCACGACTGCAATTTTTTAAATATAAACAATAATATAAGGTTTGTGTGTGTGTGTAAGAATGCTGCCTATAGTGTAATATTTTGGCGCCGCCGCGGTAAACGGCGCTACCACTTTTTATTCGCATTTAATGTGGTAACGAAAAAAGGAAATGAAAGGGAAATTACACTCGACCTTCAAAACTGGAAAATGTATTGAAAATTCATGGAGTTAAATTTTGTGAAACTGTGTTAATGTAGTTACGAGAAGTTTAGTGAGCAGCTTTTACCGCGGCGACTTTGTTATGCGAAACATTTATAAAATTTCCATTTAAAATGTTATTGTCAACGTTTTCAGAGCTCGATTTTATTGCTATTTTTTTGTCATCAGCCTTAATTTTTTATTTTGAGCGAGTCCTGCTATAAATAATATATGTATTGTTTGATTATGAGTAAGCCACGCAAAAAGTGTAAATATTTTTGTGCATTTACAGCAGCGTACAAAAAAACCAGAGCCAATATTTTTATCAAATTTCTTCAACATTATTATTTTGTTTATATTTTTTACTTAAAAAAAAAAATTGTCTATGAGTTTCGTAGCTGAAATTATGCAAATCAACGTTTTTAAAAAATTTCTATCTTTATAATTGGATTTCTCTTAATTTGTTCGATTATACAGTTTTTTAGCGCAATCAATTTCAGTTCAATAAAGAACATGTCAGAAGTCTCCTCGAATTCGCATTAATTTTTGACAATTTTTTTCTCGAAGAGTGTTTTAGATTTTCCTCCATACAATGTGTATATATTTTTATTTGGAAGAAAATCTGAGACATCCTTCTGAAAAAAAAAAATCTCAAAAATATATACTAGGTTTTTTGACAGACCTATTACTTGGATGATGTGGGACTTTGATTCGGTTCCAAAACTGCATACTCAAACAATTTCAGAGAAGTCCAAATAAAAAGTTCGAATTTTTATCCAATTATAACTTCGAAACGTTTTTAATAGTGATTTGCAAAGCTCCAGTAGGTTTTTATTCAAATAAGTTAAATAAAAAATTAAATAAAAATTTAATTGACGAATTTCACTGAAATTTTTTTATTTCGCTGCTGTTTTTG
Organism: Eurosta solidaginis; assembly: GCF_040869045.1. Lineage (NCBI taxonomy): Eukaryota > Metazoa > Arthropoda > Insecta > Diptera > Tephritidae > Eurosta > Eurosta solidaginis. The sequence goes on along the minus strand of NC_090323.1, from coordinate 11,516,523 downwards.
TTTATGATTGGATATATGTCCTTCTGATGGTTAAGGTAAAATCTTATTCATATTAATTCAAATTTCATAAGGACAAAACAAAAAAAATAACTTCTTTTATATATTCCCAGCAGTGAAATCAACTACCTCACCGCTAGTATAGATCACAATCTCCAAAGAGATTTTAGACCCAGCCTCTCTTTAAGTTACCTGAACAAGAACATTAGTTATGTATGTCCTATATACTTATGGGAGTCACCACAGGTCATTGCGCTAGTGCACTGATGCTCCGACAGCGTACACATTCAGGTGTCCTCTGCGAAAGCTTTCAGGCTGAAATGGAATAAGTGTCAATTCATTACAAGACGAGTTAGATTTCTGGGTGCACGGTTTTTCGACAGTCTGGCGGAATGTGGATCTATCGCTCCTACTTCAGTGTTCAGAGAAATCAAGTAATTCATTGAGGACTTCTGCGAAATAATCTAGTATTATGAATTTGCCGCCACCAGGCACTATCTGTGGGCATTCTAGATCGACAAAAATGGTCTCCAGCGGAAGTGTGGGAAGTTCCCGTGCACGATCTCTCAACCTAACTTACTAATATGACTGTCCAAGTTATATTTTGGCTGCATCAATCTATAACCGTGTTTTGTGTGTCATTAGGAAAGTTGGAGATCGGCGGCCAGAAAGCCAGGTGGTGTTAGTTAGTTATACCCGTTCGCCTACAGTTCTGGCATCAAGTAGCGCCCACCGACACGTTACTTCGCTATGAGTTCCAACAGCAGTTGTTCATTATTTTACTTGTTACACTCTTCATTTGCACTGCGGCAGTGCTCCTCCCCTATTTCCCTCCTGTTCGACAGAAATCCTTTATCGATATCTGATCTTCTACTATTTACTTTACTTTAGAGTTGAGAGATGAACTCTCATTTAGCGTACTCGAATACTTACAACTCTTCACCGCTTGGTAGAGGATACTATTTAGCCTTATAACGATTACAGTATCTAAAAAATACTATCACAGCTAAGTGGTTATTAAAGCCCTGAGTTAAATTGTGGCGCGATCAAGGCTTTGAAAATCTGATCTCAAGTAATATGGCGAGGAATTATTTAAGGATTGAAATCATCTGGCTATCTGGCTGAAGCGAGTTCGAAGTTTCGCTGGCCATCTGTGTCCTACTCCGCTATAGATGGGCTTCGAGTAAGCCTTGAAAATGCGGAGCGAATAGAGGATGTAGCCAATTAAAATATTTACGATACGTCGAAATTGTTTCGGTCAATTGGATCTCAGGGGGCTTAATTTAGCTAAATCTTACTTAAGGCAGCGGTATCTTATGTAAAATCACGACGGCCCTACATTGTCCAAGTACGCTTTCCCTTCCGGGATAGCAACAACTGAACCTTGGGTTTTGATGAGACTTTTAAATCTATTGTGATTGACCTTCATTGTGTTTAAACGTTTTTAGGTGTATTTAAGTACCACTTCACCTTTTTTATTGCATGTCAAAAAAGGTATTAAGAGTAACGCCACCTAGTTGGTGTGGTCTCTGCCTTGCCATTGCGATGCACTCGTAGAGAATGTGAACCGGCGTGTTATCCGCCAGCTCAAAAAAGGAACAGATTTCTGCAACTTTACTAAGGATATATCGCAGTCCACAGTGTCACGTAAAGTCCTTAGTGAGAGTTCTTAGCCATTCTTAACTGCTAGGTATGTAAGTGAATGACCCAAATCAGACCAGCAAGTAAGTATTTATTTATTGATGAAAAAATAGTCTTCACTCGACTCTGAATGGGCGGGCTGAGTCAAAAATCTACCTTAAATTAGGTAGGATTAGTCGGTCAGTTAAAACCGCAAATGAAATGAACTTGTCCATAGTACAGAATAGGACGCGAACACAGCACATGATCAACCGTTTCTTCCTGCATCCCCAACATCCTATATCTGTATCTTAAATTTTTAGCATCGAAATGCTAAGCGTTTACGAGTTTTGAAATATCTAACTGCGCAAAGTTTATTTCAGATGACCAGTTTTGAATAAAAACTTGTTTCCAAGAATATTGTCAAATGGGCGTGACACCGACCACATCTGAAGTCTATAAACTATGCTGTTGATTTAAATGAACTTAAACTCATCCAGCCAAGAAAAGTTCGAGTTATATCAAAGCTCAAGTTATTATCGTTTCAGCTTTGAAGTACCCTTGCGCAAATAAAGCTTTCATATGTGTACCTATTACCGGAAAATTCATAAAATTTTTAAATCTTTGTAGGTGTATTCCGTTCAGTTTTATCTGATAATGAAAGCTTAAGCCGAGCAATAAGAGTTAACTGTGTAAACAACTTCATCCAAATATATAAAGAAAAATGTCCCAAAAAAATAAAAGCTCGGAAAGCTTTTATATTAACAGGTTATGTATGCATACATAATTATGTATATAATATTAATGCACTTGCATACATGTATGTAAGGATGTAAACAAGTGTGTACACATGTACGCAAGTAGGTGTTTAAGTATATGCCGTTTGAAGACAAGAGTACCTATGGCTTTGTAGTAAGAAATTTACTATTCGATGTGTTGTATGAGCAGCTTAAGCAGCAACTTTTATGTACATTTTGCAATTCATATTTATTTCTTTGAAGTGAGTGTGCATAAAAATACCCACGCACATATTTACATGTATGTTTCATGTACATATATGCGTACTTGAATGAGCAGATATGACTTTCAAACATGCGCACGGGAGTAGAAATATTTTGAGTGCTTCTGTAAAATTGCAGTAGCGCGTTAGTGCGTTGATTCTTGCATTTGAAATGCTATCGTTTTATTACCGTAGCAAATAACAACAGCAATAAAACGTAGTAGCAATAGCACAATAGCAGCAATAACAACCTCTTTACGAGTGCGGGCACAGTTGAAAATACTAATGCCAATTGAAGCATACATAAAGGCGCGTTCACATCAATCTACGCGCAGTTGTACTTATATATACATATGAAGCATTCCGTATACAATGGAAAGTGGTTTGAATTTAGATTTGGATCTTTCAATACATGGAGTCTAAAAATCCAAAGAGTTAAAAAAATTACATATTTATACGATTCTACGAATATCTAGCATGTTTTTTTACTTCTGCAAAATTCAAAAATCAATTTAAAAATATATGAGATACAGAGATTGTTCATTCTTACAGACAGAATTTGGGTTTTTTATACTCAGAGTGCTTTGCACACAGAGTATATTAACTTTGATTGGGTAACGGTTGGTTGTACAGGTATAAAGAAATCGAAATAGATATATATCAAAATCATCAGTATCGAAAAAAAATTTGGTTGAGCCATGTCCGTCCGTCCGTCTGTCCATCCGTCCGTTCGTCTGTCCATCCGTCCGTTCGTCTGCCCGTTAACACTATAACTTGAGTAAATATTGAGATATCTTCACCAAATTTGGTACACGAGCTTATCTGGACCCAGAATATATTGGTATTGAAAATGAGCGAAATCGGATGATAACCAAGCCCACTTTTTATATATATAACATTTTGGAAAACACAAAAAACCCGATTATTTAGTAAATAATACACCTAGAATGTTGAAATTTGACGTGCAGACTGATATTGAGACTCTTGATAAAAACTTGGAAACATTTTTTAAAATGGGCATGGCACCGCCCACTTGTGATAAATCAATTTTACAAATATTATTAATCATAAATCGAAAATCGTTAAAACTATCGTAACAAAATTCGGCAGAAAGGTTGCCTTTACTATAAGGAATGCCTTGAAGAAAAATTAACGAAATCGGTTAAGGACCACGCCCACTTTTATATAACAGATTTTTAAAAGGGTCGCAGACGAAAATAATAAGCTATATCTTAGGGAAAAAAAGATTTGTATCAGTAGAATTTTGGCGGCCACCGTGGTGTGGTGGTAGGGTGTTCCGCCTACCACACTGTATGCCCTGGGTTTACGCGCCGGGCAAAGCAACATCAAACTTTTAGAAATAAGGTTTTTCAATTAGAAGAAAATTTTTCTAAGCGGGGTCGCCCCTCGGCAGTGTTTGGCAAGCACTCCCAGTGTATTTCTGCCATGAAAAAGCTCTCAGTGGAAACTCATCTGCCTTGCTGATGCCGTTCGTAGTCGGCATAAAACGCGTAGGTCCCGTCCGGCCAATTTGTAGGGAAAATCAAGAGGAGAACGACGCAAATTGGAAGAGAACCTCGGCCTAAAATCTCTTCTTAGGTTATCGCGCCTTACATTTATTTATTTTTTTATTGTACGATGGCAATTGCCTCTTTGAAATAGTCGCTACGAATTGATTAAATAATTTTTATATACGGACTAGAAGACGTTGTCCTGCCGTAAATTTGGTCTATCTGCATACATTTTAATAAGCTTTTTCCGTCTAACTCTGACCTCGCCACTCTACGCTTTTTCCTGATCTTTGTATTCACTCCTCGCCCCGTATTTTTGGCTTCACCTAACTCCATCTTCTTCTCATTCTATCTCTTTCTCAGTCTCCTTCTCTCATCTCTCAAGTTTTTCTCATTCTTCTTCATATTTTATTGCCATTCCCAGAGGGTGGTATGTATTTTGTTCCAGTCCCATTCCGAGTCTCAGTCCCAGTTCCACTCCGAGTCTCAGTCTCAGTCTCATTCCCAGTCTTAGTCCTAGTCCCAGTTCCACTCCGAGTCTCAGTCTCAGTCTCAGTCCCAGTCTTAGTCCTAATCCCAGTCCCAGTTCGTCTTTGGTCTACTTCCCGGAAAAAGGCATCGTAAAATCTAATATAGGCAAATTTATATATCCTCATCAAGAACTTTCATTTGATATCCATATTCTATTAACACATTCTAGGGGTACCCGGCTCCACGTTTTGGCCTATATCTCGTGATCCTGTGCTTCCATCCTGAATTTTCTTTGCTATAAACCTCACGGAGCCGGAGACCTTTCCATCTAATGCAAAGCCGTGGAAATTGGTCAGGAAGGAAAACCCGACATATTTTTATATTATGGATTTCTTTAAGTGTTTTGAAAGTTGAAAAATTAAGTTGAAAATATTTTTATTTAAAAAATTTTTTAATTGTATTAAAAATTATAAAAAAATTTAAATATTTGGTTTGTTAATCAAATTTGCAAACATTATGTTATATAATATTTATATATCAAAATCACAATTTTAAAAAAGATAATGTGATAACAAATGGAAAGGTATAAATAGATAAGTTTTGTTTACTTGAAAAGAAAATTAAAAACAAGCTATTTAGAAAAAAACGTAAATTCTTTTTTTTTTAAATTTGATTGTGGATTTTATAATATTTGAAAACCGATTTTTGAATTTTACAAAAAAAACATATTTTGAAAAAAAATCTGAAAAATTGAGTTAAGAACTGCTGAGTAGACTATCTCCCCATCTCGGCTGTCGTTTGGAAACGAAAAACTTAAAATAGTACGACCAAAATGTCCGACTGAAGGATGTCTTCGGCATGTTTCCAAAAACGGCAAAAGAACTGAATTTGAGCTCAAATAGGTCGTTTTTGAATCCACTTCTCAAGTTCCAGTAAAACTCTGCGGCAGGAGATTTTCAAACAATGAATTATGAAGTAGGTCGTTTGCTAAAAGTTGTCTGTAACAGAACTTTATCGAAACGGCAGCTGAGGCAGGGTGATATTCCACTGAGAAGTCACTTTATTTTCACGATATTATAAATGCATGTGAAAACCAAGAAAACCGAATACTGAATGCCATTTGCTTGCACTTCAGTGGGATGCCCCCTATATGTGTTCATGAATATTTGTGTACAATACATAACTCATTCTTAAACACAAAAATATATGTACATACATACATAAATAAATATACTCAAATATACGCAATAAAAACAAATGATAGTGTGAATCCCGTTCTTCATCAGCCGCACAATTTTACACGCATCAAATCACATTTTTGAGTACGTACATACTACATATCCGATTTCGCAGTATCGAACACAAATTGTTTGCAGTTCAACTGCACATCACTACATTGCTCAAACCAACAAAAGCAACATTGATCTCATGCAGCAATCAGCAGTGTTAACGAAAAATAACGCAAGCATTGCATACTTTAGGGCGTATGGACGTTTGTTGTGTCTGATGGTACAATTGAAAGTAACGAAAAACAATTTCAGTCACTTTTGCGTGCGTACACGTGTGTGCGTGTGTGAATAGCGAGTGAGCTAGGCTTGCCCTATGGTCTTTTTATTTTGCTGCAATACCTCATTGTATGTTTATACGATTACAAAATTTCATGATAAACGTATGTGTAAGTGTTTGGTTTGTTTTGTTATTGTATATCGTATGTACATATATGCTTTTGAGCTTACCTCTACAGGATTTCCGAATGCTGTGCAAATTAGTGTATCCTGGTCATCGATCTCGTGCCTTTCAATTTCGCAACGTGGCTTAACTGGATTCAGACATGCAATCGGCAAATGCCCAATGTATGAGTGTAGGAAAAAAATGCAGCCAGCAAAAAACAACAAATGTATAGTGAATAGCAACAACAACAACAGCAACCATCGTATCAAATTCACATTCATCGTAACATTAGCGTATTCGAAGTCGTCCCATATAAATCCAAATTGCAGGCATACCCATTGATGGGTTCATGAAAATAAACAAAAATAGAAAAAAATATGCGAGTTAGTAGTTTTAGATTTTTTTTTTTTTTAACATCAACACGCAATTTTGGTAATTTAACTGGAAGGTGAAATTATACAAGTTCAAAACATTTGTTTTGCTCTCAATTTCAAGACTTAAATGCAAACTATTTTGGAAATTTCTAACTTATTTTTTGTTATCGTTGTGGGTGTCAGGGAAAAGTCACAATATTTAAACGGCGATATTTACTAGGACACGCTTTTGAATTTCTCTTCTTCATAAGCTAGCTTCTCGGTAGTTGAGTTTTGAATTAGAAATCTTCGCACTGGTGTATATGCAGTCAGCCATATGAGTGTACGGCTGCACGCTTTGTAATATGTTTCTAAGTTTTACTTTTTTGTTCCTTTTAATTTTGTACACAATTGAGTACATATATATACTGTATGTTTTTAATCCCAATTATAAGGAATAATTTCAGGTGTGTTCAACAGAACTTGCTTCGTAACATTGGATTGCGCCGGAGATAGACCGGATAATCGTATAAATGCATGGAGCTAAGCGTTCGTGAATGTCATCCGAAAAATTTGAAAATGCCATCCCAGGATTGAAGACTATTTTTCCATTTATTGATATATATTGATTTACTTTATATCGTTTTAGTTGTTATAGTTAAGCAATACATTTAGGAAAAAAGGAGAAAGAGAGGAAGAAGCGTAATTAGGATTATAAGGGCTTTGTGACAAGGACTTCTTTCGACCATTTGGCAAAAAAGAGGCTGTTATTTTAGATTGTTTGCCCATAAGAGCCAAGGCAACTGATTACTTCAAAGACTTTTCGAGCAAAGTGGAATCTTTAGTCGCTTCCTTAATATGAATATATTGAATAAGACTTCATTATACAGCAGAGCAACTCTGACAGAACCCTTACCGTGGTATTTTTTATGTAAAGAGTAAAAATACATACCCTATATGATGGCTGATTACGACAAAGTTCGTTGATGAACTTCAGCCTTTTATCATTTCTTATAATCTTAGCATCTTGAAAACTAAGTACGAGGGACTGCCAGTTTATGTTAGCCAATGAAAGAGAGTACGGGATATGTAATTTTCAGAGCAACAATAGTTTCGCATATGTCTGTCAGCACTAAACGGACACTTCTTAGGTAGTTTCGCTTTGGATCGGTTCTCAATTGGTTCTTATACGGACATTTCTCTGATTATGATGGGTGCTTATCGACTCCGATACCTCGAAGTGTCTTTTAATTAACGGGTTTGTTTGGCTTGGTTTTTGACTGTAATTATTTGGAACTCGATCATAGCCCAAAAAAGAACGTTATACTTTTCAGCATAAGGAAAATTAAAGAAATTCTTACAGTTTTGATATCATTTACTAAAATTAGGTACGGATATATTATGGAATATATTAGAGCATTTACTGAGGACTAGTTCGCTGAAAAATTGTACTGCATAAAAATAAAACTTTTTTACGATAGTGAAATCTATGTTCAGCCACATTTTTTTGCCTTAGTCAGCCAGTCTGAGTCTGTGTGAGGTTGGTCAAAAATATGTAGTGTTATTTTAAACAAACATATGGTTTATCTTATTTCGGAAGTTTGATGTATCGTATATAGTGATGTTCTCTATTGATTTCTAATCAACTCTTGCAGTAACCACATTCCCAAAATATTATGTTTCCATATGACCAGCTGTGCCATTTTAATAAATTATTCAATTTTTCTTTTTACCACATAATTGTTATAGTGTGGACAATTTCAACAAATGTAGTCATAAAATCTAAAAAGGTCAAAAAGGCTGGAATCAGCAACATTTGGTAGCACTTATGGTCAATTTCAAATGAATGGTGACAATTTAGACCAAAACTTGTACGAATGCATATTGAATAAAAGGTACCGACTGAATCAGAGTATGTAAGGACATTTAGAATAATAAATATTAAATGGGCTTATCAAAGCGTGGGCAACTACAAAACTTGTAACAATTCAAAAACGTTTTATAACCCAAAAATAAAGTTCGAAAACCGAAACCAGTTAAGGCCTTAATGGTTTTTATTGATATGTACTCAAAGGTATCACTGATTATTAGGGATGTTGCAAATGTGAAATTTTACTAAAACTTATATGAAGATATTTTTTTGCCAATCAATTTTACACAGATTTTCCATATCTGTAGCGATAATATTTCATACGTCTTCTTTTTCTTAGTTTAGTGATGCCATAGTGCCTTTCCTTGACGCTTCTGTTAAACATTAAGAGGGGCATTGTACTCTTTTTTCATTTATTATGCTTGTGTGGGTAATTTTATGAATATGCTTAGGTTGTTTATATGTGTACGTTACTAAATTTCTAATGCATTTGGTATGTCCATACAGCAAAGCTCATTGTACTAGAACTACTGAATTAATGTTGTTGTAAATCATTTTCAGGTCAAAAAGTTCTTTTTTTTTTTAACATATTGTTATAGAAAGGTTAGCAACGCTTTTCTGTCATTTCTGCAGGAGTTGTAAGGAGGACGAAGAAAAGCAAATGGTACTTCACCTCGGCTGCAACTGCCCAGTACTGAGAGGAGCAAGGCAACGTTTTATAGGGGCTCTTTTTCTGGATAAACTGCGCCAGACCCTGTAGTATGACATCAAGGACTCAGTAGCCTTTGTTAAGTCAAAATTATTAAAAAATGGCAGGTTATGGTGTATCACAACGGTCCCAATGTCACTGACCTCAGTGTTTCTACGGGTACCCACTTCAACCTAACTTTTACAGCTGCTATTTAGATAGGATTTGTTCAATGGACAAGAGCACTGTATAGGAATTCAAATAGGTTGTATCGAATTATAGTTTAGAGACATATTTTTCTCATATCTAATTTACTTAGTCTTTTAGTCAAACATTTTTGAATGGAAATAAATGCTGATACCCTTTGCGTATAGATCAAGACAGGGTGGAGTGGAAAGAGTGGAACCAAAAAAACCAAAAAATTAAAAAAAAAAACAACAAAGAGCTAGTTTCCAATGCAATACAATTTTAATTATCAAACGACCTGATTTGACCTGAACTCCAATTAAGTTTAAACAAATAATGTGACCCAGCAAGCAACAGACAACAATTGACCACTGCGTAACTCAACGACTTATATTTGAAAATTTTGTGGTAAAAAATAAACATGTGAAAACATTACATTTTCACACACCTACCAAATACCAAATAACAATTTTGTGGTCATGACTTGACAACAATTGTGCAAAAGAAAGAAAGGTTTCAAATGAAATTCCAAATTCCTTACATTTATTCTGAAAAAAAGGAAAAGTATTAAAATGAATATAAGCAGAAAACCCATTGAATTGTTTGGCCAATTTTCAAACACTTGACAATATTCCCGTTGCTTTGGTTTCGACAAGCTATCTACATACACAAGCAAAGCCTTCGATATAAAAGGGATTTTTAGAATTTTAAAATAACATAAACTGCTATATACGTACATACAAGCATATGTTTATAAATATGTCTCAATGTTAAATGCTACATATGTACGTGTGTGTATGTTACTTTGGTTGTACTCGTATGCTTTTGTGTGCATAAACTCTAAATTTTACTTTATATCCAGCAGTGCTGACGTTCGCCGTCACCATACACATTAATATAACAATACATTAGCAAAAATTGGTATTTTTCAGGGAATATTTTTTTACTCAGTTGTGTTTACAGTTTAAAACTGGCTTTCAATAGAAAATCTTGTGAGGACAAAGTTATTCTATAATATAAGTTATAGGTCTTGTTACCTTATTGGGGTTCTCCCGTTTGGTCGTCAAACAAATTCTGGTAACACTTTAGACATATTCAGTCAATGTGAGGTCTTTATTTACAGGCCAACCAAACCTAAACTTCGCAAGGGGCTGTAGGGCTAAAGAAATTACTGAATTAACAGAACTATGCCTGATGCATTTATTTTTGTTGATTTCACTGTAAATTCAGAATCAAAATTTTGTGCGATGATGAATCAATGGTTATTTGCAATTATAAAATCCTACTACATTTTCAGTTGAATTTGCCCATAATTAAAATTTGTTGTTTCAGTGTATGGACACGAAGTAATAGTTCTTTGACATCAAAGTGAAATATCACCCTCTCTAAGACTTTGGTTAAATAACTTCGCATTCAAAAAAAGCCTAGATATGTCAGTAATCAGTAGAAGGGCACCCTATATAAGAATTTGTTTCAGAGACACCATACCTCAGATTTGTTTTGGACAAGGTTCTATGACAATGTTGATAACAGATTTTACTAATTGCTAGAAAAAAGTTCCTTGTAAACCTCCCTTATACTTGACTCTTTTCATTTCGTTTTAAATATTCGCTCGATTCATTCTTTTATGACACAACAAAGAGTAAGAGTTTGCTGTTTTAAAACCGCTTGATATTTTTTTGTTGGGTTTGGAGCTTTACGGCCGATAAATGTAAGGCAAAGATATAACAAATTTCCTCCACCCTCTAAGGGTTTCGATGCTATCGCTACCTTCTTCAGGGATATCTGTTTTACTAAGTTAAACAACTCTGACAAATATAAGGCAAATATTTAACATTTTTCCTGTGAACCTCTACGGGTTTCGACGCTACCACGCCCTCTTAAGGGCATTTTTTTTTAAATTATTAAAGCAAATACCCCTAAAAAAAGACGCAGTAGATTCGAAACGCGTGTACTAGTAGACGAAAAATGTAATATTTTTGCCTTATACTTTTCTCATTTGTTTTTAGAAATTCTTCGGAATAACCTCACATACCCTTGTATATTACAAAAGCATACAAACCTAGCTTAAATTTAGGACGCCTCGAAAAACCGTTTCTGAAAAATAAATTATGCACTGAGAAAATTTTCTTTCCAAAACTGGAATCAGTTTTTCACTTACAAAGTTTTCTCAAAACAACGACGAAACAACGGATCGTAAAAATGAGGAATCCTGGGCCGGTATGGTGTTATAAGATCTCGACTGAAAAACCAATTTCACTTAAATGATAAATACGAATCTGTCCAGCTTTTCACAAAATTATAACACATTATGAATTACTTGCAGCCGATATCTGACGCAATCCTAGTCACCATTTCAGTGCTATTGCGGTTTAAAAAGTTTAACTCGATCACGGATCGTATAACACGATACGGGCCGGCCTTATATGAAATTAAAAATTTCTTCATGAATAAAAAATACGTTAACTAAATTATGTAAAAACACAGAGACTGTTGTATTTCCATTATTCTGAGGAAGCTTTTTTTGAGTGTGAGTTACGGTTTCTTCAACCAAAGTCTGATATAGCTTATTCTCCAAACGTGTGCTTAACTAAAGCAATTCTCTACGGGGATTCAAAAGTTTCCGTTTAGTTGCTGATATATTCGCCTTCTATGATAGAATTTTAGCCATATTCAGGTTAAATAAGATACACATGTGAGGTGAATTATGACCGATTTTCCTAAGCATACAAAGCGGTTTCAGGAATTATAACAAAAAGTCGTTTGAAAAGGAAGTAAACGTCTGTCTTAGAATTTTGGTTCTTTTAAAGAGTCGTATGGGGAAACTGAATGTAAATTTTCGGCTCAAAAAATTTTCAGACGTCGTATATAGACAACAAATTGTACAAAGAGAAGCATTTGATTGAAAAGCATTTGATTTTGAAATACACAACCGATTATATAGTGATATACTACTCAAACTCAACCCAACACAAACTTTTCAATTATTATTTCTTCTTTTCAATTGACTAACTTTTTCAAAGCGGTTAGCTTACAAAATGACATCTGACAATTTCGTATTGCTTGTAATATCGAAAGTATTTCTTTTCTATATACAACAAATATATCTATGTATTTGTGTATTCTATTGTTAAAAAATGAAATTAACTTAAAATTGTCAAAAAGATATCCTTTCAACATACATTGTACATCGATGAATGTTTCGGCCATACTCTTGCCATGCTTATTTGAGGCAACGCAAGTATAAATTCCAGTATGATTGCGTGTCATTGGCGTATTGATGATTAGAGCTTGATCCTGACCAAGTTTTGTATTGTTAAATATCCAATTGTAGTGGGCGCCTGAAAATTAAACAAAAAAATATATTAAATTTGCTTTGTTAGGTAAACGTAATTTTTGGGTTAGTAGTTTTGTGGGTTATTTATTGAAAAAAACGTAAATCAGCATTTTTTAATATAAATTACACGCGCGCCTTTGTTTTCACGTTATCTGTCACAAAAATAGTTTAGCACTTATTGCTTTAAAGGAATTTTTTTAGAAAGCGGTTTACGTAATATGTACAGTATTTGTGGTTTTGGTCACCTAAATGAACAAAAGAATGTTATTTCATTTATTAATCAAATTGAGGGATTTTGTGCTGGGGTTAAATATGGAATTTGTTTTCTGTTTTTGAAAGGCGCTCATACCATTTTATATAACTCTATTTAATAGAAGGGCATTAAACATTTGGAAAACTTATTATGTAATTCTGACTTATGTGACGAAATGTATGTTTTCAAATGTTTCAAAATATAAAAGAGAACTTTTTGGGAAAACATATTCCTATGTTGTCTCTGGGGGTCCGTGTGTTGGTCAAAAAGCAAAAAAAGGTGACTTCACAGAAAACATATAATTTCAATAATATCAATAACAAACGATACCGACGAACTATTGTGTCATTATCCGCCTATCTAGGATCCTGGTTTCGAGCTTTTTCAATTAGAAGCAAGTTTTTCTAAGCGGGGTCACCCGTAAATTGGTAGTAAAAATTAAAAAGAGCACGACGCAAATCGGAAGAGAAGCTCAGCCCTAATCTCTTCGGAGGCATATCGTGCCGTGTATATTTTTGTTTTTTTATATCGAAAGAAAAATTATCATCGAGTTGTCGGATTTATATCGCAGAATTATTAGCTCCTCATTGGTTTCTTATCAACTTGTTATCGGCGGTTTCCGATAACTTTTTGAAACAAAATCGACAACTCTTCGATCACAAATCGACAAGTTTTTTGTATCAATAGTTTTTAGATAAACAATAGATAAATTTTCGATAAAAAATCAATAATTTTTCAATAATAAAACGTAAAATTTTTGAAAGCTTTTTTTATATAAAATCAATAAATTCTTAATAACATATCGATTACTTTTCTATTTATAACCGATAAGTTTGTGATAAAAAAATCGATAACATTACGATTACATTTGATAACCTTTCGGCAAATAAATGGCAACTTTCCGATTATTAGTTGATAAACTTTCGATAACAAGTCGTTGACTTGTCAAGTCATTGATAACTTCTGGTATAGCTATTATAAAATTTCGATATAAAATCGATAACCCATATATACCTTTCGATAATATCGATATCATAACCATTGAGTCATTTATAAGAAACGAATAACACGTCCATATCCAGTCGTTAACAAAGCGATAAATCATAGATTACAAAGCGTTAACACGTCGATAAGAAATTGATAACACACCATCCGGTTTCGGTTTGGCTTCGGTTTAGACTTCTCCCTTTCATATTATATATTTATTTTTCTGCCTTTGTTAATCTCTATTAACTGATCTCCCGTCCGATTCATATAAACTCTAACACGCACATTGTTCCCACATTCAATATTCCCCATACCGCATACCACTTCGAAATACTAACCCTATGCCTATATTTACCTCATACCATTCACACAGATATCTACTCGTCAAAAAGAAAAAATAATAATAATTTCATATGTAACCTTCACCTTTCGAAACTCTCAACCATTAAAAAACTTCAAAACAAAATTAATTTAATTTAATTTAATTCAAAGTCAGTCATTCGATAATTTCGCGCATTTCACCCCGCCATGCAATTATGTGCCTACCCTTATTAGATAATCCGAATAAACAAGTTTCATTGAAAATGTTTTGCAGGAAAATGTCATTTAATGTGTGTGTCATCACAAAACATTAGTCCAAATAGCGGCCCAATGTGAACCCTTCAAAAATGTCAACATATAAACAACTCAACCCCCAAATTTTTGCTTCGCCTTGACATATTACAACAATAACGATACTCTTATGCCACTTGAGACCCAATATCACACTCTTTTACTTGCAATCCACACATGCTAAGTATATTTATGTGGGTGTCAATGTGAGTTGTTGGGCAGCTGCGAACTGCGAACGCCGATGTTTGACGCGTATGTTGTCATGTCAGGTTTGTTATTTACGTCAACGCTCTGACAGAAATTGCTGACATTTTCAACTTGACATTTACTTTTTATAGGAGAACCAAACTACAGCAAATCTAGCTATGAGAATGAGCTTGATCTTATGTTTTTGTATTGATGCGCTGTACATATGGAGATTTTTATTAGGATGGAATCATCTTGGTTGGTAACCGTAATATGCCGAAAAAAAATAATAAAATTTGACGTTGGTAGGAAATATTTTTGATTTTGGTCCTTGGAATTATTTGTTAAGGCTTTTTAGTAAAACTAAATTTGACATTTAAAAGTTATATTCGCCCATTTCTGTTTCGGATAGCCCTTCAAAATTGATGTTCAATCGCCCTCAAATAAAATGTGAGTAAAAAATTACACACATTGTAATCAATTCATAAACGAAAACTCTGAGACTCCTTCAACATTTTGTCGGTGGAATTGTGGGGTGTCTAGTTCAGTTAAGACACTCAATTCTTTACACCCTACATTAAATCAGATGTTCAAGTGATATCACATCATCGCAATGCGTTGTGATATATCACATCTGTACCTATACATGTTACATTACTTACATTTTTAGCATCCGATTATGAGGCTAGCTAGCACAAATATCACATCACATTCACAATTACTATTACATAATCTTTACTTTTGGCACTAAAATTTTTAAACAATATAATCCCTTCATAAACCAAGAAACAAAATTTCTTGCGCCGTACCCTAATGTAAACATACAAATGTCTGTCTATTTATATGCAAGTCTGTTCATGTGTAAGTATGCGCGTTTATGTTCAATTTGCATATTTGTTGTGTATAAAATATTTGTAATCTGTAATAGATACTTACTGGGGTTAGCTTTGGCATTGCAAATGACACGTCCGGATATGGTGCCCTCTTGTACATAAACCACTTCCTCTGACACAGTTGAGTTCTCGGGCGCATCTGTACGGTAGGGCAAAAGAACAAGTAAAGAAAAAAATTATATATTTACAATAACAAAAAGAAAAAGAATGTGTACTACGTATATACATAAAAAAACATTAAAACATATTTTAGTGATTCCTTCAAGCTCTAGGCTTCTTCTTCTTCTTGTTTGCTTCGTTGCTCCAGCTGTCACTCTTTTGAAAAGGATTATGTTAATCAGCCAAGTGTTTAGCTATGCTCTTACAGCTGATAACTTGTCATTCATCTTACATTTTTGTACATATTTTATTAATATTTTTTTATATCTTATATTTTGAAATGTAACTTACATTCAATGGAAAAGTATGTAGAACTTTTGATGCCAGGTCCAACGGTATTTCCTGTAGAGACGCACGTATAATTAGCGCTATCCGACTCAATGTCAAATTTTTGATTAGGCCAATTAGACATGTTGAAGTGCTGTGAAATAAATTGATAGGAAAAGTTTCTAATTAATAATGATATTGGAGATAAGGACTTTGTGTATAAGTGTCATTGCGAATAAATAATGGTGAGGAAATAAAAGAATTTAGGTAGCTTACATAAAATTTAAACTTTTCTTAATCGTGTTTTTTATTTTATCCTTCCTTTTTCTATGCCTTTTAAATTCCTTTTTATTTCTGAAGCTAAGACTACATCTTTTTCTTGCTCTTATAAATTTTTTCCTTCTCTCTCGTATAGTTTATATTTTTTTAACTTTTTTCATATATCCTTTTAATTCATGTTATTTTTTTATACCTTCTTTTTCATCTTTGCCTTCCAGTTATTTATTTTTTACTTTATCTTGTATTTAATTAACTCCTTTTTATAATGAGTTGAGCAGAGCTCACAGAGTATATAAACTTTGATTGGATAACGGTTGGTTGTACAGGTATAAAGGAATCGAGATAGATATAGACTTTCATATATCAAAATCATCAGTATCGAAAAAAAATTCGATTGAGCCATGTCCGTCCGTCCGTCCGTCGTCTGTCCGTTAACACGATAAGGCAAATTTTGAGGTATCTTGATGAAATTTAGTGTGTAGGTTCCAGGGCACTCATCTCAGATCGCTATTTAAAATGAACGATATCGGACTATAACCACGCCAACTTTTTCGATATCGAAAATTTCGAAAAACCGAAAAAATGCGATAATTCATTGCCAAAGACGGATAAAGCGATGAAACTTGGTAGGTGGGTTGACCTTATGACGCAGAATAGAAAGCTGGTAAAATTTTGGACAATGAGCGTGGCACCGCCTACTTTTAAAAGAAGGTAATTTCAAAGTTTTGCAAGCTGTAATTTGGCAGTCATTGAAGATATCATGATGAAATTTGGCAGGAACGTTACTGCTATTACTATATATGTGCTAAATAAAAATTAGAAAAATAGGATGAAGAACACGCCCACTTTAAAAAAATTTTTTTTAAGTCAAATTTTAACAAAAAATTGAATATCTTTACTGTATATTAGTAAATTATGTCAACATTCAACTGCAGTAATGATATGGTGCAACAAAATACAAAAATAAAAGAAAATTTCAAAATGGGCGTGGTTCCGCCCTTTTTCATTTAGTTTGTCTAGAATACTTTTAATGCCATAATTCGAACAAACATTTTCCAATCCTTCTAAAATTTGGTAGAGGCATAGACTCTATGACGTTAACAGTTTTCTGTGAAAATGGGCGAAATCGGTTGAAGCCACACCCAGTTTTTATACACAGTCGACCGTCTGACCTTCCGCTCGGCCGTTAAAATGATAACTTGACCAAAAACCGATATATCTTTACTAAACTCAGTTCGCGTACCTATCTGCACTCACTTTATCTTGATACAAAAAATGGCCGAAATCCGACTATAACCGCGCCCACTTCTTTGAAATCGAAAATTACGCAAAATGAAAAAAATGCCATAATTTTATACCAAATATGAAAAAAGGGATGAAACATCGTAATTTGATTTGTTTATTGACGCAAAAAATAATCTTTAGAAAAAACTTTGTAAAATTGGTGTGACACCTACCATATTAAGTAGAAAAAAATGAAAAAGTTCTACAAGGCAAAATCAACAGCCCTTGGAATCTTGGCAGGAATACTGTTAGTGGTATTGCATATATAAATAAATTAGCGGTACCCGACAGATGATGTTCTGGGTCACCCTGGTCCACATTTTGGTCGATATCTCGAAAACGCCTTCACATATACAACTAAGGGTCACTTCCTTTTAAAACCCTCATTAATACCTTTAATTTGATACCCATATCGTACAAACAAATTACAGAGTCACCCCTGGTCCACCTATATGGCGATATCTGGAAAAAGCGTCCACATATAGAACTAAGGCCCACTCCCTTTTAAAATACTCATTAACACCATTCATTTCCTACCCATATCGTACAAACACATTCTAGAGTCACCCCTGGTACACCTTTAGAACTATGGCCGACTCCCTTTTAAAATACTCTTTAATACCTTCCATTTGATACCCATGTCATACAAACACATTCCAGGGTACATGGTGATTTTCCCTTATTTTGTCTCCAAAGCTCTCAGCTGAGTATGTAATGTTCGGTTACACCCGAACTTAACCTTCCTTACTTGTTTCATATTTATTTTACTTTTTTGTACTTCTGTGTTTTGGTTTTCCTTTGTTTTTTTTTGTTCTAAGTTTTATAATTTTTTCTTCGCGTTATCCTTTCTATTTTTTGGTTTTGTTTTTATTTTTTTGTTTTCACTTCTGGTAGGTTTTTTTTTTATTTTTTCCTTTCTTTAATTTGTTTTTTTTTATATATTTTTATTTTTTTGTTCGTTTCATTTTTCTATCTTTTGGCCTTGACATAATTTTTTACTCTTCTTTGTTTTTTATTTTTATTTTGTTTTTATTGTTCTATTTGTTTGTTTGTTTTTCTTTATTTCTTTTTCTGTTGCTTTACTTTAAATTTCGTTTTATATATTTTTTCTTAGTATATATTATTTTTTTACCTTCCTTTTATTATTTTATATATATTTTTATATACTTTTTTCTTTCTATTCTTTCCTTTTCTTTGTTTCTTCTTCTTTTTCATTCTCTTTTTCTATTTATTAATATTTTTCCTTAAGGTTTGATTTTTTCCCCTTAATTTTTTTTTGTATTGTGTTTTTATCCTTGTGTTTTGTATACATACATTTTCGATTTTTTGTTTGTTTTTTTTTTCTTTTTTATTTTACACCTTTTTACCTTTTTCCAACAAAAAAAAAAAAACATAATTTCTTTTTCGTTCTTTCTTTGTTAAATTTTTTTCCCGGTTTGATTTGCTTTTTAAATTTTTTACATTTTGCTTACGTTTTTTTTTCTTTTGCTCTTCGTTTTCTATTCTGTAATTTATCTTTTATTACTACTTGCCAATAAAACATAGCAGATCCGTCTTAAAACGATGCCATGTCGAAAAGAGTGAACGAGTTTTGGGCCTCGCCCTATAGTCCTGATTATTATTCACTATTTTTTTGGTCTAGTAGACGGCACTGTAATATCTTCATAATTTCTGTAAGGTTCTATCTCAAATCTTTATTAAGAAAAGCCTATTTTTTTCAAGGATATCGTTTTTCGTAAATGAGTTTTCTTGTTCCATTCCTCTCGTAATGAAATCATTTCCATCAGCTTTAAATTTAAACAAATGAAATTAATGAAATTTACTTACCAGCACTGAAAGCATGCTCTCAAAGTCACCCGTCGCCGGTGAGGCATCCACATATTTTTCCTTTATGAAATAGCGCGTATCATTCTTCTCAATCGGATCGGTACCCTTCAACCATGTTATTTCACAACGTGGCACACATTCGATGCGACATGTCAGATTCGCTGTGCGTGATGTATGCAGCATGCCCGTGTATGGCACTAAATTTTTGATAAAAAAAGGAGGCGCATGCACTTCCAAATTAATGGTGGCCATCACGCCTTTACCACCTTCATTAAAAGCATAACAAGAATAATTTGTTCGGCTATCCAAGCCCACTGGTTCCACAGTCCAATCTTTGGTGACAACATCCTGTAAGGGACCACGTCCTCCACGCAACCAACGAAATCTATGTGGATGCATTAACATTTGAGCACGATGAGTGAATGAACCCATTTTACGATATAATGACAATTGATGATGATGATTTGGCATGGTAGATGAAGTATCATATGATGTTGCATCATATGATGATGTATCATATGTTGATGTATCATATGATGTTGATGATTGTGATTGCATAATTTTGCCAGTTTTCGCCACCACATTATAAAGTGTTAGAATTTGTGATTTTGATGAGAATGTTGTAAGTGTTAACAATGTGCAAAGGGGTGTATGATTATTTAAGCCAATTAATGTATGAGTTTCTTTTTGTATTGTCTGATTGCTATGTTGTTGTTGATGTTGATCAAGCAATGGTGAATTTTGTCGAATTAACGCCTCATAAGCTGCCTCAGCTTCAGAGGGTTGTAGTTCTTGTACCGTATGAAAATGTATGAGGAGTTCAACACCCGCACCAACACCATTATAATTGGTGTTAACGATGCTGGTGGCAGTGGTGGTGGGATATGATGTATATGATTTGGTTGATATGTCGAATAATTTTGTTTGGATATTTATGGTATTAAATGTGGTGGATGCGTAAGCATTATTTTTGTACGATTTTACAGACCTATTCGTTTCGGGATAACCAGGATCATCCACGGAGCATGAAAAAGTGACGCTCTTCTTCTTCACCGCAATCAAGGGGAAATGGGTGAGTGTGGCGGGACCTGGTTCGTAGTGAACCTGTCATAAAGAAAATTAAGAGGTATTTTTTTAAATAATTATATTTTTTAAAATAATTATATTTTTTATTGGCAATAATTTAGAGCTAGTTCTTCTGCAGGATAAGAAAAATATTTTATTTTAATATCTACAAAATGTAAATATAAGCATGTCATTCACCATGTATTTCTAATTATTAAACTAGCCCTTTTCTTCCGACATATGGTATTTGTACGATGAGTCAAAGCTTGCGTAGTATTCTAGAGCTTTTAATTTATTTTTAGGCTGGTGCTATGCTGAAAACTTATATCCTTGATATACTATGGGGTGTTATAAATTCGATATATTCAGGAAATATAATTTTTGGAACTAAAATTTAGTATACGTAACAACAGTTAGATAATTTTAGTTTAAAAAATTGCTGCACTGAAATTTTGCGAGATTGTGTGTACTCGCATCCTGCATATTTTGGTAGCGCCGGCATTATCCCTTATAATGGTTCAAACGGGTATTTTGCTAATAAAAATCATACAAGGTGCATCGTATGCAAAAATTTATTTCAAGAAAACTTTTCTCTATACTCTTCAAATTCGAAAAAATAATTTTAAAGTATTTTAATTTAGGCGGTACGTTCCCAAGGTTGTGAGCTTGGCCCATTGTGTAAGCTAGAAAAGCGTACTACTCATATTTCACGCCAACTTTTTAGACAAGAGTTGCTTGTATTCCGATGAATGACACTAATTCATTAAATATGGATTTGGCTTTGCAAATTTCAGTAGCACACTTTCAACAAAGTTGATTTAAATTGATATTTCGCTGTGTATAGAAAATTATATGTCAAATGATGCACCATTTTATAAGTTCAGTATTCCAACGATTGGCTAATTCAATTAAGTTAATCGATGGCGTGAACTAATTCTAAAAACTCAGCTATTGTGTGAGTCAAGCGAAAAGTCATTTCCCAACAATGTACTTTTGTTGGTAGAGAAAAGTTTTTTACTTGGAATGACTCAAAAATCAATTAACTAGTGAAGTGCCACTTGAAAGTAAATGGACGATTCAGAGATCGATATTGCAAAATCGACACAGTGGGGGGTTTTGGATCGGAGTTTTGCTGCTGATGGACGAGTTCTAACAGGGCAACTCATATCAATCCACATTATTCCTCACATATGTGTATATCAGTGTTTCGCCACTGTTTCACAAGGATAACGTAAGCCCTTGGTAAGAGGCATTACGCCCTCTTTATGGCCTTCCATAGCATTTGCAAGTAGCAGTAACGTAATCGAGGGTGACCCGAATGCAGGAAACTTAGACTAGTCTTGTTTCGTTAGAGTTGAAAGTACTGTCGAAATAATGTTTAAATCCCAATGTTCTTATTTTATCGGGACGCGAATTTCACACTAATTTATTACCACTTAATATGCACACGTTTTTTTTGTTGACCGGTATGCTGACGTAGTAGACGGAGTGTATAGAGGTACCACAACTATAACTGCATACTCATAAGCACCTATTTTACTAAAATATGGCTTGCCTAGTTAGTTTCCTACTACTGTTCTGTTTTGAGTTCCAGGTTAAGGTATTTGTTTTCGTTTCGGTTTCGACTTCAATTACGTGCTAATATTTTATTTTTTTTTTATTTTGAATTTGTGGTTCTCTAAAAACATCTCCTATACTTATCAAAACAAATAAATATAATGAATTCCGAAATTTATTTTATTCTAATATTAGAGCTTAAATAATAGCGTCCTAAAAATTCTTAAACAATAACAGAGTAAATAAGAACTTTTCAAAAGCACAAACGAAATACATAAAGACCATTCCACTTACCATTAACTCCTTATCTTCGCTGCGTGGTCCCCAACCTGCGGCATTGTATCCTTCACAAGAATAATTATAAAAGAAGCCACGTCCAATGCTCTCCAAAAGCAATTTACTGGGATCAATGTGACATAAATCCTCCTATAAAAGCAATTTCATGTTGAAAGATTTTAGTAAACAAAGAGGCAAATGAATAAGTAAATACAAGAAATATAAATATCAAATATTAAAGTTGAAAATCTTGAATACAACAATTTGCAACACAATTGTCATCAACTCCCAAGTGCTGTAACACTTTTCACCAGCACACTCGAAACTGCACATTGGATATCTAAATATATTTAGAATAGTTACAAGTATAATTTACCTTTGTCTCTTCACAATCGGGCAGCTCCTTCAACAATGACGCATTGGCATACCAACGCACTTTGGTTAGCACCGCAGGATTAGCGTCTAAGATGTTGCAATAGAGTGTCACATTTGATTCGTCACTCTCTTTTACAGGACCCTCGGGTATCATCAGCACTTCGACAATTGGCACAACTGTAATGACAGTAAAAACAAACAAATATAAATAACCATATAATAAGAATGGACAAACACACACACACACACAAATACACTCACACTTTTAGATGTCGGCGTAAGATGCGACATTTTCTTGAAAAGGACATCAAGTAAATGACTACAATTGGAGAGGACAGTGATAACATGGGTAAATGAAAATGACAATAGTACTTATATTATAATAACAATAACAGGTGAAATACCTATACATAATACAATAACAACAAAAGCTGTGAAATTTATTAATGCAAGAAATGCATGGAATGAGGTTTACATTGAGCAAGTTTATATGGTTGTTGGAAAAACACATGTGGTCTTCATATTTTTAGTCGGATACATAAATATCTACATAGTGTGCTTACGTGTCTCATATTATTTTAAATAAAACATTGCAAACACTCTTTCAATACAAAAACGTACACATTAATGAGATATAGACAGTTGTAAGGAATTTATAGGAAAACCCTGAAAACTTTGTCTATAATACACCTAATTGAACTTCAAATCATCAAATCATATTTTCTGTTTCTATAAATATTTTTTTTAAGAGATTTTTAAAATAAAATTTTTTTAAATCAAAATCAAAATTTTTTATTTGGAATAAAAATTAAATAAAAGACAAAAACAAACTTTTTGAAAATCATAGTATTTAAAAAAAATCTGATTTCTAATTCTGAAAAAAAAAAAAATCAAAAAAGTAACGAAACCTTCCAATAAAACTTTTTTTGAACTCTCAAGAAATTTTTAAATAATTTTTTTTTCAATAATAATAAAAAATTTGTTTCAATTAAAATTTTTTTAATACGATAAAATTAAGAAATGACAGTTTTAAGCTTGAAAAACCAGAAAAATGTAAAATTGAATTTTTTTTTGTGATTACATAAAAATTAAAAAAACGTAACTAATATATAGAAAAATGTTTTTGTTTTTATCGGCCTATTGATAGATGATTCGAGGTTCGATTCGAGCTCAAGACCAGAACAATAATTTTTTCTAATGATAATTATTATTTTTGAATTTTTCTTAATTGAAAAATTGTATTTTGTTTTTGGAATAGTAAGTAGAAAATTTTTCAGACAACCTGCCATAGCTACGTAGATAGATATATTTCGAAGGGTGCTAAGTGAGCTCGAATCGAACGATGAATCATTTACCAAAGGGCCCATAAAATCAAAATCAATTGTTAATAAACCACAAGCACTTGGGAATGTCAAACAAAGTAATTGACAATAAACAAATCCAGCATTATCAGTGAATTGCAACAGATGGTGCAACGTTGAATAAATATAGTTGGCAAGAAGGAATAGAAGTAGCAATTTATCAGTCAAACAAACCACCGTTGTATAGCTAAATAGCTAGCGCAGCGTGCCTAAAGCGTACTGATGATGAAGGCTTAGCACCCTTCGAGATGAGTCTATCTGCGCAGCTAAAGTACAATTATCAATTATAGTGAAATTAAAAAATAAAAATAATTATCAATAGAAAAAAATTATTGTTCTGGCCTTGAGGTCAAATAGAACCTTGAATAAAATAAAAACAGTTAACATTTTTAAAAGCATAAACGTTTTGGATACTTTTTCAAAGTGTAAGGAGTAGGGTCTGCGGTATACTGTGCTGATACGGAAATAAACAGATCCTACAGGCTGCCGGATTACTGTAGCGTTTTCCAAGCGAAAATAGTAGCCGTAACCAAAGCAGTAGAAACCCTGGAAGAAAATAGCCCAATCTGTAATCGTGTTAACTTTTATATTGACAGTCAAGTAGCAATTAAGTCATTAATCTCGCATACCACAGCATCTAAATGCGTGTTAGAGTGTAAGCAGTCCCTGGAGAGAATCAGGACAGGGAGAAGCATACATCTATATTGGGTCCCAGGGCATATGGGTATAGATGGAGATGAAAAAGCGGGTGAACTGGCTAAAAAGGGCGCATTCCTTGAAGCTTGCTCCGTAGACGTTCTAATTAGACTAGGCGAATTAAGTGAAGGCGAGAGGTACGCATGATCGACCAAGCAGGAAAGGCGTGGGTTCAAGCGCGGGGCTGCAAAGTGTCGAAGATTATGTGTAGGTCTTACAAACTTAGACTAACAAAGTTGCTTCTATCATTAAAAACAGAGGACTGTAGACTCATGACGGGTATTCTGACTGGACACTGCTTTCTGGCGTCACATGCCTTGACGCTTGGTCAGTGATAGCAGATGTAGGAAGTGCGGGATGGAGGAGGAAACAATCGAGCACGTTCTGTGCTCTTGTCCTGCACTTGCCGGCAAAGACTCCAGCTATTAGGAGTGATACAGCTGTCAGATCTAGAAGCAGCAAGTGGCTTAAATCCTAGGAAGCTTCTAGTATTTTCCAGGAGGACGGAGTTATTTTATAACATAGGTCCTGGTTTTTGATAGGGTTTTTCAGTTTGGTCGTTAAAACAAATTTCTGGTAACACCACGGACTTATTCAATCTATGTGAGGTCCTCATGGACCGGCCAGTACAACCTAACCTAAGCTTTCCAAAATGGATACAAATTTTATATACTTCTTCAAAACTAAAACAAAAATATAAATTAAAATTAAAAAATTATGAACAAAATTCGAAATCAAGCTGAAAAAAGTAATTAATTTTAATTTGGAAAAGTATACAAATTTATTAAATACTGGAATTATTTGATATTACATTTATTATTTTATTAATTGTTTTAAAAATCAAATAAGACAATAAATTAAAAAAATTTTAAATTTTTGAAATATAATGAAATTAATTTGAATGCAGACTTTTATGAAAAAATTATAGAAGCTTAAATAATTCAAAATGCCTTTTTTTTAGAATTAACATACATAGATACCCAAAAAAAAAAAATATGTTTTCAAAGTTTTGCATGATTTCCAATATAAAACTTGATCAAAGCATAGCAAATACGGCGGATAGGAGCCCTTGTGAATTGCCTAAAACTTTAATTGAGGAAATGGAAAAATTTCAAAGTTATTAAAAATATTTCAAAATTTAAAGAAAATTTAATCTACGAAATTGTCAAGTTTTATTATATTTTGTAAAAAAATATACAGTATAGTTTTATTTAATGAAACAACTCTTGGGTTAAGTTTTAAAAATTATTTGCGGTGATCAGGTGGGTATGTTTATCAAGTTATCTAGTTACGTTATTAAAATGTATAATTAGTTCATAAAAACAAAATATATAAGCAACAAAAAAATTTAAGTGGATATTTTTAGTATCACGCTGACGCGAATATTAAACAAGACCGCATATCAAGAGACATTTCTAGAGTCACTGTACTATACCCAATTTTAAACACAAGCATATACATACATACATGAGTTCAAATGGCCATTTACGACACTTACATTGTACGTCAAGATCAATTTGTTGTTCAGATATGCCCTTGCCAATGGCATTTGATAGTTGACAGGTGTAGTTACCGACATCCTCTTTGTCTGTGGAGCGTAAAACTAGTGCAACATTTTCTGAATTGCCGCCTTCATAACGTTCTGTGTCGTTGACATTGACTAAATCACCGTTGCGATACCTGGAAAAAAATAAAATAAAAATGGATGGAAAGCAAATTAAATTCGTGTTGGTTTCACAGTGGAACGTTTAGGTTTTGCATTTGAGTTTGTTAGTTTTAAGCACGTGATAAGTGAAAATGTGGAATCAGTAACAGATTTGCTGGTTTGTCGATTATTTTACTAATTTTAAGTTTAATGTCCCGAGTTTTTTTTTTCAATTCAATTTCCTTTTGATATTTGCCTTGCTATTGTTGTATAGAGCTGCTACCTAAGCAGCCAATAATATCGAACAGGGCTGCTTTCTTCCAAGAACTTTAACCACAAGGAATATTATTCCTGCGAAACTTACTTTAAAACAATACATACTTTATACATACTGATATACTTTTAATCCCAAGTCACAGCTCGTTTATATTCATTACCTGCAATTAGGTAATATTTCAACCAACTTCTCGTAAGTAATTGTGCATACAACGCCCGAAAGGAGGCAAAAATGATAATTTATTAATATCGTATATATATTTGCAATTTCTTTTACAAAATTACATACTGCAAATTTTAAAGCTACTTTTATATAAATTTTCATTCTTCCATAGCCTAGACATCCTCATGCTATTAATACGCACACATTCACAGCAAGAGATTCAAGCACTCACAGGGAGATCGTCTCTTTCATTACATTCCTAGATTTAAAGGCCACCACCGTTCGTGCATTCTTAACTCTTCCGACAAGTTGGCTTAATACGCCATTTGCCATTGCTGCCACGACCAATAATTACAATAAAATTAATTACGCTCTACAGTTGGCCGAATGCCGATGGTGCAACCAGTCAACTAGCCAAAGTAAACTCAACACGCAGATTTATTATATGCATGTGTATAAAAATTACATATATACATTGCTAGGTCCTTCCGCGCGTACAGCAAATGTTTCCTATTTCGTGTGTGTGTATGCATGTGAGCCTAATTGAGCAGGTGATGTAGGTTTCTTTAAATCGTGTGCAAAAATTTAGTGCATTTAAATACATTTTTTCCAAACATTTTTTTTTTAATATTTTTGTAAAAACATCAAAGTTTGAATATTATTTTTTATATAAGTGCCAAAAAGTATGCAATAAAATGGAAATATAATAAATTTAAATCTGATCTTTGCTCACTATCTTGCTATTGCAGCGACAAAGACTCACCTACCTACCTACCTAGCGACAAAGACAATCCTCCAGGATTTCAAGGGACTTTATCAATGTTGATAGTCCTTTGGTGTATATGGATCCGATAAGTAGTACCATTAATTTACCAGTCCGGTCATAGCGGGAAAGATTTGATATAATTACTTTTGAGCTTCTAGGTCATTCAACATCTATCCGTGACCGACTCCCTCGCTTGATAAACTAACAGTATTCTCCATGGTTTGCTTTTACTAAAAATTATGTTGTATGAGCTGCAATTTCCGCTAGAAACCTCTTAAAAGTGTTGCGCTACACAGCCTCTCTAATACCTCATTAATTTCATCTCTCTCTTTGCTGATCTCCTTCTCACTTGTAACACTATGGTACAATTCTAATTTTTAATAGCTTTCCATTTACAGCATTTAAAAATGAAGCACTACATATTCGTGCGCCTAAAATCCTGCACCAATTTTTTTGTATAGATACTCAAAGGAAGCGCTCTTCAAAAACAATCCTTACTCTCTTTAAACAATCCATTCCAACTTTACGGATTAAAACTTATATTAAATTTTCGTTTTCATGCCACTAAGCAAGTATCTGTCTATAACACACTCTCCACATCATCCTCTTCATCGCTGCTAATTCAAATTGAATACTTATCAACCAACGTTTATCGTTCAAGTTACGCTTCAATAGCTTAATAATGCAGCGGCTAATGAATTTTAAATCGCTTCCAAATAAATTATTTTCTTCAACAGCAAACCAATGGTATTCCTTAGCATTGTTCTAAAGCGTTTTATATAACTATTCCTTAATACTTTTAATGGTTGAATGAACTCCACAAAATGATGTCGCTTTATGGTTTATTGATTTTCAAAGTTTTTGCAACGGAATTTCAGTTTGCATTCAATTTGTCGGTGAAGAATGTCAATTTGAATTTATATTAGTTTGTAGTGATTTTGGTGTTGCTTATGCAGAGCTGAGATTTTCGTTGCAGAAATCAATTGTGAGTATAAGAGATGATAGAAAATCAATAGACGTAGATGATTCGGGTTGAGCTAATTCATGATTTCAGCAGCAGCAAATTATGAATTTATAAAATAATTTAAAAAAATTTTTCAAATCAAACGGTTTTATTGAAAACAATACTTACATGAACTAATAATAATACGAAAAGCTAGTCATCATACTCCTTATCAATCTAAGGCGTTGATCAGACAATTAAATAAAAGCGTTGGGCGCGTGAAATTTCTAAAAATGTGAGGCGTAGCATAACCTGATTAAGGTTCAGTTGGTTTGACTTATGACTATCAATAGAAATATGACATGTCCAACGCTTTTATTTAATTGCCTGATCAACGCCCTAGATTGATAAGGAGTGTGATGACTAGTACCTAGGACCTACCTAATTATTTTCTAGCTTTTCGTATTATTATTACTTCATGTAAGTATTGTTTTCAATAAAACAGTTTAACTTAAAATTTTTTTTTAATTATTCTATTTTAAAGTTTTTAGCCTTTATTTAATTGCTTATTATTTCTCATTCTATTTAGTTCATTTAGTGCCTCATTATTACAAGGACTCTTTCCTGACAATTTGTTATAACCTAAGTCCCCAATACATAATCCTTCTAAAGACTTTACTCGACTCTGCGCCACGTATGCTTGTCCCTTCTCCAACTGCAAAATATTTTGATGTCACTTCTACTGTACGGACTGTATGCAATATTTGTTCCAAATATGAGCCATATCAGGCATCATAGGTCGCTTTATATTCATGTATGTATTATGTGTTCCAAATATGAGCCAAATCGGACCACAAATACGATTTTTGTGAATATCTCGATCCTTGCGCCACCTAGCGCCGATTTTTTCAAAGGTCGCTTTCTATTCTTGTATGTATTATATGTTCCAAATATGAGCCAAATCGGGCCACACATACGATTTTTGTGAATATCTCGATCCATGCGCCAACCAGCGGCGCTTTTTTTCATAGGTCGATTTCTATTCTTGTATGTATTATGTGTTCCAAATATGAGCCAAGTCGGACCACAATACGATTTTTGCGAATATTTCGATCCTTGCGCCACCTAGCGGTGATTTTTTTCTTATTATTGCATTGTCATCGGGTTCTGAACTATATTCCAAGTTTCAAGCTTGTAGCTTATCGGAAAGTAACTTAAATTTCAATTACAAAATTCGTTCACAACGGCCGTGCATGCGGCCTGCCTGTCAAGTCCAGGCATGCTTAACCAACTAACCGATATCATTTCGTTACGATAATTAACGTTAGTAAACGAAACAAAGTCATTTCGTTTCCTTTATTAACGTTAAGAACGTCAAATTAACGAAATGATTTTGTTTCGTTTTCTGCCATATCAAAACGAAATCAAATCGTTTATGTTGATTATTAATATCAAACTATGCTGGCAAAGCTGATTGATGGCGGGCTCAATAAAGGTGAAAGCATTAGCCAAGCTAATTGCAACTTTTCTCATGAATTTTGACAGTACGAACATTTCTCAGAGTATTTTTGACATTACCACCAAAGAATTACACAAACAAATTACATGGAGTTTGTGTGTGTATGTCCGCTTACTGTTACCACCTTACGGCTTCACCATGGCTATAGCATTGCCAGCACTATTCGAACATAAAGTATCACGTTTTTGTTAACGTTTTTAACGTTAACGAAAGCTTTTCGTTTCGGTTAAAAACGAGATACAATTTATCTTGATAATTTCTTTATCGATAATATTTCAAAGTGTTTCAACGGAAACGGTGGACATTTTTTGATAAACGATTAGCTTAACGTTAAGGTGCATCCCTGGTCAAGTCAAGCTATATAAAACTGTTTAAAAACGTTAGTTGATCCAATTGAATACAGTATAATTTTAGGCGCTAACTATGGGCATAGATCTTGAGCATAGCACACAAATCGGCAACACTAAGCAGAGTGACTTCAATTATGCTGCCACTGGCTTTTGCAGCTTGTTGTCTTTTCGATGTACTTGAGAGTTGGTTATATGCCATAAGCACGAAAAAACCGACCTTGTTTTATTAGGCCGAACATCTCACTTTGAACCCTCAAGGTCATCCCCTTCTAACGGTATTGAAGATATCGCAAATAGTGTTAAATTATATACAAATCCAGAAAGACAAGCGTTTAGTCGCCAGGCAGCTAAGATTCATAAGTATATCACAGATCTCTTCTGAGCGCTCAGGCGAGACAAAAAGGACTATGAATGCACCCAACCACGACTCTTTGAGAGTATTCGCAACAAATGTGCAAGTTAACTACAAGAGACCGAATGTAATTAAATTAGATGTATTTGTTTCCAACCGAAGTATTTCCTTAATTTGAAAGCCCAAGAAAACGGCCGCATAAATTTCACTAGATTTCCATACTAAAGTGCAAATTACTTATTTTGTGTTTCAAATTTATGCCGCCACATGCGTTCACAAATCTTTTCCCTTTCCGTTGTGTAAATTTACTGGTTTTAATAACAGCAATAACGCGATGGTAAGTGCATTTGCAATATAACCTACTACACAGTGGGTCATAGCGGCAGTTTTTGAAATTGTGTAATTTTACGCACAAAAGATTCGAATGAAAGCGAGTGTCACTCGAGGCATAGTCGTTTGTCGGACGCATTCATGAATAAAAAGGCGAAAAGGTAGTCTAGTTTATATGTGTGCGACACAGTCATGCATATGCATACATAAAAGTGACAAAAACACAAGTGCAGCTAACGCGCACTTAAGTCACAGACCTACAATCTAGGCGACACACAAATGCTTAAAAAAATAGAAATACGGCATACAAATAAGGCGCAGAAACATTCTTACTTCGTGGTCAACGATTACATGAAAGTGAATGTTGCTGATAGTGCACATTCATATTTTTTGTTATAATTTGTATGATGTTGGAAGATAGGAAAAGTTATTCCTATTGCTAAAAAGCCATCTGCTGTTTGCCAATGGATTTAAGGCCGATAAGCATATCACCCGCTCTTTCTAAAATCTGGGAAAAGTTAGTGGTGGCCCAAATCACCGAACACCTCAATATGAACAACCCTCTCTCAGAATGCCAGTATGGTTATAGAGCCAGCCATAGTTGTGCGACGGCTTTACTCAAGGTAATTGAAGACATCCGCCCTGCCTACGATAGGGGTGATTTGACTGTGATGTCACTTTTAGATTTTTCGAAAGCCTTTGACACAGTAGATCATTCCATTCTCTTAATGAAATTACGACACTACTTTGGATTCTCTTCTAGTGATTCAATATTGCTCGAAAACTATCTTACAAATCGTTGGCTGAAGGGAAGTAGTTAAAAGTGGTTGCTCTGAGACGAAGTGCCTGTACTCGGGGGTGCCTCAGGGATCTATACTTGGACCAATTTTGTTCAGTATGTTCATTAACGATATTACTCATTGCTGCAAAAGTGTTTCAATAAATCTATATACTGGTGATGCACAAATATATTTATCTCGCCCTATTGGCTTATCTGATGATTTGGTTTGTAGGATGAACGAGGATCTCGAAAGCATCTCTTCGTGGTCGAGTGATAAAATTTAAATCTAAATGCGTCTAAAACAAAAGCTATTTGCATGTCACACTCTCCGGATACAGGATATTATCATTAAGTATGAGTCGGTCGTTAGTAGTTTAGGGTTCAAACTAAATTCAAATTTTAACTGTGTTGATCATATTAACTACGTTTCATCAAAAATTTATTTTGAATTGTGTTAAGGAAATTGTGGTACACAGTTGCTTTCATTCCTCCAAATGTTAAATTAATGTTAGTCAGACCACTAATAGTTCCTTTCATTTCGTTTAGAGGGCTAGTGTTTGGTGATATAGACTGCAAGTCTAGAAATAAGCTACAACATGCATTGAACAATTGCGCAAGATATATCTACTCGAAGCGTAAATTTGAGCACATATCAGAGTCTTCGTTTAAAATACTTGCTTGCAGTCTTACAACCTTCCTAAACAATCGCAATCTAATTTTCCTGAATAAATTAATTTATAAAAAACAACCAGAATACCTTCTCCGAAATTTATGTTTTGCTAGATCTGACAGAACCCGTAACCTCATCGTTCCACGCCATAAATATCTCTCATCATAAAGGACGTTCTTTGTCAGTACTATCAAAGTATGAAACCCATTACCTAATTTTATTAAAAATGAGCCCAATGCATCGCGCTTTTAATTGGCTTTGTATAAATTTCTTGATATACGAAAAACACTATTCTAGCTATTTTCCCGAATCTACATTGTCTATTTCTGTTATTTCTTTTATATTAATATAAATATTGTTATACCCATATTATTGTATTGTACACATATCCAAATATCGATGTACTTTAATAGAAAATAGTCTCACTTGTATAAATGTGTTAAATAATTAATTGAATTGAATTGAATGTTTTAATTAAACACAGTTTCCACAGATTCAAAAAAGTACTACCAACAAGCATTCAACGTTGGGCAGTAAGCTGTGTGACAGGTAGTGAATAAAATAAAAGCAAAAGTTGCAATGTGTCAGACATAATCTAGAAAATAATTAGTCGAAATCTCGGAGTGCGGTAAACATAAACCACTTAAAGTATGTTAAATGACAGTATAAGAGTTCTTTTGTCAGCGAATTGAAAAACCAACATAGGCTTTGCTAATACGAGCCCAGAGGAAATCATATAGTTCTAGTTAGATGTTATAAATTAGTTTTACTTATTGAGACAATCGTACCATACGTTGCCAAATACACGCTTTTTACTTTACCTTGTACAATTGAATAACGGAAAATTCTTTTCATTGGAAACTAATGATCAATGGCTGTGTGGAATATCAGCCTATCTCACCTGTCAGTTAAATGAGGTCCTAGCCAAAGATTTGTTTCAAAAATGTCCTATTTCAAAACTCGGTTGTGGAACGTATTATATTAGAATTCTTTTCATAAAAAAATTTTAACTAACGTAAACATATATTGAATTTATCCATATATAGGCCGTTTTCGAAACAAGTTTTGAAACAGAGCATTTTTCAAAAGTTTTATGAGATATAGTGTAGCTGAAGGCCCTCAGCTCAAAAATTCAACAATATATTATTTAATATAAAAGCTATTAATTCTCATCAAAATGTTTTATGAGATAGGGCTTTATTTAATCTATTATTCATAAAATTAAATAGATATTGTTTTTTCATATTTATTTTTAGATTATGACGGTATCTGAAAATACGCCTTTAAATACATTCAAAAAAAAAAAAAAAAAAAAAATGTATCAATCTAGAAAAAATCAAACAGTGGGGTCAGTAACGGCCCCAATTATAGCTTATAAAATTGTTTCTTAAACCAGAGTGGAATTAGCAATTTATTGGAAAAACCATTCACCGCTGAAATGGTCAAATAGCTGGCGCGGCGAGCTTGAAGACCGACGAGCGATGATTGGAGGAACAGTAAAAAAATTAAATAAAAAATTAAAAAGAATATACTGTTTTTCGCACATATCATAATGCCAATTTTCATACCCACTTCACAAGAGATCGAATATTCAGATATACAGAGCAAAGTGGTATGCTCTTGATTTTGCATTTGTGTACTGAATAACATTTAAAGCGACAAAATAGTTGCTATATGCCACAGCTATGGGCGTAACAGCTGTGATCTAAGCCTAAACTACTTTCTTACTATCAACTAATTTATAACCTTAGTTCCTTGATAAGGAAATATTATTGTATTTCAAACCCATTCCATGTTGCTGTGTGGCTGATGGATTGCGCAAAAACAAGATGAATGTCGAGATTGCATAAGCATGGTTGAGGCAGCAACTTAAGTAAAGTTGATAGAATATCTGTGGAAATATGTGTCATTTACTATTGAAGCGAAAACTGAAAGGGCGATGGCATGACGAAATTGTTGGGAAATCGAACAAGAAAGTGGTGTTAAGAGATTTTAAATTAGGCATGCTCTTATATGCATAACTTAGAAAGAGCTTTTGTTATGCAGATAATAATGAAACCCAACCTAGTTCAATTTTTTTTCACTAAAATTAAATAAGTATCCGGTATCCAAGGTTTGAAAGAAAAGTCTAAGCTGTTTTTTCCTCAAGCATTGTCGCAAGCCGGCCAATTTGTAGGGAAAAGCAAGAGGAGCACGACGCAAATTGGAAGAGAAACTCGGCCTTAGATCTCTTAGGAGGTTATCGCGCCTTACATTTATTTATTTTATTTATTGTCGCAAGGTATTGTTATAGTGCAATGTCGTTTTTATTTTTGTAACTCTGAAAGAACACAAGTAAGGAAGTCTAAGTTCGGGTGAAACCGAACATTACATACCCAGCTGTACACTTGAAATGCTGGTGTTGTTTGTTTTGTATGCTTGATAGTATTACAAGGCTGCGCAATAATACATATAGATATGGTTCTGTTCTGCACTATTTTTCGTTTAAAAGAAACAAAAAGGATACAGAGGTTAACACCAATGACCTTTCCTTCAGATATGGGGATTTCCCTACTGTTTGTTTTAAAATAAAGATATAACAGAACAATAAACATAAACACACAAGCGCCATTGTACTAAAAAGCGTTATTACAAAAAAAAAGGGCAGGGTTATTAACGAAATTTTCCAAATTTTACTAGAAATAACTTATTACCAGCATCTACGCACTTTTACAAAATCTGTTATATAAGAGAAGGCGATTTAACCGATTTAGTCCATTTTCACAGAAAATATTTCCTGTTAAAAGGCCTACATGTGCACCAAATATTTCGTTGAGTTATGGCTCCAGAAACGTTGGGAAATGCATTGTAAGAAAGAGACAGTGCCACGCCCATTTTTCAAGATTTGAATTTTGTCCCATTTCTTGTTATAATGGCACAAAATACGATTCGTACAAAACTATTTTTCGCTAAGATTTAACTTATTATTTTTGCCTACGAACCTTAAACGTAAACGTGGGCGTGGTTCTTAACCAATCTTATCCATTTTTATTAGAAATATTTCCTGCTATAAGGAAAATATGTGTACCCAATTTTGTTACGATATGTAAATCTTTCTTCGAGTTATGGCTCCCGAAACATTGAAAATTGCTTAGAAAAAAAGAGGCGGTGCCACACCCATTTTCAAAAATTGTAGTGTTTTCCAATTTAATGTTATAATTCAAATTAGAAAGTAAAATTCTATTGACACAAAGCTCTTTTTTGCAAAGATATAGCGTATTTTATTCATCCACGACCCTTTTAGAAATCTTTAGTATAAAAGTGGGCGTGGTACTTAACAGATTTTGTTAGTTTTTTTTCAAAACATTCCTTATAGCAAAGGCAACCTCTCTGCCGAATTTTGTTACGGTAGGTTTAACAATTTTTGATTTATGATTAATAATATTTTTAAAATTTATTTTATCATAAGCATACGGTGCCACGCTCATTTTAAAATGTTTTTTTCAAATTTTTATCAAGAGTCTCAATATTTTAGGTGTATTATTTACTAAGAAATCAGGTTTTTTGTGTTTTCCAAAATTTTATATATATATAAAAAGTGGGCGTGGTTATCATCCGATTTCGCTCATTTTCAATACCAATCTATTATGGGTCCAGACAAGCTCGTGTACCAAATTTGGTGAAGATATCTCAATATTTACTCAATTTATCGTGTTAACGGACAGACGGACGGACATGGCTCAATCAAATTTTCGACACTTATGATTTTGATATATATAATTCTATATCTATCTCGATTCCTTTATACCTGTATACCCAACCGTTATCTAATCAAAGTTATAATACCCTGCGTACAAGTACAGCGAGGTAGAGATACCCCACTGCTATGTGATAAGTCTTCAAAGGCATAATAGCGCTTTTGGAAAAATTATTTGCTTGTAAAGAATATTCATATTCATATTCATATTCATATTCATATTTATTGAGTCAATGGCAGAAACCTTACTGACTAGATTTACAAGTTTGCAAATTAACTTAAAACTAAGCAACTAAAATTAATTAATTCAAGGATGAGATAAATTTTCTCGATAGTAAGACTCAATCCGTAACTTAAACAAAGGCCTGGGCATTGCAAAGTCAAGATTTAGCATTCTGGAAATTTTATTAAACTCTTCGAGACCTCTTGTGAGAGGGGCAAAGCTAAGGTAATTGGTTCTCAGAACTTCACCGTAGAATATATTATGAGAGCGTAGAGATCTACTAGGAACTAGAAATTTTAACTGCTCCAACAGAGCTGAGCAATCAATAGTACCAGAGATAATATCGTAAATAAACATTAAATGTTGTACTGAGCGTCTGACATGCAGTGGCATAACATTTATAAGCATACACCTGTTTATATAAGGTGGTAGGGGATTAACAAAATGAAGGGGTAGGAGGGCGAATCGAATGAATTTACGTTGAACCCTTTCAATTCTAGCAGAGTATGTGCTGTAAATGGGATTCCATATGATAGAGGCGTACTCTAATTTAGATCGCACTAATGAATTATACAATATACTCCTAGTGTATGGGTCCTTAAAATCCTTCGCATAACGCCGTAAAAAAGCTAAATTAGCATACGCTTTTGGTATAAGATAGTTAACATGGTTAACGAAAGTGAACGAAGAGTCGAAAATGACACCAAGATCACGAAATTCTTTGACCGAGGCAAGATATGTATTAGCGATATAGTATGTTGACGTAAGCGCACTTGTAGATCTAGAAAACGTTATATGCCAACATTTGCTACTGTTAAGTCTCAGATGATTATTAGAAGCCCACACATTAAGAGCATCCAAATCTCTCTGTAGGAGCAATGCATCAGATACAGTGGTGATACGCCTAAACAGTTTTAAATCATCAGCATAAAGTAAATAATTTGAATGCTTTAAATATAAGCCGACGTCATTAATGAAGATAACAAATAAGATTGGACCGAGAATACTACCTTGTGGCACCCCAGAGGTTGCCAAGAACTCATACGACCTCATATTCTCGATTTCAACAAATAAAATTCGGTTTGTCAGGTATGACTTTAACCATGACAGAAAAGCTGAATGGAAACCAATGTACTCAAGTTTCTGAAGAAGTATCTTGTGGGACACTGTATCAAACGCCTTAGAGAAATCTGTATATATAGTATCAACTTGATACCCATCCTTAAAAGCAGAAACACAGTATTGCGAAAAAACAGCTAAGTTTGTCACTGTTGAACGACACGCAACAAACCCATGCTGACATGGATCGATTATTCCTTTAATAGCAAAAGCCAACTTCTCCTTTACTACTTTCTCAAACAGTTTTGAACAGGTTGATAGTTTAGAGATTGGCCTGTAGTTTGCTACCTCGCTCTTATTTCCAGACTTGAAGATTGGAGTAATAGAAGCCAATTTCCATCGATCAATG
The DNA here is from genome assembly GCF_040869045.1 of Eurosta solidaginis. NCBI lineage: Eukaryota > Metazoa > Arthropoda > Insecta > Diptera > Tephritidae > Eurosta > Eurosta solidaginis. The sequence goes on along the minus strand of NC_090323.1, from coordinate 11,478,520 downwards.
AAAACGCCAGTGGACAATGACACATTAAAGATATGGCACAACGGCACGCATAGCGAACTACTACATTTTTTAACCAAAAAAGAAGACAGCCCATCAATATCTTTTTTTAAAGAAGATTGTAGGGACGAGATGCCAATAATAATATCTGATTCCGATACCAATAATGAGCCAAAGTCCAAGGAATTAGCTGTATCAGAACCAACCCTAACATCAGAAATATTAGAGTCAACAACAAAATTAGATTTGAAAAAATCAGCAAAAAGGTTCACTGTTTCCACTAAACTGTTTGAACTAATGCCATTAAAATTGACAGAGGTTGGAATATTGGAGCAACCTTTTTTTGTACGGACAAAGTTCCAAAAGGCCTTGGGATTTTGCTTTAACTCTTCTTCGAAACGGGAGATGTATTTATTATATAAAAACTTATCAAGCACATTGAACTGATTCATGTATAATAAATATCGATCTCTAAATGAAAAGTCGTTGGTTGCTTTGTACAACTTAAAATACTTATTTCTAAGATTTTTAAGCTTTTTTAACCTGGTATTGTACCAGGGTAATTTATGTATTTTGCCTCGAAGAAGGGGGAGATTTCTACTAAATATATCAGATAACTGCAGCAGTAAAATTTCAAAGCATTCAGAGGCATTTTTAGCACAGAAAATAGACTTCCAGTCAATTTCAGCAATACGCGAATTGAGTGCATCAAAATTTGCATCTTTGAAATTGTAGGAGGGAGTATTTTGAGTGGTATTGTTGTTAGGTACAAATTCAATGAAATTTAATAATAAAGATAAGGGTACGTGATGCATGTCCGATTTGCAGATAGGAAATTGACACTCAGATAAGTGAGAAATTAAATTTTCATCGACAAAAATAAGATCCAGTATGTTATTTAGCTGGTTCACAAATGAATTAATCTGAACAAAGTTGGCACTAAAAAGAGTATCTAAAAAATATATTTCATGTTGATGATTGACATTCATAGGTGTTAATAGATTGTCATTTAGCAATTTTGACCAAACAACCCTGTTCATATTAAAATCACCCAAAACGCAAAAATGACTGTTTACATTTTTTTCGTAAACTTCAAAAATATTATTCACATGCGCGCAGTACAGAGACTCATTACTACAAGGCGGAATATACGAAACACAAATAAACAGCTTTCCAAACAGCCCACAAATAGAGACACACAGTTGGTCCAGTAGCGAGTCAGTATTGGGGAGCTGAACGAAAGAAGAGAGGAGGGTACGTCTTACGGCAATTAGTACCCCGCCACCTCTTTGGCATCCCGTTTTGATTGGATCCCTATCCTTACGATAGGTATGAAACAAAGTAGTATCAAAAAATTCTGCGTCAAAGAAATCATTGTTGAGCCAGGTCTCAACTATGACATACACATCATATTCACAGCGCGAAGTGACTAAGAAAATATCCTTAGCTTTAGTTCTCATCCCCGAGATATTTTGGTAGTAAATATTTACATTATTAAAAATTGAATTTTGCGGATTATTTACTAGGGGTTGAGCGTTTGGCCTTTGCCCTTTTGAAAAAAACGAAACGGCTTTACTTTAACATCAGTTGGCCATATAGAAGGGTCTAGTAATTTACTATAGATTGAAGTCGAGACCCCAAGTTTGAAATTGCATCTTACTAACGAGCTAGAATCTGTGTTTTTCTTTACTAACTTATAACAATGAATAAGAGATGGCGAAATATTCGCATTTTTTGATACATAACTGATAATATCACTTGCATTAACTGACGGCTTGAATGAGGATAAATGTAACCATTTTAGGCGAACAGCTAGATTAAGATCAGCATTTACATTACTGCCTACAACGATAGTAGCAGCCTTCTTGGATTTATTTGTCTTAATTTCAGAAGTTACGACATCAGATATAGATTGCTTATTGTTGCCTTTATCCATAATAGTGACGCCAGCACAAGTAGGCACGGTCTCACTGGCAGAAGCAACGTCATCAGATGCAGAATGTTTATTATTACCTTTCACCATAATAGTGACGTCAGCATAAGTAGGGACAGTTTCACTGGCAGACTTCAACGGCATCACATTCTTTGCAGTCATAGTGTTATTGCTTTGCATGGCAACCGATTGAGAGTCACTACTGGTTGTGTTTGTCAAAGACAAATCAATTAGAGGCTGATTTGTTGTTGCAGCCGAATTGGTATTTGCATTTTGTTTAGCTATATTAGCTAATTGTTTAGCTTTAGAGGCCGAGACATTGTTAGTCGCCGATTTATTTACAGGCTGCGTTGTTTTTGCACCCGCGAGCATGTCATTGTCTTTGTTTTTAGTGCTTGGATGCTTTGTTTTTTTAGACAATTCAGCCTGCATTGATTTTGCACTCGCATCAGATTTATTGTCTTTGTTGTTATTGCTTGGCTTCTTTGTTTTTTCAGCCAATTCTTTATTGTCATCTTTTTGTAAAGAACCAGCACGAGTTGATTTTTGCCCATTGGCAAAAGCAGCAACAACACTATGCACATTCTTTAGTTCCAATGATAAAGTAGAGATTTCTGTGATTTTATCAACAATCGAAGATTTTAGAGAGCGAACTTCAGCAAATAGAGCATCTTGCTTTTGCGAAAGTTTAATGTTATCGTCTTTTAACGCATTCATTGTAGTGAGAATGAGAGCATTTTCAGCGCGTAACGCCTCAATATTTTTAGAAAAGTCAAGCAAAAGTAGTTGTTGGTTACTTATATTTTCACTTGCACTCATATTGTTACCGATACTGTTTACGGCACTAGAGAGAGAGTTTGGTGGCGGACTACGTATAGAGGCGCGCCGCTCTGCCGTACAAGATTTACAGAAAAAATGTCTGTTTGATGCGAGAAGAAATTCGAGATCAGTCGATGATATGTTCACACACTTTAAGTGGAAGAGGTCATTGCACTTCGCACAACATACTTTCGGCTGACCACGATCAACCTTTTGACCACACACACACGGCATAGTAAAAAATTTAATAATAAGCAAAGATTAGTTATTTTTGCATTTATCATTTGTAGATAAATTATAGAAAGTATATACTTTGGAACAAGATTCCAGTCACTAACTCAAATCAATTATTAATTGAGGATTAAAGACCATTCCCAGATCCACTTTGGAAAAAAAAAACATAAAGATAACCAGGAATACACACAAAAAAGTTAAGTACACTTTTCTAAATTAATAAGTAAGTTTCATATCGAGGATGAAGGCTCAATTTAACGAAAATTGTATTAGCTTGTAAATGAACTGAATTGATTTGATTTTATAAGTAAATCAGTCTTATTTCTCTTGGCCATTCTTTTACGTTAGGTTATTCCTGCAGTAACCGCTTAACTGCTTCCTCAGCACTAAGATGACAAGTGACGTTAAGTCATGGGAACAAGCTACTCCTAGGCAAAATGTTAGCAGACTGAAGATAGGATGTGACTCGCAACATATCTTCATATATATCGCTCACGTAGAGTACAATCACAGTATTAAGGAAAGGCAAAAAGCTTATTGGCACTGCAGTTATTTTTATTTTAACCAATCCTTCTCTGGGTAATTAGTGAGACTAATTGTAACGATTTTTGGGAAATTCCGCTTATTTGCAACCTTCTAATAACGTTGGAATCACTAAACTGTTGAATAAATAACTCCACTATTCAATAATGCAAAATGATCTTTATTAAAGTACTTCACAATAACACTTCTACTGCTCAAGTGTAAGCGTGCTTAAATCAAACTGATTACTGATTCTCAGCTTTACCTCCTTTTATATTCTGTGATTTCCTCGTTCGCATACTTCTAGGCGTTTCTAGAATTTAACTTAGTTACCAGCTATAAAATTACCAGCTATATCTACAGATGCAAGTATAGTTTCTCATATGCGCGTGTATATGTGAGTGATACTTGCACAAATTATTACCTACTTTTGTGAGAATCTCAGATATGATATATGCATGTGTTTGTGCGTTTTCTCTCCGCTGCGTGTACGTACATATGTGTAGACATAATGATTGATTCGCTTATGTAGATACAAGTGACTGCTTGCTTTATTGTTGTTGTTGCATTACTTACTTAGTATCAGATTAGTGGTGTGAGTATCACTTAGTGTCACTAATATTCGTCACATAATGAATTTCAGAGATACTTAGCATGAATTTCATTCAAAATTTCAGATTTCTTACTTAGCTCGCAATTGACTAAGGTGCAATATGAAGTTGCTCTGAGTTATTACACATTAAGTTAAAAGTAGTTATGGACAGTTTATTAATTTTCTAACTATGTGCAAATAAAAGCTAGTATTAACAAGTAAGAAAGGCTAAGTTCGGGTGCAACTGAACATTACATACTCAGTTGAGAGCTGTGGAGACAAAGTAAGGGAAAATCACCATGTTGTAAAAAGAACCTAGGGTAACCCTGGAATGTGTTTGTATGACATGTGTATCAAATGGAAGGTTTAAAGAGTATTTTAAGAGGAAATGGGCCATCGTTCTATAGATGGACGCCATTTAGGGATATCGCCATAAAGGTGGACCAGGCCTGACTCTAGAATTTGTTTGTACTATATGGGTATCAAATGAAATGTGTTAATGATAATTTTAAAAGGGAGTGGGCCTAAGTTCTATAGGTGGACGCCTTTTCGAGATATCGCCATAAAGGTGGACCAGGGTGACTCTAAAATTTATTTTGTACGATATGGGTATCAAATGAAAGGTATTAATGAGTATTTTAAAAGGGCGTGGGCCTTAGTTCTATATGTGGACGTCTTTTCGAGATATCGCCATAAAGGTGGACCAGGGGTGACTCTAGAATTTGTTTGTACTATATGGGTATCAAATGAAAGGTGTTAGTGAGTATTTTGAAAGAGAGTGGGCCTTAGTTCTATAGGTGGACGCCTTTTCGGAATATCGTTATAAAAGTGGATCAGGGTTGACTCTAGAATGCGTTTGTACAATATGAGTATCAAACGAAAGGTGTTAATAAGTGTTTTAAAAGGGCGTGGGCCTTAGTTCTATAGGTGGACGCCTTTTCGAGATATCGCCATAAAGGTGGACCAGGGGTGACTCTAGAATTTGTTTGTATTATATGGGTATAAAATGAAAGATATTAATGAGTATTTTAAAAGGGCGTGGGCCTTAGTTCTATAGGTGAAAGCCTTTTCGAGATATCGCCATAAAGGTGGACCAAGGGTGACTCTAGAATTTGTTTGTACGATATGGGTATCAAATGAAAGGTGTTAATGAGTATTTTAAAAGGGCGTGGTCCTTAGTTCTATATGTGGACGCCTTTTCGAAATATCGCCATAAACGTGGACCAGGGGTGACTCTAGAATTTGTTTGTACGATATGGGTATCAAATGAAAGGTGTTAATGCGTATTTTAAAAGGGTATGGGCCTTAGTTCTATAGGTGGACGCCTTTTCGAAATATCGCCATAAAGGTGGACCAGGGGTGACTCTAGAATTTGTTTGTACGATATGGGTATCAAATGAAAGGTGTTAATGAGTATTTTAAAAGGGAGTGGGCCTTAGTTATATAGGTGGATGCCTTTTCGAGATATCGCCATAAACATGGAGGGTTTTAAAAGGGAGTGGCCTTGGTTGTATATGTGAAGGCGTTTTCGAGATATCGACCAAAATGTCGACCAGGTTGATCCAGAATATCATCTGTCGGGTGCCGCTAATTTATTTATATATGTAATACCACGAACAGTATTCCTTCCAAGATTCCAAGTGCTTTTGATTTCGCCCTGCAAAACTTTTTCATTTTCTTCTACTTAATATGGCAGGTGTCACACCCATTTTACAAAGTTTTTTTCTAAAGTTATATTTTGCATCAATAGACCAATACAATTACCATGTTTCATCCCTTTTTTCGTATCTGGTATATAATTATGGAATTTTTTTCATTTTTCGTAATTTTCGATATCGAAAAAGTGGGCGTGGTCATAGTCGGATTTCGGCCATTTTTTACACCAACATAAAGTGAGTTCATATAAGTACGTGAACTGAGTTTAGTAAAGATATATCAATTTTTGCTCAAGTTATCGTGTTAACGGCCGAGCGGAAGGACAGACGGTCGACTGTGTATAAAAACTGGGCGTGGCTTCAACCGATTTCGCCCTTTTTCACAGAAAACAGTTATCGTCCTAGAATCTAAGCCTCTACCAAATTTCACAAGGATTGGTAAATTTTTGTTCGACTTATGGCATTAAAAGTATCCTAGACAAATTTAATGAAAAATGAAAAAGAGCGGCTCCGCCACGCCCATTTTGAAATTTTCTTTTATTTTTGTATTTTGTTGCACCATATCATTACTGGAGTTGAATGTTGACATAAGTTACTTATATACTAAAACGATATTAACTTTTCTTTTAAAATTTGAAATTAAAAAAAATTTTTTTTAAAAAGTAGGCGTGGTTGTTCTCCGATTTTGCTAATTTTTATTAAGCAGACATATAGTAATAGGGGTAACGTTCCTGCCAAATTTCATCATGATATATTCAACGACTGCCAAATTACAGCTTGCAAAACTTCTAAATTACCTTCTTTTAAAAGTGGGCGATGCCACGCCCGTTGTCCAAAATTTTACTAGTTTTTTATTATGCGTCATAAGTTCAACTCACCTACCAAGTTTCATTGCTGAATCCACATTTGGTAATGAATTATCGCACTTTTTCGATTTTTCGAAATTTTCGATATCGAAAAAGTGGGCGTGGTTATTGTCCGATATCGTTCATTTTAAATAGCGATCTGAGATGAGTGCCCAGGAACCTACATACCAAATTTCATCAAGATACCTCAAAATTTACTCAAGTTATCGTGTTAACGGACAGACGGACGGACGGACGGACGGACGGACGGACGGACGGACATGGCTCAATCGAATTTTTTTTCGATACTGATGATTTTGATATATGGAAGTCTATATCTATCTCGATTCCTTTATACCTGTACAACCAACCGTTATCCAATCAAAGTTAATATACTCTGTGAGCTCTGCTCAACTGAGTATAAAAAGAAGACCTTGCTTTGTATCTGAGCAGTTAAAGATCTTAACAAACCCCTGTATTTCGTGAACTTGCAAAATACAAAAAAATTTAAATCGTGACGGATAGTGGGTTATCTGGGTGGATTTCTGGGTTTGTTACTATTATTATATGGAACATTTTGAGAACATAGTATTTTCATTTGGGAAGAGTTTTTTGGCCATAATTCTGAGATGATGGTTCTGTAACATATTTTCTTTTCCTTTTATTAGATTTTTTCGATGTTTCTGTCGAGATAATATTATCTTTTTATCGTTTTAATGGAATTTTAGGCTTGCATTTGGAATTGTTTTGCGTCCAAAGCAAAAACGCAATTCACTTTTAAAATAATCTTGATTATCAAAGGTTTTTTCGTCAACGGAGGCAATAGAAAATCGTGGAAAAATTGTTGCCTGAACTGCGAGTATGATGGCTTTAAACTCTCTCTGACAATCTCTTGCTTTTGTTAGGCAATAAATACATAATATTGTGCTTTTGATATAACCAAAATATTTGTTTAATAATAATGTTATTCCCCATCACTACACAAAATATCGTTAAGTGATTCATATTAAATATAATTTTCTAGCTAAATCTACATATATTTTGGAAGAAGCTAGATTGCAGTAGATATTGGTTCCTTAGAAATTGTTTATAAATCCTTAAGGCCGTATATTTAGCGTGGCAAGTCCAAAATAGTTCTAAGACATAATTGCAAAGTAGTGAATAACCATTAGGAGGAGTATCTGCCCAAAATGTCTTTCAGCACAAAACCTAAGTTAGCATTACTAGCACCAAGCATAGCTTTCTATATACAAATTGACAACAAAAAATTGCAGTAATCGAATTTTTAGCAAACTGCATGTTTTATTGCAACTTGATACGTGCAACATTGTCACTACAGCTGCAACATACTGCTGTTGCCTGCAGCTAACAAACGAATGATGTATGCATACGCATAAATATAAATGAAAATGCAGCTATACTTACTTATATGCAAGATTTGTTTATAAGTCAGTTTTGCAGTCGTTCATATACTTGTTGTTGAACATTATGCTTTTCGAATACAGATTTTACGCTTCTGTAAAAATTTCAATTTATGCAACATACAAATGTTGCAAACATGCCAGTTGTCGCACACTTATGTGTGTATAAGTATTTACAACCTACACTCTGTAAAGTCACGCATTGCCAGCAACTACGGCAATCATACAGTTACACCACCACACACGCTTACCTAAGTGGCTTGTTGTTAGTTGAAGTTGCATGCCACCACGCTTGCCAGTCTTGGTCTAACTGTCAAGTAAAGAAGCAAAATATTAACGCGACAACAACGTTAGTGGTTAAAACTAGAAAAGTCAAAACAAAAACAATGACACATACACAGATACCAAATCCTTATGCACACACACACCACAAGTAGCAATATACTTACAAACAAGTAAGAGTTGAAGTGCCTGACATTTACTCTGATTCAAAATGCATATTTTCTTCTATTCTATGGATAGTTGACTACTATTATTTGTTGTTGTGGTGGCTTCTGATGTTTTGGCTGTTGCTTTGTTTTTGTATTTCATTCATGCTACACTGCACTCATACTCACACAAGTCTTGGTTTTAAATTTGAGCTCAGCTGTGACAGACCAACAGTAGGAAGGATATAAATAAATAAATAAATGTAAGGCGCGATAACCTCCGAAGAGATCTAAGGCCGAGCTTCTCTTCCAATTTGCGTCGTGCTCCTCTTGATTTTTCCCTACAAATTGGCCGGACGGGACCTACATGTTTTATGCCGACTCCGAACGGCATCTGCAAGGCAGATGAGTTTTCACTGAGAGCTTTTCATGGCAGAAATACAATCGGAGCGCTTGCCAGACACTGCCGAGGGGCGACCCCGCTTAGAAAAATTTTCTTCTAATTGAAAAATCTTATTTCTAAAATTTTGATGTTGCTTTGCCCGGGAGTTGAACCCAGGGCATACGGTGTGATAGGCGGAGCACGCTACCATCACACCACGGTGGCCGCCAGTAGGAAGGATATGCCATACTAAAACTTGACTTATGAATTAGCTCTTGGAAATAGGGAAAATACCGAAATGAAGAAATGCGCTTGAAGTTGACAGCTGGAATGCAGGAAGTGAGTTAAAAGGGCATGTGTGCATATGATCTATCTGCAGCAGGAAGTAGAAAATACAGTAATGCATCTCACGTATTTTAGTTTTCAAGTGTAACATAGAAAAAATAATATTTTCGCTTTGTTTAATATTCCTTGACTTTCAAAAATTGTATTTATTTATTTATTTTTTACAGAGTGCTAGGCATAAAAAAAAATAAAAATCGCGATATACATTCGCAGAGATTTAGGGCGAGCTTCTGTTTCAACTTGCGTTGTGCTCCTTTTAATTTTTTTTACGAATAATTGGGACGGTACGTACATGGTTAAAAAAACCACAAGATATTGATTTTGTTATTGGATTATCTGTTTTTTACATCTTTTTTAGTTTTATTGAAAAAATTAAAAGGACGGCACCCGCCGTCGCTATAGAACTAAGCTTAATCTAGCTACAAAAGCTTTAGTGCCTTATTGTCGTGCTGCTCTGTCACGCCGAAAATAACGACACTCATAAGAACATGTGTAAAAATAATTTGACAGGTGGCGCTTTGTAGCCATTGTTGTGAGTGTAAGCTGTGTAGCTGTGATACTCGTCACGTAAAACCTGATTAAAAAGTACAGAACTTGATTTCCAATGTCACTTTACTTACAGAATTTGATTGGAACGATCAAAATGTTGGCGGTAAATTAAGCTCAACAGCTCGTAATTGAGTGACAGGGTCTGACTTCAATAAGGTAAATTATAAACAGCAGTCGTTTGAAAGAAAAATTATTAAAAAATGATTCAAAAGCGTAAGCGACTCTATCGATAATTTGCAATATGAGCACCAGTGGTCTATGACGACAAAGAAAAATATTTATTGGTATAACGAAAAAGTTGCGTATACGCAGTGGTGTCCTCGAATGTGAAAGAGTTTAGTTTAGATGAGATACATTTTGGTTTCCTTTTAAAACTGCCTCTCATACACAAACGTTAAATAGAGAAACAGTGTGTATAATGCTTCCTTACTAAATGTATATTCATAAATATACGCTTGCGGAATATTAATCAATTTAATGCATATGTGTCTGTACTGAAATATTTGCATTCTTAAAATTTTACGCGAATTCTATTGCCTCACACACTAAATAGATGCTACAAATTGCATTTTGTGTAAGCTAAAAGCACGACTATATTTGGTCAACTAAATCTGCGTATGTATAAGTATGCTCGAGTGCATCTATGATTAAGCGTATGTGTTTTAAGCACATCTGCTATTGGCATTAGAATAACAAAATGCAACAAATTTTATTGAATTGTAATTTTAGCGCAACTATGCTCTAGATTTTCTCTAAAATGAAACAATACACATCCTTCCCCACAAATTCGTATATTGCTGTTAACTAAGTATGCACTTAAAACTAAGTTTATATGAGAGTAGTTTATTTGTATTTCATTAAATGTTGCCTGTTTTTCTACTTATGCGCCACGCTTTATTTGGTCATTCGATGCAAATAGCGCTTCCAGTCGACAAACGTAGTTATTTACTTTCATCTATTCGCTATTGGCGTCGGTTGCATTAGTGCATTTACGCATTTTCAAATGCTTAAATGTGGCGTAGTTAACCTCGTATGAAAACGCATACACAAAAACGCTTACATCAACATTTATATCTTTCATTTATTCTCGGTGCCAGCTCTTTGTGTTACGATTTTGTACCATTTGGTTTATTTGCATTTACTATCTATGCGATTTTACAATGGCTTTCTCAATGCTCGATCATTTGCTTTTGTATTTGTTTTTAATTAGAATTTTGTTTACATTTGGAAATTTACTTAAATTGAGTTGCACTCTTTTGTGTAGCGTAATAGTTGAGTGTCGTTGCTCGCGTTGGTGTGTGAGTGTGTGTGTGTGTGCGTGGTGTGGGATTCACAAGTTAGCTTTTAATTTGATTGCGATTGTGCAAATGTGCTAACACATATATCTGTGGTTGTATTAGTAAGGGCCGTTACGTGATTATTTTCATTTTTCTAGCTGAACATGGAAAATGGAAATTATTCAAACTGCGTAGCAATGTAAGAAAATGCTGATATTTGTACTAAAATTTGTTAAGCTTTGATCTGCCAGCGGTTGAGAGAATTTTTGATGTTTAGTGGATTCAAGAATGTGTAACTATTTGATTAATGGAATGTCATAGTGACAGTTGAGTTATCTCGACTAGGCTTTGACTCTAAATTAGGTAATTATATATTTAACTAGTGATTATATATGTCTTTAAATACGAATATTGAATTGACTTAAAGTTTAGCTTAGGTTGGGTTAAGACGGCGTTCGTGGAAATTTCCCGCACAGGTGGCGACACTCTCATCCAACCAGATTTATTCCTAGTAGTTCTCAAAGAACAATTTGCTTTCTTTTATGAATCTTAGTAGGAGTGAAAGATCACTTCCCCAACCTCCGCCAGAATGTCGAAAACTCGTTCACGTGGAAATCTGAGTCGTGTTTTGCAGTCCTGGACATTGGTAGAGAAATTGTTGAATAGATTTCTCTTATTCCTTCTGCAGAGGAAGCTTGGTGGTGAGCGCCACTATCGCAGTATTGGTGCAAAAGCGCACTGACCTGAGACGACACCGAAAATATATTCACTTCATATTTGTTGAGCTTGAAAAGAAAGCTAATTTATTTCCTACCCAAATATGTTTAAGGACATGAAGACCTCATAATCATCCCGGTTGGTCCATGGCAAGATATAGGAGGTATATAGTTTTATAGCAATATTCTTTGCCATGGTGATGAGCTAAATCGATTGGATGCACATCCAGGCTAGTGACATCCAAAATGAAATTTTTAAAAAGGATGTCATTCATTGGAAACTCAAACATCAGAGCATAAATTTGAGCAGAATTAAATGAGGATCTAAAGTAGCAGTAGGGTAGCATTGAGGACTATGGACAAGTGACTATAAAAGCTGTTTAGTTGTAGCTACTCATGGCGGCGAGTCGAATTTTAAAATTATGCCCTATTTGATGATTGCACTCATATTATTTCATTGCTTTCTAAATTTATTGCAATCAGTTTGATTGCTGACGAAGTGCGTTCAATAAAGTTGATTGTAGATTGAAATTTTTATAACCACAAAAAGAGCAAATTTGATTGCAATCAAATAAGCAGAGTAATGCTTAATTCTAAATCAAAATGATTTTAAATTTTACAAGTCGTTTAGAAGTATTCAAATATATTTATGAAAAGCCTTGACTTTTAAAGTCTTTCAATTTCTACATAGCTTTGAATTTCTCTTCAGATTCATAGAGCTGGTCAGCAATTATAGCACAACTACCATCAAATAAATCTCGATACGCTACAAAAATTTTTCTGTATACACTCCCAGCGCTTCGAGCAAGTCATAAAAAAGTTTTGAATTTTCCACATGTTCACTTACACACATTCGCTTTTCAATATTATTTATAATACATATAAACAAAAATTTACTTTTGTAATGAATTTTCAGACTCACCAAACAACTTGCGTCAACGATGCTGGATTTGCTACATATTCACAATTCAGCAAAACTGTATCGCTCGTATTTACGGTAATCTCAGGCGGGCTAACTTTGACCACTGGTGGATCTGTAAAAAAGCAAAAATATGTAAGCGCAAATCAGTAAAAATTGTGTAAAAGTAGTTTTTCAAACTTTTAGTGTGATTTCATTTAGGAAAATATTTTTTCTTCGATTGTTGTTATTATAGTATTATTGTTGTTGTTATTGTAAAAACTTACATAAAACTTCCAGTGTCAGCGATGACGTGAATGGTTTTTCACGATTTATCTGCAGCACAACATTTTCTGCATCACAACGGAAAACCATGTCATTCTCAAAACGTGTTGCATTGAAGATAAGCTCAGATTGCGTGTTATACGTGCCATCGCCCTTCTCGAACTGTCAATATGTGGGTGTTAAAGATAGAAATAAAAAAAAAAAAAACAAATGCATTGATGGTAATGGAAAAAAGTGTAATTTTTTTTTGTAAATTTTATTGCGGATCACGTGAATGCGAAAGCAGGTCACTATTTATATCTAAACAACTAATAGTTGAAAATATTTACCATTTAAGAGCGCATACATTAAGGCCTTCGATTCTGAAGTAACTTTAAGATGAACTAAGAGCTTGAAAACTGACGCACAATTTAGAATCATATGAAAACATCCCTTACTTAATGAGAAAATGTCAACTGATAGGTAGCGCTGAAATTGAGGTATTCAGTAAAACTCATTAACGATACGATTTTTTACCATTCGAAAAACCCGATCAGAAAATTGAAGTCAAATTAGGCGAGTTGAGTTTGCACTACATCGCTGTTGTAATATGACTTTATTTAGTGTGATGTGATGTCACACGATATGTAGTCGTATGGTAAAATTGGGAGTTTGTGATAGGACATAACTTCATAAATCTGATCGTCTTTTATTATGTCACTTTTGTGTGCATATCAGCATATCAAATGCACTTTACTATAAACTATAACCAAGGGTAATCACATGACTTGACCTGATGTGATATGTGTGACGTTATTTGATCTTAATTTGTTTAACAGCTTGAAGTAATATTTCATCATACCATAAAATAGGCTGTGAATTATTACAAGTAAGCATGTATGGTGAGATATACCTAATGATATATCTAATATTGCTGCGCTGATATGATTGATATGATTTACTCTCATGAAATGGAACGATATCATATCGTGTGGTATAATCTGATTCCTCTGCACTGCCCCAGGTGACTTTGTTCGAAAGTTAGAACTCAAGAGTGCAACATGTGGGTAAAATTTTTTTTCCAGAAACGCCATTAGTCAAATCACATAAGATCACATCACTTAAGTCAAACAATATCGTAAAATGTCACAATACATGAAGTCACATGAAACACATTACACACTAATTGATGTTGACGCCACCCAAGGCCATGTAAAATGTGATGATATCAAATTGATGCATTGATCGATATTAAATCACAATATTGTAAAATTATCACATCACTCTATACACTGTGCTGTCGTATAAGACTTGATGAAGTCAAATGATATAAGGTGGACATTTTTTGTTAACTTAAATTTTCTAAGGATTACAGTACGTCATATAAGATTGCAGGTATATAAAATATAAGTTGACGCGATATGATTTTTAAGAAATTCTGTGGAAAGATTTTCGGCGCTTCTTTCATGAGAACTTTTTAAGATCTAAGTTATATGTTTCTTTTCGAAAATTATTATTATTATATATGCTTAAGAGAAACTTACCGCTTTTGTTCTGATTTCCGTGAGCTCATTCTCCTCGGGACTTATGATATTTGTTGAATTGTACCATGTTAAATTAACCGCCGGGCGAGCACCATGAATCTGAAATGAGGAAGAACGGATGTTACTGAATAGCAGTGAAAAGTATTTGATATCGTGATTAATTTGATTTTTTTTCTAATTCTCTCTCATTCTGAATACACTGAATTAAATCCAAATTAATGCCAATAAATCATTCATATCCTTTATAAGAAAACAAAATATATATATTTTATTATTACGCCCATAACAGCTGCTAACTAAATAATACATATGTACATAGGTATATAAACGTTCCGTTATTTCATACTGCACCAGGCCATTATTTTCTGTTAACATACTTTCATTATTCAATTGCAAACTGCATTTATTTGCAAATGATTGAACGCAAAATCAATTAACACCATTTTCATCAGTCGAGTTACATACAAAGTGCAAACCTACACATTTGTTTTTGACTTGTGGTTAAGATTTAAAATTCCATTATAAAATTTGAAACAAATGACAGGAAACGTTCACACAAATAATTATGGATATAGGTATGTACAGCAGCGAACACAAAAATAAAATTGGCATTTTTTTTTTTTTGCAAATTTCGTCAGTTAGATTCTTTTTTTGTCTTCGATATTTTAAGAAATAACTTCTTCGAGCTTTTTAACTGAAACTGTGCAAACCAATCTCGAAAATATTTTCTAAAGAATTCGAAAATTCGAGAAAAATTTTACGAACATTTCTAAATTTTTATTCAAAATCCTCTGAATCTTGTTGAGTGTGCAGTTTGGTAGCGCAATAGACTTTATTGTAACAAAGTACAAATTATAGGTTCTCAGAATTTATTTTCCGAATATATTCGAAAATCTTGATCGGTTAGCAAAATTCAAACCAGACAAGCTGAATTAACGCCAAACTGATGATGTGATATGACTTTATTTAGTGTGATGTGGGATCACATGATACGTAGTGATATGGTAATGTCGAGAGTTTATGATATGGCAGGACTGATTTGATCTTATCGTTAAGCAAATTGTTGTTCAAATATTTTTGCAATCCTCTGTTATTTAATCTCATCGAATGTGGTGTGATAAGACTTCATTCCATACAAACTATTTGAAATTCATTGTATTGTTCAATGCGATATGCATAAGCAGATCTTTTTTTTATTTATATTTTATATTCTTCTGACTATATGATTTGAATTGTCGTATTAATCTTATATGATTTGTTGATATAGGAAACGGTACGATATCATATCGTGTGATATGATTTGATTCCTCAGGCGGTTTGATATAAGTTGCTGTATCCATCTGATCTAATTAGTTCTAGTGGAACCTGAAGTGATATCATATCATATGATATAATTTATCGAAAATAAAAAATAAGAATTTAGTGGACTTGATAAAAATTTTCTATTCGCTGCTGTACGTACAAGCATGTGTGAGTAATGTGAATGTGTGTGTATGTATTTGCAGGCTCGTATTTGCGGTTAGTCATGCATGGTCATGACCTGGGTAAACAACAACAGCTGTATGTACGAATGATACAAACAATTTAACGAATTTAACAAAAAGCTATTAAAATTACAATAAATAGTAATTTGCCGCATATAAATTTGTACAAGGGCATAATTCAATTTTATAGAACACAAAATTTGCATTATTATTTTAGTGATGTAGAAAACGAAGGGATGAATAAACGGAGGATTTTTTTTATTTATAACTCAGTTTGAAGCATTGGAATACTTGCGTTTTCGAGGACCGGACCTTATTGTACCGATAGTTCTACAATCTTCATTGGTATGAAAAATTAGCGGATCAAACCTCCCTTTGAACATCAAATCTTTAAAGGCAGTAATTGCAAAAATACTTGACTTAACTTAATGATATTAATCACCTAACTCAATGAAATTTGACTTATATGGGTCGAGATCTAATCACTTTTTGAAAATAGAGTAATGCCACTCGACTTCACCTTTACCCGGTTGTTGTTGTTGTTGTTGAATTTTTGTAATATTTCTTGAATTCGTCTTAGTTATTAGTTTGTTTGATCTAGTTGAATATTATTTGATATCTTTATAGGTTTAATACATCGAAGCTAAACCTCACTTCTTCCTTTTCTTAAATCGTTTCAGCGCTGATTTTGTGTGACCTAAGTACTTCTAATTGCCCTATATTTCCTTTAAAATATTTAAGTCAACAAACTGTCACAATATGCAATATTTATCTCCCTTATCTCTAAACAAAAAACATGCACACATTGGCTGCTAACAATTTTGTTGTCCCTTCGTTGCAATTACTCGAAACGCTTTAGGCTAATTGCCAATAATTAACTGTCAATTATTGCATTGATTTTTCTTCATCAAAGTTTTAACAGGCATAAATGGAAATAACCTTACAGTTACAGTGTATTTTTGTTAGGTGTTTTGGATGGCTTGTCATGACTACTAGCTTAGAGCTAGGTGTTTAAATATAATTATAGACGTTTAAATGTGTTAGAACAAAACGTCAGCAGGTGATATCTTTTTCGCTTAGAGACTTTAAAAATGTAATGATTTTTAACTTTCAACAAATTTGCTATTATTAAGAAGAAGTTGAGTACACATATTACGATATGCATAAGATTATATAAGTGGATACGTGAACTAATCATAGCTACGTATGTAGCTGCGTTTGGATGATTCAATTTGCATGAACAACTGTTTTACTACCTTTATATGACATTCGATTTGGACTCAATTTTTAACTTACATTTTTATATGAGGGGGATAAACTTATTGCTCTGTGAGTGAATTACTAATTGCTCTCAGTAACTGATTCCGCGATGGCAGGTACCTTGGAAAAGGTGTGTGAGCTTAAGCCACTATAACGTGGCACCGACTATTCAGAGGGATATGCTGCAACCTCCTCCACCAGATCTGAGCTTCTTGCGAGCCGAAAGCAAGAACTAATTTTGCCTCAACGACTGCATATGTGCGGGGTTTTCCAATAATAGAAACAGCACATCTGGATCGTCAGATATTTCTGTTTCCCCATGCGAAGGGCGGCACCTGGCATGACTGAAAAGAAGCTCCAAAGGGTGATGGCAAATTTTGTTCATCTCGATGGGAAGGAAAAAACAGACTGGGGTTATATCCACCAAAAACGGAACGTGTGCTGTTCACATAAATAAAAATTGCCTACTTCAACTTACCGAGGCTAGAGGGCACAACGAGAAATCTCTATTCTTAAGTAAATATATCCTAGCGTGATTCTCGACTCCATTAAGCAAGAAAGGAGACGTTGTACCTGCCAATGGGTACAACACAGACATTACACCAATATTTCATATTTTCATATTCATATTAACGTATGGGTATGTCGTAAGGTGCAAGGCGCTAGGCAAAAGGAGCAACCAATAGAGGGTTGTGAAAGTGCAAAGCTAGCATGACTGGAAATATCAGCCACAGTGAGCGGCGCACTCAGGAAAGCTTAAATTATGGGTCTTCAAAAATGAAAAGTGATTGCTCTTTCGCATACGCAATAAGAGTACAATTTGTGCTATGGCATGCGGATTGCTCATTTGAATATCATTTTTTTGAAGAGCGTCAGGAAGAATCTGGTTGTAGAAACCAGCAGAGCAGAACAGCAAATATGTCACCTGATGATTTCAATAGCTATCCAATATACTCATTACATATGATAGTTCAATGAAAGACATAATTCATTCAATATTTCTAAAGTTAGCACAGAAGCTTCCTGAAATTTAAAAAAGACATTCGATTACAAATCAATATCTGCTGCAAATTTGTTAGAAGCAAACTTAATTTTTAAACAAAAATTTCTACTACGCGTTGCTGTTTTATAATATGCCTTATTGTATTTTCACCGACGCTATGTACTCTTTTCTGCATAGCTCCTTAATAGTCATTTTGTAATTTAACAACAATTTTACAAATACTTACATCACATGTCAGCACCACTTTACTGCCTTGCACTGTATGATGTTCTACGCCATTGATGGATATGCGTGTCGGACGAACTGGAAAATGAGGAAAATCAGAAAGAGAAAGAAAAAATTAGACACAAAACACAAAATCAGAACAATGCAAAATTAACTAAGGTATTCCAGAAATGCAAAATACATAGCTGTTTAAAAAAAAAAACAAAGAAAAAAATTCCAAACGGCCAATTAGCTGCTTTCATTACTAATTTGAATAAGAAATTGAAAAATAAATGCTCAACATTGTTGTCAATTATATTGTGTCACCAATGGCATCTTCCATTGCTTGGCAATTTGACAAGGCTTTTATCGTATCTACTTTTGGTATTCCATTTTAATTTGCTTTCTTCTTTTTTTTTGCCTTTTTGCCTACATAATTAATAACAGCAATTTAGATGGCATCTAACAATTTTTTTGCCTGTTGCTTAGTATTTTACTAAATAACTTTAGCGTGCTTGAATACTGGGTGAAATGCGGAAATTGGGTGTGTGCTGGAAAGGAGTGAAATAAAATAGCTTTTACTAATTATTTATTACTCAGTACAGGAAAGGAGTGACAACGCAAGTTTAAGAATTGATATACCCATCACAAAAGAGCCTTTGGGGATGAATGTATCCAATTAACCACTTTTAGTCACTATTCATGGTAAATTTCTGGTGATACTATCAAATAAAAGTCTTGCCTTTTGACCACTTCTACTCACATGGATATAAAAACTACCCACTTTAAACTGCCAAACTCAAGCTACCAGTACACAATTTTAACTTGACTTTACTGAATACGGCGCTATTTAAATCCATATAAGAAATCACCGCATTTACATTACATCATCATATTCGCCCGTGAAGTTCATTTATGCGATTCAAATAACCGAACGAAAATCATGCACAAACACCATAAACCAATCACCGTGCTTAGAAAATGGACTAATTCTATTCACTGAGGGAATCGCGAGCTGCATTTTATATTTGTATTATGGTGATGTGATGTCACGCTCACTATATAGATAGCCAATATCGTTAACCGAAAAGTAACAGAGCTAACAGCCCGTGGTACGATAAATGTGTACATTTTATTGATCTGTAGTGTGAGGGGTAGCTCTCCGGGAGCGGAGAACCAGAATCCAACATACTAAAAGTTAAGGCATTGCAGAATTTGCCGCCACTTGCTATTGTCCTAAATCAACTTTGGACCCTTTTTATACTCAGAGTGCTTTGCACACAGAGTATATTAACTTTGATTGGATAACGGTTGGTTGTACAGGTATAAAGGGATCGAGATAGATATAGACTTCCATATATCAAAATCATCAGTATCGAAAAAAAATTTGATTGAGCCATGTCCGTCCCTCCGTTCGTCAGTCCGTTAAGACGATAGCGTGTGTAAATGCAGAGATATCTTCACCAAATATTGTACACGAGCTTATCTAGACCCAGAATAGATTGGTATTGAAAATGAGCGAAATCGGATGATAACCACGCCCACTTTTTATATATATAACATTTTGGAAAACAAAAAACCTAGTTATTTAGTAAATAATACACCTAGAATGTTGAAATTTGACGTGTGGACTGATATTTAGACTCTTGATAAACATTTGAAAAAGTTTTAAAATGGGCGTGTCACCGCCCACTTGCGATAATATCAATTTTACAAATATTATTAATCATAAATCAAAAATCGTTAAACCTATCGTAACAAAATTCGGCAGAGTGGTTGCATTTACTATAAGGAATGATCTGATGGAAAATTAACGAAATCGGTTAAGGACCACGCCCACTTTTATATAAAAGATTTTTAAAAGGGTCGTGAACGAATAAAATAGGCTATATATTTGCAAAAAAGAGCTTTATATCAATGTTATTTCATTTTCCCAAGTGGATTTATAACAATAAATAGGAAAAAACTCAAATTTAAAAAAATTGGCGTGGCACCGCCCTTTTTATGACTAAGTAATTTTCTATGTTTTTTAGCCATAAATCGAAGAAAATTTAACGGATCGTGATAAAACTGGGAATACATATTTTCCTTATAGCAGAAAATATTTCTGGTAAAAATGGACGGGATCGGTTAAAGACCACGGCAACTTAGATATAAAACAAGTTTAAAAGGTTCGTAGACAAGAATAATAAGCTATAACTTAGCAAAAATAGTTTTGAATCAATGATATTTCACTTATCAAGTTTTATTGTAAGAAGAAATGGGGAGACATTTTTTTTAAACGGGTGGTGCCACGTGCTATATAGAAAAGTAATTTATCTGAAATGAAATGCACAATTGAAGCTGACGCTGAGTAAATAATGTTCGGTTATACCCCAACTTAGACATCTTTTCTTGTTTATTCCTGATTCCAATTGATTACATACTCTCTTTACATGTACAAAAACTGCATTAAGACTAAAATCTGGGAGTTGGAAGGATATTTAAAAGCTCTAGCGCTCTAATTAAATACACTGACCTCCCTCTCTCCACGAGAGTCAAGTACCACGCCATCGAGAAAGACTTAACTCGAAAGCAAATATTGGGAGAGAGTGTGAGAGGATAGTAAGCAGAAGCTGGAGCCCTAGCCCAAAGTTTATGATGTAGTATTACAGAACGGACATAAGACTCATCCTAAGATATAGAGCGTTAGTGGACGAGCAATACAACAAACTAAACAAGATACAGCGGGAAGCTTATGAAGTGTTGACAGAAGAGCTTAAGTCAGTTGTTATCCTTAACCAGCTGTCGTTGAAACTCCATATACATGTGACAGCTGGAGGCTCAGCCATTAGACTAATGAAGTCTTGAAGCTGTAATACAAAGCTGTACGGCCACAATGGTATACCAAAAATTCTCACCGGCGTGTATTTCATAGCGGATTTACTTTCGCCTATATTGAATTTTTATATGAATTGCCAGATGACGGTTTCCCAAGAACTGCTTGTTGAGCCGACATAGTTTAAAAGGGGGGCATCACCCCGCTTTTCACTGACGGAATGCTCCATAACTTTAGCCTCCAAATGGCGGAGCATTGTTGGAAATCTATGAGGCATTCATGGTGCAGCTTCACTCTGTTTAATGAAGTGTGACATATTCAAGAATCTCTAGAAAGCCGCAATTGGTATTCAAACGGCACCTGTCAAATTAACAAACAAACTTGCATGACTTGAATCAGAAAAGAGTGGAGTTTCTAACAAATATGTCTAGGATACACAGGTAGATAACAGGACACTGACCGTTTCACCTATATATGCAAAGAATGGGAATCCCCTGCAGCGAAAGGTATAAGGACTATGTGAAGACGTTTGTACGGAAACAGTCACCCATTTCCTCTGCCAGTGCTATTCCTTGCAAAATTTAGGTCATAAACTTTAGGCTGTTTTGTGTTATCCGATCTAAGGACAGTAACAAAATGCTTCATAAAGGACTTAAGCGAGTATATTGATCTTACGAAATGAATTGAGTGAAACGCGTACATACATAAAAAAAATTCAGGCCTTCCCCATAAAGGAAGCATGACAGAATTGGCTGATTATGATATAACTTATCGCAATGGAACATTCAGTATATTTCCTGGAAAAAAAAAAACCAAAACGAAACTGGACATTCCTCACTAAAATATTTCAATGTCAACAGCCTTGTTTGATAAAGTGAAAATGGGAAAAGAAGTTTCTAGGTAAATCTTGAAGTGGTTCTTTATAAGATCATTTTTTAAAAATTTTGGAGAAAGCTTTCTAATCTTCAAACTTCGTTTAGCTGTAGCATTCATCCAATTCTATAGCATAGAATTGGCTTCTACTCCTGCGTAATTCGATATCATGTGGTCAGTAATACTAGTAACAAACTACAGGTGAGATTAACACCGATTTACTCTCAACATTTCTTTCAGGGTATTTTCGTCGCGACTTTGTTGCTTACACCTTAGTTAATTTCATTCCACTCAATTACAATTTGAAAAGGAATCAATCAATTTTATTGGCAGTTTAGTAAATCATTTTTTGTTTTATTTTATACTATTATGCTACGATTACCTTTAAGTATTTAATGCTATTATTTTAACTTTCTTATTTACTTAATGGGCTCCTAATCCCTCAACCGATTTTGGTCGTGTGCTGGTCGTTCCTACATTTCCCCCATCTGGCGCCAATTTAAGACAACAAGGTAACTCAAATTGTTTTACACTTGGTAATTAAATTGGAGTGGCGTTGTCAGTGTTATTGTTGCACGCTAATATTTTAAATTGTATTTCACCCATCTTTTAAGTTGTAATCAAGATTGATCTTCTTGTGTATTAGGTATTGTACCAAAGGAACTTCTAACTTTAAGCTCAATTGATTTATTAATACAAGCAATATACATAATTGCAACAAAAAAAAATAAAAGGTTTTACTTTTTGTTTCTCCAAAAAAATCCTCTTTAAGAGAATATCGAATAGTGCTTTATTTCTGATGCCTAAAAAATTTAATTCTTTCTTTAACAAGTAAGGAAGGCTAAGTTCGGGTGTAACCGAACATTACATACTCAGTTGAGAATTTTGGAGACAAAATAAGGGAAAATCACCATGTAGGAAAATGAACCTAGGGTAACCCTGGAATGTGTTTTATGACATGGGTATCAAATGGAAGGTATTAGAGAGTATTTTAAAAGGGAGTGGGTCATAGTTCTATAGGTGGTCGCCATTTCGGGATATCGCCATAATGGTGGACCAGGGGCGACTCGAGAATGTGTTTGTACGATATGGGTATCAAACTAAAGGTATTAATGAGGGTTTAAAAGGGAGTGGCCCTTAGTTGTATATGTGAAGGGTTTTCGAGATATCGACCAAAATGTGCAACAGGGTGACCCAGAACATCATCTGTCGGGTACCGCTAATTTATTTATATATATGTAATACCACGGACAATATTCCTGCCAAGATTCCAAGGGCTTTTGATTTCGCCCTGCATAACTTTTTCATTTTATTCTACATAATATGGTAGGTGTCGCACCCATTTTACAAAGTTTTTTTCTCAAGTTAAATTTTGCGCCAATAAACCAATCCAATTTCCACGTTTCATGCCTTTTTTCGTATTTGGTATAGAATTATGGCATTTTTTTCATTTTTCGTAATTTTGGATATCGGAAAAGTGGGCGTGGTCATAGTCGGATTTCGGCCATTTTTTATACCAATATAAAGTGTGTTCAGATAAGCACGTGGACTGATTTTAGTAAAGATATATCGATTTTTGCTCAATTTATCGTGTTAGCGGCCGAGCGGAAGGACAGACGGTCAACTGTGTATACAAATTGGGCGTGGCTTCAACCGATTTCGCCCTTTTTCACAGAAAATAATTATCGTCCTAGAATCTAAGCCCCTACCAAATTTCACAAGGATTGGTACATTTTTGTTCGACTTATGGCATTAAAAGTATCCTAGACAAATTAAATGAAAAAGGGCGGAGCCACGCCCATTTTGAAAGTTTATTTTATTTTTGTATTTTGTTGCACCATATCATTACTGGAGTTGAATGTTGACATAATTTACTTATATACTGTAAAGATATTAAACTTTTTGTTAAAATTCGACTTAAAAATTTTTATTTTAAAAGTGGGCGTGGTTGTTCTCCAATTTTGCTAATTTTTATTAAGCATATATATAGTACTAGGAGTAACGTTCCTGCAAAATTTCATCATGATATCTTTAACGACTGCCAAATTACAGCTTGCAAAACTTTGAAATTGCCTTCTTTTAAAAGTGGGTGGAGCCTCGCCCATTGTCCAAAATTTTACTAGTTTTCTATTCTGCGTAATAAGCTCAACTCACCTACCAAGTTTCATCGCTTTATCTGTCTTTGGTAATGAATTATCGCACTTTTTCTGTTTTTCGAAATTTTCGATATCGAAAAAGTGGGCGTGGTTATAGTCCGATATTGTTCATTTTAAATAGTGATCTGAGATGAGTGCCCAGGAACCTATATACCAAATTTCGTCAAGATACCTCAAAACTTACTCAAGTTATCGTGTTAACGGACAGACGGACGGACGGACGGACATGGCTCAATCAAATTTTTTTTCGATACTGATGATTTTGATATATGGAAGTCTATATCTATCTCGATTCTTTTATACCTGTATAACCAACCGTTATCCAATCAAAGTTGATATACTCTGTGAGCTCTGCTCAACTGAGCATAAAAAATTTGCTCAGTAAAATGCAGTGTAGAAGTGAACATCTGAGTAATTTTTAGAAGTGTTGCGCCTGGGCTTATCTATTTTCAACAACACTAGAACAATACCAATAGACTAAGAGTAACAGTAACTAATGTAGAGTACGAGTGCGATCAACAACTATTCCCTTCTCGTATGCTCCAAATTTCAAGATATGGTAAAGGTTCTTGCATACTCTACGAAGACAAAGCACGCTGATCGCTGGATACTTTCGTGTTTTTGGAATCTTTTTCCTCTCTACAGATGTTTTTAAACACAGAGTTTCATACTCGTCACTACATGGAATTAGTCTAAAAAGTTTAACTAAAAACTAACTGTCACTTCTACAACAACAACAACAACAACAAAAACTAACTGTGTAGTCGACAGGTATCAGGGAGTTCAAGAATGTAACTTCAAACCCCCGAAAAATTAAACAAGAGGTATTTCAGGGTGGTATCTTATCCCCACTTCTATTTTACTTCTACACATCTAAGCTCTCTTCGCCACCAGCACTAGTTACAGTTACTATTATGCCCTACACCCCCGATAATGACAACAGGTCCCGGCACATGCATTGATGTGCAATGGTAAGAATTCTACGGAAATTACCCGTGTCTTTAGAGTTTTTACACTCCGCGAAATTTGACACTGTCAGCGAACACATTTTGGCGAGTATTCAGCCAAAATTATACCTTAAGTCCAGATCCGTAACCGAATCCTCAATACTCTTGTCGACAGATCTTGGAGCAAAGATAAATCAAGCGCTCATTACGACCTATAACGCAATTGCTCGTTCGCTTGTATGCTATACGTCCCAAATATAGTCGCAGAGCCTAAAGGCAACACACTGGAGGAAACTGCAGGCAAGTCAAAAGACCGCTCTCAGAGCTGCTACGGAATGTCTTCTTTTAGCCCCAGAGCGAGAAAACCATCAAAAAGGAGAGAAATGAAATGCTGAAGAAGCAGTTTCTTCTGAACACCCAGAAACTGAATAGAATACCCAATAATTGTTTAAAAAGCTTCGCCTCCAAAGAATTAAGAAGTAATTTTTAACATCTTTGAAGGAATCGTACAAATACGATCCTGACCTTATTCCCACATGTTTTCTTAAAAAATGCGCTGAACATATTTATCAGCCCCTAACTGACTTACTCAATATGTCCCCAAATCATAGTGTTTTTCCTACTGCGTGGAAGAAATCTTTTCTTATACCCCTTCATAAAAACGGCAGTAGGTCATCTGCAGAAAATTATTGAGGAATTTTAAAATTGTCTGCCATCCCAAAGGTATTTGAAGCCATTGTTACTAATCAGCTAACATTTTCCATTTCTACGTTGATTAAAAATTCACAGCACGGGTTCTGTAAAGCCAAATCTACCATTACCAACTTACTTGAATTCACAAATCATGTTTCTAATGGATTTAGAGAAAATCTTCATACCGATGTTATATACACTGATTTCAGTAAAGCATTTGATAAAGTTTCCCACTCCTTGCTTATCCAAAAGCTTGATCGACTTGGCTTCCAACCTGGGCTCACCCAGTGGATCTCTTCATATCTCTGCGGTAGAACGCAAAAAGTAATTTTTAAAAATACTCTTTCAAATGTTATTAATATTCCCTCTGGCGTACCACAGGGCAGCCATTTCAGTCCAATTCTGTTCTTGTTATTTATTAAAGATATCTGTACCACAATAAAATATTCCAAAATTTTAATGTATGCTGATGATGTAAAATTATTTAGGTCCTATATGTCTATTGATGAACGCCCCTTTCTTCAAGCAGCGTCTTACGTAACTAATAATTTTTGTCTTGCATCACTAAATTATTTTGTTGACTTAGGAGTCACCATGGATGCTAAACTTAGTTTCAACCCTCATATTATGACTACTGTCAATAAGGCTAGAGGTGTTCTATCATTGGTGAAACGATGGTCTAAAGAATTTAGTGACCCTTATTATATTATTGTCCAGATTCAATTCACGCGGATTGTTTCGCTATTCAGTATGTCGAATGTGTTAATTGTCGCTGAATAAGCGGGAAAAACATAGCAGGGGATTATTGTCTATTTAGGCATTCAAAATAACATATTTTGTAAACTTTAATTCAAGCGCTTAATACTAAGCTTTGTAGTATTAGCATTATATTTTATTTAAAATCTTGGTCCACTATGTAATAAAATACTATTTTCTTAGCATATTACCGAAATTTTTGTTTAATGTTAGCAAACAATGCCTGCATTCATCTAGCTTCAATGCTCGTTAATCAACAACTAAATCACTAACACTACTATCATAATACGCTTACTAAGTTTTTTTTTTTGAGAAGCCCTGCATTAAAGCAATTGCGAGATGAATGAAACGAAGGACTGTGACTTCGTAGGTAGTTAAAAAAAAAATCAACATTTCCTTTACACTTAAGTTATCGCTAATCTAAAAAGTGCCAAGTTCTGTATAATTGCGTGTATGGTTGCAATATTATATATAAATTTCTTATCATAAATTAATTTTCAATATCTTTGCACTAGGTTAATTGCTGCCTATAAAATCGACCAAGTGGCTATAAAAATAAATTCAGTTGCACCTTTTTTCTACAACCTACAAAGTTGATTGACTGCGCTTGTAGGTGGGAAATGTTTATGCCACCACTTTCATTAATTACAATAATTGATGTCGTGACTTTTTCAATTTGCTTATAAATATTGCGTTTACATATTCGTATGCGTTTTATATATTTTTTATTTCATTTCATATCTCACACAACAAATGAGAAACAGTTTTCATTTCATAAAATGTGTCTAAACACTTACGTACAAAGTAGTGAGTATGTATGTATATATGTTTATATGGTACTAGGTTTTATGTTGTAACTTACCTTGTAAATCGACACGAAATTTGTTGGTTACTTTATGTGGCAAAGCTGCTGATTCGACACGACATTCAATATCGTGCGCCAAATCATCACGTGACAATTCGATTGTCAATTCTAATGAAGCGGTGAATAGGCCATCTGTTTCAAGATATGAAGCGGAATCTATTAATGGAATTGAAAAAAAAGAAAAATATATTATTGATAACTTTAGTAGTTGTGCAAGTTTCTGAGTGATTATATATATGTACGATAAGATGCATGAAAATTGATATTGAGGCCAAGATGTCGAAACCTTAATTTCAGATATTCATATACGAAACCTTTTAAATTTTCTATGGAATGTAAATTACACTCTATAACTTTTTCTACTGCCCTACAGATTAAGGACTTTGAGTGATGATATCTCTGACTAAGCAACCCAAGAAAATGTTCCCTATATTACCAATTACCTCACTTCTAACTGCTGATCTGATCTCACCTCTGCTGTTAAATCTTATTGGAGGGCGATGAACAAAAATATATTTCTAAAACGAACTTTTATTAAACGGCATTAGTTTCCGATTTGCTCCCACAAACGAGAATTCCGAGACACCAGAAATTTAATGTATGGATTTTCGCGAGATTCTCAAATAGTTCACGAAAAAGTTAGCGAGTGCATTCAGAGAGCAACCACCTAACGATTTGAAGACCAATACTTATATGGTTACGTTCTAAAATATCGTCGGTCGCATGGAAGATTAAATGGATAAAAGGGTTCATGTGCGCCTGAAAAACTAGTACAGTTGAGTAGTAGTTGACTTTCAAAAAAATTCCTAATCCCGTATCAACCGTTCTAATTATATTCGTTTGACTTTTAACCTAACTAACTTTCCATTGCTTAGTTATTACCAGCACATAAAAAATGTTTGTTTTCACTTTCTTAAAGATTTTTATGCGCATTTTGAACTGACGTCCAAGAGATAATTCTATTAGAAAAACAACAAAGGAGTATTATGAATTGAGACGATAGAACCTACATATAGTTAAAAAAATTAAATTGAGCGAAACACTTCGGTCAAACACGAAATGTCATCAACGAGTATTTAAAATATAAAAGGGTGCATAATAATAACAAAAAAGTAAAAGGAAAAGCGGATTATATTTTAAAAAGAGTGAGGAGCTAAAGAGAAAAGAACAAAGCAAATAACTTAAAAATAAATTCAAGCAAGTCATGATACATACGCACACCATCTCGGACGCAATAAATTAAGTAAATATCTTAAAATTAAAGGGAAAAGGTATTAATCTTAAAATAATGGGGGCAAGAAAAAAAAATTCCGGAAATTATTAGCGAAATCAAAAACTCAAACAAATGAGGTAAAAGCAAAAAAAAAAAAAAAAACAGATGTCAAGAAAATCACGTTGTTTGGTAGGAATATGCTTCGAAAGATATGCTTAGCATTATTTTCATGGTATGGAAATCCATTGAAGTAATGGCACAATGCTTGTGGCGCATTAATTTTTGCTCTAAGCATGCAAACTTATGGAATTTATAAACGTATTTGTAAAAAACAATATAACGCGCATATATTAGGGGTACTCAGGGTGGGTTCAGCAAAGTAAGCGCAAAAGGTCTTAGTGATAATGCGACCGAATTTAATAGAAATACGAATATGACTACTAATTTTTATATGTTTTCTAAATGATTAGCGAAGATCTTTCATGACTGGGCTAGATATCGTTTTGGTATTAAAGAGATAGAGTTAATCACCTCGGAAAAAACTGTTTTTGATTGACAAATATGACACAGTATATTACCAGGCAATAAGCTAAAATCTAACACCCAATGTCGTTTCTTCTGATATACGTAGTTAATACATGTCATGTTAATAAAAGGTTGCCACCTATTTGAAATTTGTTCATTAAATCAGGTATAAAAATATGGCTATGAAGCAATAGATATAAATAAAATGTTTCTTTTTTGATTTTCGATATTGTAAGATAGAGTTTTTATGATTTTGTCGTAGAATGTAGTCGAAAAAA
Organism: Eurosta solidaginis; assembly: GCF_040869045.1. NCBI lineage: Eukaryota > Metazoa > Arthropoda > Insecta > Diptera > Tephritidae > Eurosta > Eurosta solidaginis. The sequence continues at coordinate 11,449,024 of NC_090323.1, read as the reverse complement.
TCGAAAATTCGAGAAAGTTTTATGAAAATTTCGAGGGTTTTGTTTTGAGTTCGCTGAACTATTTGTGCAGTATTTTAGCCCCATTTTATATTTTAGTCGAATAAAGTATAAGTTCTCAAAACTCGCATGGAATCTTGACATGTTTTTTATATATGTTGCGTAGAAAAAAATCCAAAACACCTTTCTTAAAAGAAATTGTCAAAAATCCATGCAAATTTTGATTAGTCTATAACTTGTACTTTACCTAAATATAGCGGGCACTTTGTCGTTGGGGCTGAGCGGTTAACGGCATCCATCTACGCCGTTCCGCTTCATAGGAGGGCGGCGGGATGTCGGTGAGCAAGAACTGTCAACCTCCTAATCCAGGTTGTTATGCAGATCGATCCTTTTGGATGATTTGCAGCCAGAGGATATTTGAACGGAGCCTTCTTGTAACTGGGCTGTCTCAGGTAATAATGATGGCCTTACTACAGGAATAGTGTACAGTCAATGCCCTCGGTAAAGGAGCGGCTACCAGCCCGGACAAAGAATAAGCGTTAGAACGGGTACAGGATGATAGGGAGGTTAAGAGAAACATCTCACAATACCGAGCACCATTAAGAATTATGCAGCGCTTGGAACCTGTGACTGGCCCAATTTACGACGCGAGCGCATGGCATGGGGCCGATAGACAGTGGAAGAATATCGAAGACTGAAAAAAACTATGCCACGAGCAATCTTCAATTTCACAACCATGTCCAAGAAGAAGAAGCCCCGAGAGGCAAGAGGCAGTAATCGGCTGAACCTGACAAGCCTGTGCTGAATTTAACAAGACTCTTTGAAGCGTACAGAAATTGCGATTGTGCTATAACTTTCCACTTCAAACAATTTTAGTTTTACTGCATATTTTACTACCATCAAATTAAGATTGTTGTTTATTGTATGGAATAAAAATTCAAGTTAGTTCACATGCTTTTGAATCAAAAATTTGGCCTGCTTACTTGACCTAAACATTTTTGCGAGGTCACATAGATCTCACTGTCGATTTTCTCATAAAAAAACTGGGAAAAAATGACTTCAGTGCCACGAAAAATTACTTGCTGCAGAAATATTTAAAATTGAAGAAATATTGTTCAATAAACCCATCCATTGATCCACCCCTGCACACAGTGAAAGGTGATTTCTAAGGTCAGATGTCTAAGACGCCTTCACGCAACCTTACCTTGACATTTTAGCACTTCATTTTTTTAGGAATTTATTTTAATTTTATTCTTTGCTTACGCTCCTTAAAACAAACCAATTAATTTAGCGTGGCGCAGTCATCGTTAAAAATAGGATAAGCGTGAAACAAATAAGAAGAAAAAAAGTATATAGCAAAACGTACATAAATCTTTTGTGCTGCTTTGTGCTTGCATTCATTCTGGAAAGAAAATGTTTAATGCAATTGCTTTTTTTATGCGTGGCAATAAAATCATTTTTTTTTATTAGCAACGCTTCCAGCGATTTCAACAATTTCCCTTGCTGATGCCTTTTATGTTGTTGTTTTTTGTAAATGTAGGTGAGCGGTAATGCTTGTGTTGAGCATTTGATGCCCTTTAACGATGCGTACTCATATACGTTTTTATTTTGAGTTTAATATTCTTTTGTTTTCTTCATAGCGCTCCTGGCTCAACTTTAAAAGCGGGCTTACCCTGATCCTTTCACACCAAGAGCGTTTTTGGTGTTTTCTTCTATTTTTTATTATATAGACACGATGAATATGTACCACTGCTCTTCTTATGATAAGATGCTGCTTGTAGCAATGCTTGAGTTTCTTTTACGAACAACGCTAAGTTTTTGCCAATAAATTTCACAGCAGACACGCATTCGTCTTGCTTCAATGATATCGTTGCGCTGCACAGTGCGCGTACTCAAACTTGAATGTGAAAAAGTGGGAAGTACACGGATTCTTCAAGTGTTAAGTTTGCCACCTAAACTGTACAGATATTTTTGGTTGGGTACACGTAAGGTCGTAAATTTTTGTCGTTTGTAATGTTTCAGCAGGACTTTTGACTGAGATTAGCCTTAAGTGGCAGCTCAAGTGGCTGACGTTCACCATTATACTTTTAGAAGTAGAAAAGTAATGGAAAATTGGAAAACTGATTTCGACTGTGCTCAATAATTTGTTTTTCCCAGTTACGATTGAAAATTCTCTTTCTAAATGTATCAGCAATGAGGTTACTACGATTCAAACAGTAAAAAAAGTAGAAAATCAGAAAAAAAGTTAAGTATACGAAGTTTTCTGTACGCAATGTTTTGCGGTGATTTGGGAGAACCTATATGATAACATTTACTTAGGAGCCGAGGCTCAAGAGTTATAGCAATAAGTTCTGGGAATCAAGGGCGTATCAAAACACTTTGCGGCCACATCATGAGGCAGGTAGGCTTAAAGCGTGTGCACTTTTTAAAAAACAAAGCTAACCTTTCATCTGTATAACTTAAGTAACAATAACTTGGGAAAGATTTACCTGGAAGATAGCGGCAGGAAAGAGTGGATGATTTTTTTGTATTTATTTTTCTCATCAAAATGCAAAGGCGCCTTATTCCAAACCCTGACGAAACGCAGAGAATAAACATCACTCCACACACTCTGGGTATGCCAACGCAAGAGATGCAAGGAACGGCTTAAACTCGTTTATGTGTTTTTAATAATGACAATGAGTGTCATTTTAGTACTACGGCTGGGGAGAAAGCTTAAAACCTATAAATGATCCATTTTGTTTGGTTGACTTGACGACAGGGTGGATAAATGGTGTTTATTGTACCAATTTTCCGCCATATCTTATTAATGTTGGATGAGAGACAAACCATTTTCGGCTATGTGCCGTCTTCAGTGTCATTTTACGTTATCGAGATCGGTTTGTTGAAGGTTTGGAATGTTTTTTGGTGCATTCCTTTTCAGATTGCTTCTACTTGCTATGATGCTTTGATGACTTGGATCTCCTTAAAATATTCGCAAAATGAAAAATTAGACTGAAGATGGCACACTGGCTAATATTATCTAAACATTTTGATGCAAAACTTTACTATAGCGTGGAATCAATAATCCTGCCACTGAGATGCAACAATGGAATGGTAGAAGGTTTTGTATTGGAATATTCATATTCATATTCATATTTATTGAATCAATGGCAGAAACCTTACTGACTAGATTTACAAGTTTGAAAATTAACTTAAAACTAAATAACTAAAATTAATTCAAGGATGAGATAAATTTTCTCGATAGTAAGATTCAATCCGTAACTTAAATAAAGGCTTGGGCATTGCAAAGTCAAGATTTAGCATTCTAGAAATTTTATTAAGCTCTTCGAGACCTCTTGTGAGAGGGGAAAAGCCAAGGTAATTGGTTCTCAGAACTTCACCGTAGAATATATCATGAGAGCGTAGGGATCTACTAGGAACTAGAAAATTTACTGCCCCAATAGAGCTGAGCCATCAATAATACCAGAGATAATATCGTAAATAAACACTAATTGTTGTACTGAACGTCTGACATGCAGTGGCATGATAGTTAGCAGGCTTAAAGCAGGCATCAACAACAACAAACTACCTCATCAATGAGGGCTCCACAAATGGAAAGAATAGAATAGCTTTGAGCTGTAAATTGAAACTGAGCTATTTGCAATTACATTTTTAATAAATTAGATGTTCTTAAAAGTACCGACTCTTCGCTATGCTAAAATATGTATAATCCATTGTGTAACTGATTGTAAACAATTCGACACAGACATTTTTACTTACTTATTTATATAAGAAAATAATAAAATATACTCACGTGTCATCAATCGTTTATTCCCCCGCCACCATCCGACTTGTGGTTGTGGTCTCGTTTTACGTACTTCACATGTTACTTTCAATGTTTGACGCTCCTGCATAGGACCAATGATGGAACCATTTTCAATGTGAGCACCTTTCTCATCCAAAATCACAACCTCACTTGGTGGCACTGCTCAGTCAACAACAACAACCATAAAGGGTGTAGGTATGCAAATTATGCCAATCGTCGCCACAAAGTACAGATTATGTGGGTGTGTGTGCACATGAGTAGTAGGCGGAGGTAACAGTGGGCGTGTTAGTGTAAGTTGAAGTGTTGCAAATTGTGTTGTTTTGTTAAATGCAAAGAGTTAATTGACACAAGACAATTGTATTTCGTAGGTTTATATGTTTTTTGTTATTGTTGGATTGAAGTGTTCATATGTTGTGTTGTTTACAGTGTGCGTTAAGTGTTTTCATACGTGTGGTTTTTTGCGAAAATCGTTGTTGTTGTAGTTGATTTTTTGTTGATGTTGTTTAGATACGATTCAAAGGATATATCGTGAATTTTTGTAGCAAAAACAAAAATTAATAATTAAATTTATTGAAATTTTTGTTGAGTTTGGTCAATTTAAAATTACGCAAAGTAAATTTTAAGCAATATTTTACATAACTAAATTGAAAAAAAAAATAATATTTTATAAATATTAAAAGTTTAAAACACTAAGCAAAATAAAAATTATACACAAAACAAAAAAAAAAAAAAAACATTTTTTTAATCGATTAAACGCTTTCGTTCATATGAATGAAAATTTAAAATTTAAAAAATAATAATAATAAAAAAAAGGATTAAAATTAAATTGTTTTTTCGCAGCTGCGTATGAAACAATATTACTTTAAAACTTTGCCTTTTTTTATTTTTTAACTTTAGTTAATTTTTTTATTAAGGTAAAAAATTCTGTAATTTCTTAAATAAATTTTTTCGACTTTATTTCTATATTCGTTGATTTTTCCGATTTAGGTTTTGAACTTTTTAGCATTAAATTAATTTAAAATTAAATTTAGACTAAATTTTTTAAAAAAACTTAGATCAAATTTTCTAAGAAATTGCAATTGAAGAATAATGAAAAGTTTAAAAGTTTTTGTAAATTTTTTAATACATTTCTGATATTTAAAAAATGTTGAGTTTGGAAAATTTGTTAGTTGAATGTATTTTATTTCTTCTACTTGCTTTCAAGTACCTATAAACTGACAAAACGGAAATGATAATATAGTTTTGTTTTTCAAAAAAAAAAAAAAAAAAAAAAAAAACACAATCTGAAGCAGTTGAAAAAAAAAATGTATCACCACATAAAATTGAGAACTAAAATTTTTAAAATTAAAAAATATATATATTTTAATTCAAAAGCTTATAATTTTATACAAAAATAAATTTCAAAAACTTAAGAATAAAAGAATGTAAAAATATTACTTTTTTACTTTCGTTTTAAATTTATTATTTTTTTAATTTTTATTAAACTTTTTAATTATGTTTTCTTTTACACGTGTTTTGTTTTTAATTTCTTAAATTTCAAACATCAAAAGTTTATGAATGAATATATCAAAATTTTAAAACTTAAAATTTTAAAAATTTTATACACAAAATTAGTTAATAAAATTAAATTTTATAAAATAAAAAACAAAAAATGATAGCATAAAAACCATGTTTTAAACATTTGCAGTTTATAATTTAAAAATGAGAACCTTAAACCTTAAAATTTGTAATTTAAACAAAAAAATTTAAATCTTTTAATTTAAAAAAACTAAAAATCTAAAAGTTCACAATATTCATAAATAAAATTTATCAATAAATTATTTTCTTATACACTAAAAAAAGAATTTAATATAAAAAATAATAATTTAAACATTTTAAGTTTCTGATTCGAAAATAAAAAATTTAAAACTTAAGATGTAATTTTCCAGTTTTGTAGTTTTTAAATAAATATTTAATAAAATATTCTGCTTCATAGCTATACATATAAACACTCAAAAGTGCAATATAAAAAATGAAATATGATATTTCAAAATTAATTAAGAGCCTCTAATCCACTTATAAAACTCAAAAGCAAACTCAAGCGTCAAATAAAATTGCATGTGCTGAAAAAAATTTATTTAATAAAATCAGAACTAGTTTAATAAGTTTTTATTTGAACTATTCAAACCGAAACAGCAGTGTGATAAATAATTTTTTTTAAAAAATGTTTTTGTTTAGTAATTTACCAATATTTTCTACACGTTTTTTGTTTTTTAAAATAAACGTATGATTTGCATTTCGATTTATTTTATGTGAGTGCGGCAGTAAAAAAAATTATACAAAAAATATACAAAAAAAAAAAGAAGATTTATTAAAGCAAGCATGTTTTTTAGAGGTTATGTTGTATGCATACATTTAATTTTTGAACATTCATTGATGCCAATGGTTTGAGTTATTTTAAGTTTGGAGGATGTTAAGAGCGTATGTCGTGTGTTTTTTTAAATGAATTTTTATTAAGGTAGTGTTCACATAGGCAACAAAATATTTATATGTATTTATTTTTAAATTTGTTAAATAAAAAAGTATTGCATTTGCATTTTACATATACAAATCCATGGTGATGATGTTGACGAGCGTTTTTATTCATTTGATTTGGTTGTAGTAGTTGTAACGAGTAGTGGTAGTAGTAGTAGAAGAGAGCGGTGGGAATGGGGTTTATCAAAAATACAATCAATTAAAGAAATCGCACGAGATTTTATTTTTATCAATGTAAATTTTTAGAAGCATTTTTTTGCTATGAATAACCGAATGAATATAATAAAAGGAGTTGCACAAAAAAAAAAAAAAAAAAATTATGCATAAAAAATGGCATTCACGATTTTAATAAAATATTAAAGCGAATACTAAGCAAATTTACACACACAAACATTCAGTACGGTGTTCACACTTTTCGGAGTAATATCAATACTCATTTTTGTATAATTTCAAATGTAGCACCAAAATAGTGCAATGTTTGCACTTTTCGGAGTGACTTTAAAACTAAATTTGGAGCCAACGCTGTTGCTCGTTATATTGAGTAATGAATGACAGATGTGAGCAACAAGCCGCAGTGGTGTGATGGTAGCGTGATCCGCCTTTCACACACCGAACGTTGTGGGTTCAAGTCCAGGCCGAAGCTATCCAAATTTTTTTATTGTTTTTATAATTGGAATTATGTTTTTCGAATAGCTTTTTCCAGCACTTCTTGGATATGAAACCCACACCATTTTGAATTTTTGTAGAATAACGCTATAAATTGCAGTTTAAATACCAACATTTGTGTGTGTGTGTATGGATAGGAAAGAGAGAGCGTAAAAAGAAAGCAAAAAAAGCACACAAAAAATATTGAAAACTGAAAAGCAACTTAAATTGGCAATGAAAAAGCAATGAATTCAAAAATTGTGTGAGCAATGAACGAAATATGGTTTAAAAATTGTATGCAACAAGAAAATTAAAAATGCTGAAAATTTATGAAATATAAAATAAATGGCTGACATTTTTGGTTAGTAAGCGAATAGCAAATTTATTAGTTGAAGTTAAAAAGCACAATCTTTTCTTTTTTTTATTAATTTATTTAGTTAGTTATGAATGAGTGGATTGATTTAATTTTTGGAGTGCGTGCAGGAAAAACCAATTATAAATACTTTTTCTGAACGCAACAGAAACATTCATCGATATAGAATTTCTGCTACAATTAAAATAATTTGGCGTCAAAACGTAACAGCATATGAATTTATTGTGGGGAACCTAGAGAAAAAAGTAAACGGCCAAACTAAAAAAACCTTAACAAAAACTTATGTCTGGAAAGTACAGGATACGAACGCAAAACATGTTCGATTGTTTACTCCTCCAACCCGGCATTTCCTAGATCTCATCAGTTTTTTTCATTCCCATATATTCCTATATGCCCTGGGACCTAACTTGTACGTACAATTACATTCTAGCATACTCTTAGGTGTTGTGCTATGCGAGATTATCGCCTTAATTGCTGTTTGACTGTCATTATAAAAATTTGCCGCAGTCGCAGTGTTTGCTTACTACTATCGCCTGAAAGGCACAACATAGGTCTAGCAGCTAGTAGGATCTGTTTATTTCCGGATCAACATATTCTAACACAGATCCTACTGATGGCATACAGTGCAGCCGTTGGGGTTATTTTCATGGCTCCCGTAATGCTTCTTTGAAGTAGGTCCATTTTTGTGTGGCTGACCCGGACAAACAAATTTTTTAATTTTTTCGACTCGATTTTTTTTTTATTGGGCTTGCCCAATATCGAAGTAAAATATAAGGTAGCACACCAAAGAGAAGGTAGGCTAATTAGTATTGGGAGGGACCTTCTAACATGCGGTTTTTTTATTTGATGCTGGAGAAAATTGTACAAACACCAGAATTTGACCGCCCTGTAACAAATTTCTATAAGGGCATGCAATTACTTGCGTATGCTGGTGACGTTGACATGATCGTCCGTAAGTTCCTCTTACTCCAAACTAGAAAAAGGAGCTGAAAACATGGGCTTAGCAGCAATAAGGCGGTGTAAGTCTGCGCGGTATTGGCTTATTGCGTTAATACCGATGGTGGCGCTACTGTCATATTTCTTATACGATGGCTGAGTTCTAAAGATGTATGAAACAAATGACGGTCTCAGCTTTTCTTTAACACCAATTGATTAAGCAGATATCAGTCATTAAGTTTTTCAAATTTAATCACTTTTTGGTTTAGAAATTGTTTTTATTTATTTAAATTAGTTGGATTGCCATTCTCCTTTTTATTAGAGGGTACTAAAATTTCAGAATACAGCATATATTTATACATTCCCATTATAAGCAAAAATCAAAAAATCATGTCAAGCAAAATGCATGCAAAAGCAAAAAAAAATGTATATTTTTTTATTCGGCACATCGCATGCTAATTAGGTTAGTAGATATATTAGTTTAAAAAAAATTTAAAAATTTAAAATAAAATCAAAAATTGTTGAACGCTCACAACTCTCAATCATAAATATTGCTTTTCAATTCAAACGTGACACGATAAGCCAATTAATCAACACAAATTTTAAAAATTAGAACAAATTTATTTTGCAACATGCAGAAGCAAATAATTAAATTTAAAATGTAAACACATAATTAAGTTATATTTTTAAATATAGTTCTCATAAAATTAAAAATACACTTCTTTACTATGCTTAGAATATATAAATAAAATGAAAATAATTTAGCTTACCTAAGACATTCAGTTCGACACGATAGCCGTTGAAATTATCACACGTTTCGATTGGTATAAGAAATGTCGTATCACATAAGTAGATATCCTCATCAGATATTTTTAAATCTTTAATAACTAATCTATATGGACTTTGCTCCACCCTGACTCTGTAAATTAAAAAAAAAGGAAAGGTAAAAAATGCGTTAGATGAATTTACTTTACATAGCTGATATGGCGAATGTTGCCACTTTATTAGACTCTGCTGGCCCGTCAAAACACCGCGCTCAGAACTGCCACGGAATGTGTAAATATGTATCATCGCTAAGAACAATTATTTCCTCAAAATTATTGGCCAAATATACCTACATATACTCATTCGTATGTAGTATTAGACTGGTAATATGAAAATTGAAGCGACTTCAAACAGCCTTAATGTTACTACGGAAATTCAAGCCTGACTGAAAAATGTTGCCCAGCATGGGGCTCACAAATGCGTGGTCATAAACTATTACTTAGTAAGAAGTAATAGCTGCACCATCCTTTGCCAACTCATGAGCCTTTTAGCTACTTGTTGGCTACCTTTTATTCATTTATGGCCGAAAGCCCAGTAAGGTTGTATGATCTACTTTGATTGAAGCGTATCCAATGCGTATCTCTCTCCAATATATATGCGACTGCACGTTAAACATGATTACTACAAAATTTCTGCTGTTTTCTTAACGCCTACAATTTCTACCTGAAAAACACTGCAGTGGTCGGGTAGCCTGTAGGATCTACTTATATCTGAATAAACAGAGTAAATATCAGACCCAACCACTTCCGGAATCATCGATATAGTATATTCTGCCATTTCCGCTCTATTGTGGGCCCAATATCTCTTTTGAAGCTCAGCTACGGGACCATGTAGTCCGTTTGCTCTATATTAGATGGCGCTATACTGCAATGGTCATACGGCGCGCACTCAAGCTGCCTCTAGGCCTAAAGCCTTTAACGGCACCCGGCACAACGGCTGTCCACTAAACAATGACCACATATTTAAGTATGGATTTGGAAATTGCCGTAAATACTCTATGAGAGAGTTTGAACGAGATTCCTCACGTACGTCCTAGCATTCTCTTGCATGCATACAGTTCCGCAGAGGCCTTCCTCGATCTCCTTCACATGAAGTTTCCACAACAGTTTACCTTCTAATATATTTCCTATAAATTTTGTGCTGTACTTGTTTGTAAGGTTACCCTTTCAAGACTAGGCTAGGTTCAAAAGGAACCTTATATTTCCTAGTAAATAACACTAGATAAGTTTTCTCCACGATGGTGGTTAACCCGACTCCAGATGCTCAGACATCTGCATTCGCCGTGAGTCTTGTCTTCTGTCGAACTACGTAAGCAGTTGGTTGATGACTATTTGAAGTAAAGCGCTAAGGTCGCGAGAACCTTCAATGAGGCGTTTTGTGTTGGTTATTTCACTAATGAACCTTTAATAAAAAGAGGAAATAGATTCAGGGGCAATCCCGGTAACTCAAAGGTAAGGTATCGCAAAGAAGGAAGTGCAATTAGATATAGAGAGAATGTTATTCTGAACTGCGTTCTGATTTTTTTTAAAAAGCATCACAATTAGAAAATCAGAACCTTTTTAAAGTCATTAGGAAACGTTGTTTGGTTATTTCTTATAATATATAACAAAGTAAAAGAGGAACTTGGAGCTGGATATATAATTCGCTTACCTGTTCGCAAATTCATCGGACACACTCGTCACATTGCTATCACCCAATAGCATTGCAGCAATACGATCGTCGCCCTTAAACCAATTTATCGAATGCAGATTACCGCATTTGTCTTTGTTAACTGGGCAGGGTATCACCACTGATTTGCCTTCGTGTTCGCTAATGCTTTCATCTGCAAAGGAACAGAAATATATAGTTACTTTAAATTACTGATAATATTATAAGTGTTGTTTATTTATAGAGCTATATTGTATTACTGCTTAAGGGACTCAAAATTTGATTTAAGTAACCGACCAATACACAAAAGGCTCTTTATTAACGTATGTTAAGTATGTTTTAAATAGCAAATTTAGTTTAAATTCCAAATAGTGACTTATTTTGTAAATAAATTAAAGGAAGAAACAAATGCTTTGGTCAGGTGGATAATAGTGATATGAAGTGACTTCATGTGATGTGATGAGAAGGCGTGTGATATGAGTTTAGGTGATGTGATATGATATGCTGTGATGTGAAGTCGTGTGATGTGATTTTATGTGATGTCGTCTGATGTCCTGTGATGTCATATGATTTTATGTGATGTGACATCATTTCATGTATATATGATGTTCAGTGATACGATTTTATGTGATGTGATATAATTCAAGTGATATGATGCTCAGTGATATGATTTTATGTGATGTGATATCATTTAATGTGATTTCATGTCATATGATATGATGTGTGGCGCTGATGAGCGCAAGGAAGAAGGCTTTGCAAATGCCATAAAGGGGTTTGACACTTATTTTGGATAATTTTACTTGCACGACAACAAAGGTATGGCTTTTGCAACAGTTCAAACATAGCAGGAATGCGGGTGCGAATCCCACTGCCGGGATAAAATGGCATGAAGATATTTACGAGGTATAATCAAAACAAGCTATCGTCTTGACCGTCCTGATGCCACGTTGTTTAAATTCTTCACAAAATAATGAATACCTTTATGCACTAAAATGATCACTAGAAAAATTTTGTTTTCGGTAGACTTATGCCAATATCAAAAATAACGACACAGCGATTTTCTTTTTAATGAAACAAATCACCGCCATATAAAATATAAGATGAAAGACAGTACTTGACACAACTGGGTATATAAAAATTTGTTTTAGGACGAAACGTATACATATCTTTATTAAAGTATCTCAATTGCAATCACTCCCTTGCGTAAACACAGATTTATATCACTTTACTTGCTCTTTTGTGTGAAGGGAATAAATGCGAAGAAAGATGTAGACCTTTTTAAATTTATTCACAAAGCTTTTATAGAGTCATTTTGAAAATCAAATTTCTAATGAAAAAATTTGTTAATACCCTTACTCATACCTTTATACATAAAAATGCCTGAAATACCATTTGCTAAAATCAGTGAATATAAAATTTTTATTTTTAAGGGACACGCACTGATACAATAATCGACTAAAGATAAAGGAATGATAACAAAGGCAAGAAAAAAGTAAAATTAAAATAAAAAAAAAAATATGTTGCAAATCAAATATATCCTTGTCATGCTTAAGTGACTACGGTCACATGAGGAAATAAAGTTTTATCTACCAACAAAACGAAGGAAAGCCAGAAGTTTTGATATTTTCCTGCAAATTTTTCCTTTTCATAAATATATTTATGCGTATTTATGTATGCATGAGTTGTGGTGCTCCCGCATGACAGAGATAAGCTGCGTATAATTTACTTTGCATATGTAAAATTCATACAATTCAAATAGCCTGATAAAGATGACAAAGAAGAGTTAAAAGTGAAAAAAAATATGGCAAGCGCAAAAAGAAAAAAGGAAATCAGCTATTGGCGAAGAAAGGCAACATTTAAAGCTTTGTACGGTTTGCCCAAGTCAACAGTGTTTGCCTTAGCAAAGAAATGGTAAAGAATAAAATATACTTTTTTGTTAGTAAATTTCATATATTTTTTAAAAAACTTTTTTACTGCGTTATTGTACTAATGTGTGACGTTGAATAGAATGGATGTGTAATATCTTATTTGTTTATATGTAAATTGAAAAGTTCAACTAACGCATGCAAACTGGTCTGCATGTATACGGTAAACGCGGATAATGTTGTCAACGACAAATCTAATTTTTTAAGAAAAGCAAGTTCAACCTTTTTTTATGGAATAGATCACATGTAATGTATATTTTTTCAGCTTTAAAAAAACAATCACAAAAGGTGAAGAAAGTGTTAAAAGCAGAACTAAAATTTGAGCAATATTTGGGGTATCTAATGTACTTAAGGTTGAGTTTTGTGAAAATTTGTATTTCTAACGTTATTCCTGTTGTTTATGTCAGTCCGCAAGTAAGCCAATAATCTCATATGGTATTTCATCAAGAAGAATGCTGGTAACGAAAATACCGATGAGATGGAAATTGAGGATGCAGGATTCAATGAATCGACGGTTGACGATAAATGAGGAAAAATTAAAAGCAGAAAGGACATGCGCAAATTCTACGATATTATATTCACAAAGTTAATCATATCTTTAAAGAGAGAAGACTCTTTTGGCGTCCTATGTTTATAAGTAAGGCCTCGTTAGTAACAGCAGATGTAAAAAGTGCGAGCTGAAGGAAGAAACGGTTTGCTTGTTCTGTGTTCGTGACCTGCCCCAGCTACTAGGAGCGGCAGTGTTGCCAGATTTTACCTAAGTTCAAAACCTCTAGTACTGATAATTAATTGAGGTTTTGCTATTTGGTGGTCAAACAAATCCTGGTAACCTTATGAACAGTCTAGGTGATATATTTCGTGACCGGCCAGTTCAACTTTAATTAGCCTAGCTTTAATAAATGCTCGTCAATATCGATGTGCAGAAAACCAATCATCCAAGTTAATAAGACCTCGCCCAGGGGCTTAAGTTAGATCACAACAGCGCTAACTTTACTAGAAACAATAAATTTCGGACTTTTTGAGATGAGCTTCGTTAGCTTATAATCGGTAAAAAACGATGCCAACAAATTATGGTTTTATAAGTTATTTTTTAATGGCTTACAATCAATAGCCAAATATTACCATCGAATAATCCGTTATTTATCTGCTTGTTGTCGCCGCGTCATCGGCATATTGATTTCTAATCGACTTGTTATCGACGATTTACAGATTTGTTTTCGCTTTTATATTGAAGCGTTATTACCGATAACAAATTAGTTACACTTCCATAACATATTTAAAAGAGATGAATACGTTTTTACAAAAAATCGATAAATTTTCAATAACATGTCGCTAAATTTTCTATACGCTGACAACAAATCAATAACTTTTCGATAAACAATCGATAAACCATCGATAGTGCTTCAATAACCCACTTTTAAAAATTGGTTAAAGACCGATAACAAACCTACAATAACTAGATAACTTCTTGTTGTTTCGATAAACGGTCTATAATTTTTCAATAATAAATCTATAACTTTTCGATAACCAACCGATAACCGGTCGTTCGGGCTTCCATTTTTGCTTCATTTTGGACTCTTATTCTTTCCTTTCTTTTCCCCTCTCTCTTCTTCTCTTTACTTTCTATTTCCTTTTATTTCTTTTGCTTGCATCGCTCTGCTTTGCCTTAATTTCCTATCTGTTTTCGCTCATATCAACTTCATCACGTACATTGTTCTCACATGGCGCTGCAGTGTAGGGACTAATAGCGTTTTCTTTTCTGGCATAAGTGTTACGCTTTTTGTACGCCGCGCAAGGGTTGTAAATATATTTTGTTCTATTCTAAAAAGCGTAACGCCTTTACGGCGATTTCGCTCTTTTGTGAAAATTGTTGCCTGCTCACAACGCAAAAGCATTACACTTTTACCCTGCATAAAATGGCGGTGTAGCAGTGCAACTCTGCTAAACAAGCTGTTCGTGACAATTTATTTTCGTAACTTCACAACTTTTAACGAAGAAAATTGAAATAAGGGAAATAATAGTTAATGAATTTTTATTATCATTGAAAGCGCGTTTGTGAAAATCAGCTAATACACGGGGTATCCATTTATGTTCTTTGCATGCCCTATAAATGTTGAAAATTTTCTGCGGTAGGAGTAACTCTATTAAGGCTTTACCATTTACTTAGGCAATAATTTATTTCAGAAAAGAAAACGCTATAAAATTACGCTTTCATTCTGGGTTCCCCAATAACATGAGTAAAGACGTTTACGCATAAAATACAAAAAAATTTAGACGTTTTGTTCCTAATTTTTCAAGTTTCCCCTTCTTTTAGCAAAAGAAAACTTTTTTTTTTTGAAAAATTTGCTCTTGGAATTTATTCCATCAGGCTTTTGACCAATTGAAATAAGTCTTATATAAGGCTAGATTTTGTTGCTGCGTGCAAAATAACTCATTTAATCTTACTGTTTAAAAAATATAACGAATGTCATAGAACTTATGAAAACTTTTTCATACCACAAATGTCATTTTAAAGCCAAAAGCACACACAAACATATTTGTATATCTACGTAAACACATACCCACATGAATAAGTTCGCCACATAATAAAGAGAATAATTCAATATATTTAGTAAAACTGTCCATTCACTTAACCAAATCGTATTCAACTTAAGTAAGAAGCGCGTCTGTCCAACTTCTTCAGATACAAAGCAAACTCTTGGCGAAACTGACGCAGATGCTACCATTATCCTTTTTGTGGTTGTGTGCTTATCTTACCCGCATGTATATATTTGTCAAGTTTTGTAAATATATCAAAAGACATATATATATACATTAGGGTGGGTCGATTTGTATGGACGAAAGTTAACCGATATCGCGCCATTGATTTTTCGATAGGATTTGGGCTCAAGAAAAGAAGTTCCACTCCGCATATCCAAAAAAATAATTTTCGAGCCTGCGAAATTTCATCTTTTTTACTTTTTTTCGACTTTGATTTTTAAGGTTGCTTTCATGACTTACTAAAAAGATTTTCATATGTATACCCTGTCCGACCCAAAAATGTCCGCTAAAAACATTGCCTTTAAAAGTTTTTTTTTTCAAAAAATTTTACAATCAAATGAAAATCTTTTTAGTGGTCATGAAAAAAACCTTAAAAATCATACTTGAAACAAGTAAGGAAGGCTAAGTTCGGGTGTAACCGAACATTACATACTCAGTTGAGAGCTGTGGAGACAAAGTAAGGGAAAATCACCATGTTGTAAAAAGAACCTAGGGTAACCCTGGAATGTGTTTGTATGACATGTGTATCAAATGGAAGGTATTAAAGAGTATTTTAAGAGGAAGTGGGCCATCGTTCTATAGATGGACGCCTTTTAGAGATATCGCCATAAAATTGGACCAGGGGTGACTCTAGAATTTATTTTGTACGATATGGGTATCAAATGAAAGGTGTTAATGAGTATTTTAAAAGGGCGTGGGCCTTAGTTCTGAAGGTGGACGCATTTTCGAGATATCGCCATAAAGGTGGACCAGGGGTGATTCTAGAATTTGTTTGTACGATATGGGTATCAAATGAAAGATGTTAATGAGTATTTTAAAAGGGCGTGGGCCTTAGTTCTATAGGTGGACGCCTTTTCGAAATATCGCCATAAAGGTGGACCAGGGGTGACTCTAGAATTTGTTTGTACGATATGGGTATCAAATGAAAGGTGTTAATGAGTATTTTAAAAAGGAGTGGGCCTTAGTTCTATAGGTGGACGTCTTTTCGAAATATCGCCATAAAGGTGGACCAGGGGTGACTCTAGAATTTGTTTGTACTATATGGGTATCAAATGAAAGGTGACAATGAGTATTTTAAAAGGGAGTGGGCCTTAGTTCTATAGGTGGATGCCTTTTCGAGATATCGCCATAAACGTGGACCAGGGGTGACTCTAGAATTTGTTTGTACGATATGGGTATCAAATGAAAGGTGTTAATGAGTATTTTAAAAAGGAGTGGGCCTTAGTTCTATAGGTGGACGTCTTTTCGAAATATCGCCATAAAGGTGGACCAGGGGTGACTCTAGAATTTGTTTGTACTATATGGGTATCAAATGAAAGGTATTAATGAGTATTTTAAAAGGCGTTGGCCTTAGTTCTACAGGTGGACGCCTTTTCGAGATATCGCCATAAATGTGGACCAGGGGTGGCTCTAGAATTTGTTTGTACTATATGGGTATCAAATGAAAGGCGTTAATGAGTATTTTAAAAGGGCGTGGGCCTTAGTTCTATAAGTTGACGCCTTTTCGAAATATCGCCATAAAGGTGGGCCAGGGGTGACTCTAGAATTTTTTTGTACAATATGGGTATCAAATGAAAGGTGTTAATGAGTATTTTAAAAAGGAGTGGGCCTTAATTCTATATGTGAATGCCTTTTCGAGATATCGCCATAAACGTGGACCAGGGGTGACTCTAGAATGTGTTTGTACGATATGGGTATCAAATTAAAGGTATTAATGAGTGTTTTAAAAGGGAGTGGCCCTTGGTTGTATATGTGAAGGCGTTTTTGAGATATCGACCAAAATGTGGACCAGGGTGATCCAGAACATCATCTGTCGGGTACCGCTAATTTATTTATATATGTAATACCACGAACATTATTCCTTCCAAAGATTCCAAGTGCTTTTGATTTCGCCCTGCAAAACTTTTTCATTTTCTTCTACTTAATATGGTAGGTGTCACACCCATTTTACAAAGTTTTTTTCTAAAGTTATATTTTGCGTCAATAGACCAATACAATTACCATGTTTCAACCCTTTTTTCATATTTGGTATATAATTATGGCATTTTTTTCATTTTTCGTAATTTTCGATATCGAAAAAGTGGGCGTGGTCATAGTCGGATTTCGGCCATTTTTTACACCAATACAAAGTGAGTTCAGATAAGTACGTGAACTGAGTATAGTAAAGATATATCGATTTTTGCTCAAGTTATCGTGTTAACGGCCGAGCGGAAGGACAGACGGTGGACTGTGTATAAAAACTGGGCGTGGCTTCAACCGATTTCGCCCTTTTTCATAGACAACAGTTATCGTCCTAAAATCTAAGCCTCTACCAAATTTCACAAGGATTGGTAAATTTTTGTTCGTCTTATGGCATTAAAAGTATTCTAGACTAATTAAATGAAAAAGGGCGGAGCCACGCCCATTTTGAAATTTTCTTTTATTTTTGTATTTTGTTGCACCATATCATTACTGGGTGTGAATGTTGACATAATTTACTTATATACTGTAAAGATATTAACTTTTCTTTTAAAATTTGAATTAAAAAAAATTTTTTTTTTAAAAAGTGGGCGTGGTCGTTCTCCGATTTTGCTAATTTTTATTAAGCAGACATATAGTAATAAGAGTAACGTTCCTGACAAATTTCATCATGATATCTTTAACGACTGCCAAATTACAGCTTGCAAAACTTCTATATTACCTTCTTTTAAAAGTGGGCGGTGCCACGCCCATTGTCCAAAATTTTACTAGTTTTCTATTCTGCGTCATAAGTTCAACTCACCTACCAAGTTTCATTGCTTAATCCACATTTGGTAATGAATTATCGCACTTTTTCAATTTTTCGAAATTTTCGATATCGAAAAAGTGGGCGTGGTTATAGTCCGATATCGTGCATTTTAAATAGCGATCTGAGATGAGTGCCCAGGAACCTACATACCAAATTTCATCAAGATACCTCAAAATTTACTCAAGTTATCGTGTTAACGGGCAGACGGACGGACGGACGGACGGACGGACGGACGGACGGACATGGCTCAATCGAATTTTTTTTCGATACTGATGATTTTGATATATGGAAGTCTATATCTATCTCGATTCCTTTATACCTGTACAACCAACCGTTATCCAATCAAAGTTAATATACTCTGTGAGCTCTGCTCAACTGAGTATAAAAAGTCAAAAAAAATTTAATTTCGCAGACTCGAAAATTTTTTTTTGGGTATACGTAGTGAAACGTTTTCTCCTGAGCCCAAATCCTATCGAAAAATCGATGGCGCGATATCGGTTAATAAATCGACCCAGTCTAATATACATAGTATATATGTATATGTGACTGGCTTGCCGGGGATTCATATGTCCATCTGTTAGACCGTTGTGTATTTCTTGTGTGTATTTTATTTGTAATGGATGATGGTTTCCCTTAACGTTGACTCTTAACTGTTTCTTACTTCCGGAACCACATTAGATTATCTTGTGGCGTACTGCTTTAAGGAATTGTTCTTGTTTTAAAATCTAACATGTCTCTGCTAACATCAACTTATTTGCTTCATTTCTGTTTTTTTGTGTTTTTGGATTTTATAAATGTAGTACGTTTTGCTTCCTTGCACACAAAATATTTTTCAATTCCTACTAACCGACCATTCAACTAAGACATGATTGCTATTACTTTTATTTTATTTTAGATTTTTATCTCTTTTAAATTTCTTTTGGTGGGTTTAGCTTTTCATGGACACTCGTACATTTGTATGAACATATCCTTATTTGTTGTATTATTTGATATATCCTTTTTGGTAATAATTCAACAGTACCACGAGCCATGATGGAGTATATAATATTTAATATGAAAGTATCAAATATTTCAGATATTACAAATATTCATGTGCTTGTTTTTGGAGCAGCCCAAGCTAAGGATATAAAATTGCCTTTCTTGTGGCGCCCGTTGTAGCTTAGTGTATAATACGTTCGATTTTCAAACCAGAGGTACCTGTTTCGATTCCCGAAATATTACATCATTACTTAATTGGAGAACACCCTCCAGAGTTGGTATGAAGTTTACCCTGCCAATTCGCAAATATACTAGGCAATACAAAAAAAAATTAAGAAGAAGTCGGCCTAAATTTCATCTGTACTACAGTAGTAATGCAATTATTTTAGATTTTTATTGAATTTTGATATTTTCTGAGTAATCCTCGATTGAATTTTTGTTATCCCATTATAGAATTTGTGTACTTTAAGAAATTGAGAGCAGTTATTTTGTATATTTTTTTAGACAATGTGAGAGACCCATTTTAAAGATGCAATAACCATCTGGCTGGGGGAACTGCATCACAGCAGGAGAGAAATGCTTCTATATAGCTCCTCGCTCTAACAAATGTTGAGGTTTTAGGTTGAGGTTCGAATAATTGAACCTACATTATCAGTCTGCAAGTAATGTAGCGAAGGTCCATCGAATTTTGTGATATATACTAGAGTAGCCACGTAAAAAAGGCAAGCTTATCAGTTCGGTTGCGGGAAAGGGACGAGATGAAAAAGAACTGAGTGAAGGATTAAGATCTGTCGAAACGAAAAAGCAATAAAGAGACAACAACGCCCAGTAACATTGGGTTAAGGGAACGAGATCGGTATGTACTCTGGTAGATAAAATACAGCTGCGGTAAAGGGACAATACTGCTCAGTATTGCAATCGGAGAGAGCCAACACTGCTCATTAGTATGGTGGGAAAGAGGAAACGCTGTTCAGTGCATTTTCGGGAAAGGAACGAGATCAATATATGTGACTTGCTTTACGAAAAGGGACCTTACGTGTCAAAAAATTATTTTGCACTTTCTTGTCGATTCGGAGAGAGTTTGGGACGCTCTTTCACGTGGTAAGATCTGAAAAATCAAAAACCAAAAACCCCCAGAGTAACAACTTAACAAAAAAGTAACTAACGAGAAACTGACGGAAAAAGTTGTTTCACTTCAACTGCTGTTTTCTCGAAAACTTGTTTTCGCATGTAAGGCCCTTTTCATAGACCAGGTCACATATATACTTGGGCAATTCATAAGAGTGTCGTACTCATGTAAAATTTTAAGATTTGAGTTGTTGCCGTAGTATCCAATATAAAATTGTATTAAAGCATAGCACATACGGCGAATATGAGACCTTGTGAATTGGCTTACAGTGTTGAGAGAAATACTGATATGGTAAATATATTTTACTGCTCAGTACTGTGGTTAGAGAGAGCCTACACCGCTCAGCAGTATGGTAGGAAAGAGAAAACGCACTTGCAGCAAAGGAAAGAGTTAAAAAAAACAATGGTTTCAAAGAAATAATAGCACTCAGTATTGTGATCGGATACAATGCCACACGCAATACGGTTGTAGGAGGAGAACGAGATTGTTATGTATGAGAAAAAGTGCTGTACTCCAAAACAGTATAAATTCTTCAGCATTTTGGAGACAAACTTCACTTAGTGCAATGTTGGCAAAGAGAACTACGCTGCTTAGTATTATTTTCGGGCAGAGACAAATTCGCTGAGCATACGAGGGAAGGTACTACATCGCTCATTATTCTGAGAAAGAGACTCTACTGCTGGATTGAGAGACGACAAATACAGCAGTGAACACAGACAAATAATATTGGTTATTTTAATAAAATATTGTCAAACGAATTTTTTTATACTCAGTTGAGCAGAGCTCACAGAGTATATTAAGTTTGATTGGATAACGGTTGGTTGTACATATATAAAGGAATCGAGATAGATATAGACTTCCATATATCAAAATAATCAGGATCGAAAAAAAATTTGATTGAGCCATGTCCGTCCGTCCGTCCGTCCGTCCGTCCGTTAACACGATAACTTGAGTAAATTTTGAGGTATTTTGATGAAATTTGGTATGTAGGTTACTGAGCACTCATCTCAGATCGCTATTTAAAATGAACGATATTGGACTATAACCACGCCCACTTTTTCGATATCGAAAATTTCGAAAAACCGAAAAAGTGCGATAATTCATTACAAAAGACCGATAAAGCGACGAAACTTGGTAGATGAGTTGAACTTATGACGCAAAATATAAAATTAGTAAAATTTTGGACAATGGGCGTGGCACCGCCCACTTTTTAAAGAAGGTAATTTAAAATTTTGCAAGCTGTAATTTGGCAGTCGTTGAAGATATCATGATGAAATTTGGCAGAAACGTTACTCTTATTACTGTATGTACGCTTAATAAAAATTAGCAAAATGGGAGAAGGACCACGCCCACTTTTAAAAAAAAATTTTTTTAAAGTAAAATTTTAACAAAAAATTTAATATCTTTACAGTATATAAGTAAATTATGTCAAGATTCAACTCCAGTAACCATATGGTGCAACAAAATACAAAAATAAAAGAAAATTTAAAAATGGGCGTGGCTCCGCCCTTTTTCATTTAATTTGTCTAGGATACTTTTAATGCCATAAATCGAACAAAAATTAACCAATCCTTTTGAAATTTGGTAGGGGCATAGATTTTATGGCGTTAACTGTTTTCTGTGAAAATGGGCGAAATCGGTTAATGCCACGCCCAGTTTTTATACACAGTCGTCCGTCTGTCCTTCCGCATGGCCGTTAACACGATAACTTGAGCAAAAATCGATATATCTTTACTAAACTCAGTTCACGTACTTATCTAAACCCACTTTACCTTGGTATGAAAAATGAACGAAATCCGACTATGACCACGCCCACTTTTTCGATATCGAAAATTGCGAAAAATGAAAAAAATGCCATAATTCTATACCAAATACGAAAAAAGGGATGAAACATGGTAAGGTAATTTGATTGTTTATTGACGCGAAATATAACTTTAGAAACAACTTTATAAAATGGTTGTGACACCTATCATATTAAGTAGAAGAAAATGAAAAAGTTCTGCAGGGCGAAATAAAACACCCTTAAAATCTTGCCAGGTATTACATATATAAATAAATTAGCGGTATCCAACCGATAATGTTCTGGGTCACCCTAGTCCACATTTTGGTCGATATCTGGAAAACGCCTTCACATATACAACTACCACCACTCCCTTTTAAAACTCTCATTAATACCTTTAATTTGATACCCATATCGTACAAACTCATTCTAGAGTCACCCCTGGTTCACCTTTATGGCGATATCTCGAAAAGGCGTCCACCTATAGAACTTAGGTCCACGCCCTTTTAAAATACTCATTAACACCTTTCTTTTGATACCCATATTGTACAAACAAATTCTAGGGTCACCCCTGGTCCACCTTTATGGCGATATCTCGAAAATGCGACCACTATAGTGTTAACTACTTTGTACTCTTTACTTTAATTTTTAAAATAATTTTAATTGAGTTTTCGTGTTAACTTAAAATTTTGAATAACTTCAAAAAAAGAAAATTCTAATTAGTTTTTTTGAAAATATCTAAACTCAAAAATAGACAAAAATAAATTTTATATTACAAACAAAAATAAAAGTTTTTTAAAATATCAACTTGAATGTTGATATATTGGCGATCCTACCAACGATCCTGCGCAAATATTTTATTTCATTAATGACTGTAATGATTACGAAAATTTCCATTCGCTAATTTTTAATTAAAATACATTTATTATCTGAAACTATATCTGTCCGTGCTTGTATATATAATACCTCGTGCTTGTGATAAATGATTTTTTGAACAAAAAATTTCGCAATTTTAAAGTAACTACTCTGTCATTTTTACAACGACGTAAATAGTTGTGCGAAACAGACTAAACGAACAGCCATCAGTTTGTTTACTTAAAATCCAATTTGGAAATACATTCGGCATCAACAAAAAATTATGAATTTAGTGATTATAATACGAAGCTATAATTAACTTTAAAAATATTTCGTTTTGAAAGTGCCTAAAACATTTACTATTGTGAAAATAAGTGAAAGTCCATAGACATTCGTAGATGTGACTGTGTGGAAACACCCGAAAACGGAAACCAAATTTTAGCAGATTTGATGAACAAAATAGTTTAACCAATTGTTAAAACTTTTAAAGAAACAACAAAAAAATTAAAAAGTAAAATCATAGTACCAAAATTGTAAATCGCACATCGATAAAAAAAATGAAACTTAAATATACTTCAATTAATAAACAATATTTTGTGCAAATTGCATATAACAGTCGCTGTAAATTCTATTTACGAAACAAAAACCAAAAATAAGTGCGGACAATCAAATAAAAACATAAAGTACTTATAGCAGAAATTTACTAGTAGACATGCTATAAATTTTATGCAACATAAATAAAAATAAAATTTTTCTACGAATCGTTAATTAATAAAGAACTCTAAAAAACAATATACTACGCTTAAAACAATAGTTAAGTTTTCCACTTCACTACAACAAGAGCTATTACAACAATTTTACGCAAAATACACACAAGAACGGATTTAAAGTATAAGACATCACGATGAAAATGATGAGATTCATAAAGAAAACAACAAAGCCATTGCATAAACAGTAACAACAATGAATTTAATTGTTATCACGCCCAAAAAACGCCATTTATTCCCTCAAAATCTCTACAATCATCAATCAAATACTTATTAATTTGAATATTTTTTTACTAATTTAATTTTATGTAAGTATAATTTTTATTTTAATATCATATTACAAATTTTCCAATTATAATTTAAATTAAAATTTTAAACCTTTTAAACTTTTAAATTTATTTTAAGATTATTTTTATATTTTAACAATTTTAATATAGTTATTTAAATTTACTTATTTTTTATATAAAATTAAATATTTTATTTAAATTGTTAACTCCCTTTCCAAAAAAAATCTTAGATATTTTCTTATTTTCAAATTTTTCATTTAAATTTCTTTTCATATGGTTCTACGTTCACCAATACGAACTCGTAAATTTACAAATTCAGAAAATCAAAATATCAACCATACAAATAACATCATGACTCACAATACAACTCAAAATTCTAACATTAATACAACACAAAACATCATCTCTAATATAACACAAGATACTTCAAGACAAGATAACTTTACAAATTTTTTTTCTACTAAATCTATTAAATTACCACAATTTTGGCAAGATTCTCCTGATGCCTGGTTTTTACTTGTTGAAGGACAATTTGAAATTAATAATATCAATGATGATAATTTAAAATTTCAAAATATTCTAATTACACTTCAACGAGATACTATATCTAAAATTTTAGATGTTATTAACCCTCCTCCTCTTTTTAATAAATATGATACAATCAAAAAAATTCTATGTGAAAGATTTTCTCTTAGCGAAGAAAAACGATTAGAACAATTATTTTCAAAAACTGAACTTGGTGATCGTTCATCATCTGAATTATTCAGATTTATGAAATCACTTATAGGTTCTGCCTCCATAGTTAGCCAAGAATTACTCTTTAAATTGTGGATTCGTAAATTACCACAAGAAATACAAATTCATTTGACTTCCAATAATAATCAAACCAGAGATGAAATTATTATTTTAGCTGACAAACTTTTTGATTTAATCAATAAACCTCAATCTTCCAAATCTCCTGTAGTCTCAAGTATAAATAATAATATTTTAGAATAATGCGTTAAAAATTTAACTGAATTAACTACGGCTATTTATCAAAATTTAAATAAAATTTCGAATGATATTAATCAATTACAAATCCGTTCAAGATCTAAAGATAGAAATAGATCTAAATCTCGAAATTTTTCAGGATCAAGAAATTTTTCAAACAATCGTAATTTTAATTCACAAACAACTATTTGTTGGTATCACAAAAAATTTAAGAATAACGCTCTCAAATGTATACCCCCATGCAATTTTAATCAAAATCATAATTCAAATTACGAACAAAATTTAAACTGAAACGATCCATTATGACGGTGACGGATAATGGAACTATTATTAAACCTACTCGTCGCCTATTCATATTTGATAAATTCAATAAACTTAATTTTCTTATCGATACCGGCGCAGTTGTATCAGTTATTCCTTTTTCTAAATTTAAAATTTATAAAAGAAATTCGGATCTTACTTTGACCGCAGCAAACGGTTCTTCAATTGAAACTTTTGGTACAAAACTACTTAAAATTGATTTAGGTTTAAGAAGAGATTTTGAATTTCCATTCATTATTGCGAACATTGATACACCAAACTTTTTAGAAAAATTCGGAATTATTGTCAATATTAAAAATAAAGAAATAATGGATTCTACTACAAAAATTAAAGTTACTGGATCTTCTGGATTTTCTGATATTTTCTCACTCAAAATTCCTATTGTCGAAAATAAGTTTTCAAAATTACTTAATGAATTTCAATCTATTACCTGTGAACCAGATTATACTAAAAAAGTTAAACACCATACGGTTCACAGGATAGAAACAAAAGGTATTTTACCATTTTCGAAACCCAGACGTCTTGATCCAATCAAACTTAAAATTGCTAAAGCTGAATTTGAATTTTTAGTTAAAACGGGTATATGCAGACCCTCAAATTCTCCTATTGCATCTCCACTTCATCTCGTTCCTAAAAAAGAACCAAATGATTGGAGACCTTGCGGAGACTATCGAAGACCTTATTTTATTACTACACCAGATCGGTATCCTTTACCACATATTCACGATTTAACAATTGATTTAAAAAACAAACAATTTTTTTCCAAAATTGATCTTGTGCGTGCTTACCACCAAATTCCAATGGCAGAAGAAGACATTCATAAAACTGCAATAACTACCCCTTTTGGAATGTTTGAATTCGTAAGAATGCCTTTCGGTTTACGAAACAGTGCTCAAACTTTCCAACGCTTTATTAATGAAATATTTTCTGATTTCGATTTTGTATTTACATACATTGATGACATTCTTATTGCCAGTGATAATGAAGATCAACATATAAATCATTTAAAATCAGTTTTCAAAACACTTGAAGAATATAATTTAAATATCAAACCTTCAAAATGTACTCTCGGTGTAAATAAATTAAATTTTTTAAGTTCCGAAATTTCAGGCGAAGGTATTAAACCATCTTTAGATAGAATTGAAATCATAACAAATTTTGAAAAACCAATTTCTATAAATAAATTACAAAAATTTTTAGGTATGATAAATTACTATCACAGATATATTAAAATGTTAGCAACAGAACTTAGTCCTCTGCATGAAATGTTAACACATGCAATTAAAAACAAACTCAAACAATTAAATTGGACAAATGAAACCACAACAGCTTTCGAAAATGTTAAAAAACTTTTTGCTAAAAATACTTTACTTACACATTTCGACAAAAATGGTACTTTATCATTAGCAGTAGATGCATCAAATGTTGCTATTGGAGCAGTTCTTCAACAAACTAGCAATAATATACTAGAACCCTTAGCTTATTTTTCAAGAAAATTAACTACAACAGAAATTAAATATTCAACATTTGATCGTGAACTTTTGGCAATTTATAATTCAATTAAACATTTTAAACATTTTCTTGAAGGTAGAACTTTTACAATTTATACTGATCATAAACCTTTAATTCATGTTCTAAATTCTAAAGTAGATAGATCTCCTCGTCAACTACGTCATCTTGAATATATTGCTCAATTTACAAATGATATTCAATATATACGTGGAAAAGACAACATAGTTGCCGACACACTTTCCCGTATTCCAGAAATAAATGTAATTTCAACTCAAGATATAAATTTAGAAACTTTATATAAAGAACAGCAAACTGATACATTTCTACAAAAAACCATTTCTGATCAAAATTCTAAAAATAATTTAAAAGAAATTCATATTCCAGTTATTAATTTAAATATATGGTGTGATGTTTCTCTACAACCTTTTCGACCTTATTTTCCACATTCTATGAGAAGAATTATATTTGACAAAATTCACTAATTATCTCATCCAAGTATAAGAACAACTAGAAAATTAATTCAAAATAAATATTATTGGCCTAACATGCGCAAAGAGATTAACGATTGGACTTCATCTTGCATCAATTGTCAAAAATCCAAAATTTCAAGACATACTAAATCTCCTATCCAAAAAATTCAAATACCATCAGGCCGTTTTGAACATATTCATATGGATATTGTTGGACCTCTTCCAGTTTCAAATGAAAATTCTTATATTTTAACAATTATTGATAGATTTTCACGTTGGCCTGAAGCTTATCCCCTTAAAGATATTTCAACAAATACTATAGTAAAAACTTTTATTCAAAATTATATACCACGATTTGGTATACCATTAAATATTACAGTAGATCAAGGTTCACAATTCACCTCAAAATTTTTTAGAGAATTAACTAAACTTTTAGGTTCTCATAAAATTCATACATCTCCTTACCATCCCCAAGCAAATGGCATGATAGAGAGATTTCATCGAACTTTAAAAGCAGCAATTATAGCATCAAACGACTCGGTTCATTGGTCTGACATTTTACCATTCATTCTACTTGGTTTACGAACTTCTATTAAAGAAGATTTAAAATGTTCATCTGCTGAACTTGTTTATGGCCAAACACTTAGAATACCTGGTGAATTAATTATTTCAAATAGTAATAAAGAACATGATTTTTCTAATGACGCTCTTCATAAAATAAGAGAATATTTTTCACTTGTTCGTTCTAAAGTTTTTTTTCATCATAACAAAGAAAATGTTTTCGTTCCTAAACAATTAGAAAATTGTGAGTATGTTTTTGTTAAAGTTCTTCGTAAATCTAATTTAGAATCACCTTATGAAGGACCTTTTAAAGTTATATCTAAGAAACATAAAACATTTACAATTCAATACAATAATACTATTAAAAATATTTCAATTGATTTACTTAAACCAGCAAACATACTTATTAACACTAATTTAAATACAAATACATTAAGCAACAAAAAACAAAAAAAGGTTACATTTAATATTAATTAATAATTTGTTTGTTTCAAATTTTCTTGGAGGGGGAGTAAATATAGTGTTAACAACTTTGTACTCTTTACTTTAATTTTTAAAATAATTTTAATTGAGTTTTCGTGTTAACTTAAAATTTTGAATAACTTCAAAAAAAGAAAATTCTAATTAGTTTTTTTGAAAATATCTAAACTCAAAAATAGGCAAAAATAAATTTTATATTACAAACAAAAATAAAAGTTTTTTAAAATATCAACTTGAATGTTGATATAACCACCTATACAACAACCACCACTCCCTTTTAAAACCCTCATTAATACCTTTAATTTGATACCCATATCGTACAAACACATTCTAGAGTCACCCCTGGTCCACCTTTGTGGCGATATTCCGAAAAGGTGTCCACCTATAGAACTAAGCCCCACACCCTTTTAAAATACTCATTAACACCTTTCTTTTGATACCCATATTGTACAAACAAATTCTAGGGTCACCCCTGGTCCACCTTTATGGCGATATCTCGAAACGGCGTCCACCTATGGAACTAAGGATTACTCCCTTTTAAAATATTCATTAACAGCTTTCTTTTGATACCCATATTGTACAAACAAATTATAGGGTCACCCCTGGTCCACCTTTATGGCGATATCTCGAAACGGCGTCCACCTATGGAACTAAGGATTACTCCCTTTTAAAATACTCATTAATACCTTTAATTTGATATCCATATCGTACAAACGCATTCTAGAGTCACCCCTGGTCCACCTTTATGGCGATATTTCGAAAAGGCGACCACCTATACAACAACCATCACTCCCTTTTAAAATCCTCATTAATACCTTTAATTTGATATCCATATCGTACAAACACATTCTAGGGTCACCCCTGGTCCACTTTTATGGCGATATTTCGAAACGGCATCCACCTATAGAACTAAGGCCCACTCCCTTTTAAAATACTCATTAACACCATTCGTTTGATGCCCATATTGTACAAACAAATTCTAGGGTCACCCCTGGTCCACCTTTATGGCGATATCTTGGAACGGCGTCCACCTATGGAACTAAGGATTACTCCCTTTTAAAATACTCATTAACACCTTTCATTTGATACCCATATCGTACAAACGCATTCTAGAGTCACCCCTGGTCCACCTTTATGACGATATCTCGAAACGGCGTCCACCTATAGAACTAAGGCCCACTCCCTTTTAAAATACTCATTAACACCTTTCGTTTGATGCCCATATTGTGCAAACGCATTCTAGAGTCACCCCTGGTCCATCTTTACGGCGATATCTCGAAAAGGCGTCCATCTATAGAACTTAGGTCCACGCCCTTTTAAAATACTCATTAATACCTTTCATTTGATACCCATATCGTACAAACGCATTCTAGAGTCAACCCTGATCCACCTTTATGGCTATATCCCTAAATGGCGTCCACCTATAGAACTATGGCGCACTCCCTCATAACATACTCTTTAATGCCTTTCATTTGATACACATGTCATACAAACACATTCCTGGGTTTCCCTCGGTTCATTTTCCTACATGGTTATTTTCCCTTATGTTGTCACCATTGCTCTCAACTGAGTATGTAATGTTCGGTTACACCCGAACTTAACCTTCCTTACTTGTTTCTTTTTAATTTCGATATTTTAGTAGAAAACATCATTCTATCTAAATGAAACTACGCAAACCATCTTTGAAAAAAGCTCCGAAACGCGAGAAAGTTTTACGAATATCTAGAACTCTTTATTTCGAGTTCTCTGAATTTTTTTGAGTATGCAATTTTGAAGTCAAATCCATTTTATTTTAACAAAGTACAAGCTATTGGTCTCGCGAAATTCGCATTGATTTTTAACAAATTTTTTTCTGAAAAGTATTTTAAATTTTCCTCCACACAAAGTGTGAACAATTTTTTTATGAATGGAAATATGAAATCATCATATAGTTGTTGAAAATCAATCAATCAAATTTTTCCTAATATGAGGGAAATAAAAAGGCAGAATATTTTTGACGAAATTTGAAAAAAAGTTTTCACTGCTAGTTGTCTGTTCAATACAATATGTGTCGTTTCACTTTGCCTATATTTTTTCAATTTTTTCGAAATCTATTTTAAGTTGTTCCTAGAAGATTTTCTTGAAATCAAATAAGGATTACATTGGCGGAATTCTAGAAAAAATACAACTGCTCCTTTTCTCTTCGCTGCTGTATACACACTGCAGTGCGAGAAAAAAAGCATCGCTCAGTGCTACGGCAGGAAGTGGACGACACCACAAACTACTGTGGCGAAGAAAAGGATACAAGAACAAAAATAACAGTTGTTCGTTGTAGTAAACGAGCATCGTGACAAAACGAAGATTTGGTTTTAAACACAGCGTTCAATTGTTGCTACGCTAAGATGGTAATGTGATTTTATGCGAGAAACATTTACTTTACGGAGACCCTAAATTTCAAAAGCATGACTGCTGATGTCAATATGGAAGGAAAGTGACTTAGACTTTACACACCGAAGTTGTAACCTCAATTCTGATACGGCTACTCCATTTCCCTGTACTCCAACTAATACTCAGCATAAAGCGATCCAGCAAGCTTCCATCGTAGCATTTATAATTGAAAGTTGATAAGACGTATGTTTCCAATATATATGCATCTGATGCGCTTCTACTGAATCGGACCACCCTTATTACATAGCCAAGATCTGCATCCGATATTCACGTATTTAACAAAAGTATGTCGAATTTGCGTTAGTTGCGCCGCAGCTTTAAAACATCCATAAATCGTCTGCATTTATGACTTGGGGCATCACCAACACTATCAACCAGTTATGAATGGATTTTAAAACTTGGGCTGATTTCCAGCAAAAGCCAAGATGAATACGTTTCAAATGAGTAAATGCCAAAAGTGCAAAAGAGCTTAGTTTTGTACATAAATATGCGTGTTCAGGCCGGCACAGGAAGAAGACATTTGAAAAAGAAAAGTTTTGCTACTTTCAACTGGTCAACGGTAACGGAAATGGGATTATAAAAGCAAAAGTACGTCAACCTAGCAAATATAGAAGAAGTTTAAGCAAATATGTCGGACGAGCAAGGAATAAAAGTTGTAGAATAGCAATCAAAATATAAGAAAAGCTGTATGAAATGAATTAATGCAGAGAGACACACAAGCACACAAACAAGTATAGATATTTGTGTAACTTGGAATGAAAGCCACAAACGAAATTATAGAAAATGGCAGAGATAAGAAAATGTTTATAAATGGCTTAAACACCACAGAAGTTGTCGTTTTTTTCTAAAGGAAAAGCAATTGGTTGGAAATTTACTCACAACTAGTCTAAAATGAAATTTGTTAATTACCAGTCTTTTTACACCCAGCGTATATTTGTACTTTACGGTAAAATAATTTTGATTGCTTAGCGGTAATTGATTAAGGCTTAAAAAAATGGAGGTAGATAACGGCTTTTTATATCAAAATTATGAGCATCGGAAAAATTTTGGTTGAACCATGTTCGTCCGTCCGTTCTTTAACCGCATAACTTGAGTAAAAATTGAGATATTTTTTAAAAATTTGGTATGCTGTCTTATCTGAACCCAGACATATTCGAAAAATTAAAAAAACGTGAAAGTACAGAAGCCAAATACGGATAAAGTAACGAAACATGGTGCGTGAGTTGCATTAACGATGGGAAACAGAAGCTTAAAAATTTCCAGAATTGTCATAGCACTGACAACATTTGAAAAAAGAAAGTTTGAATCTTTTTCAAGCCGTTTAAAGCACTTGAAGAAGATTTTGGCATGAGGTTGTCCTTGTAATTTTACATATACTCTATTAAAATTAACAAAATCATATAGCGACCACGACCACTTTTAAAAAAATCGATTCGAAATTTGGAAAATTGGAAAAATGTTAAGGACAAATATTGAAATTTGATATGGGGGTTGACTTTATGAATAAAAGATATAAATTTGATTAAATTTTGGAAGATGGGCGTGGCACCAGCCACACACAAGGACGGTGAAGTCGTTTGAAAGGAGTTATGTCAAAACACCCACGCACGGAAAGAATATATGTGAATATATGAAAATTATTTGAAAATGGGCGCGGAGCTGCCCCTTTTTTAAGGTAGTCACTCAATAACACTATTAACGACTACTAATCGAACAAAACTTGAACAAGCCAAACGAAATTTCGCATAAGGATTGTTTTTAATCCAAGAACATAAGATAAATTTAATAAAATTTTGAAAATTGGGCTAGGCCCACATTAAGGAAAAGAAAACTTAAAATCCTTACAAGTCGTTATTATCACTTTGCAGTATCTGAAAAGCGTTAGCTATTTTCTGAATATCGTCTAATATTTTCTAAATTAAATTTTTATTTTTCTGAATTTCGTTTACTCTCTCGCATATTCTAAATTTTACTTAATCTCTCTTGAATTGCAGTTGACCTTTTTATTTGACCTTTTCGGATCTTAGTTTTTATTATCTGCTTTATTTTTTTTTTTTTTTTTTCTTTTAAGAATTTCGTTTTCTATTTCCCGAAATAAATAAATTTATTTCCGTTGGTTTGGTCTGAAATTTATTTACTTTTATTCGCAAATACCCTCAGATTTGCAAAACTCAATTAGATTTTCTCTGAAGCATAAATAATTTAGTTTTTTTCTTTCTGAAAAACTATTGGAAAGGTGATGATCACATGGACAAATCGGCTCACTGGAATAGATCTACATCGAGTTGCGCTCCATGAAACCGAACGGGAGAACCAAAATATAAATATATCCATTAGATTATTTTTAACTTCATACGTTCCAATATTCTTCGAAATTTTGGAGTTGTGAGAGACTGTGTTATTGAACCAGGTTTCTCTTCGCGTGCATCCCCTACTGGGGAACACTCATTGGCATAGTTATTTGTTAGCACAAACAACTTAAGTCATCTGCTGGATGCAAGCAGCACGGATGGTGTCAAGTTCTTTTTCCATGCGCAGCATTTGTAAAAACAAGAGTACAGACTAAGTTGACTTTTAGATGCGGTGAGCCAAAATTTGGCGCAAAAGTATCTATCGAGGAAGTGTTGACGCTTTTAAAGCAATTGCTGTTTAAAGTAAACATTTTATAAGTAAAAATTTTAAATTTATGAATAGGAAACCGCACCAACTTCGAACTACTTGCTGCTCGCTTCCCCACCATTAATCTTCTACTTAAACATCATAGATATATACTGCAGAAACTTTGGCTCTCACAGTTGCGTGTGGCAGTGTAAAGATGTGTTTGTATGAGAAGAAACCCAAAATTAAGTGCGACTTACGGCCATGGAAATGAACGTTTAACGTTGTATGAGTTGTTTGCTTTCACAGCTCAATAGATGAAGAAGCAACAGCCAAGTATAAACGCTGTGGTGTGTCTTGCTGGGGTAAGAAAATTTTATTTAATTGCGAGAATGAATGTGGTAGAAATTACCTATAGAGAATTTGAGAAAAGTAAAATTAAAAGAGCTCGTGGTTTAAATAAAGCTATGAATTATATACCCAGCTGTGAGTGTTAGTTGCTAACTGAACAATCATAAAAGAAAGAATAGGTCAGCTAAGAATATTGAATGTAAATGAAAAAGGGGGAATAGTTAAATAAGTTCACTTTAGAGTTTATTTGAGTCTTTACAGTTGTTTCGACAGTCGCGTTGATTAAGCAGTATTTCTCATTTCCCTCTGAAAAATGGTGCTTTTTTTTCTACGGGACCCATGTTGATAAGTGAGAGTTCCATAAAAGTTTCTTTAATTTTAAGATGGTGTTCGAAAAAATTGCTTTTGTTGGAAATTTCCATGACCCCTGCGCTAGTGGGATGTTTAAGTTGAGAATATCAATCGAGCAGCTTTTCTATTCGAAAGTGTATGTTATTTCGTTTCTTTCCGATACATCCGTCTGTGGAACGAAGGTCGGAATAATTTAGATTGCAAGAGAAGCAAACGGTACCCTGTAATCAATCATAAAGGCAACTTTCGCGAACGGATGTTCGACAAGACAAAAGGTAAGATAATTGTCATATTTTCGCTAGACGCTGTCTTGAGTTTTGTGTTTATATTTTGTTGTGTCAGTATTTTTGCTCACGGTATGGGGATATTCAGAATGCCGAAAGTAAAGTTATCAAAAAGTTATCGATTTATTAATAGCGGTGCTATCATTTCGTTATCGGGATTTTATCATTTTGTTATCAGTGTACTATCCATCTCTTATCGAAAAATTATAAATTTTTTATATAATCGTTATGGAAAAATACCGATTTTCTATCAAAAAAGTTGTCAGTGTTATTGATTTATTATCGAAAAGTTGTTATAAAGTGTTAGCGGCGGGTTATCATCAATTTGTTATTGAAAAGTTAAAAATTTACTATCGGGATGTTTCCACTTAGGTAGCAGCGTATTAACGATATATTATGGAAAAATTAGCCATTTGTTATCGAATCGTGATGGAAAATTTGTCGATTTACTTTCAATAAGTTATGGAAAAATCACTCTCACTGATGTATTACCAATTCGTTTTTGGAATATTATCGATTTTTTATCGAAAAATTCTCGATTTGTTATCAAAAAGTTGTTTTTTGTCGAAAATTCTCAATTTTTTATCAGATTGTTACTAATTTGGTATCGGCGTATTATAGATTTGTTAACGACGACTCATCGGTTTGTCATGAAACAGATACCGAAAAAACTTATAATGAAATCGATGATAATACTGTAAGTCGTCGAAAACAAGCAAGATAAGAAACTAGTTAATAAAAAAAAAATAGTTTTCTAGACGTACATCTGTATGTTAACACATCGAACTTTACGAGTAGGTACTTGTTAGTCACGACTTTTTTGTGCTAGAACTTCGAACACTGTGGCTATAGCTGGGTATAAACCAGGCATGCTTAACCAACGAACCGATATCATTTCGTTACGATAGTTAACGTTAATAAACGAAACAAAGTCAGTTCGTTTCGTTTATTAACGTTAAGAACGTCAAATTAACGAAATGATTTCGTTTCGTTTTCTGCCATATCGAAACGAAATCAAATCGTTTATGTTGATTATTAATTTCAAACTATGCTGGCAAAGCTGATTGATGGCGGAGTCATTAAAGGTGAAAGCATTAGCCAAGCTGATTGCAACTTTTCTCATGAATTTTGACAGTACGAACATTTCTCAGAGTATTTTTGACATTACCACCAACGAATTACACAAACAAATTACATAGTGTTTGTGTGTGTATGTGCGCTCGTTGTTACCACCTTACGGCTTCACCATGGCTATAGCATTGCCAGCACAATTCAAACATAAAGTATCACGTTTTTGTTAACGTTTTTAACCCTAACGAAAGCTTTTCGTTTCGGTTAAAAACGAGATACAATTTATCTTGATAATTTCTTTATCGATAATATTTCGAAGTGTTTCAACGGAAACGGTGGAAATTTTTTGATAAACGATTAGCTTAACGTTAAGGTGCATCCCTGGTATAAACAGTATATAATACAGAAGCTTTTCAACAGCTTTGGGCACTAGTTGGAATTTTATTTATTTGTAAGGTT
Source organism: Eurosta solidaginis (assembly GCF_040869045.1). Classification (NCBI taxonomy): domain Eukaryota; kingdom Metazoa; phylum Arthropoda; class Insecta; order Diptera; family Tephritidae; genus Eurosta; species Eurosta solidaginis. Next base: position 11,413,156 of record NC_090323.1, on the reverse strand, counting down.
TTCGTATACAAATATCTCAATTAGGTGCAAGCAAAAGTAGTGGGCAGTTGGAAGCGGATGTGGCTCTACACAAGCTGTCATAGAAATTTGTTCAAATGTATTAAAATGAAATACGAGTTGGCAAATCTTTCTCAAATACAAAACGAAAAATTAAAGCGAGAGGCAGAAGATTCGCCAAAAATTGCTACCTTAACTACGAGCGCTGTTGCTTGGTAACCAAAGAGAGCTGAAATTGTCCAGTTTTCTAAGGCTGCAGGGAGAAACCCATACTGATTGAGCGCAAATATAAATGAATGAGTAAATGAATGACTGAAAAAGAGGAAGTGATTATACCGATGACTTGTTGTAAACACATGAGTGTGCATAAGTACCTATATAAGTATATTCACATGCCTACAATATTGTTTGTATTTATATCAGTTTGTACATAAAGTTTCTTAAGTTTTATCCTGGTACACGCCCATACTTACACACATTGACATCAATCACCCGCTCTTTTACACTTGTGCCACACCATAGCAACACAAATTGAAGTATTTTGGCAAAAATTAGTTTAGTTACTTATTTTACGTTGTTGTCAAGGATGAAAGGATAATCCTTCTTGAGTTTAATTTAGTAAAGTAATATTTGCGGATTTTTGTAAGCGTATTTTATGTGCAAACGTAAATGTGTGTATTAACTCATACATGCAACATAAATACTCGCATAAGTCCTATAATTTGCGTGTCCATTTGCAGATAAATAACATAAAAAATGTTGCGTGACGCAATATCGACTTAAGCTTTTGCATGGATTTATTAGTGCCTGATATGCCAAGGGGATATCTTGCTGGAATTTCGCTTCCCTATTAATCAAGGTGAAGTGTGTACGTGAATACTTTTATTTAGGTCGTATTTTTGGCGTCTAATGAGCTGCTTGAAGTTAGGCTACCAAAAAAGATTGGGATCAACAATTGATGGTCTACTTAGCATGATGAAGTCATGGTTATAATTTTTAGCTCGTAATATTTGGAGTTTTTGGACGTCAGGAAGAAACTTTTTTAGCCTCACCTCTCCAGCCGATCGTGCTTAAAATACCTTATATATTTCGAATATCTCGGATAAAAAAACACTCGCGGATTCAAAGAGGCGAATGGAGCTATCCAAGTCTAATTAATTTGTTATCTATGAGGTTTTTTTCGACGGATAAACAGTTTGTTATGGAAAGTTATCGATTTGTTATCGAAATTTCAGTTTTTATTGAAAATTAAACGTTTTATACCGTAAATGTAGCGTATTTTACATAGCTGCCAAAGCCAATTAATCTAGTTTGACGTTAAGTTTCGTGTTGAGTCTCCAGTTCAGCTAAGGTATCATAATCACTTCTAGATATTTGGCACTGTCAGAAACTCACTCATAACCGCTGAAAGGAGGCCAAAACTTATAATTTTCGTTGTAGTATTGAAAACTACCACTACTGATCTTGTCGGGCTATTGGTGAATATTAGTGCACTGTGTCAAGCAGCTAAATTTCAAACTCTAAAAAAGCTATTGCAGGGACTCGAGTAAGTTTAGTAGCAATTAAGCGGTCTCGGGTTGTACACTTTCAAAATCAAATAGCTTCTTAAATGGGGAAGCTGAAACTTATATCGGATCTTAATTACGTCAACGGTTATGTACTGACTAGGCAATTGAAAATTAAAGTTCTGTCTTAATAAATAGAAATGACACTCGATAAATCGTCATAATGATAAGGTGAGAGAAGATGAGATGGCTATTGGTGCGTTCGAGAAAAAAGTTTTCCGGAATATTTATGGCCATATCCGTAATGCCGGTTGCAAATATTGAAGGACTTCAAAGGCTTTGCCAACTGGGTCATCTTATTCTAGTTGACGAAGACGTTCCGGCCAAGAAAGTATATCAACCATCATCAACCATATACATATGTACGTAGAGGAAGTTCTTCACGGAGTTAGGGCGAACAGACGAATGATGACTTCATCTCCCTTGATGTTCCCAAAGGTCTTGTGTTAACGCAAAACAGCGGCAATTAGTGATGAGAACGAAGTAGATTAGAGGCTGCAGCCAATATTATCGCCTGATTCTAAGCTAAGTGGCAGTAATTTCTCGGATGAACTCCCCCTATCGTTATACAAAAGTCTGTCGAACATTGACAGTATGTGTGATGATGATATCTGATATGTAGTGGTTTGGATCAGAGGTCTGAGTAGTTATTTTCCGAACCCTACAATGAACGAAATAGCGCCGAAAGCAACTGGTCCATTTCATAACTCCAAACATTGAGAAATGAAATATTATATAGACAATCGAAGGCATAGGTGGTCCATATAACATTATACCCGTATAAAAGGTATTTCAACCCAGTTTAACCTAATATTATTTGTCTGATGAGACAAATGTACAAAAATGTTGCATACTTTAAGGCGCACATTTTTCAAAATTCTTTAATATAAAATAAATTAAACAAATTTTATTATTCAATCGCCAAAATAAAGCAATTCTAGCTATGGTATGGAAAGAACGCAAACAATTTTTGCAGTAGTATTAGGTATTCATTTAACAATAATTTCGCTTTTTGCTGCGCCTTAATGTATGCTATGCAGTATACCTTCTTAATGTGTTTTCAATTGCCCGGTTTTTGTAAGTGTGGAATGCCAGAAATTAAGCGATGAATAGATTAATTGAACATATCATTAACGCGTAGCTAACAGCTGTAGGTTTATTTTTAATGACTTTATGTTAACGTTTTTTTGGAAACTCACACATCTCGCTATCAAAATCATCACTTTTAAGCTATCGTATATTCGTTCTGTTATTTCATTCAGCTAGATGCATTTGTAATCTTTTTTTTTTTTTGCTTACTATTTTGCTTATCAATTATTTGCCGCATTTCAAATGTCAGCACTTTTAGCGAAAAAATATTTCTACGTTATAAATTTCATTTATTTTACACTTCACTAAAAAATTTATGATACAAGTGCAAGCATACAAATGTGTAACACTTAAAATATTATCGCATCGCTGAGGCTTATCGCTTTAAGCGTCTTAAATTATACTTTAATATGTTATGTTATGCAAAAACTCACGCGCACACACATGCCAATTTAGTTAGTGTTAGCTCACTTGTGTGCGTTGAAATAAAATTTTATGAATCCCTAAAGTATGCAATATAAGTTTATATTTTTATTTTATTTTATTTGACTGATTTACTTCTTCATACACTGATATGTATGCATGTTTGTATGTATCTACGTGTTGAATTAAGTAAAGCTTGTTTAGAAGCATACATGCGGGTTGATACAGGGTGCTACATAAGAAAAGAGAAGACTTGCAGGAATTACATTTATCGAAAGAAATTGTGAACTATAATCCTGAAAGCATTTCAGACAAAAGAAAATATTTTGGTTAGAGTCATACTCAATGCTTCCTTTCAATTAGTCTTGTTGTTGTAAAATTCATGTCAGATAAACATTTAAACTTATTGTCAGTTGGTCTCACTCTGATAAGAATTCGATTACTCTTTCTGACTCACCTTTCAATTAATACATCACATAGACTGAATGCGTCCATAGTGCTATCAGAATTTGGTGACGACCAAACGGAAAACTTCAATGCGGTAGCAGGGCTTACGTTAGGTAGCATGACTTATGTTATATAATAACTGTGTCTTCTTGGTAAATACTAGAAGTTTCCTACAACCTACATAATTGCTGCCTCGCGGTCTGCAACTCTGCCTACCCTAGTAGCTAGAGCCTTGACCTTGCGAGCGCAGGACACGAACACAGACGATGCTTACTGTTTGTTCTTGCTGTTCGAGCTTCCTAAATCTCCTGGTACTGGTGAGGTTTAACTTAAAGCATGTGACGCCAGAAGGTAGTGTCTATTTACCAATCCCATTGCAAGCCTTAATTCTTCTCTCTTGAAAAATATCAGCAACTTTAATAACTTTGTGAGTCAAAGATCGTAGGCTTCTGTACACGCCTTTCTCAGCCCTTCTGTATACGCCTGATTGCTGGATCATGTGCAACTACTGATTTTATTCGATTTCCTTCAAATGATTTGGGACAGCTAATTTGATGTATCGAATGCTGCACGCTACTTTGCCAGCTCAAAGGTCTTTTTGTACCCTCATCCATTACTGGAAACTCAGTAAAGATTCATTGTCCGGCCTAAGCGAGGTCTGTCTAATGCTACTTTGAATTCAAATACTGCAATATATATATATATATATTGAAGCAACTGCAACTTAAGCACGTTTCCTTCTACTGCTGTCTTCACTGCGGCAATATTTGGCTGAAAGTAATCGGGCAGACTGTAGGACGTATATATTTCACGAGAGGCACAGTAAACTGCAGATACGACTGCTACACCTGTATTGTATGTTTTGTCATTTTCGCACCGTTCCGTTGATAGCAGGCGGATAGTATTTCGATAATAGATTGATAATTTTTCGATTACAAATCGGTTACCCAACGATGAACAGTTTTCGATACCTTTTTGATAACTAATAGTTAATTTTTCATTTACAAACCGATAATTTTTCGGTAAAAATCCGATAACTTATGGATTATCTCTCCCTTCCTTTTTTAGTTTTATTTTTTTTTCTTTTTCCGTCCTTTCTTTCCTTTTTTACGTTCCTTCCCATTATTTTACTTTCCGTCCTTGGCTTGATTTGCTGTCTGTCATATGAACCCTTCAATAAGCTGAAGTTCGGTGACTAGACTTAGGCCTGAGTTCTATATTCCCGCGTACAGCATAGCGTTCACTACACTCACGCTTAGAATTAACCTTCCCTTACATTCTATGTTCTCCCATACCGGAGTAATGATGCTTTCACATGCACATGGGGAGGGGCGGAATAGCCTAGAAGGTTCAATGTGATCATATTGAATCGTTCGCAAGAAGGTCGGGTTAGTATCTTAATAGTGCTTCTTACTGGAATGTACCGGATCTATTTCTGGCAAAGGATCATCAATAACGCTAACACACTGAGAGTGTCTTTAGCGCTTCAACGTCGACAACGTGTTTACATACAAAATAATGATTTTCGAACAGAGCTTTCACTCAATGTGCCAGTATTTCAGAGCTCATGTGGGCTCCATTTATTCTCCTATTTGAATTTCTAAGATTTCACATTCTTTTGGGCTGATATTTTTTCATGAAAATCTGTTCTTCACTTACGACACACCCTGTTAGGGTATCTAAGTGCCTTCGATTACGCTTATGAGCACACATACGAATTCTATTAAAACTGCTGATGGCATGTTTTACACCTCAGCGATTTATGCATGATGGTAAGTTGTTGTACTTTTTTTTTTTTGTTGCATGCTTATAGCATCATAGTTGTGCTGATTCGAGTATGTACAGCTGGATGTTCTGCTGGCGCTAACTTTACTCATTCAAGCAGCAAAAAAGTGTGCAATACAATCAATTTGTTATTCCCCAACAACCATATCGAATATTGAGAGTTTACGCTGTTGCTTTAGTGCTTTTGTGATTCCCTTTACGCAGTTATATTTATTCAAGTACACATATACATACTTATACATACATATTTTAGCACGTATGCATCTTCATATAGCACATATGTACATAGTTAAGTGAATGCTTTAGCCATAACTTTGCTTGTTTTTCATTTGGCACATATTCGATTTTCTTTTACCTATCGATTATTTAAACTTGAACTATGAACATATATACATACCCACACGCTTCCTCGCCTATAATATATGAGTAATCAATACACGATAAGTGCATATCATATACATACATACATGCGTGAGCATATCTCACTGTTTTTCCCATTACACACATAATCCTATGTACATACTTTAGCACTGTTGTGGATCGACCAAGAACTTCGCAGCGCTTTTGGTGAGATTTTTCATACATGCCCCAGTCAAGCCAATTTTCTTCTTGTAGTGGCTATAAAAACAGTGCAAAAATTCAATGAGCTGACAGCCCCGCCCCCCCCCCCCCTCCCCCCCATCAGCCATCCAGCAGTCTACAGAATCAGTCACTCAGTCATTTCTGGTATAGATATACTATCTCTCTAGCCTAACAGGATGTAATGCCGCCAGCGAAAGAGCAACGGAAACGTGTAAAAAAGAACTTATACAATTTATATATGTAGACTTGTCTAATTGATTGAGCACATGTAGTATATATAAATAAATAAGGAATCTTTCGGAAGACATACAAATTACAGACTGCGTTTCACCTTCATCACGTATTCATGGGTTTGCTTCATCAATCAATTAATCGATATTAAATTTGATTAATAAAACAACAAGTAAGCAATAAAAGCATGGATGATGCTCATTCATTGCAGGGAATGCTGTAAACATACACACATATTTACATGCCTTCGTGTATACATATATCCATTCATGGCTGAACACAACTGGACTAAAAAAATTGAAATAAAAAATAAATTCAATAAAAAATAGTTTTGGTTTACGTACGATTTGTCTGGCATTTTTATCAATAATTTGGCCTTCCGTTTTAATGATTGCTGTTTTTTTTATTAACTAGGGAAATTAAATCAGTTTTTAGAACAAATTTTTTTCATGAGCGCACTTAATATATATTACTGATTCACTAACTTCATGTGCGTTTAACCGTTTTGCGCTTATGGTCGTCCAACAACACGCGCCATTCTCTTCTTCGCTGGGTTAACTGGCGCCAATTGGTCACACATAGGGAGTTTAAATCGTTTTCCACCTGGTCCTTCCAACGAAGTGGGGGCCGCCCTCTTCCTAGGCTTCCATAGGCGGGTTCCCATCCCAGGGATGCCGCTGCGTTTTAATTTGCTGGACTAGTTTGGTGGCTGCGTAAAAATCATACATCTCATCGTTAAATCTTTTTCGGTAGTCCTGAATCAGAGGTGGAGGTAGTACAATTTATATGGTATCGTCAAAACAAACCACTCTTTTCTATTATGAACGAGCGCATTATAATGTAATTTATTCATAAAGCTACAATTAATGTTTTGACTTTAATTTTAGCTGAAAATCCGTTTCTTCAGCAAAAAAAATTCAATAACCACTATTTAAGTGACTTACGTCACTTAAAGGAAACGCAACCCTGCGATCCCAAAGCCCATCACGCATCCCTGCGTGTCGTCCCATAGCGAAGCATCCCTGTTTTATTTCGAACTTCCAACAGTGTTGGAAAGGCTATAAAAGCGCTGCGCGCTCCTGAATTCGCTCTCCTTTGTGTCTACAACTTTCATCAATCAACACAGGTAAACTGTATCAGCACGAAAGCATTCCGATCGTCGCTGTGTTTGTGCCACCGATAGTTGTAGTGCGTTCAATTAAAATCACTGTTCAGAGTTACATAATTTCATTTTAACTTGTTCATTTAAATAACTTTCAAATACGCTTAAGTTAAAACTAAAATCAACGTAAAGTTGAAACTCTCACACTGAATTCTAATTTAAAACATAAGAGGTTTTACGTGTGAACATTAATATACGAACTCAATTGAATTAAATATTGAACTTGTGCCAATATCACACATCTCGCCTTCTTTTATTTCATTCCTTGGATCGACCCTTATAGTCCAAAGCAGGTGAAATCCCCGTTCCCTTTTGTCCTTATTTGTTAGCACCAAATTTAACATGGTCCTTGCAAGCCGAATTTGACGGCACCGAAACGCACCTAATAAAAAAGTGATATTGGCAACGCGAGTAGTTCAACTTCGAAAATCAACGCGCAAGGCAACACTGCTTTGCATTTTATGATACATGCAAGAAAAACAAGAAACAGCATTTCATAAAATTTCCATCGTTGAACTGAACGGCAGCTGTGGCAGTGGTAAGTGCAAAAAGAAGACAAACACAAAAACAAAAAAAAACGCTTCTTAAAGCACTAAAAACTTAAATACAATAGAGTAAAAGATAGTGAAAGTGAAAAGCGTCGAAAAGTAGAAATTATAGTCGGGAGTGTCGCGAAAATAAAATTAGCACAGAAAACTGCCGCTGCCCAACGAGGGAGCCTAACACGAAAAACGCACGGGCGGTACAGGCACCTTTGGCCGCTTCCTCAGATTTCCTACATCATACAGGCGGTGGAGTCACCTATAACCGCCACATAACAAAGGCTTGCGGATTCCGATCACCGGAAAAAATGAGTAGTCTCAAAAGCATCAAGTAAGTTATTTTCCACATAAAATTTCTTTCAAACCGTTACTCTAACGGAATTAACGCCATATATATGTACAAGTACATATATGCATACGATCCGCTATTCCCATAAAAGTGGTCAGCAGTGAGAAAAAGAAAAAATTGGAAGCAGTCGTTCTCTTCCAACGTATAACGTATGCACGCATATACATTCATACATACACATGTAGATAAATACACTACTAGTGGTTCAGTTTTCTACTGACAAGCTGTAAAACAACCGTTTTCCATGCCATATTCTTCAATTCCTCGTTATCACTTACGTCGGCTACCAACTACTTGTCCCTTTCTTTATTTCTTCAATGGTATGGAAATTAGAAGTTCATTTTCAAATGCGCATAGTTGTTTCACTTGTGAACAATACTATCGTATTCCTCTCGTCATCTTAGATTTGTTGTGGCTTGCGTCGGCCAGCAACTACTTCGCAATTCCTTCATGTTACTTACAGTTGTTTACATTTGATATTCGCATATCGCCTTTGGATGTTAATACCAAAACCTAATGCAATTTATGAAAACAAATTTTATGCATACTTCACCGTACATATGTATGCGCATACATAACATAATACAAATCTAAGAGACGCATTTAAATCGACATATGTAACAAAGTGAATAGTTCAAGCAAACAGCGCTGTTCGCGTCAACTGTAAAAGTAAGCAAGGCAGAGAATGAATATAGTACAAATATCGGTACTCTAATGCTTGAAACCTTTCATGTCACCATATTAATATAATATTGGCTTAGTCCGTAGTGACAATATTTCACAATCCTTCATACATAGATATACATAACTATACTTGTATAAATAGAATTGAAATACATTGAAATATACACATATACATAAAACATACATACATATATGGCAAGATTTCTGCTGGGCATTTAAAGGCTTATTCGCTGCTCATGCTAGCATAGAACCATCGTTTTGAGTTGATTCGATTCACTAAACCACCAATCCGAATATTGTACAAGGAGATAAAATTAAAGTTTCATTCGGGGTCTATAATCAAAACCCTATTATCAAAATAACTTTTCGAAATCACTTTTCATATTTATACATCCATCATCCCTTAAACGAAACTACACACGTCAATACGGAACTTAATAACCGTTCTAGTTTTCAAAGTATTTACTCCCGATAATCATGGCTACGGGTTCCGCCTCATCGGCGGAGTTCATATTCCGGTCGAATGATTTAATGAACTTCTGTTCCCGTTATGAAAAAGAAGACCCCGAGGAGAATACCGATACATTGCTGGAAGTTAAACTCCAGGACTTAAATACGCGTTGGGAGATGTTACAAACATCTTATAGGATCGTCTGCCTTACAGACGAGAATGAAGTGCCCACCGACTTTAAGGAAGAAGCCACCAACAAGTTCCAAGTGTGTACTGACAGCTTCTATATATGCAAATCTCAAATCCTTGATCAATTAAAGCTTTTCCATGGAAGCAGTTCCGACAACAACGTGAGCACTAGACCGTCCACTTCTTTGGTAGATAACTCCACTCCCTGCATCAAAGTTCCACCATGCGATACCCAAGTTTTTTATGGCAGTTATGAGGAATGGCCAAGCTTCCGCGACATGTTCACAGCGGTATATCTTAATCACCCAAAGCTAACTTCCGCACAAAAACTGTTTCATTTACGAAATAAAACCAGGGGAAAGGCAGGAACAATTGTTAAACAGTACAGGCTCTGCGACGAAAATTTTTCTCTTGCCTGGGAGGCACTTAGAGCCCGCTTTGAAAATAAACGAATATTAATCGACAACCAGTTAAAGACCCTTTTCAACATTACCCCTGTCACGACAGAAAATAGTGAGGGTATTCAACAGATTCAGAGTACAATCAATGACTGCCTTTCGTGCCTACAATTTCAAGGAGTTTCGGTCGCCGAATGGGATCCTATCTTAATTTATCTATGCTCCACAAAACTCCCTGAAGAAACCCTTTCTCTCTGGGAACAGTCCCTAAAGTCTAGGAAAGAACTCCCCGACTGGTCCCAAATGGAGACATTCCTTACTAGTCGTTACGAAGTGGTGGAACGATTAAATAACTACAAGGCCTCTAAATCTCGCAATTCTCTCCCTGCGAAAACTCCGCCCAGGATACAATCTTATCATTCCCAAGAACAACTTGCTGTCACCTGCAAACTTTGCAATAACAGTCACACTTTAAGGTCCTGTTCCGAATTCCGAAGCCTGACAGTCCCTGACCGTATCGAGTTCGCTGAGAAAAATGGGTATTGTACCAATTGCTTGGCGCATAATCACACACTCACTCACTGTAAAAGTTTGTTCCGATGTCTGCATTGTAGACAATCACATCACTCCATGCTTCATCCTAGTTCAATAACCAGAGCGGGTGGCAAGCCAACCGTCAAAAATCCAGAACCAAAATCAACACCCCTGTTACACATCCAATCTACCGCATCATCAAATCCCTCTCGGCACCCGATCTTCAACCTAACCGAAGACCAGTACGAGGAATCACCGACCACATCTGCTAACAGGGACTCTTACATCCAAGCGAACTTCTCCGCGAATCACGAGAAGACGCTACTTCCCACCGCCCGTGTGCAAATCGAGCATTTGGGCACACTTTTCATCTTAAGAGCCTTAATTGACCAAGGCTCGCAGAAAACCTTCATATCAGAAAAGGTCCAAAAACGTTTGAACCTCCCTACATATCGCGCGAATTTTTCAGTTACCGGAATGGGAGGAATCATTGTAGAAAACGCCGATAGAGTCTGCCAATTTACCCTCGTCTCCAAGAGATGTCACACCAGAATTAATACCAAAGCGATAGTACTTCACAAGTTGACCAGCTTCCTACCAACATTCTCCCTACCAGAACACAATCTTCTAGAACTAAAAGACCTTGATATCGCCGATCCACACCTCTTCACTCCTGGTCCGATCGATATGGTGATCGGAAGCGACCTAATACCCCAAATCCTTACTCCAGGAGTTAAGCATCAAGTACTAGGAAGTCTCCTCGCCCAAAACACCATTTTTGGGTGGTTTTTGAGTGGGCCCATCCAATCCACGCACTGCACCACTGTCCACACACACGCCGTGGAAGTATCCAATGAAAATCTCAACTCCCAGCTGAAGCGCTTCTGGGAACTCGAGGAACTCCCCGAAGCTCACGTGCCCTCCGAAGAAGATGCCTTTTGCGAAAAATTTTACCAAGATACCACTGTTAGGCGCAGCGATGGTCGATATGTAGTCCGGTTGCCATTTAAATCCGGATTTCCATCAAATATGACTTTAGGACCTTCTCGTACCCAAGCTTTGCGACAAGCAATCAGAATGGAACATACGATGAGCAAAAATCCCAATCTAAAAGAAGAATACAATCGTGTACTAGAAGAGTACTTAGTTCTAGATCATATTATTCAAATCACTCCTGATGAAATACAGAAAAATGGAACATATCTATCGTATTATCTCCCGCATCACTCGGTTCTCAAACCAGAAAGTAAATCCACAAAACTTCGCATCGTTTTTAATGCTTCTAAATCAACGGCGTCTGGTATTTCACTCAATGATATACTTCATATCGGTCCAACCTTACAAACAGATCTTCTATTTGTCATATTGAATTGGCGTTTGTACCAGTATGTTTTTAATGGGGATATACAAAAAATGTACCGACAAATTCTTCTTCAGGAAGATGATCAGCCCTACCAACGTATTGTGTTTCGTAGAAATAACGATAGCCAATTCTCGGACTTCGCTCTGAAGACTGTGACATTCGGCGTCAATTGCGCGCCGTATTTGGCCATTCGCACGTTGCATCAATTGGCAAACGATACAAAAGATTCCCACCCTTTAGCTGGAAAGATTTTGAAGAAAGAAACGTATGTCGACGACGTATTATCGGGAGGCCACGATATCTCATCATGCTTAAAAGCTCAAACCGAACTTACTCAATGTTTGCTTTCAGCCGGGTTCCCACTTAGGAAAATAACGGCAAACCATCCGCAACTTCTAAACCACATTCCCGCCGAACATCTGTTAGACTCCGATTTTTTAAAGTTCGATTGCTCAAGTTCTACCAAAACGCTTGGCATCCAATGGAACGCATTGGCCGATTCGTTCTCATATTCGATAGAATCTCTGGAACCCACTTCCAGTGCCACAAAAAGACAAATTTTATCGTCAGTCTCGAAACTATTTGACCCCGCAGGATGGCTAGCGCCTATCCTCATCCAGGCAAAAATATTATTACAACAGATATGGCTAGAGGGTACTGAATGGGACGAGTGTGTCAAACCTTTATCGCTTCAAAGGTGGCACCAATTTCTAACAGATTTACCTAGCATTGAACAAATTCAAATTCCCAGATGGACGGAATTTTCCCCCAATCGAATTATTCAAATACACGGGTTTTGTGACGCCTCAGAAAAGGCCTATTGTGCATCAGTGTACATACGATCCCAATCAAATGCGACAGTTTCATCACATCTACTGTTTTCAAAAACAAAGGTGGCGCCACTCCAAACAGTAAGCCTTCCGCGGTTGGAATTGTGTGGTGCCGTCTTATTATCTAAATGTATCAAGAATGTTATCAGCCAACTATCCCTCAAACCTGCAGCCATTTTCCTGTGGTCAGATTCTTCAATCGTCCTCTCGTGGCTGGAAAAACCACCATGTACTTGGAAGGTGTATGTAGCAAACCGCACATCAGAAATCATAAAAAATATAGGAAATGTCAAATGGAGACACGTAGCCACTAACCATAACCCTGCAGATCTAGGAACTCGAGGTTGCAGGCCACAGGACCTAATACTAAGAACACTTTGGTGGCACGGACCAGAGTGGTTACTAAAACCCCCCGACCATTGGCCATTATCACTTCGCCAAAATGTCCCCCCTCACGAGGAACGTAAAGTGGAAGCTCTTCACATTTTAGACAACCAGCCTGACATATTAGATCGCTTTTCTTCATGGTCCAAAGCCTTACGTGTGATAGCGTACATGTTCAGATTTGTCCACCGATTCAAACCAATACAGTCCACTGCTCCTACCCGTTACGAGTCCGTCGTTATCACACAAAAGGAAATCCACTGGGTCAAAACACGCCTTATTAAACTTGCACAAGAAAGACATTACCCAAAAGAATTTTCTCAATTAACCCACAGGCAACCAATTTCTAAAAAGAGCTCTCTTTTAACGTTAAACCCCCTACTAGACGAAAATGGACTTCTTCGTGTGGACGGCCGCTTGGCCAACGCTGACCTACCATACAACGAGAGATACCCAGTCATAATTCCGGAATCGTCGAGATTATGCTATCTTTTTCTTAACTTCCTACATAACCTCCTCATGCACGCTGAACACCAACTGATGGTTCGAATAACAAGGCAAGAGTACTTCATTCCTAGATTGAAATCGAAAGTAAGAAACTGTATACGTTGCTGCAAAACCTGCACCATTTTTAAACAAAACACCCGTTCCCAAATTATGGCAGCTCTACCACCTGAGCGTGCTACTTTCTCCCTACCATTCACCTACACAGGCTTAGATTTTGCAGGCCCGCTGGATATTAAATCTTCAACGCTCCGGAAGTCCCCACTACTTAAAGGATATATTTGCGTTTTCATCTGCTTCTCGACCAAAGCTATTCACCTTGAGCCCTGTTCAGACTTGTCAACCACAGCATTTCAGGCAGCATTCGCTCGTTTCGTTGGTAGACGAGGTCTCCCACAGCAAGTCTTCTCAGACAATGGAAAGAACTTTGTTGGCGCAAATCGCGCCTTTCAACAAGATTTCCGTAAATTTTTGAAAGACACCTCCGATGACATACGTGCAAAGTATAGCCTGCATGGATTTGAATGGCATTTCTTGCCACCTAATGCTCCCCACATGGGTGGCCTGTGGGAGGCAGCCGTAAAGAGTTTTAAACATCATTTCAAACGGACAGTTGGAAGTCATACCCTTACCTTTGAAGAATTAGCCACTCTGCTTGCTCGAATCGAAGCAGTCCTGAACTCCCGACCTCTCTCTCCCATGTCCGATAACCCCCAGGAATTACTAGCATTAACTCCGGGACATTTTTTGCGTGGAGGGCCGCTCCTAGGTATACCAGAACCCCGATTCGACAATCTATCCCTTCAGAATAGATGGGAAAAACTCAAAGTCTTACATCAACAGTTCAGCCTGCGCTGGAAAGAAGAGTATCTCAAAGAGCTACATCAGAGATACAAATGGAAGCTACCTCAACCAAACCTTTCCATTGGCGACTTCGTCGTCATTAAAAACGAGCTAACACCCCCCAACGAATGGAGATTAGGACGTGTAGAGAAGGTGTATCATGGTACGGATAATCGTGTGCGAGTGGCGGATGTCAAGACACAAAATGGAACTTTCACACGACCGATTGTTAAGCTCTGTCCACTTCCTGTTGCATCTGATACCCCACAGGCCAACTCTATACCGGACATTTAATGATCACAATCACATATATTAGTATTAAGCTCGCAAAGAATTTCTTATTTATTTATACATTTACAGGTTGTGGCCACCAACCGAAGGCACCCGAGATCCAGCCATTCACAAATGTACGGTCTGCCTCAGATACCATCCTCTTCGGTTTTGTAAGGAGTTCCGGGCAATGACGGTCAACGAGCGTAAGGAGATAGTGCGACAGTTCAAACACTGCCCAAATTGTTTGGCTCGCTCGCACGACAACACAAGACAATGCTCAAGTCCAGAAACTTGCAAGGTATGTAATGAACTACACCATACCCTATTACACAAACGAGAGTTCGGAGAAAGAGAACCCGAAAGCAGAGAAACCCGAAAACAGGTGAAGCGACTCAAAGAACAGCACAAGCAACTCGATGTGGCCATTCGCGCACTCGAGAAACTGAGAGCATCCCTTGCACCAGTGCAACAGGGGCGCCATGTTTAAGTGACTTACGTCACTTAAAGGAAACGCAACCCTGCGATCCCAAAGCCCATCACGCATCCCTGCGTGTCGTCCCATAGCGAAGCATCCCTGTTTTATTTCGAACTTCCAACAGTGTTGGAAAGGCTATAAAAGCGCTGCGCGCTCCTGAATTCGCTCTCCTTTGTGTCTACAACTTTCATCAATCAACACAGGTAAACTGTATCAGCACGAAAGCATTCCGATCGTCGCAGTGTTTGTGCCACCGATAGTTGTAGTGCGTTCAATTAAAATCACTGTTCAGAGTTACATAATTTCATTTTAACTTGTTCATTTAAATAACTTTCAAATACGCTTAAGTTAAAACTAAAATCAACGTAAAGTTGAAACTCTCACACTGAATTCTAATTTAAAACATAAGAGGTTTTACGTGTGAACATTAATATACGAACTCAATTGAATTAAATATTGAACTTGTGCCAATATCACACATCTCGCCTTCTTTTATTTCATTCCTTGGATCGACCCTTATAGTCCAAAGCAGGTGAAATCCCCGTTCCCTTTTGTCCTTATTGGTTAGCACCAAATTTAACAACCACCATTTATAAAGACAATGCAAAACAATTTATAGTTCTTACAGTAAATTGATAATTATCTTGCTACACGACCATCATAACATTAACGCCAAAAAACCACATAGACGAGAGACGTCAAAAAGGAATAAGGGTTGTAAAAAGCATAAACTTAGAACATGAAAAAATTCACCTCGCTTACGGAAGTTGGACAGCAAAGATCAAACACCAAACACACAAAAACAAACTGATTTCAATCGACAACTTCATCAGACATGATAAACGCGTAAAATGGGTGCACAGGAAAGGGTGTAGATAGTTCTGAAGGATACAAGTACTCGTGTTGATTTAAAGAGTGTTCTTGGATGATGATACAAAAGTGTTCGCAGTGACCATTATACTACACTGGGATATATGAGGTCAATTGTGATTGTCAAGATGTAATTTAACCCTGTATAATGCTCAAATCCTGCAAAAAATTCAACTAGTCTAGGATGAGTACGGGCTGAGTCGCGCCTAAAGCCGGTTTTGATCTCGTTATATGGGTTGAAGTGATGTCTTTTATTTGAGCATTTCGCATGACTGAACGGTTTGTGTTCGACTGGTCTTCTTTATACCCCTACGGGTACTGTCTGCCAAGTGCTTTTTAATTTAATTTTTAATTATTTTGTTTTCATATTGGTATTATAGAAAAATAAAAAAGAACAAGTTCTACGATAATAGCACATAGCGTAATAATATTTTAGGCTCAGTATGGGGCTCTGCCTTTTTGTTCAATAACAAGTTTCAATTCCATAATTGTTTCTTCTTTTACCTGTTTTGTTGGGGTTTTTTTATACTCAGTTGAGCAGAGCTCACAGAGTATATTAACTTTGATTGGATAACGGTTGGTTGTACAGGTATAAAGGAATCGAGATAGATATAGACTTCCATATATCAAAATCTTCAGGATCGAAAAAAAATTTGATTGAGCCATGTCCGTCCGTCCGTCCGTCTGTCCGTTAACACGATAACTTGAGTAAATTTTGAGGTATCTTGATGAAATTTGGTATGTAGGTTCCTGAGCACTCATCTCAGATCGCTATTTAAAATGAACAATATCGGACTATAACCACACCCACTTTTTCGATATCGAAAATTTCGAAAAACCGAAAAAGTGCGATAATTCATTACCAAAGACGAATAAAGCGATGAAACTTGGTAGGTGAGTTGTACTTATGACGCAGAATCGAAAATTAGTAAAATTTTGGACAATGGGCGTGGCACCGCCCACTTTTAAAAGTTTTACAAGCTGTGATTTGACAGTCGTTGAAGATATAATGATGAAATTTGGCAGGAACGTTACTCCTATTACTATATGTGGGCTTAATAAAAATTTGCAAAATCGGTGAACGACCATGCCCACTTTTAAAAAAAATTTTTTTTTTAAAGTCAAATTTTAACAAAAAGTTTAATATCTTTACAGTATATAAGTAAATTATGTCAACATTCAACTCCAGTAATGATATGGTGAAACAAAAGGCAAAAATTAAAGAAAATTTCAAAATGGGCGTGGCTACGCCATTTTTCATTTAATTTGTCTAGGATAATTTTACCTATCCTTGTGAAATTTTATAGGGGCTTAGATTCTGGGACGATAACTTATTTCTGTGAAAAAGGGCGAAATCGGTTGAAGCCACGCCCAGTTTTTATACACAGTCGACCGTCTGTCCTTCCGCTCGGCCGTTAACACGATAACTTGAGCAAAAATCGGTATATCTTTACTAAACTCAGTTCACGTACTTATCTGAACTCACTTTGTATTTGTATAAAAAAATAAAATAAAATATTTTTCGATATCGAAAATTACGAAAAACGAAAAAATGCCATAATTCTATACCAAATACGAAAAAAGGGATGAAACATGGTATTTGGATTAGTTTATTGACGCAAAATATAACTTTAGAAAAAAACTTTGTAAAATGGGTGTGACACCTACCATATTAAGTAGAATGAAATGAAAAAGTTCTGCAGGGCGAAATAAAAAACCCTTGAAATCTTGGCAGGAATACTGTTCGTGGTATTATATATATAAATGAAATGGCGGTATCCAACAGATGATGTTCTGGGTCACCCTGTTCCACATTTTGGTCGATATCTGGAAAACGCCTTCACATATACAACTACCACCACTCACTTTTAAAAGCCTCATTATTACTTTTAATTTGATACCCATATGGTACAAACACATATTAGAGTCACCCCTGGTCCACCTTTATGGCGATATCTCGAAAAGGCGTCCACCTATAGAACTAAGGTCCACTCCCTTTTAAAATACTCATTAATACCTTTCGTTTGATACCCATATTGTACAAACGCATTCTAGAGTCACCCCTGGTCCACCTTTATGGCGATATCTCGAAAAGGCGTCCACCTATAGATCTAAGGCCCACTCCCTTTTAAAATGTTCATTAACCCCTTTCATTTGATACCCATATCGTACAAACAAATTCTAGAGTCAACCCTGATCCACCTTTATAGCGATATCCCTAAATGGCGTCCACCTATAGAGCTATGGCCCACTCCCTCTTAAAATATTCTTTAATACCTTTCATTTGATACACATGTCATACAAACACATTCCAGGGTTACCCTCGGTTCATTTTCCTACATGGTTATTTTTCCTTATGTTGCCACCAAAGCTCTCAACTGAGTATGTAATGTTCGGTTACACCCGAACTTAACCTTCTTTACTTGTTTCTCTTCATTTTTAAAATTGGCTACAAAAACTTCAAACTGACTTATCGAAACTTTACCCAAAAGATATTAGGGGAAACCAATTGTCCTCAATATAGACAAAAGAGACTAATCGCAGACAACACTCTTTAGGAATTAATCGTACAATTTTTTGCGGGTTGGTTTCAAACAAATTTTCTTTAAAATTTAAAATTCTCACTATTCAACTACAACAAAATTATCCAAAGATTTTCTCTTGCTCAAGAGTGTTTATATACTTTCAAAATTCGCAGTAAATATTTTCTCAAAGAAACACATTTATTTGAGTCACATTATCAAAGCGCCTGAATGTATGCAATCAACTGGAGACTCAATCCCTAAATCTAGCTGACAAATAATAGAAACATGCGATAGGCTTAACAAAGCTGCTGCCCACATACAAAAGCTTAAGTATTTTGTGGAAAATACAAAATACTGCGGGCGACACGATTGACCGGAAAGACAAAGCCAAGGATAATTAACTGTCAAATCGAAATTGAAATAACTGGAAGGAGTAAGAGTGAGTTTTTATAGATGAAGAAATGGTCTGAAAAACATGGCAACTTTAAAAAAAGATATTTAGATTTTGAAGTGTATATACACATAACATTAACATAAATATTAACTGTCAGAGCTTTTGTTCTTACCGCCGAGACACTTAAATGTTCTTTTCATATGTATGTTTGTGTGTATAAAAGTATGCGTGGGTGCGTGATTTAGATAAGCGACCATAATGACAAAGGGCCCATAATGATTTTATGTGTTTTTGTGTATATTTGTGAGTATGTATATTTGCTTACAAACATTATCATTACTTTCTTGTGTTTTTGTTGTTGTTTACAAAATGTTTGCACAAATTGTTGTTATAGCATACTTTAATTGCACACTGGGGAGTCATTTACAGTTTGTAAAATTATCAGTTGACATTTAGATGTGTATATTTTGAGCTACCACACACACACATGCACACTTGTATATTTCTAAAGCTTTACACATGTATACATTTATATATAAAGCACATATCCGTTCACACTAACCGTACCTTTTATCTACTTAGCTCCGTGCTAGCCACAAGTGTCAGGACTTGTAAAAGCTTTCTATGACAGTTGAAAAATTACAAAAATTATATGTGATGTGAGGCATTACTTAAGCAATGACGGTGAGCATTTGTGCTCATTTTTAAACTAAAAATAAATAATTAAGCTTTACATAAATATATAAACAAACAAAAATACCTATAAGCTGCCAGATTACTGTAGTGTTTTGTTTGGTAGTCGCGACTAAAGTAGTGGGAAAACTGAAAGAAATTAGCTTAAACAAAGGCAATAATCTCTCATACACTTCCAGAAATGGCGCTAGTAAAATCCACAAATCGGTTCTGTTGTTCTTGCCTTAGCGGAGATACGCTGAAACTAATCAAATTATGGTTAATTCGACCGAGCTCTTTATCAAGCGAATAAATTAGTTTAGTCATTTCAACAGAAGAGAAATTGTCGCTCTTAAGTTAACAAAACTTAACAGATTCCTAATCAATCTAACTGATTTTTTGTTAACACAACTGATATCACTGGTTATTTCAACAGCGATCAACAGTCAATACATGAGCAAATTTAAAAGATAATTTTACGCACACTGCGCTCTCTACTTTGTACTTATGACGTTGGTGCCACTTGTTAAATAAAAAAAACACCAAAATAAGGAAACCACTAAATCGAGAAAACACACAAAATGGGAAAACAATAAAAAACTAGTTTTTCAGTTATCAATTCTTAACGAAAAACCCTTTTTTGAATTTACTGTGCAAAACATTATGAGATACCGGGACACCTATTTATCGGGTACAATTTTGCAACTTCTTCTCCAAGCGAATTGCAAAATTGCGCCCTCTTGTTTTAAAAGTCTTGTTTGAACAAACAGGTTTGTAACAGTTTGTTCAAGTCTACGAATTTTCACTCACACGAACGAATCTAATAAGATAATAAAAAACATCCTTTTTTAATGTTGATGTTTCCGACAACATAAAAGTTTGAGTTGTTTTGGAATCGTTTCAACTTAAAGTGTTACGAAAATTAAACTTGCCGAATTACATGTAAAGTTACTCCAGTGGTGAATTACCTTCCTGCGATTTGATGTTTTACTTTTCTATAATTTACAAGTTCTCTATTCAAAATGTTATGTCAAACATTTTACTAAAGTTTTGTTCGAAACAATCAAGTGTAGCAATTACTTGCGAGAGAAGAAATTGAGAACGATCTGAGCTGCAACTGAAAGAATTGAGAATCAGTTTTGTAACTATTATTTTCATTTCTATTTGCAAAGCGAAGTTAAAAACAATAAATTAAATAAATAATAAAATATAAAATTTGGTGAAAGTGCGTTTAATAAAACAAAATAATAAAGTGTATAATGTTTAATGTGTGCCAGCATATTTGATGTACGCCCAATTGAAGTTCGTTTAGTAAGTGCATAAATATGTATGGATATGCAGCAAGCATGCGTATTTATGTATTCATATATTGACATATGTATGTATATGGCCACCGTGGTATGATGGTATCGTACTCCGCCTACCAAACCGAATGCCCTGGGTTCACGCCCCGGGCAAAGCAACATCAAAATTTTAGAAATAAGGTTTTTCAGTTAGAAGAAAATTTTTCTAAGCGGGGTCGCCCCTCGGAAGTGTTTGGCAAGCACTCCGAGTGTATATCTGCCATGAAAAGCTCCGAGTGAAAACTAATCTGCCTCGCAGATGCCGTTCGGAGTCGGCATAAAACAAGTAGGTCCCGTCCGGTCAATTTAAAAAAAAGGAGCACGACGCAAATTGGAAGAGAAGCTCGGCCTAAAATCTCTCCGGAGGTTATCGCGCCTTACATTTATTTATTTATTTATGTATATGGCAACATAGGTACTTTCGTACAAAGCTGTCGTAACAACTTTTTTGTTCATTTGACTATTAAAACGGTCAATTACGAATCAACGATTTGTGCGCAGTTGACTCAACATCTTATTGCGATGGATATTTCGGTTGATATTACCAGTCCTTTTCTTTCAGTGTAGCATACCATCTAAAAGTGTGGTAGAGTGTATGTAACACCTGGAGAGAATCGGGTTAGGGAGAAATGAAAAGCAGATGAACTAGCGTAACAGGAAATATCGCTCTAAACTTGTACTGTAGATGTTTCAATTAGATTGGGCGAAGTTAAAAGAAAGCGACTGCTGCACATGACCAACCAGGCCAGAAAATCGTGGCACCAAGCGCGGGGCTGCAAAGTCCCAAGAATCACTTGTAGGTCTTATAACCCTAGATTAAAAAAGTAAAACTTATCATTCCAAAGAGAGGACTGTATTCTTATGATGGGTATTCTCACTTCGGGAATGAGGGGCTCCATGCGTAAGTATTATAGGCTTTTGAAACTGCTTACTTAGGAATAACTCTAAAGTGTGTAGAAAAAAATCATGCTGATTTCTCCGCCTAGTCAATACAAAAACGTATGTCATGAAAATGATAAGATACATCATCAGATTATTTAATATTTTGATAAAAATTTAAGGCTCTTCCGATTTTAGCTTGTTAATCTCTTCAATTCATTTCTACAGCTAGTGGTATTCGACCAAAGCCAAGTCTTGTTGTTGTACAACTTTTCCCTAACTGCTTTTAGCTGCATTTTTTTGACTTTTGTAAAAAACATACTTCATATATTTGTACGGAACGAAATATACTCTCTTTTTATTGGCAGGTTCTTGGTAAAAAGCTGCTGGTGTTGCGTATAAGACGTGGCTTTAGTCGAGTCTGTTTGTTGCTTGATAAATACAATGTTCTCAGAATCATCCAGTAGTGCGCTCTGGAAACAGAGCGTAGTATATCCGAAAAAATTATAAAAGATCGCATTTTCTTAGAACTGCCTATAGCAGAATAGAGGAAGAGAGTGTTATATAAACCAAATGTCTATGTAAAAGCAACCAATGCTCGGCTAGAACAAAGTTTACCAGGCCCTATATTTCATATATACAACTAAATTAAATTAATAATTTATTGGATTTAATTTACGCGTAGATAACAGAAACAAATGATTCTGCAATTATGAGAAGAGCATCGTCGGCTTATCTCGATAGCGAGTTCTTATCCTTGTTTTCATAAAAAAGCAATAGAACGCCGATTAAAAGTTAGTAATACTAATATAATAAATCAATAAATTTTCGATAAATCATATAGAAATTTTCTTTAATAAATCGATAACTTTATGATAACACGTCAAACAGTTTTTGATAAAAAATCGATAGTTTTTCGGTGACAACTTTTGCTAAAAAATCGATAACAAAACGACGAACTTTACATAACAAACCGGAAATTTTTCGATTACGCATCGATAACATATCAATAGCAAATTTGCTACACTTCGATAGCAAATCTACAAATTTCCGATTAGAAATCGATAAATTTTTGGTAACTTATGAATAAATTTTAGATTTTCAATAAAAAAGCGATAACTCGCCTATAACTTTTTCAAAGATTACGCTTGTGTTCTGACTTTACTCACATTTACATTATAGATTCGCTCATACCATGAACGTATATATTTACACATCAACAACCTATACCTACACATTCACACCTCTTACATGCCATAAAAAAGACATTTTATGTTGCTAATGACAGTCGTTTTCTTTTAATTTACATCTTGTTCAAACATTGCTTATATCACTCAAACTACTCAACCTTTTACCAGTTTTTTATATGATTGCATCAAACTGTAAGTGTCTCATAATTTAATTTAATTACATTTCATATCATAAACAAAACCGCAACGAGCAATGAACACCCATTTATGCAGGTAAAGCTTTATTTATAGTATGTTTATACAAAAGCTTGGTGGTATTACAGGTGCGGAGGATATGACCGTGAATGGGCTAAATCAGAGATGCCCTCAAGAGCTTCGTAGAGTGTTGGAAATTTGACCGCCGTTCACCTACATATAGTGTGAGCGCAACGGCTCAGATTCAGTACATCAGTTTTCGGTTGGACTTCAACCAGTAACAACTTACGCTCACATTTCTTTGACCATTCTGCTTGTAAACAAGTACAACTACAAAAAATTTGCGTTTGCATTCAAAGTTCTGCTGGCTTTGTGCATCACTGGGCTAGACAGTAGTAAAAAGAACTCTATGCATATACAAGCAAATAGACAGGGCTGAAATCAAACAGTTGGTTGTTGAGCCTGTAAAGGCAGTTAGATGGTGTAACAGCCTTAAAGTATGCAACACATACATACACGCGTATATAAATGTAGGATAGTTAACTTAGTTATAGAACGACGTTTGACAAAGTCTAAATTACACTTGTGGCTTTTGCTTTTAGTTTTATGTTTATGATAGTTTATATATCTGCATTTGTGTTAGTGCTTTCATCCTAGACTGCCTAGCTGACACAGTAATGACACCATTAAAGTATGTGATTTGAGCAAATTCAAAAGAAAACAAGTAAGGAAGGCTAAGTTCGGGTGTAACCGAACATTACATACTCAGTTGAGAGCTATGGAGAAAAAATAAGGAAAATCACCATATAGGAAAATGAACCTAGGGTAACCCTGGAATGTGGTTGTATGGCATGTATATCAAATGGAAGGTATTAAAGAGTATTTTAAGAGAGAGTAGGCCATAGTTCTATGGATGGACGCCATTTACGGATATCGCCATAAAGGTGGACCAGGGCTGACTCTAGAATGTGTTTGTACGATATGGGTATCAAATGAAAGGTGATAATGAGTATTTTAAAAGGGAATGGGCTTTAGTTCTATAGGTGAACGCCTTTTCGAGAAATCGCCATAAAGGTGGACCAGGGGTGACTTTAGAATATGTTTATACGATATGGGTATCAAATGAAAGCTGCTAATGAGTATTTTGAAAAGGAGTGATCCTTAGTTCCATAGGCCGTTTCGAGATATCGCCATAAAGGTGGACCAGGGGTGTCTCTAGTTGTACGATATGGGAATCAAATGAAAGGTGTTACTGAGCATTTTAAGAGGGAGTGGGCATTAGGTCTATAGGTGGACGCCTTTTCGAAAAGTCGCCATTAGGGTGGGCCAGGGGTGACTCTAGAATGTGTTTGTATGATATGGGTATCAAATGAAAGATGGTAATGAGTATTTTAAAAGGGAGTAATCCTTAGTTCTATAGGTGGACGCCATTTCGAGATATCGCCATAAAGGTGGACCAAGGGTGACTCTAGAATGTATGTACGATATGGGTATCAAACGAAAGGTGCTACTGAGCATTTTAAGAGGGAGTGGGCATGAGGTCTATAGGTGGACGCCTTTTCGAGATATCGTCATTAGGGTGGGCCAGGGGTGACTCTAGAATGTGTTTGTACGATATGGGAATCAAACGAAAGGTGTTACTGAGCATTTTAAGAGGGAGTGGGCATTAGGTCTATAGGTGGACGCCTTTTCGAGATATCGCCATTAGGGTGGGCCAGAGGGAATCTAGAATGTTTGTACGATATGGGTATCAAACGAAAGGTGTTACTGAGCATTTTAAGAGGGAGTGGGCATTAGGTCTATAGGTGGACGCCTTTTCGAGATATCGCCATTAGGGTGGGCCAGGGGTCACTCTAGAATGTTTGTACGATATGGGTATCAAACGAAAGGTGTTACTGAGCATTTTAAGAGGGAGTGGGCATTAGGTCTATAGGTGGACGCCTTTTCGAGATATCGCCATTAGGGTGGGCCAGGGGTGACTCTAGAATGTTTTTGTACGATATGGGTATCAAATGAAAGGTGGTAATGAGTATTTTAAAAGGGAGCAATCCTTAGTTCTATAGGTGGACGCCTTTTCGAGATATCGCCATAAAGGTGGACCAAGGGTGACTCTAGAATGTTTGTACGATATGGGTATCAAACAAAAGGTGTTACTGAGCATTTTAAGAGGGAGTGGGCATTAGGTCTATAGGTGGACGCCTTTTCGAGATATCGCCATTAGGGTGGGCCAGGGGTGACTCTAGAATGTTTGTACGATATGGGTATCAAACGAAAGGTGTTACTGAGCATTTTAAGAGGGAGTGGGCATTAGGTCTATAGGTGGACGCCTTTTCGAGATATCGCCATTAGGGTGGGCCAGGGGTGACTCTAGAATGTTTTTGTACGATATGGGTATCAAATGAAAGGTGGTAATGAGTATTTTAAAAGGGAGTAATCCTTAGTTCTATAGGTGGACGCCTTTTCGAGATATCGCCATAAAGGTGGACCAAGGGTGACTCTAGAATGTTTGTACGATATGGGTATCAAACGAAAGGTGTTACTGGGCATTTTAAGAGGGAGTGGGCATTAGGTCTATAGGTGGACGCCTTTTCGAGATATCGCCATTAGGGTGGGCCAGGGGTGACTCTAGAATGTTTGTACGATATGGGTATCAAACGAAAGGTGTTACTGAGCATTTTAAGAGGGAGTGGGCATTAGGTCTATAGGTGGACGCCTTTTCGAGATATCGCCATTAGGGTGGGCCAGGGTGACTCTAGAATGTGTTTGTATGATATGGGTATCAAATGAAAGGTGGTAATGAGTATTTTAAAAGGGAGTAATCCTTAGTTCTATAGGTGGACGCCTTTTCGAGATATCGCGATAAAGGTGGACCAAGGGTGACTCTAGAATGTTTGTACGATATGGGTATCAAACGAAAGGTGTTACTGAGCATTTTAAGAGGGAGTGTGCATTAGGTCTATAGGTGGACGCCTTTTCGAGATATCGCCATTAGGGTGGGCCAGGGGTGAATCTAGAATGTTTGTACGATATGGGTATCAAACGAAAGGTGTTACTGAGCATTTTAAGAGGGAGTGGGCATTAGGTCTATAGGTGGACGCCTTTTCGAGATATCGCCATTAGGGTGGACCAGTGGTGACTCTAGAATATTTGTACGATATGGGTATCAAACGAAAGGTGTTACTGAGCATTTTAAGAGGGAGTGGACATTAGGTATATAGGTGGACGCCTTTTCGAGATATCGCCATTAAGGTGGGCCAGGGGTGACTCTAGAATGTTTGTACGATATGGGTATCAAACGAAAGGTGTTACTGAGCATTTTAAGAGGGAGTGGGCATTAGGTCTATAGGTGGACGCCTTTTGGAGATTTCGCCATTAGGGTGTGCCAGGGTGACTCTATAATGTGTTTGTTCGATATGGATATCAAATTAAAAGTATTAATGAGGGTTTTAAAAGCGAGTGGCCCTTAGATGTATATGTGAAGGCGTTCTCGCGATATCGACCAAAATGTGGACCAGGTGATCCAGCAAATCATCTTTTGGGAACTGCTAATTTATTTATATATGCAATACCACTAACAGTATTCTTGCCAAGATTCCAAGGGCTGTTGATTTCGCCTTGTAGAACTTTTTCATTTTCTTCTACTTAATATGGTAGGTGTCACAAGTTTCCATTTTACAAAGTTTTTTCCAAAGTTATATTTTGCGTCAATAAACCAATCCAGTTACCATGTTTCATCCCTTTTTTCGTAGTTGGTATAAAATTATGGCATTTTTTTCATTTTTCGTAATTTTCGATATCGATAAAGTGGGCGTGGTTATGGTCGGATTTCGGTCATTTTTTATACCAAGATCAAGTGAGCTCAGATAAGTACATGGGCTAAGTTTAGTAAAGATATATCGGTTTTTGCTCAAGTTATTGTGTTAACGGCCGAGCGGAAGGACAGACGGTGGATTGTGTATAAAAACTGGGCGTCGCTTCCACCGATTTCGCCCATTTTCACAGAGAACAGTTACCGTCACAGAATCTATTCTCCTACCAAATTTGAGAAGGATTGGTAAATTTTTGTTCGACTTATGGCATTAAAAGTATTCTAGACAAACTAAATGAAAATGGGCGGAGCCACGCCCATTTTGAAATTTTCTTTTATTTTTGTATTTTGTTGCATCATATCATTACTGGAGTTGAATTTTGACTTAATTTACTTATATACAGTAAAGATATTAAATTTTTTGTTAAAATTTGAATTTAAAAAAATTTTTTTTGAAAAAGTGGGCGTGTTCTTCGTCCAATTTTGCTAGATTTTATTTAGCACATATATATTAATAGTAGTAACGTTCCTGCCAAATTTCATCATGATATCTTCAGCGACTGCCAAATTACAGCTTGCAAAACTTTTAAATTACCTTCTTGTAAAAGTGGGCGGTGCCACGCCCATTGTCCAAAATCTTACTAATTTTCTATTCTGCGTCATAACGTCAACCCATCTACCAAGTTTCATCGCTTTAACCGCCTTTGGCAATGAATTATCGCATTTTTTCGGTTTTTCAAAATTTTCGATATCGAAAAAGTGGGCGTGGTTATAGTCCGATATCGTTCATTTTAAATAGCGATCTGAGATGAGTGCTCAGGAACCTACATACCAAATTTCATGAAGATACCTCAAAATTTACTAAAGTTATCGTGTTAACGGACGGACGGACGGGACATGGCTCAATCAAATTTTTTTTCGATCCTGATTATTTTGATATATGGAAGTCTATATCTATCTCGATTCCTTTATATATGTACAACCAACCGTTATCCAATCAAACTTAATATACTCTGTGAGCTCTGCTCAACTGAGTATAAAAAAACTTAATAGTAAATGACAACGTTACTTAACCGCAAAGTGTTTCAATGGGATACTCTTCACATACGCATACTAGCAAGCACACACAGCCACGCACATACAGAGATGCTCACACTAAACCCTCTGCTGTTCAATGTTGATGTAAACGCGCTCATGTTTGGCAGTTTTGCAATTAATGTGCCTTCGTATGGAAAAAGTAATTTAGCTTGCAGTGTGTCATATATCTACAACTAAATAAACATACATGCAAATATAGTCAAGCATTTATCACGCACACGAGCGCACAATTCGGTATGTACTTAAGTAAAAATCGCAGCAGCTGAAATTGACACAATGACTTGAATATAAATGAGATTCTTGGCATGTTTGTATGTATTTAGTAGAAAAGTTGTAGATATAGCTGATAAGCAACGTAGATTCATTGCCATTGACTGTTTGAACTTGAAATGTGCTTTTGCTTCATAGCCAACTAAGAAAGTTTTTGTGTGAAATATACATACTTACTAAACGCGTAGGCGTAAAGCAAATACCAGCACGTAGAAGCCAAAATTGCTTAATTATATTAATTTTTGTAGATAATATTTATTCTCGACAAATTGTAGTAGATTGACTAACTAAGCAAAATACGAAACATTGAATAATAGCTTAACGTTGGTAGATATTTCAAAATAGTTCGCCTTTGACAATACGTTAAAGATTTATCAATCGAAATTCTCTCCTTATTTGTGCTTAGCAAAAGCTGAGTTAAATTTGCTGTTTCGTGGGCTTTATCGCTGCTTTGAATGCAGCCTTGGGGTAAGACAATGCCGCTTCGTGGTTCGCAGTGCCCAAAATTTAAAAATATTCATATTTTTGTGCAGATTTGATTCATGTTACAGATAAACGTGTCGGTGGTTGCTCATTCTGGGTTGCTAATTTAATTTTTGTCTCGCTTAACCCACAATAGCTGAGGTATTAGTCTTAGATCCTCCATAGACGACTAGAAATGATGAAGCATATGCTTTCATGTCACATACTTGCGTAGATAGACTCATGCGACTTCTGTAGGATCTACACATGAAAAGTTTGTATAAAAAACCAGTTTCTATGTATTAATACAAATATTTTAGTACATGACTCGTCAAAATCTCAATTTGTTTGATTTACACAGCGAATCGGCATATTCATGAAGTTTAGAAGAAATTAAAAGCAAAACTCCCAGACCCTGTCAAATATAGGGGTGAATTTCTGCAACTTTTTCTTTAGAGCAAATATTTTATTATTATTATAATTATTAGCCCTCGAAACACTGCGGCTTTTATTCAGATTTCCCGTGTTTGACCTTTCTGGCCTTGGAGGTTCTTAATATATTTAGGTGTTTCTACAGGCTTTTTACTCCTTTTCACGAAGGAATTAAGACTAGAGGATATTTAAGACAATTTTTGAGTGGTCTAACCTATTGGACGGGGCGAAGCACTGCTACAACAATAACAACAACAAAGGACAAAGATTCACTTAAACGGAGTTTATATGCCTTTTCAAAGTGACCTATTTGCAGAGAATGTGAACCGGCATTTTATACTATTGTTTACAAAAGCAACACATTTTTTATCGATTATATTTAACTTACTTGGATGATATCGCAGACCGCAGGGTTCTGTTTAATACCCAGTGGGATTTCGCAGGTCATCTCTTATTAAATTAACGAACCTTGCTAATACTTTCTTTGCTGTGATTATAAAAAATTTGGCCTGATTTTGACCATAGAATTCCATCCGGTATTGTCCGAACTGCCTTGATGCCCACCTGCTTTTTGTTTCCATAATATATGCTTTTGTCAGTTCACATTAGGGCTCTGGACCATTGCGTACTGCTATAGCACACTGCTTGGCAAGGTGGTATGCCTGTCCATTACCTTAAAGTGCCTGATGCCCTACAACCCATCCCAACAAAACCTTATTTTGGCTACAAGATCATATAGGACTTAATTTCTAAGTGGTCGCATCCGACACGCAATGCTGTCTAACAGAATGAAGATACTACTCGAGGATGAGCCTCTCCGTGGAAATTCTCTACCGCAAAATTCTATTGCATGGATTTCTGCCTGAAGAAGTTCGGTAAAAGACACCAGCTACCGTTTTTCTGTGGCAAATTTTGATCCGTACGTGAACCAGACAAATGATTCAGGGTCAACGTATGAATTCCCGGTTTTCCAATGTGTTCTCTCAACAAAGTATGTCTAGAAATTTTCGTGATATAAGCAAAAGGGGCCATTGCATGACATAGTTACAATATGGAATTTTTTAATTAATAAAATAACATGCTTATTAACTTAAAAAAGTCTTTGAATAGAAATGCGTCAAAGTTGTTGGTCTCTAGTAAAATTTTCTCAAAAGTTCGATTTCGTTTGGAAAAAAGAGTTATGCATAAAAAAATGTGGAGAATAATTAGTGTTCTGTTTTGTCAAACCGGATTTTTGAATAATTTTTAGGAATGCTTTAGTGGTCACCGTGAATATCTTTGTATAGCGCCATATCAGATGACGAATTCATAAAAGTAAAATCTCTGGATTTTTTAGTGAATGTTAACATCACTAAGGTCATGTAAATCCACTTTGCGTTAAATGTGCATAAAAATGCACCCTTTATGTATTTCGCAACCTGACTAACCGAATCATTTGACATCTGTACATATTTGACTTTATGTGGTAATAGCTGCATAAACTTCTACAAACGTCACACCAATTCTCAATTAAACTGGAAGGCAATGAAATTTACATTTTACTTGAAAAATTAAGCAAAGAGTAAAGTGAAGTAAAAATATTATGAAATTTTTTAGTTTTCACATGCAATTGTGACAGTGGGTATGCAATGGTCGGGCAATCAACAGGGAAGCATATTTAAATGCAGTAAATAAGCAGACGAAGGGGAGCATAATCACATACATAAATATTTAAATAATTCTCTAAAAATTCAAGCAAACCACAATTCCAGAAGATACTAAAACTTACGCAATGCGCACTCATACAAGGTTTAACAGAACAAAGCTTTAAATATTTTCCACAAAGCAAGAAATGCTGCAGACTTAAGTGCACTTTACTGCATAATTAAAGTTGCATTCAAACATTGTGCACATCTCCGCTTTTGGTATGTAAATTTTAATTTTTAATTGAACATATCATTATGCTGTCATATACCTCCCTCTTTGCCGTAACTTTTTATTTGAACATTCACAAACTGCTAACAGGTGAACAGCAGCCACTTGCAATGTTAATATCGACTCAAAATGGGGTTGAAATAAAATGTTAGCTGCATTGTTTTGCATGTGAAAAAGAGTCGATTGTGATAGAGAAAATTTCATTTTTTTTTTCGGAGAATGAAGAACGTACAGTATACGCGTACAACATACTACGTTTTCATACATTCCGTTCAACTATTTTATGGTTAGGTTAGGTTAGGTTCAAGTGGCTGCCGTCCACATTGGAGCGGCACACTTAGGCCTTTATAGGCCCATTGTGAAACCACACGGATTTGTTCCTACTCTCCTAATCAAACCACTTCGTTGAGTTTATGAAGCTAACTAAACGTTGTGTATTGACCACAGCTATATCAGTCAGATCTACGAGAAACATCTTGCCCATAAAACGTTGCCTTCTTCTACCGAGCGCTGGACATTCACAGAGTAGATGCCTAACAGTTTCAGGTTCTTCTTCGTTGCCGCAGCTTCTACAATAATCATTAAATGGAGCACCAATCCTTCCCGCATGCGGTCCAATATTTTATGGTTAATAGTTTCAAAAATGTTGCTTGTCGAGTCACATGAACTCACTTTACTTGATATTTTTTTAGTAATGCAATACTAATTAAGTATTACAAAATGTTAGAAAAATTGAGCTTTAACAAATTGGGTTGAAATGTGAATATTTATGGTTGACTTTTGCTGCAAGATTTTAAATTAAGGTACCAAATATTTCCCACTTTTACAAAGTTATTTTTCACTATTGTGTTTTTATGGACTGTTCTTGAAAACAACACAACCATAAGATTCCTAAAAAAGTCAGTTTTATATATACTGAGTTGGAGCCAAGTTGTACTTTTAACTCGCAGTTGATTTAATAACTTTTCAAGAATATATATGTTAAACCCTTCATGAGAAGCTTACCTAAAATAGTTACATTAAATGAATCATGCCACAGATGCTGCCCGGATGGAAATATTTATCCGGGCGCATTGAGAAGCCCATCTAATTTTTTCTGTCTGAATGGAAAACTATATGTGCACTGCCACATCTTGGCACTGTTATGGTCATATCCAACCTTTCCTAGATGCAGTCCAGCTAGAAAGTTCGAAGCAGGCGCCAAGCTTTCCCACTTTAGCTATTCTAGATGCTTGCTAGGCAATTAAAAATACTGGTGGTATAGAAAGTTTGATATAGTTAGTATATCGGTTTCTCTGGCAGTAGTATCCAAGTAGTAGAATTTAAACAAGAGGCTTTTGATTTTTATTGCGGCTGTGAATTTTAAGAATATAAAAAGTAAAATGTCATAACCCATGTCAAAACTTCAAATTTAATTCGTGGGAAGGCTCATTATATTAAAGGAAAAAAACTGGCCAGTACTTGATAGACCAATTTGTAATAACAATAATTATGAAATAATTTTCTAAAGGCCGCTGTATCAGAATCGTGGTTCAGAATTTTTAGATTGATTGTGGTTTTCTAGTTGATATTTTCTCATGAAAGTACTTAAAACAGGCCCGTATCGTGTTTTACGATCCGTGATCGAATTCAGTACTTTGAAACGCTGTTGCACTGTAATGGTGGTTGAGCTTGAAGTAATACGTCACTATTCCACGTATTTCCCAGCCACATTACAGTGCTACAGTGTTTCAAAGTATTGAATTCGATAACGGATCGTAAAACACGATAAGGGCTACAATTACTTATTAGATAAATTATGCATTATTATTTTTATGAAAAGTTCGACAGATTCATATTTATCAATTGAGTGCAATTGGTTTTCGATACGTGCTCGTATAACACGATTCGGGTTCAGGGTTTTCTAAATTCTGTACGCTTTTTTTATCAGAAAAACTTCTCTTAATACAACAAAAAAAAAAAAAAAAAAAAAAAAAAACACACACACACACACACAAAATTTGAAAGCAAAACTATTTTTCTCGCTTCCTTTGGGAACAATATCTCAAGTTCTTTAGATTGCATCAGGTTTGAAATATTTTCTCCATACAAAATTTTTTCGCAAATTTGAAGTCTACGTGTGTCCCTAAAAACTGGATGTAGGCGTGTTTAGAAAGCCACGAATATTCGAATTAAAATTTTGTTAAACTAGCTAAAGAAAACATTTGAGATGAGAGGAGCTATCCCGACTACTCCAACAACTCCAAACCCAATTTGAGAAAGCCTGCCTGAAATGTGCTTCACATATTACTTTTATAAGCAATTTCATTTCTAACACAAATAACTAAGCGATTAGTTCTTTCGATAAGACGATTGACATTCTTCAAGCTACTTAGGTGAATTTCAAAAATTCAATGAGATTAAAGTTAAATTATATTCACAGTAGCTATCAGCAGCCTAATTTTTACTTGTTAGCTATAAAAAGGCAAGCTATTAAAACAAAATTTAGCTTTTAATAAGGTATAATAAAAAAACATATTTTTTCCTAGTTAAAGATGTGCTGTAAAAAGTTTAATTAAATTTTTATCTAAACATAAATTTATTGAGAAAAAATGTCAAAAAAAAAAAAACTACTTAATGAAAGTGACTTTCGCATAAGTAACCCTAACTGCACAAAATATAGAAATAAGTCAGGTTGAGTTTCCTAAAAGTGAGTGTTGTACACATTTTTTATTTCAATAAAAGCTTTTTTATGAGTACTTTGCCAAATATTTTTTATAGTGCAGTTAGATGTAAGTCTATAGAAAAAATAGAAATCCTCTTACAATATGTGCCACACACAGAACAAAACAACGTGGAGCAAATCCATACTCAAATCACAGCTTGTTTTTATTGCTTATTTCTTGCATTAAATAACTGCTTCGTTATTTTATCACTTCCTCCTCCTTCTACCATGCTTTGCATTTAATTCTCAATATAATTTGACTTTGACTTTGCTTGGTGTAACAAAATTCTCCAAGTCACAAATTTATTCCGTATATATGTATATGCTCCAGAGCTACTATCCTTAGTTGGCCCACTCATTACGCTGAAAAAAGCGTAGCATACTTTTAGGCTCCATTGCGCTTCACATTAGCTACCCATTTGTCGTGCTGATTTTTCAACTATAGCGCATGATTTGCATAAAAATTAAAGCTTCAGCTCTTTTTTGTGTACACGAATTAATTACAGTTAACACTTTCAAGGTACATAAGCATAGACATTAATAAAGTGTAACATACTTTTAGGAAAACTTTATTTTGTTTGGTACACACTGAAATGCAAAGGCCTTGATACTAGCAAGCGATGTTTTATTTAAGAAGCTATTTAATGTAAATTAGATAGCACGGTTTGATATAAAACTAAAAAGTTAGCTCCTCTTTAGTAAGTCTGAATAATTTTAGTTAATTTCGGTATTGTTATTCGGATCCTCTGTAGAATGTCTTTTGCGGCTAAATGTATGCAATGTTAAGTTATATGTTGATTTGAGAGTAGAAGTAAATATTTACGTGTATGGAACGTTGTGGTTTAAACTGGATTTCATTGAAAAAACAGCCCTTAGTGCAGTGAAACTCCTCATGCACTCCTAAAAAATTTACTTTTCGTTTTTAGATAACATAGATAAAACTGAAGATATTTCCCTATACCTCACAGATTATTAAGATTAAAAACATTCTTACAAATTCGTATACACGTAAGTTACTCAACCCAAACCTCAGGCATTGTTCCCACTTTCTTTGTAACGCGTTGTTAAAATAAATAAAATTTCACTTAAAAAGTCGTATAACGGTACAAGCTCACTTATCTATTTGTTTAAGGTGCCCAACGGAAAAAGCAGGAAAATATTTTTAAAAAATTTGCTTTCCTGTGTATTTGAGTGTGAGCTCATCTTTATCTCCAAGTAGCGGGAAAGACGCACTTGGCAGGATTTATTTCAATTTTTCTACAAATGCGCTCACACAAACTGACACATTGCAACAGAGCAGTGGTGCACACCGTTTGTAGATATCTCATCCAGAATGATGAAAGCATGTTTACTGCTATCGTTTCAGCAACTCATTGTATTTGCATACATAAGTTGTAAATGAAAATGAGTGTTATGATAAGGCTCCACTATACGCTTGAGTGCTCGGCTGTAGTAAAGAAAAATATAGCAAAGTTAAAGCAGGAAACAGAACATCAAAAATTATAACAACAGGAAAAGCTTGCTTGTCTGCCTATATAAAAGTTTGAGGCAGGTACGCCCACACACCGGAGTGTCATACGTATTGGTGGCATGTGACTGCTTGTAGTATGCCGTTTGGTGCCTGTAGAGTACGATTACGTAACATTTCTACAAAAATATTTGCAGCAACAAGTTCTACATAAGTATATATGCAAGTAAAATAAGCCACCCATACACCGCCATACAGTTTTATGCGCTACCTACGATTTTCTTTCAGCATGTATACATACACACACACAAACTTTCATGCTTTAACCATGAAAAACTCTGACTGGTTATCATTAAAGGATTGCAGCGAATCAGGGGGAAAACGAAAGTTGTAAAAAACACACAACACATAAGAAGCCATGAAATCTTACATTCAACCAGGCATGCTTAACCAACGAAACGATATCATTTCGTTACGATAATCAACGTTAATAAACGAAACGAAGTCATTTCGTTTCGTTTATTAACGTTAAGATCGTCAAATTAACGAAATGATTTCGTTTCGTTTTCTGCCATATCAAAACGAAATCAAATCGTTTATGTTGATTATTAATTTCAAACTATGCTGGCAAAGCTGATTGATGGCGGAGTCATTAAAGGTGAAAGCATTAGCCAAGCTGATTGCAACTTTTCTCATGAATTTTGACAGTACAAACATTTCTCAGAGTATTTTTGACATTACCACCAACGAATTACACAAACAAATTACATAGAGTTTGTGTGTGTATTCGCGCTCGTTGTTGCCACCTTACGGCTTCACCATGGCTATAGCATTGCCAGCACAATTCAAACATAAAGTATCACGTTTTTGTTAACGTTTTTAACGTTAACGAAAGCTTTTCGTTTCGGTTAAAAACGAGATACAATTTATCTTGATAATTTCTTTATCGATAATATTTCGAAGTGTTTCAACGGAAACGGTGGAAATTTTTTGATAAACGATTAGCTTAACGTTAAGGTGCATCCCTGCATTCAACAATGCGTACGTGTAATTTTCTTTCAATTTATGTGGTTGCCATTTTATCCCTCAACTGATACTGTTACACTGTCGGAAAAAGCCTATTATTGTACGTTCTTCTTTGTGTAAGCGAGATTTGTGCCGCTGGTGGGGGATAAACTTTCGTTGTTAAAGTTTTTCTTTCATTTAACGATTGAGCTGGCTGGAGCGTCTGGGTTATGAGTACAGTGGTAGGCCGCAACGCAACATTGGCAGACGAAAAATGTAAAATATAAGTATAAAAGATTTTGTCGAAATTTAAAGCTGCAAAGGGAACGTAAATTTATGTTCGTAGCAGAGATTATTATGAGAAGTTGTGATGAAGTGGAATTGTAAAGGCGTGTTGTGAATTTCTTGAAAATATCTGTACTAGATTTTCAATAACTAATGAGTGCATTTTCTTTCCAAGAATATAACTTAAAAATGGCGTGAGTACCAAACACTCAAGAAGTCTGATGTCCAGGCAGTTTAAAAACAATTGTTATAACTGCAGTTCCTTCAAGGTTTTAAGTTAAATTAGAACATTAATTTTATATTAAAGTTTAATACGTGTCTGTTTCATAACAAATCGTTGAGCAGATAGTCGATAAAAAAAAAAACAATAAGAACTCAATAACTTTTCGTTATTAAATCGATTAGTTTTTCATTACAAATCGATAACGAATCAATTATTTTTCGATAACATATCGACTATACTCCGGCATCGCACCGCTAACTCGCCCATAGCGAAATCGATAATTTTTCGTTATCAAATTGATAAAGTTAGTATAACACATCGATAATTTTACGACAAATAGTCGACAATTTTGTAATAAATAATCGGCAGCTATCCAACAACATATAGATTGCTTTCTTCCACCAAATTTCTAAGCTTTTTATAACGAATCGATAAATTTTTTATAACAAATTGATAACTTCTTGATTACATACCGTTAACTTTTCGATAAATAACGATCATTCTTCTATATTAAACTGATACATTTCTGATAAAGAACCAATAAATTTTTGATAAGCTTTGTTACCGATAGAAAATTTATAACACTTCTATGATAAATATATATATAACTCGCCTTTACCTCGTCGATAACACACTAACATAGCACTTTGATAAAAAATTTAATTTTAATCTTTCGCATCGTCTTTCCTTCTTTATTTTTTCCTCACCTTTTCTTTTCGCCCTTTTCGGATCTGAATATAAATATCTTTTTGTATGAGTTTTTGAGCGGGGATTACCCTTATTGCTTTAAATGTATGAAGACATTTATTTGAAGCAATTTTTAATTTATAATTTATTTAGTAATTTGGGAAAAATTTAAGCAACGTGACATCAGGACGGACAAGGCGACAGCTGTTTCGATTATACCTTTTTTTTTAATCTCTTCAAAGCCTTTTACTCCCGGGAGTGGGATTCGAACCCGCACTCCTACGATAGTTGAAATGGTTACAAACCCATTCAGCTACGTCATGCCTTAGTTGTTGTAAACCTTATCCCAATTGCCTTCTTTTGCATATTGTATGGACTATGGATTATGAATAAAGAAAATATGCAAAAGAAGGCAATTGGGATAAGGTTTACAACAACTAAGGCAAGACGTAGCTGAATGCGTTTGTAACAATTTCAACTATCGTCGGAGTGTGGGTTCGAATCCCACTCTCGGGAGAAAAAGGCTTTGAAGACATTTACAAGGTATAATCGAAACAGCTTTCGCCTTGTCCGTCCTAATGTCACGTTGTTAAAATTTTTCCCAAATTATTAAATAAATAATAAAATTAAAAATTGCTTGAAATAGATGTTTTCATACACTTAAAGCAATACGACAATCCCCGATTAACCCTTACAAACAGGCAACATTTGGTTAGTTCGTTGTAGTTCTATAAATATAACAAAAACAGCAACAATACCAGTTTCTCTGAAACCGCCTTACAAACATGCATAACTTCAACACATAATTACATACGAAGTATGTGATATGTAGAAGATTAATATATGCAAAATTAGGCAATTGGGAAAAACTTTACAACAACTAAGGCATGACGTAGCTGAATGCGTTTTTAACCATTTCAGCTATCGTCGGATTGCGGGTTCGAATCCCACTACCGGGAGAAAAAGGCTTTGAAGAGATTTACAAGGTATAATCGAAACAGCTTTCGCCTTGTCCTTCCTGATTTCACGTTGTTTAATTTTTTACCAAATTATTAAATAAATTATAGATATCTTTTATTTCATATTATTATCTTTTTTTTATTTATTTTTTTTCTCCTTTTCAAGCAACGAAGCTGTCCAGGGCGGAATATCGAGAATCGTTTTTGGTATGACAACCATTATAAAAAAATTTACCTGCCACGAAAATAATTAGGAATATATTCTGCGTATAACGGAAGTGGTCTAATTACTTTAGATAATACGGAAATGTAAGTGAGAGCGTAGTGCAGTAAAAAAAAATTGGTTAAAAAACTGCTGACGAAGAACATAATGTAGTTTAAATGCAGTGCATCATAAATTTAAAAATATACACATACAATTTAAAACAAGTGGTGCAATATGCGACATATATTTTGCCGGTTTCGGTGAGACACCTGCATTCAATTTGTATTTGGTATAGTAAATGGAGGGTAATTTTTTCATTACTTGTTTCCAATTTTAACTGTCCGTTACATATACAAATTACTCTATCATACTCACAATACCAAACATTTCAAACACACATATCAGCTACTGAACGGTCATCAACTTAAATTTTTATCTGTTAATTATCCCTGCAGAAACTATGCAAGACAGTAAGGTACTTATAGCTAAAATTTCGCCCTATAGGTTTATTGACTACCTGGGGACTAGTGCTCATCGTATACAAAGCGAGACAGTTGATAGCGTTTGATACCTATGACTCTTTTAAACCATAACGATTTAAATAAATTAATTAAAAGCAGCGATTACTGCCGACCACCTACGACGAAAACGGTGCGATACCGGAGGACACCACACAATGTCACTTGAAAGCACTACGAGGGGATTGAGTTAGTACTAGTACCGTCCTTTAAATCGATTGTTATGCACTATTCCGAAACTAGTGGAATTCGGTGTAGGGATATTCTGGTGTTCTCTTGATAAGTGCCTAACTCAGAATGAGGTTAAAAAACAAGCAAACACTTCTCATCTTCATTATTGGTGATTGACTTACTTCTGGTGTTACAGAATGTGTATGTTTTGTAGCTGTGTACTTTGCTTTATTAGTTTTTTTTTTTATTATTATTATGATTAGCAATTGGTAAATGTAGAAACAGCCATCTGCTAACTATGCCAAAAACAATGTTTTTTCTTCTAAAGATAAGGCCAATTTGTTTGATTTCTCAACCTACACATAATGGGGCACATATCAGATATATCGTCGTGGACGAAATAGTATGGATATATAATATTGAGCCAATCACTTCAAAAGATTAAACTGGGCAGTTTCCTGTGGAAACATAACAAACTCTTGATAAGTAGTATGGAAAATCAAACTGCAAATCCTCAAAGACACTGGTTTTTCTATGTGCACACGTTATTTATCTCTACTACGCCTGTTGGCGCTCTAGATGTCTATGTTCATTAGGCACCTAACGTCCTATTTAACATTACTCTAAAAAAGCTTAACTGACAGAACATAGAGGATTTCTTGATGTTAAAAGGAATTTGCAAGTACGTTCAGTTAAGTAATGAACAGCTGTAGCGCATCGTCATTCGGTCATCGAAGTCGAAGTAACAAGCTTTCTGTATACTTCGCAAAGTAGAGGCTAAAAAGCAAAGTCGAACTGTAGGTAGAGAATACTCGCCCTATTAATATCTGAGAGCCCCTGTTTGATTTCTGATATCATTTTGCAGTCACGTTGTGTGATCAAGTTACACAACAATCCAAACTTTACTAGTTTCGTGAGGAGAATGAGACGGCAGATCCTTGTCTGTAGTTCCTGTTGTTTTGGGAACGCAAAAACACTGCCCGAAGGGTAATGTGTATGGCACTGATTAAGATAAGTACCTATACACTATAGAACTAGACCTTTCTAAGACTAGCACGACCTTGGAAAAAGTTAAATTTTGCAGGTGGATATAATATAAAATTCTGAAAAAGTAACAAATAAAGTGAGTTTCCCATTGTAAAACTTTTTGTTCCCAATTATATCAAAATATAAAGAAGCTAAAACAAGTTTTTGTAAACATCTTGTGCACGTGTGGGTATATATCAATATCTTAATTTACTAGAGCATAGTATAGTTTGAATAAATTTTCATACAATGCATTTAAAGTACGTTAAAAAACCAGTTTATTTAAGCATTATTGTATGCAAAATTTGACCCTCACCTTATCGACCTGCAGCCATATGTACATACATACATACATACACATATATGTACATAACATGTTTAGAGTTTCTCTACTCGGGTATTGTATGTACGTAAATGTAATGTCATTGCATGTTAAATGTAGTTTATTTATGGTGGTGGCACTGCACACTTACACACACATGTGTGTGTTACATAAGTATTAGTTGGCAGTGGTAGGACACATGGTAATAGCAGTTGGTTGAATCACCCCAAGAAACGATGCGTTAAGCGTTAATGCAACAATCATACGTTAAAATGCAGAAGTAACAACACCAAATACTAACAATAACAGCAGCACAGCTGAACATATTTAATCTTATGTGTATGTAGATATAAATATTTATATGGTGTACTAGGCTAAAGTAATGACTGTGGCAAATATTATGTTCATTTAAACACAACAACAACCACTCACTAAAGTAGTTAGAAAAGCAATAACATTCGATGCATTACCCACAAAAAAATTTGAATCTTATTTAAGGCTTATTTCTTATGGCCGAAATGCTTTTGACATAAGGCATTATTTTTATAAGAAATATATATTAGTTATATGATTTATCTCATATATTATTTCTAATTGCTGTGTTTATGTGCAGGTTCCTTTTTCGCTCTTATTTGAAATCCAAATCTATAAATAAAGTTTTGGTTGTAAACATGGACATTCGTGCTATTGCCGAGTTTTGGGCATTATTGGTCTTAGTGCTTTTGTTTAGCTATATTTTATTAAAATAATATGTTAAAAATTAACACAAAGAAAACTATTGGTATTATGGCACTATTGTGAATATTTGATTAGAACTGGCACTGCATTACCGGCAGTTGGTAATAGCGTTTTCTTTTCTAGCTAAAGTGTTACGCTTTTTGTACGCCGCGCAAGGGTTGTTGTTCTATTCTAAAAAACAGCAACGCCTTTATGGGGTATTTCGTTCTTTTGTGAAAATTGTTGCCTGCTCGCAACGCAAAAGCGTTACACTTTTACCCTGTATAAAATGGCGGTGTAGCAATGCAACTCTGTGAAACTCTCAATTCGCTCTTGAGTTCCACATATACTCTGTTAATATAAGTGAATATGCTGAGTTGAAATGTTCGTTGTATGCACTATAAATGTTGAACATTTTCTGGGGTAGGAGTAACTCTATTAAGGCTTTACCTTTTACTTAGGCAACAATTTCTTTCAGAAAAGAAAACGCTATAACATTTGCCAGATGGCAGCACAAGCGCATGGAAGTTTTTATTGATAGATGACTGATTGATAGAACAGCTGACTTTTGTTGAGTTTTGTTTCGCAAGATGCGCACGTGTCCGGCTAGTGCCATATAATACTCCATATATCTATTGTAAACGTGTGACATCTCGAAGGTAAATAATAACAACCCTGATACAATCTTCAGCAACGCCATACATACAACCCTGCTTCGAACTTGAGGAGAACAGTCAAATAGTTAGTTGGTTCCGAGAGATTAAACAAGCAAGCTGCAAAACTTAATAACTACATATATTTTCCATTAAACTAATATTCTCACATCATTCATTAACTCTGTTAAATAATTAATCAATTTTATTAAATGTATTATAATTAAACACGGTTTCGTTAATTCATTTCAAAATACGGTATTCCTGACACTATTTACTTATGCCATTAGGCATAAGGTGTCTGAAAAATAACGTTATGTATGGCTTGTAGTACATATAAAATAATGCTTGAATAAGGAATTATTATAAGCCGTTAGGAATAATATAACAACCTTGTATAAGGCCTTATTATAAAATACTACTTGCTGCATTAGGACCCTTTATATAAGCCATATAACCCACTAAAAATGAGGCTTACACAAGGGTTTATAAGAAGATAATACATTAAATACAATAGGACAGGATTAGTATGCATTAGCCTAACTATAAGTCATATTACACATATAAAATTACTGTTGGATAGTACTTATAATAAGACACCATTTGACTTAAAATTTTTTTATTCATCTTTATGATCAGCTATTTCAAAACTTTATTTAGATACAGAAATACTGACCTATCATCGACAATCAAGTTACGAGACAAATAGCATTAAAAATACTTTTTGTAAGTTTTTATAAAGTGTGTATCATCCACGAAAATATTCTCCTCAAAAATTCAATTGCCAGATGCAGTTTCCAAGATTTGATTTGGAATCGGCAAAGAATGCATATCTTCAGCAACTGTGTAGGAAAAATAAAAAAGTATTATAGCAAAAACTGGCTATACATCTCCTCATGCAGCGCATAATATAGGATTAAGGTCTTTAATTGCTTGTTTGAAACGATAAGAAGTAAACTTGCTCATTGAAATTAGTTCTATTGGAGTTCTAATACTTCAAATGAAAACAAAATCGAGCTTCCTTAAAATATGACGAAAATTATAAACTATAGCTAGTTCATGTATCCCGTTTACGTTTAGTCAACGTTTATTATACTCAGCTGAGCAGAGCTCACAGAGTATATTAACTGTGTTCGCATAACGGTAATCCGTAACGGCATAAACTAATCGAGATAGATATAGATTTCTATATATCAAAATGATCTCGGTGAAAAAAGAAATAATTTAGCCATATCCGTCCGTCCGTCTGTTCGTCCGTCTGTAAACACGATAACTTGAGTAAATTTTGAGGTATCTTGATGAAATTTGGTATGTAGGTTCCTGGGCGCTCATCTCAGATCGCTATTTAAAATGAACGAAATCGGACTACAACCACGCCCACTTTTTCGATATCGAAAATTTCGAAAAACCGAAAAAGTGCGATATTTCATTACCAAAGGCGGATGAATCGATGACATTGGACAATGGGCGTGGCAACGCCCACTTTTAAAAGAAGGTAATTTAAAAGTTTTGCAAGCTGTAATTTGGCAGTCGTTGAAGATATCATGATGAAATTTGGTAGGCACATTACACCTGTTACTGTATGTGTGCTAAATAAAAATTAGCGAAATCGGATGACGAACACGCCCACTTTTTTAAAGTCAAATTTTAACGAAAAATTTTATATATTTACAGTATAAAAGTAAATTATGTCAACTGCAGTAATGATATGGTGCAGCAAAATGCAAAGATAAAAGAAAATTTCAAAACGGGCGTAACTCCGCCCTTTTTCATTTAATTCGTCTAGAACACTTTTAATGCCATAAGTCGAACAAAAATTTACCAATCCTTGTGAAATTTGGTAGGGATATAGATTCTATGACGATAACTGTTTTCTGTGAAAATGGGCAAAATCGGTCGAAGCCACGCCCAGTTTTTATACACAGTCGACCGTCTGTCCTTCCGCTCGGCCGTTAACACGATAACTTGCTCAAAAAAACGATATATCTTAACTAAACTTAGTTCACGTACTTATATGAAGTCACTTTATTTTGGTATAAAATATGGCCGAAATCCGACTATGACCACGCCCACTTTTCCGATATCGAAAATTACGAAAAATGAAAAAAATGCCATAATTCTGTACCAAATATGAAAACAGAGATGAAACATTGTAATTGAATTGGTTTTCTGACGCAAAATATAACTTTAGAAAAAACTTTATAAAATGGGTGTGACACCTATCATATTAAGTAGAAGAAAATGAAAAAGTTCTTCAGGGCGAAATCAAAAGCCCTTGGAATCTTGGCAGGAATACTGTTCGTGGTATGACATAATAAATAAATGAACGGTGCCCGACAGAAGATGTTCTGGGTCACCCCTGGTCCACCCTTATTGCGATATCTCGAAAAGGCGTCCACCTATAGAACCAAGGCCCACTACGTTTTAAATAATCATTAACACCTTTCATTTGATACACATGTCATACAAACACATTCCAGGGTTACCCTAGGTTCAATTTGCTAAATGGTGATTTTCCCTTATTTTATCTCCAAAGCTCTCAGCTGAGTATGTAATGTTCGGTTACACACGAACTTAGCTTTCCTTACTTGTTTTTTAATTTTAGTTATCTATGGCATAAGGCATATTTGTAATGTAAATAGGACAAAAATAAGGCACTATTATATTTGCCTTTCAGGCGTAAAAGCAATATATCTTATTGCTTACAACC
Organism: Eurosta solidaginis; assembly: GCF_040869045.1. NCBI lineage: Eukaryota > Metazoa > Arthropoda > Insecta > Diptera > Tephritidae > Eurosta > Eurosta solidaginis. The sequence continues at coordinate 11,368,351 of NC_090323.1, read as the reverse complement.
ACTTATGCCAGTTTTTGCTGGGTATCTGTACACACTTCATACATACATATGTCTATGTATATCTATGTATTACAATTAGTTTAGTATTTACTATTGGTATACATTGATACACAGGTGTCAAGCAAAATGAGAATATAGAATATAGATAGCAAAACCTATTATTGTTGCAGTTGCATTTGGCTTAAATACCGACAACAATTGCGGTTTGTTTCAGTAGGCGAACTCACACACACACACACCCATATATATGCTTCTAAATATATAGGACATAGCATCAACTGTTGCTGTTAAATATTGATTATGTACATTGGTAGTACATGGCGCATTTCAACAATTACTTAAATGGGATTTTCGATAGTGGCTTTGTATTGATTAAATATTTATGGCAGCATATTTGCGCGAATGCAGAACAATACATGTGGCGACAAATACACGAATTCAGAATTCAATGATAAACTTTAAACTGCTATGTTAGACAACGCATTGGAAACACTTGTTGTACTTATAAAGAACAATATTTTCGAAGGACAATATATTCAGTTGGTACTTGGCTTGCGAGCTCGAAGCAAGTGATTTAAGATTTCATTGCGCCCATATATTGAAGAATCAATTGAGTTGGTTTGTAAATGGTAGTCTAGACTACAATCAAAGGTAACTCCCAGGAGTTTTGGCTATTTTAAGTTGATAGAAAAATCCAACAAACATGTATGTCAAGTTATTGTTAAAAATTGAAATACCACGTCAGGAATAACGTGGCGTTGGGATGTTAGCCTTTCTTGATCCCTATTTTCCTGGCAGTTCATTCATGGAGGGTACTGCGTCTTTCATGGTTTCGTAGTCGTCTGGTCGAAAATGAAAACAGGTAAAGCATTTTTAAATGTCTTGCTACTATCTAAGGGAGATAAATCTGATAAATCTGTATAAATGAATATCCTGGGTTGTCTGTTTGCCTGTTTTATTAGCGGTGCCACTCCTACCTATTCAAATTTTTCAGCAATAACAGAGAATGATAGACACAGATTGAAGACATATGTCAAATAGCTGAATACTATATAGTAAATATGTAGGAAGATATAAATGGCCAAGTTATAGGACGAACAGCTTTTTCTATTGGACAGCTTGGTAATGGACTCACAATTGGTTTTATCTCTGCGCTGAGCTGCTGGGTCGTTGTCCGACATTTTCACAAATTGTTGACAGCAATATCTTACTTTTGTAAATTTTCACATATTGGTATCTGCTGAGACTACTACGCGCTTCATAAGACTAAGCTTCATCAAATTAGTCCTAGATAAAACATGTCTGTACAAAAAGGCAAGGTCTTGGTCGCTCTTAGTGTTTCACGCTGTAGTCTCTTACCGTCCAAATGTAGCCGACAGCTATTGGCTCTAACGTATAAAGAATGCTTCTTTAGTTACGTACCTATAAGCCATCCTATTTCTCAGTCTCTCTTTCTTCTCTATTGGTACAAAAGTTTGTTGTTTTGTAGAGTTTGTAAACTAAAGTGCAAATATTATTTTTCATTTTATGTACACTTCTGGGACCTCTACCTAAACAAGATTGTCTTAGTGTTTACTCAGCGTTTGACAAATCCCACCACACAGCCTATTCGTCTCCGTCAACAATTCCCATCACTCATCTTCCAAATTACATGTATCCATAACGTCATTAGCGCCAAAAACTCTTCTGCACAATCGCACTTTTTTACTTAATTTTTATTACTTATTCCGATTCTGCCTCGCAAATATACAGTTTTTCTTTTTTCGCCTACAAATTCAATTTGCACGTTCAAGTGCTGCAATATATTTTCGCTCCTACTTTTGTTGCTTTTCTTCAAAAAAAGTTTTTTAATAAAAATATTAAATTTGCATATGTTACGAAAATGCCGCTGCCTTGGCAACGCACCCTCATACTCTTTAGTCAACCGCTTGCGCGCGTGAGAGGAGCGAGTTACAAGCGTCGGCTAGCTGACTTCCATTGTGGTTGCGGCGGTCGGTTGCCGACGTTACCTGAGCACAAGTGTAGCAGTTAATGCGGCCAACTGTACTTTGTGTGTGTGGCTTAAGATGTATTGAGGAGAGTATATTTGCGCGCCTGTGTGAGTGTTTACAAGTTTGTTATTGTGTATGTGTGCGTATGCTATGTTTAGTTTATGTAGAAAGCAACAAAGCGGCCACTGACTTTGTTTAAGTGCCACGCACCCTCGAAGCTGCCGCCACCACCATGTGGCATGCCACCCAAAGATGCCTGACGAATTATGTTCTTCCACCTTGATTGTTCGCGCAAGTTCGCTAAGAGTTCAAGCAAACCCAGCGCATAAAGTGGAAGTTGCGGCTTGTGGTTGGGTGTGAGTAAAGTGGTTTCGCAAAGTTTGTTTGGCATTTTTGCTTTTGCATTGTTTTTGTTATGATCAAATTAAGTTCGCATAAAATTTATTCTTGTTTATTTTTTATACTCAGTTGAGCAGAGCTCACAGAGTATATTAACTTTGATTGGATAACGGTTGGTTGTACAGATATAAAGGAATCGAGATAGACATAGACTTCCATATATCAAAATCATCAGTATCGAAAAAAAATTTGATTGAGCTATGTCCGTCCGTCCGTCCGTTTAAAAAAAATTTTTTAAAGTCAAATTTAAAAAAAAAGTTAATATCTTTACATTATATAAGTAAATTATGTCAACATGCAACTCCAGTAATGATGTGGTGCAACAAAATACAAAAATAAAAGAAAATTTCAAAATGGGCGCGGCTCCGCCCTTTTTCATTTAATTTTTCTAGGATACTTTTAATGCCATAAGTCGAACAAAAATTTACCAATCCATGTGAAATTTGGTAGGGGCTTAGACTCTAGGACGATAACTGTTTTCTGTGAAAAAGGGCGAAATCAGTTGAAGCCACGCCCAGTTTTTATACACAGTCAACCGTCTGTCCTTCCGCTCGGCCGTTAACACGATAACTTGAGCAAAAATCGATAAATCTTTACTATACTTAGTTCACGTAATTATCTGAACTCATTTTGTATTGGTAAAAAAATGGCCGAAATCCGACTATGACCACGCCCACTTTTTCGATATCGAAAATTTCGAAAAATGAACAAAATGACATAATTCTATACCAAATACGAAAAAAGGGATGAAACATGGTAATTGGATTGGTTTATTGACGCAAAATATAACTTAAGAAAAAAACTTTGTAAAATGGGTGTGACACTTACTATATTTAGTAGAAGAAAATGAAAAAGTTCTGCAGGGCGAAATCAAAAGCCCTTGGAATCTTGGCATGAATACTGTTCGTGGTATTACATATATAAATAAATTAGCGGTGCCCGACAGATGATGGTCTGGGTCACCCTGGTCCACATTTTGTTCGATATCTCGAAAACGCCTTCACATATACAACTAACACCACTCCCTTTTAAAACCCTCATTAATACCTTTAATTTGATACCAATATTGTACAAACAAATTCTAGAGTCAGCCCTGGTCCACCTTTATGGCGATATCCTTAAATGGCGTCCACCTATAGAACTATACCCCACTCTCTCTAAAATACTCTTTAATACCTTCCATTTGATACACATGTCATACAAACACATTCAGGGTTACCCTAGGTTCATTTTCCTACATGGTGATTTTCCCATATTTTGTCTCCATAGCTCTCAACTGAGTATGTAATGTTCGATTACACCCGAACTTAGCCTTCCTTACTTGTTAAGACTGAAATTCATTTTTTTTACGAACGACCTTTTCAAATTTCATTAACTTTTTTGTAAAAGAATTTGTTTTTTGTTTGTTTACTTATGCTAACATCATTAACACATATACATACACATTTAAGCGTTTTTTATGAGACTTTTTTATAACGGTATTTATATGCCACATTCGTATTTAGCTTGCCTCGAAATCCTTTTGATCCAAAGAGCCTCACATTAGGTGTGTCGAAATTAGTGGGCTAATTGAGGTTCAATTGTATCACTGTAGCTTCATGCAAGTTAGCGAGGTGTAATCGTCGATATACTTCAAGCGTAACTGTCTAGCTTTTGAAAGAACTATGCAAAAAAGGTTCCGGATTATTCAGATCTCAGAAACATTTACCCAAAGTTGTTATCAGCTTCATTCAAAATTTATAACTTCCAATCAATGATAATATTAGTGCTTATAGCTTACGTCACAGTTTTTTTTATATGGTGTCGTAACGATCCTTCACGTTATTCAATTGACCTATTTCTCCTGGTGTAATAACCCTTCAACCCAACCCCAATTACGCTTAAGCGACGACTGGTAAGATGAAGGATATATACATAACCTCTTCCTATTGATAAAAGAAAAAGAAGATGCACACGCTGGTTACATCCTACTCTATTCTCATGTGTTGTTTTGTAATCTTCCCGCGCTGTAGTCTGGTCGTTTACCCTTTGTTTAGTGAATTAAGGTATTATTAGCGAGCTAGTAAAAGAAATATGCCTTTCTATATACAAAAAAAAAGTAAAGCAACCGAGGAGGGATATGAATGGGATGTTGAATATTTGATGAAAAGAATACTTTAGGAAAGGTCAAGCTATAGAGTTGATAAGGACCGCACATAGACTGAATTCGTCACTGATGGTACAACAATTTTTTTTTTTGGCTACCAAACAAGAAATCCAGTAGGTCTACCATATACTAATTGTCCACTACACCTTCTTTAGACAAGAAAACTTCTGTAAGTTTGAAAGGAGACAAACCAGGGGAAAACCGGACAATTTCCGCCGAAATCGTCAAAATTTTGTCATACAAAATCCGTTGGCTTTGCTTATGGGAATGAATAAATACACACGGTACTGAAATAATTATCACACAAGACTATGGCAGCAACAACCCTTACAACACCCTTTCATTGATTAACTCACGAGTTGTGGTATCAAAACGGCGCATGAGCGCTAAGTAAATTTGGGACTCGCCACTCCAACCAACCAACCAAGCAACCATGACAGCAAAGATAAATCAAGTGAAGAAGGGCATGAACATATATATATCTCAAGGTATGTTTTTTCATAGAGTCGATGAATAAAATCTCATTATGAGTTTAAGCATCTTGAAGGCACAACTTCTTTGAAGGCTGTGTTATTCCATATAAGATACGGCTTGGCTTCTAGGGTTTATCATCCATGGTGGTATTGATCTTGTTTATAAAAATTAAATAAATATAAGGCGCGATGACCTCCGAAGTGATTTTAGGCCAAGCTCCTCTACAATTTGCATCGTGCTACTTTTAAATTTTTCCTACAAATTGGCGGGACGGGACCTACTTGTTTTATGCCGACTCCGAACGGCACTACACTGCATTCTCACTAAGAACTTTTCATGGCAGAAATATACTTGGGGTGCTTGCCCAACACTGTCGAGGGGCAACCCTGCTTAGAAAAATTTTATTCTAATTGAAAAAACTTGTTTCCAAATTTTTTGACGTTTTTTTTCCCGGGGCGTGAACTCAGGATTTTCGGTGTGGTAGGCGGATCACGCTCCATCACACCACGACGCTCGCGTTTTATCTTGTTTACTTTAGCTTTTACATCAGCCTACTAACTATTAAATTGTGGCCCCTGCTGAGATTTTCGGGAAGAGATAAGCGTTGTTATGATGATTCCTTAGTCTCGATTAATATTAGTCAGAGCAGGATGTTACATATCCACAACCATCTTCTGGGTCTTGTGGCATTAATCCTTATTATTTCTCAGATATACTGTATAAAATGCAGGCAATATGCAAAAAAAAAAAAAAAAAACTGAAGCATGGGCTGAGTACATAAGTTTGCCCACCTCTGGTTTAAAAACATGTATTTGTAACACGAGACCAGTATTAAATTTTTCTACTCCCTTTCCCGCTGAAACGTTAAATAACGTTAAAAAGCATGTTATCATCAATTATTTGGACAAACATCGGACCTTTAGCTTAGGTAAGTACATTCAAGCTTAAGCCATAACATTTCAAAAGCGCAAAGTAGAAACTACTCCCCACGCAAGCGTTGAAAAAAGCGGTGAATATGAAGTGATTCAACTTGCATGACATTACACAATTTTGTAACGCCCTCTAGACTCTTCAACACACAAACTTACATAGGATATATGTAAGTACTTGCATACAAATGACCAAATGTAACAACCCCGAAAGGTGCAGTCGCACTCTCCACCTGAATAAAAAAAAATTGAAAACTTGAAATCTAAACCGATTTCCAACTTTAGTTCACGTTAGACATTACAACCTACGCTGTTTAGAGGTGACGCTGTCAAATCTGCATACAAATATTTGCTCATGTATAAATTCGTTGCAGTTATGCACCAATGAGTCATATGATATTTTTCGGCTATAACCTGCAAATCGTAAATATATATGACGCTGGCTCATTCTCGCTTCATCTGCATTCCTACACTCATCTAATAGCGTTGTGCATCACTGACACAAGTACTTACATAAGTAATTTACGTACATGCATGGGAATTGGTGTTTATTTTGTGGCAAGGATTTTAGATTTTTCCGGACTATGTGCACATAAGTAAAAGTCGTGTGCTCAACTAAATGCAAACTTTTATGTAGGAAAATCACGCGCTGACATATGCGATGAGCTTATAGCACAAGGTAACTTTTCTATTTCTATTTGCATTTCCATTTTGGTGTTGTTCTTCTTTTTTTTGTATATTGGTCGCTTTTTCGGCCAAAAGTAGAGCCAAATTTTGTAGCAAGATATTAGGTTGGAACAGATTCTCTTCAGAATATACATACAAAATATTCTTGGTCTGTATGATATAGGATCGATGTAACGATTGGACGAAAAACCCCAATAGGGGAACTAACTTGTAATAGACTCGATACTATCTTGAAAACAGTTTCGACATGAGACCAAATTGTTCTGAAATGATCGCAAAAACAATAATCGTAAACAATCCGGACATGGACCAGAACGAATCCCGGAAATGTACTGGAATGACGTCGAAATAGTCCCGAATTTATTGAAAAGTAATACCTTAATTTAGTCTATGTGAGGTACTCACGGAACGGCCAGTAAAAATTATACCAAAATGATTCACAAATGATCTTATACTGATTCCTTAAAAGAATTGTAAATTAAGCTAGAACGAAAAGAGTACCGAAATGATCCTTAAATATTTAGAAAATAGTTTCAAATTCGAATTAGTTTTAATAAATTATTACAGAAGTTGTCTTGAAAAGAATCTCGAAATGACAAAGCAAAGTCCCAAAAACAGTATAAAAATCATTCCGAAATTGTACTAGGCCTATTCTTCAAAAAATCGCGAATTGTTCTGGGACTATATTGACGGTATTATCGCCAAAACACTTTTTACTTTATGATCCGAAAATTGGCCTGAAACCATAGCTTAAAGGTCCCGGAATACCGAAGTAGCGGCGATATGATCAAGAGATTTTCTTTAAATGCTCGAAACAGTTCTCAAACGATCCCTAAATTATTCAGAAATTTCTCTCAAGTAGACCAGAATTTATACACAAACAATTCGAAAAATTTCCACAATAATCCCAAAATCAAATTCTGAATTTGTCTCGCATTTACCTTAAAATATTATAGAGCTTATTTCGAAGGCAGTCCCGAAAATACAAAGATATTATCGAAAGAGTACGGAAATCATTCCAAATTAGTACTAAAGTTATACCATAAAAAATCCCAAAATATCCTTTAACAGAAATGAAAAGATCCTAAAAGCAATCCCGAAAAAGTACCGACGTTATTCCGACCCACTTTTCGCTTTTCACAAATAAACTTCGAGTTACAACAAAAAAAAAAAAAAAAAAAAAAAAAACAATTTTATCCGAGCTAAATGAACCATGCACTCAAAATTTGCACTCATTAAAAATAATCAAAAAGTACTAATACCGAGTGCGAGGGACCCTAGTTACTTTTTTTCCAACATAGTGAAGCGGCTGCCGTGATGTGGTATTGGTATAACCACCTAACTCACCGAAGGTCATCGATTAAAAGGCCCCGGAAATGCAACTTCAAAAATTTTAGAAAAAAGTTTTTCATTAAAACAAACAATTTTTCAAGCAGGGTTGCTCCTCGGTAATCGCTTGGCAAACACTTTTAGTGTATTTCTACCTTTAAAGGCTCATAATCGAAAATTCGTCTGCCTTTCTAATGCAGTTCGGATCCGGCATAAAGCACGTAGGTCCCGTTCCGCCCATTTGTTGGAAGAATCAGAAAGAAGCAAATTAGCAGAGAAGCTCGGCCCAAATCTCCTCGTGTGTATATCGGCATTATATTTACTACAAAAACAAGCAAGCTTATTTACGCGTTACCGCATTTTTATAGGAATTTTTGCTTTTCATATATCGAGCCACCATAATTCGATGTAAAGTTATATATTAAGTTGTTTGTTGGGAGGACGAAATAAAAAAATAATGCAAAGTCAATCATGATGACCTTTGGGTTAGGAAATACAATTTCAGGTAATATTCGGCAAAATGTTTTGAGGGATATATTTTGCTCGTCCAAAAGTTTTTTATTTTTTTTTTTTTTAGATTTCATTCTATTTTGTTTTAAGGTATATTTTCATACAATTTTGCAGGTATCGAAAATGTGTTTCACTAAAAACGAATATGGTTTCATAGGTTGATTTTGTTTTGTTTATTTTTCCACCTTTTCAATGGTGTAGTTCGCCCTGCGCAGTTGATGGGCAGAACAAAATCAACCATGCAAAGGCGAATTAAATGCAAAAAAAAAGTTAATGAAGTGGTAGGTAATCGAATATCAAATTTGCTGAAAAATCTTTTTATATATTTATATGTGCAAAATTATGCCAAATATTTTCATGATTCAAAAGTTTTTTAATTTGACTGAAAGTGAACTATGAAGTGGGAAATGTTAAATAAATACAGGAAATTAATGGTGTAAAATAATTTAAACAACATTTTTCATATAATATGTGTTCCTTTTTGAAGGAAGGCCACTAGGCATACAAAACCTCCACTTTCCCGACCAAATGTGACCCAGAATGGCTTTCGACCACGATGGTAGATGTACCCATTGGGAGGCCTGCCGTCTAGCACCGCCAATTTAAAGTGGTATTTACATACCTCATCAAATTAAATCGTGCACCGAAATTGTGGGGTTTACAGTCCCAGATCCAAAGCCGCTGCAATAAACTCGTCAAAATACAATTGCTATAACCGCTTAACCCCACTTCTTACTATTGACTCGCGGTAGGAATTGTGTTTGCCCATACTAGTGATGCCTGTGGATATACCATAAAGTCGCTCGAAGATTTTATCTATTTTTTCCTTACTTAGCAGCGGTTAAATGGTCGCGTTGACCGAGTGGCAGATTTTCGAAACTTCTTTCACTCATGCTCCGTTGATACTCCACAGTGCGATTCGGGTCAATAAAACTGACATGTTTAACAATATAGCTCGAATGAGACCTGTGAATACAGGCCAACTAACAACTATTGACTGGTCTCGTTTTCGCCGCCAGAAATTTGAGAAGTTCCCCCTGGTTCCGGGTCGATATTTTCTCTTAGGACTAGCTTCGCTAACATTTGTAGAAATCCGGAGCGGATTTGGTTGCCGAAAACAGTTGTTTCTGCTCCGTTAATGCACTGCGCATGCATCTGTTTAGTGATGAATCTTAACCCAGTAGCACAAAGAAATTTTCCAGGCGACTAATTGCTCACGTAGCAAGAATAAGTGGTATTATCCACTAAGCTCGAAGCAACCGACCAAGAAATCAGCAAGAGATATAAATTTTTGTTTCAAGCCATACCTATAAGAGCTCCTTTGCTTGAATTTGATGGATGCTCTAAGCACTAAATTTAATATCCAGGCTACTAAGTGGGGTTCGAGGCCCCACAATGGAATATAAATGTTTATGTATAATGAACCCACAGTAAAATTTTACCGCTGATGCAACCGGATATAAAGTACAATTCGGTAGCTCATATACTCATATAATGCCTCCCACCTCTCATGAAAACGCTTCCAAACATTTTTGAAATGTCAGCGGTACCATTAAAATACTTAATTACAACTACTCGCAGCATAATAAATGAGATAACTTGCTGGACGAAATTAGTGTCTTCAGTAAGACAAAAACCCAAGAAGAGAGAAGCCTTTAGATTTCAGCGATGGTTTGGTCTTCGCTTACTCAATAAACTCAACAGAATTCTCGGAATTATGCGTCCATACACAATTATGCGTCATTCACTGATCCACACAACTTTTTATACTCAGCTGAGCAGAGCTCACAGAGTATATTAACTTTGTTCGCATAACGGTAATTCGTAACGACATAAACTAATCGAGATAGATATAGACTTCTATATATCAAAATGATCTTGGTGAAAAAAGAAATTCATTTAGCCAAGTCCGTCCGTCCGTCCGTCAGTGCGTATGTCCGTCCGTCTGTAAACACGATAACTTGAGTAGACTTTGAGGTATCTTGATTAAATTTGGAAAATAGGTTCCTGGGCGCTCATCTCAGATCGCTGTTTAAAATGAACGAAATCGGACTACAACCACGCCCACTTTTTCGATATCGAAAATTTCGAAAAACCGTAAAAGTGCGATAATTCATTACCCAAGACGGATAAATCGATGAAACTTGGTAGGTGAGTTGATCTTATGACGCAAAATAGAAAATTAGAAAAATTTTGGACAATGGGCGTGGCACCGCCCACTTTTAAAAGAAGGTAATTTAAAAGTTTTGCAAGCTGTAATTTGGCATTCGTTGAAGATGTCATGATGAAATTTGGTAGGCGCGTTACTCCTATTACTATATATGTGCTAAATAAACACGCCCACTTTTAAAAAAAAATTTTTTTTAAGTAAAATTTTAACAAAAAATTTAATATCTTTATAGTATAAAAGTAAATTATGTCAACATTCGATTCAAGTAATAAAATGGTGCAACAAAATACAAATATAAAAGAAAATTTCAAAATGGGCGTAGCTCCGCCCTTTTTCAATTAATTCGTCTAGAATACTTTTAATGCCATAAGTCGAACAAAAATTTACCAATTCTTGTGAAATTTCGTAGGGACATAGATTCTATGACGGTAACTGTTTTCTGTGAAAATGGGCGAAATCGGTTGAAGCCACGCCCAGTTTTTATACACGGTCGACCGTCTGTCCTTCCGCTCGGCCGTTAACACGATAACTTGCGCAAAAAACGATATATATTAACTAAACTTAGTTCACGTACTTATCTGAAGTCACTTTATCTTGGCAAAAAAAAAATATGGCCGAAATCCGACTATGACCACGCCCACTTTTCGGATATCGAAAATTACGAAAAACGAAAAAAATGCCATAATTCTGTACCAAATATGAAAAAAGAGATGAAACATGGTAAATGGATTGGTTTATTGCCGCAAAATATAAATTAGAAAAAACTTTGTAAAATGGGTGTGACACCTACCATATTAAGTAGAAGAAAATGAAAAAGTTCTGCAGGGAGAAATCAAAAGCCTTTGGAATCTTGGCAGGAATACTGTTCGTGGTATGACATATATAAATAAATTAGCGGTACCCGACAGAAGATCTTCTGGGTCACCCTGGCCCACATTTTGGTCGATATCTCGAAAACGCCTTCACATAGTAATACCTTTAATTTGATACCCATATCGTACAAACACATTCTATATTCACCCCTGGTCCACCGTTATTGCGATATCTCGAAAAGGCGTGGACCTATAGAACTAAGGCCCTCTACGTTTTAAATAATCATGAACACCTTTCATTTGATACACATGTCATACAGACACATTCCAGGGTTACCCTAAGTTCATTTTGTCTCCAAAGCTCTCAGCTGATTATGTAATGTTCGGTTACACCCGAACTTAGCCTTCCTTACTTTTTAAGAATTAAGCTGGCTCTGATTGAGTTATTGATAGCTGTGCATATAATCAACGTTATCAAATTCACTTCTAACTGACACTATAAACCAACCACAATGCAAGAGAGACAGCGAAAGAAAGCTATTTGTCCAAAGAGCTAGACGTGTTTAAGTACATTATAAACTGGTGCTCAACAAAATCGAAACTGTGTCTATGTTGGTAAGAGTAACATCTTAGAAGCAGTATAAGTTTAGTCGTTGAGTAACGATCAACCGTGCAAGACTTATGCACACGTGTTTATTAACACTGAAATAATAATTCGTAAACACCCTACAAAAATAATATTTTACTGCTTGAGTCTAACAAAAAATTAAAGCAAAATATATAGCTAACATTAGGTAATTCTGTTCATGAATGTTTGTATACAAAATAGGTTTTTCGAAAAGTGCAAACAAACAATATCCTCTTTTGTTGTTGCTACTCTTCTTGTTTTGTGACTACTCAACGAATTAGAAAACAATATGTGTGAAGCGAGCATGAATAAAAATATAACAAGCTGATGACCTCTGCTATAAACTTATCACACATGCGAGAAGGAGAGAGAGAGAGAGAGCTGAACTCTGATGTGTGCCGGGGAAATCAAGCACGCGCATTCCATTTTAAGGTTTTACTTTAATAATGTGACGTAACGCTTAAAGAGCGGATTGATAATATCATAAGGAGAGATATATCGGATCAGCTCCCTTCATTTCGTGCCAATATAAGATTTTCTCAATACTTAGCTCTTTCGATTACTTTCGACGATGAAGATGCCACTCGGCAATGATTTTCCAAGCACTTCGAGTGTATTTCTGGCATGAAAAGCTTCTCAGTGGAAACTCATCTGCTTTGCAAATGCCGTTCAGAGTCGGCGTAAAATATGTAGATCCCGTCCCGCTAACTCGTTGGAAAAATTTAAAAGGAGCACTACGCAAATTGGAAGAGAAGCTCGGCCCAAAATCGTTTCTGAGGTTATTGCGCCTTGCATTTATTTACTATGAAGATACCTAGCTTTAATTTTGAAAACAAGCAAACTACAATACAGAATATGACAACTTACTCCCAGATTTCTATTACACGGAATATTTACCCATTGCTTCACCTTAGATACATTTTATCTTCTAAAGAGAGTTTGGTGCGCCAGGCCCACTTCAGTGACAGAAGAAAGCACATTTAAATTGAAGCAGTTTTTATTAAACACTTTCTCATCTAGGTATTTAACTTCCACATATACTTTTTACTAAATAACTTAAATAAAATTATTCAACGAAAAAAAAAATTTAATATAAGGCTTGCATCCATTGTTTTAAATAGAGCGCTCGCTCGCGCATTTCCTTATCAAATGACATTTGCAGTGACACCTGCCACACCAAATGGCCGCATATTTTTGTTTGGTTGGGCTCGGTCACGCGCTAACACTTTCAGCCATATCAATGCGAATATGTGGCACATTGTGGGCCCTTTGGCGTACTTGACACACAAATATATAGAATGTGGAATATGGATATGGCAAATGTGTAATAAAAGAGCAAGCGATGGCTCCAACGGATATAATTTAACACTGCCATGCAGGAAAAAACCAATCTAGCTTTTGGACGTTATCGGATTGTTTTTGAACACTTTCTTTGTGTGGGTATACAAACTGAGTGGATGTTTAGGGAGTTGCAGGGTTTTCTGTTTTTTTTTTTACAATTTTTTTTTTTTTTTAATGTGAAAGCGATTACTGAATTGTACATGCTTTTGACAAAGAAAAATATTTTTTAAATGCTTGCTTAAATTTTTTTTCGTTTTTTAATGCGTTTAGGTTAGACTTGAGGTGTATTTTAAAGTGATGAATATTATTGGCTGTGCTGAAAGTTTTTGAAGAAAATTTTAAAAACTTCTTGTTGGCTATTTAAAATTTGAGCTACGTAATTCGGCAGGTAGTTTTCAAAAAGTAATTTTATTAAAAATTATTCATAGTTATCAGAATTTGTTTGACAAACAAACGTAAAAACCCCAACTAGATAACCGGAATTATGTTATAAAATAACTCAGTTCTCTTAGCGAATGACAAAAGCTTTCTAGAACCTGCCGCATTGACATCTAGCAACCTTGCCCCCTCTATTAGCTGGAGCTTGGACACCGCAAGCACAAGACACGAACACAGGGCGTGCTTATTATGGTGATTGTAATGTGATCTGCTTACGCCGTTAAATTTACTGGTCATCTTTAGAACCGCTTAAGCAATTGGTTGATGACCCACCCTACGGTGTTCCTCCGTTTACAGATTTTGTGGCCTGGTATAGACCCATAGCGTCATGATCATTCTGTAACGTAAGAAGCTTATAACAAACAATATTTGTCAGGTTCTCGAAAAAGAAATTTTGTTTAAATGGATGCTGAAACACGGGTTAGATATCACAATCAGGAATATTAAAAAGTATACCAGTAGCGCCTGAAAACACAATTACTGCAATTGTTTGGGAGTAAATATCTGGATGGAAGCTATTACAGGTCGTAATCTCTTTGGCAGATTTCACTCAAAGGTTGTAGATTATTTTAAAAGAAGGAGACACTTCATTATTTTCCTATTTAAATATGCTCCGAAACATCAAAGTTGTATGCCTGGAAACAAAGTACTAAACAAACCAAAAGAAATTTAAGCACATAAAAATTGTCTGCTTTTACGCCTAAAATTATGCTGCAAAATTATTATGTAAATAAACATAAGCAGCAAACTTTGCAAATGTCATATTTGACTTAAGCATACAGCCACAAACACCGAGCTGTTATGAAATTTAGACTATAATTTATGCAGAAAAGTGACAAACATCAAAAGCATAAAATGTATACAAAAACTTAAAACTTACTTAAAAAGTTTGTTGTGCCACTTTGAAACTTACAAACGAGAAAACAACAACAACACAATCTCAAACATCTTAGAATTGGTAATGAGAAATAAAAATGATGTGATATAAAGCTAAAGAATAAACTAGTGTTTGGAATAGTTTAAAATTGTCAAAATATAACGTTACAAAGCTGTGACTTATTTGTAAACTTGTAGCGTATAAAAATTTAAATAGGCGTGGCAATGTGCTAACAAAACTTGAAATTGCTGTAATACGCTTGGGAGTATAGAAATAAATAAAAAAAAAAAACATAAATCGTCATGGCGTTAAAGTTTTGAAGTAGAACTCAAACAAGCAAAAAGTAACATAATTTAAAATTACAATTTACACAATCGTTGGCAACACCGGCTACTCACAACTTGTACGCATTACAGGCGCTAAAAGTTGACAGCAATTTAACAAAAATTTTGAAAAGCAATGGACGTTGAATAGTGGCGGAGTGAGAAGTAAGTGACACAAAATTTGGCTGGAAATTCATGTTTCATTTTCGCTGACGTAAACGCGGCGGTTTTTGTCTTCCAGGTGCAGAAAATAAGACATTCTTCAAAGGAAAATTGGAGGAACGCGTAGACAGTGGTAGGAGCATTCAAATTTATGCAGACGGCTCGAAAAAGGAAATGCGAATTGGAGCAGAGATATACTAAAGACATCGTCAGGTAAGTCAATCTTACCGGCTTTCTGACTCATGCAGTGTCTTCCAGGTGGAGGTCAATTCCTGGAGCAGCGAGATTGCTCCAGGATAATCCGGTCTCAGACAGTAATGTAACGATCTTTTTCGACACACCTGATAAAGTAATATATCGTGCGAAGGTGTCGAGCATCACTAGCGCCCATAAGGCACCAAAATGTCTCCCTTTGCTTGGTCTCGTGGCAAAGCGACATTGAAGGAAATAAAATTGCAGAAAAGATGGCGAGGAAGGGTTCAGAAATGGACATAAGCTAGGCGGAAAGCTCAGAAGAACCATCAATTGGTTATCTCCGGAGAAGAATCGAGGAACCAAAAAGAGGGTTACGCAGTCTCAAGGTAATTATTGCCATGTTTGGATAGGAAAGGAACTAGCTTGCTTTTAGAACTAAAAAAATCTGTAGTAAGCGCACTTACGGGTGTCATTGCAGGTCATACCAACAACCTAATTCTGAAGAAGCTGTCAGTATGAGGAGGATGAGGATTTGATTCACCACTTTTTTTGCCAATGTCCAGGACTGCGAAGAAGATGACTTAGATTTCTGGAGGCAAGACGGTGGATATTTAACTTAAATTCATCAGAGAAAGCTAGTGGTGCACCAGCCGGCACTTACCGAGAGCACTTACAATTAACAAAGGTGTCACCGATTGGAGGTGTGGAATATTCCTCATACAAGTTATTGCTTCCATTAATACCCATCTCGTAAGTCAGTTAGGCAATACATCAGCTAATGCTTACTATCAATAAACGCGCCCATACCCAGGCCTCTTATTTTGAAACTAACTCCAAGTTTCCCGTAAAAGTTTGCTAACTAACATCTTTTTTTCTCTTTAAAGAGCAAACCTTTGTTAACTACCGTACTTTGACGGCGGCGCCATTGGTGTCGCTTGAACAAATTTTTTAATGCGCTTTAGCTTTACAACTTTGTAACCTTTTAATAATATACTCTCTAAAAGAGTAAAAAACCCCAATACTTTTTTTTCTGAAGGCTTGTTAGTTAACAAGTCAGTATAGTTTAGTGCTCGTCAAGGCGGCAGGATTGCTCGAACTGCAGTGTTGCATAGAAAAGTTATGCGCTGATGGTGTATAAAAAAGAGCGGCCGCGTTGAACATTGCGAGTTGCGGTAAACACAGCATGGCTGTACAAAGCCGACAGCCATAAAATAATTTTATTGTTGATTTTTTTCGAATTTATTTTTATTATTTTTGTTGCATTTGCTATTACTCACGGTTGTTTTGTGTCTGTATAAAATGCAATACTACACTTTATGCGCCTTTCGCTACTTAACTAATACCTAGAAAAATAACTTTTTTTCCTCCAAGCTTCTTTGCTAATTTTATTCTTTGCTACTTGCATTTAGTTGAGATTTTTTTTACTTTTAACAATTTTTTAATACTTTTTCTTTTATTCATTCAACGAGTATGTGTAAGAACTAATAGTTTAACTTTATTGCCATCACGGTTTGTAACGATATGCGCCGCACAGTGGAATAAGTTTGATATTGTATGACATCACCATTTTTAATAGGCGCTTAACCGTTTGGTGATTTTTGGCAGTCGGCAACTGACGCCTATTGGGAGCAGTAAGATGCAGTCTTCCTACATTTCATTTTGATATATATATTTTTTTTCTTTTGGCAAGTCATTATTAGCTTAATCTAAGGGTTCGTGGGTTCTCAAAACTAGTTCTGGACCTCTTAAGGCCTGCGCTCGCAAACTCTTTAAGAGATATTTGTTTTCAGCACTTCTTGATGTTTAAACTCCTGTTGAATTTGACATGAGTATAACTCTGCCACTCGACTTTTTAATCTGATTCAAGCAGCAATAGTTTGGGTTATCGAAAGAAGCCGCAGGGTCAAACTCCACTCAAATTTTACTACAGTTAAAGCTCGCACTGAAAAATCAGACCTATCAGTATCTGTTACCCAACGCATTTCTGCCCAGAAATAGGGTTTCCTTAAAAAAAGCGGCGTTTTATATAGTTACAAATTATGACTAATACTCTCTACTCTTCGTATCCTCTTTGTCTTCCATTCTCTTTCTCCCTCTCCCGCTCTTTCTCAGTCTTATAGTCTTACATTTATCCTATAATTTTTCCGATAAATCTTGCTGTGCCCCTAACCGCTCGCTTTTCTTTTCCACTTTATTTGCATTTCGTTTTCTCTACCAATCCCTATCCCACTTGTATCCCACTTGTATCCCACTTTCAGCACTTAGTCCCTCTCCCGCTCGTGTACACTTTCCTTTTCTCCAACCCTCCGTCTATCTGTCCTAGTACCCTTTCTTTTACCACTTTTCTCTACCCATCCCGCTCCATTTAGCTCTTCTTCTCTCTGACCTCTCCTTTTACCTCTTCCGCATCCCTTGCACTCGTTCCAAAGCACACACTTTTTAAGAATTTGCCCATTTCTATGTATGTGACCTTTTTATAAAAAGAAATAAAAAAATTTTACGTATATGCACCGGTACCCATCTTTACAGGTGGTACGGATTTCTTTGCGTGTAATCGGCTGATTTTTAAAAAAACAACCTGTTCATTTTATACAGTACAGCCAAGCTCAAAACAGCGATTAACTCAAAAAAATGTACAGGAAAGGAAAAAAAAGATTGACATTTCCAAATCCGCCAAAGGAATATTCAATTTTTGCTCACTGTAGGATACAATATTTAATAGAGTACGCAGATCAGTAGTGTGAGAACCCGGTAGTATTCAAAATTTCAAAATTCCACATCTTTCATTTAGCTCCCTTTAGATTTAAGTTTGTGTTATGCAGACAAAAGGATTTTGTTTCTTAAATATACCACTGTGCACACAAACGTAACGCTGCCAGCAATTGCTTGCTAACCTGACATTCTTTCAAACCACTGTATCAACCGCTCTCGCGCTCTTGCCTTCATCGTCAGCATCATCCTTATCCTTTCAACCTTTCAACCTTTCTGCCCTTTTTAGCTAACAAATCCAATTATATGGAGAAAAATTTTCACTTAACTTTGTAGTGGCAGCGTGAAGTTGAAAAAAGTATACATCAAGCACACACAATTTTAGGTACACTCACACACTGTAGAAAAAATATATATTAGAAGTAGCTGTAAAAGATTGTAAAAGTGCAAAAAATGCGTGTGCTTGGCTAAGTGATTATTTTGGGAGGCAAAATATTTACCACCTTCTACTTTAAATTTAGGCTGAAAGGTATAAAAATAAATAAAATTGAGAGTTTGTATGCTTAGGCGAGTCGATTAGACGAAGGAGGATGCGGGATACATACATACGTGCAGCCAATGTAGGGCGGGGGTTGGGTTTATTGTTATTTTGTTATTGAATTGAAAAATATAAAAAGAGAGTTCTGGCTAAAACATTGGCGTCGAGGGTTAAAAGGGCAAAATGTGTGCAAAAGGGACATATTAAATGCAAATTTTATGGTTTTTATGGAATCAAAACAAATTAGTTTGGTATAATATATTTTCAGATAGAGTGTCCTATTGATTGGTTTCAGAAAAGATTTAATAAAAATTAATTAATTTTATTTAAAAACAGTGAAAATTTATGCATACGCCGCAATACTTTTTTAAGTTATTATTGTTATTATTATTGTTGAATTTATTCTTTGATTATCTCCTTATTGGGTATAAATCATACACTTTGGAGGCCTTAACCTAAAGCAAAATATACTAAATTAACAGTTTCTATTTTTGTATATATATGTATATGTATATGTATATGTATATGTATATGTATATGTATATGTATATGTATATGTATATGTATATGGGGTATTCCATCCCATTTCGACCAATTTTGAACCCGACCCCTTAAGAATTGGCTGAAAGTTTTTCTTCTTTTTCTAGCTTTTTTCAGATGTTTTTCAAATTTTTTCATCCAACTCAAAAAAAGTTATGAATTTTTAAAAAAACACCGTTTTTGTTTTCAAAATGCTATAACTTTTTCAAAAATTGACCGTTTGGGCTCTTTTTTTTTAAATTTGTTTTTAAATGTACTTTCGGAAAAAAATACAAAAAAATTTTTAAAGTTTTTTTTTTGTAATTTTTCAGTTTTTCGAGATTTTTCGAATTTCGCCATTTTTTTTTTTTTTCCTCATAAAAAACTTCAATCATTTCTGCAATCATCCCCACTAATGCCAGAGTGGGCCGATATTTTTTTTTTTTTTAATTGAAAAAAAAAAACTTTAAACATTGTTTTGTATTTTTTCCGAAAAGTACATTTAAAAACAAATTAAAAAAAAAAAAAGATCCCAAACGGTCAATTTTTGAAAAAGTTATAGCATTTTGAAAAAAAACACCGTTTTTTTTTTAAATTCATAACTTATTTTGAGTTGGACACCGTTTTTGTTTTCAAAATGCTATAACTTTTTCAAAAATTGACCGTTTGGGATCATTTTTTTTTTAATATGTTTTTAAATGTACTTTTCGGAAAAAATACAAAAAAATTTTAAAGTTTTGTTTTTTTTTTTTAATTAAATAAAAAAAAAAAAATCTCTGCCCACTCCGGAATTAGTGGGGATGATTGCAGAATTGATTGAAGTGTTTTATGAGAAAAAAAGGGCGAAATTCGAAAAATCTCGAAAAACTGAAAAATTACAAAAAAAAAACTTTAAAAATGATTTTGAATTTTTTCCGAAAAGTACATGTAAAAACAAATTAAAAAAAAAAAAGGATCCCAAACGGTCAATTTTTGAAAAAGTTATAGCATTTTGAAAACAAAAACGGTGTTTTTTTTTTTAAATTCATAACTTTTTTTGAGTTGGATGAAAAAATTTGAAAAACTTCTGAAAAACGTCTTTCGTAAGCCAGAAAAAGAAGAAAAACTTTCAGCCAATCCTAAAGGGGTCGGGTTCAAAATTGGTCGAAATGGGATGGAATACCCCATATGTATATGTATATGTATATGTATATGTATATGTATATGCATATGTATATGTATATGTATATCTGTTTATTTAAGCCAGGAAGTTTCTGGTGATGTGGCAGGTATAGATGATGACTGACTTCTGGATGTTGTTAATCAGGCTTTCTTGCAACCCAAGCATATCCATATTTGTTCTGAGATGCTTGTCGATTACGCTTTCAGCGCTTATCACCACTGGGATAATTGATATTTCTGCAAGGTCCAAGTTCCTCTTTGTTTCAACGGCTAGCTCGGCATATCTATTGATTTGTTCGGCGTATGTACGAGTCATGTTTCTTGTAGCCGGAACTGCAACATCAATGAAGAAGCCTCTACTTTCTCTTTTATCGAGGATCGAGATATCGGAGCGGTTATGGAGTCTCGTGTGGTCTGAGTATATTGTTCTGTCATAGTAGATATTCACGTCTTCATTTTCCATAACGGGTTCTGGGTTGCATCTGTATTACGGCACTTCACCTACATGGATGTTGTATTTGCTAAGCAGGTTCTTGTGGAGAATTTTTCCAACGTTGTTGTGCCTTCGTGTGTACTCAGTTTGAGCTAGGTTTGTGCAGCCTGAAATTATATATTCAATGGTTTCTGTTTGACTCATACACCTTCTACAAGTATCACTAGTGACGTTTGGATCCTTTATTGCATTCTTTATGTAGTTTCTTGTTGGGATTACTTGATCTTGTATAGCAATCATAAAAGCCTCGGTCTCAGCAAACAAGTCTCCATTCAATAACCATTTGTTTGACATCAATTTGTTAACATTTTCAGCGTTAATGGATCTATAGAACCGACCATGAATAGTTGGAGTTTTCTCTTCCGCTTGTGGGGTAAATCTTCTCTTCAAATTTAGGGGTGTTAAGTTTGTATCTGCTTCAGTTATTATTTTTATCAGGCGAGATCTTTCAGAATTTAGTTGGAAGTATCATCGAACAGATTCTATTCGATTATCATGGAGTGTTTGGAGATCAACAAGCCCTCGTCCTCCATCTCTCCTTGACATTACCATTCTTTCACAGCACGAATTGGGATGATGGGATTTATAGGACGTAAGTATAGTTCTGATTCTTCTTTGTAGCGATTGAATGTCAGTTGCTGTCCATTTGATAATACCAAAACTATAAAAAAGAACCAGTATTGCAAATATATTTATTGCTCTGATTTGGTTTTTGCCATTTAGATTCGCTTTAGCTATTTTATGGATTCGAGACGTAAACTTCCTAGTCAGATTATATTTGACTTTTACCTTAGCAATACGTTTATTCTGCGCCATCCCTAGATATTTATGTATTTCTCCTTCTTCCATTTGTTTAATATTTTCGATGTCTTCATTCTGGTCATCATATCTCGATATCTTGCCTTTGGTAATATGTATTTTTTTACACTTTTCCAGTCCAAATTCCATGTTGATGTCACTGCCGAACATGGCTACGATTTTTATTAAATGGTCCAAGCTCTGTCGCGTGGATGTGTATATCTTCAGGTCATCCATATATAAAAGGTGACTCAGTACTTCTTGGTTGGAACCTCCTTTAATTTTGAATCCATATTTACTGTTTTTAAGAAGGTTACTAAGTGGGTTGAGTGCAATGCAGAACCAAAGAGCAGATAAGCAGTCACCCTGGAAGATTCCACATTTTATGTTGATAGCTGAGGTTTGAACCATTCCTGTATTTGGAGGCATTTGAATATTTGTCCGCCACTGTTGCATATTGTAATATAAAAATTTAATTATTTTGGAGTTCACTTTGTAGATGTTCAGAACTTCTATTAGCCAGCTATGTGGAACACTGTCAAAGGCTTTCTGGTAGTCTATATAACATGTATTTAAATTTCTAGATTGGCTGAAGGTCTGTTCTAATACAATTATTCAATGGTTAGCTGTTCCTTACATCCTTTATCATATTTACTGCATCCTTTTTGTTCTTCACAAATAATATCATTTTGCGATAGGCGGCTGTTAATAAGGTGGTTAAGGCAAGCTGTCATAATTTTGTATATAGTAGGCAGACAAGTAATAGGCCGCCCGTTCGCGGGATTCCCATGAAATCCCTTGTCTTTTGGGCGCAGGTATGTGACACCCTGTGTAAATTCTTTCGGGAATTTCTATGGATTCTGGATGCAATCATTAAGAAGCTCAGTCAGTTTTAGATGGATTGATGGAACTCTTTTAAACCAGAAATTTTGTAATTTGTCTGGCCCAGGAGATTTTCAGTTGTGCGTCTTGGCGATGATTTCTTTAACATCTTCACATGTAAGGTAGTTTCTTCCCATATCTTCAAGCTGCTGGTATCTCATTCTCTTCTCATTAATCCAGTTTGCTTCAATTTTGTGGGTTTTTATTTGACCATATGGACGACCAGTACCTCTCTGCGTCTTCTTTATTCGGGTAACTATTTATTTCTTATTATTATTATTATTATTTTTTTATTATTATTATTGTTATTATTAATAAAATTAATGTTATTATTATTATTATTATCATCAAGCTGCAATGCACTGCGACCTTTACTTAGATCTCTTGTGCTTAACCTTTTAGAAGAATACTTTGTGTGGGGCTTTTAATGTATTTAAGTACCGCTTCAAGCTTTTAACTTAATATAAAGAAGAAAATAAGAGTCACGCCACCTAAGTGTGTGCCGAAGCGATGAACTCGCAGAGAATATGAACAAGCGTTTCATCCTCGAGCTCACGAAAACGACAGATTTGTGTTTCGGAGATATTAACCTGATTCGTAAACCACAGTGTCCCTTTAAGTACCCAGGAAGAATTCGCAGGTCATCTCTGCTTTGTTTAATGAGTTTGACTGATACCAATGTTGCTGGGATTATAATCATTTATGTCTTTGCCATGGGCTTCAAACCAGTGTTGTCCAAACTTCGTTATTTCCCAGCTAACTATGGCTTCACTAGTGTCTGCATTTGTGAATACACAGAAGTGCTGCTATAGCAGCCTGTTGGTTAGGCAGTCTGCATGTTCAGCATCTTCATGTCCCTGATGCCTGGAAACACATCCTAACAAAATCTAGCTTTTGATTTTCAGGCTACTTGGGACTCCTACGCATTTATCCACTACCTTAGAATTATTTGTGTAAGACTGCATGCCACGCAAGGATAGCTGGCTGTCAGACGTAATGAGTATATTCCTCGAGGATAAACCTCCTCGTAGTTATGCTCTACAGCTAACATCGATATCTCCCTAAAAATAGTGAAGTAGCTTCCCATTTGTATCGATATCTTGAAGCTCGACCTTTAGATGATTATTGCCTTCACAATAGTATTAAAGTTCCCGTATACCATTTTGGAAGATTGCCCCCATATTTTGTCATAGCGTCAAGTTCAGGCGAAGATAGCTCTTGCTGCTTTGTTTAAGGTTGCATCCAGATGAGATTTCCACTGAGTGCTCTGTCCAGTGGAGCCATTGAAGATCTGATTTTGATGTCGTCTAGGGATTATTGTGACATGAATGTTTTTCTTCTGCTGGTAAAAGGCACTGGGCCAGTTTTTTTGGTGGAAATTTCGTTGGTATCTGATCGCCTATCAATAATTCGCAGAGCTTGTGGCATACGATTGGATATTGTTTCCTCGTGCACCCCTGTGATGCAGATTATTACCCAGCATACTTGTGTGTGTCAAATCCGTTGGATAACAATAACTGCAGGATGACTGACTAGGGTGAACAAAAGAAGAAAGGGTACATGGCTTTAGGGTATTCTCTAGAGGTCACAATTGACTCGACTTGAGCATGGATAGAACCCAGTGAATGACAATTGGACTTTTATCCTTGCAATCACAGCTTGCTCGATAGCTTGATTGTTTGATTGAGGGTTTTATTTAATTCCTACACAGAGGGAGTCTGTTTAATCTCCGATCTCCCTAATGCGCTGAGCCAAAATTTTATGCATACCCTTTAGGAGAAACATACAGAGACTAATTGGTGGATACGACTAGGCAGTTGATTGGGTTTCCGTGACTTTGGTACGAACCTTACCCCAACCTGTGTATACCTTCTGGGAATGTAGTTGATATCTGCTATAACAGACAGGAACTGACCCTACCGCGTCTGTGAATGATTTAAAATCTGCACTAACTTGGCAGCGGTGAGCTTTGTTGCTGGATTTTTTTCCCTACAACTATTGGTCGGAAAGACGCTCATTATATGTGAGCGAGAGTATTGTTAAGTTAGAAAGTTTATTTAATATTTGTGTATTAACCTAATTAACTAGCTCCTACAAAAACTTAATTAACACTTCCAAAATGGCGGCAGTAAAACTAAAATAGTTGTAAACGTGAAATAGCAGTGGAGCAGTTAACGTGGAAAACAGTAAAAATTCGAATACACTTTATGGTTTGTTTAGAAGGCACCAAACAAAATAGTTATTATTATTGTAAATATGTTCCTTTGTACAGCAGAAAACAGGAAAATAGCAGTGGCAACTTTTCGCGAATTTCTTGAATTAAATTTTTCTTGTTTTTTTTTTTTTACCAGTAACTCAAGTTAAATTTCCTATGTGTTTTATAACATATTTTCGAAAAAATTCCAAAAATCGAGAAAATTTTACAAAAACTGACCTTTTTTAGAGTTTTCACATCTATTTTGCGTACGCAGTTTTGTATCGCAATTAATTCCATACAAAACTCGTATCGATTTTCAATTTGTAGGAAGGAAAATCTCAAACATCCTTCGAAAAAAAAAAAATTGTAAAAAAATAATGCGAATCTTTAGAGATTTATACCCTTTACGTTGTCAGAGTAAAATTGATTGCACTACAAAACTGTATAATCAAAAAAGTACAGAAATCTATTAATAACAAGTTGAAGATTTTCTTATAATTTTCTCGAGTTTCGAATTTTTTCAGAAACATTTTTGAGACTGTTTCTTCCTTTTTTTATTATACTCAGCTGAGCAGAGCTCACAGAGTATATTAACTTTGTTCGCATAACGGTAATCCGTAAGGGCGTAAACTAACCGAGATAGATATAGACTTCTATATATCAAAATGATCTGGGCAAAAAAGAAATTAATTTAGCCATGTCCGTCCGTCCGTCCGTCCGTCCGTAAACACGATAACTTGAGTAAATTTTGACGTATCTTGATGGAATTTGGTATGTAGGTTCCTGGGCACTCATCTCAGATCGCTATTTAAAATGAACGAAATCGGAATACAACCGCGCCCACTTTTTCGATATCGAAAATTTCGAAAAACCGAAAAAGTGCGATAATTCATTACCAAAGACGGATAAAGCGATGAAACTTGGTAGGTGCGATAACCTTGTGACGCAAAATAGAAAATTAGTAAAATTTTGGACAATGGGCCACTTTTAAAAGAAGGTAATTTAAAAGTTTTGCAAGCTGTAATTTGGCAGTCGTGGAAGATATCAAGGTGACATTTGGCAGGAACGTTACTCCTGTTACTATATGTGTGCTAAATAAAAATTAGCAAAATGGATGAACACGCCCACTTTTAAAAAAAATATTTTTTAAAGTCAAATTTTAACAAAAAATTTAATATCTTTACAGTATATAAGTAAATAATTTCAACATTCAACTCCAGTAATGATATGGTGCAACAAAATACAAAAATAAAAGAAAATTTCAAAATGGGTGTGGCTCCGCCCTTTTTCATTTAATTCATCTAGAATACTTTTAATGCCATAAGTCGAAAAAAAATTTACCAATCATCTTGGTGGGGGCATAGACTCTATGACGATAACTATTTTCTGTGAAAATGGGCAAAATCGGGTGAAGCCACGCCCAGTTTTTATACACAGTCGACCGTCTGTCCTTCCGCTCGGCCGTTAACTCGATAACTTGAGCAAAAATCGACATATCTTTACTAAACTTAGTTCACTTACTTATCTGAACTCACTTTGTATTGGTGTAAAAAATTACCGAAATCCGACTATGACCACGCCCACTTTTTCGATATCGAATGTTACGAAAAATAAAAAAATAAAATGCCATAGTTCTATATCAAATATGAAAAAAGGGATGATACATGCTAATTGGATTGGTTTATTGACGCAAAATATAACTTTAGAAAAAACTTTGTAAAATGGGTGTGACACCTACCATATTAAGTGGAAGATAATGAAAAAGTTATGCAAATCAAAAGCCCTTGGAATCTTGACAGGAATACTGTTCGTGTTTTACATATATAAATAAATTAGCGGTATCCAACAGATGATGTTCTGTGTCACCCTGGTACACATTTTGGTCGATATCTCGAAAACGCCTTCACATCTACAACTAAGGGCCAATCCGTTTTAGAACCTTCATTAATACCTTTAATTTGATACCCAGAACGTACAACACACATTCTAGAGTCACTCCTGGTCCACCTTTTTGGCGCTATCCCGAAATGGCGACCACCTATAGAACTATGGCCCACTCCCTTTTAAAATACTCTTTAATACCTTCCATTTGATACACATGTCATACAAACACATTCCAGGGTTACCGTAAGTTCATTTCGCTAAATGGTGATTTTCCCTTATTTTGTCTCCAAAGCTCTGAGTTGAGTATGTAATGTTCGGTTACACCCGAACTTAGCCTTCCTTACTTGTTTAAACTGTTTTTTACTTTTTTATTTTTTTTTTTAAATTATCGAATATAAAAACACGAATTTAATTGCATAATTTTGCTAAAAATTGTAGCTGCTTTTTTAGTGCTCGCTTCTGTAGATGATGTTAAAAGTAGCAAGTAAAAAAAATGTATGGCAAAAACTAATCGTAAAATATTTGTAGAACTAAATATGTTGCAATGTTGCCCTAATAAAAAGTAAATATCTAATATGTAAACGACCAATAAAGTGAAATTGTGAAAGGTAGTAAAAATACAAAACTAGTAAAATTGAGGTTGTAAATTTAATCGTATTAAATATAGCAAGCTAAGCGTTTTATTAGACAGAGGTAGTTTAGGTTTTCAGATTTACAACGCAAATAAAATAAATTTCAAACGCAAAGTGTGTTTTTGTTTCTTTTTTTCTCATTTTTGAATTGGGATAAACAGGGCCGCGGAGAAGGGGGGCAGCCATGGAAATTGCCCTGGGGCCCGGAAGGTTTTTGGGGCCCCACAAGGCAAAGCAGTATTGACAGTACTCTAACTATGATTTCATAGATGCATATATATTTTGTTGCTACAAAAAATTGTTTTAAAATTGAAAATCACCAAACTAAAATCACAAGCATCCAATCAAATACTATGGGGCATAGTCATAGTCGAAATAAAATGTGATTTTAAGTTCGACAAAAGTTTTTGACACAATTTTATAAGCGCTCTCTGTCAAAAATGCTTCAACTTTCTTAAAAACACATTTTATTTCGACTATGACTATGCCCCTCTCGGTTTGGTCGTATTGCTTTTTCATTTTGGTAAAAGCCAGCGACACCTGCAAATACAGTCTGATAACAAACTAGAGCGTTAATTTGAAAAAATTAGTACACTTGACTTGTTTTGCGAAGCCCAAATTTGTGCAAACATGTGAGTATGCCGTGGATAAGATATGGGAATGGTGATTTTATCAGTAAAACGGTACGGTTGTGTTTATTTCTGCTCCTTGAATTTTACATTTTAAAATGGTAAAACTATATTCAAATACTTCTTAAGAATAAATAATGTGTGAGACAGAGACTCAAAAAGCGGAAGCAGAAGTTGGTTTCAAGAATATTATACCAAATAAAGTTTGATTTTTTAAATTTAATATATTTGCGAGAAAGTGACTCTAAATAAAGAAAGCAAAACGCATACACTTACAAAGTTTGATACATATATATACATATATTCATTCTATATAAAAAATGGAGAGTAAATGCGACAAGTGCAAAAGTACAATACGAGGAGAAGTGTCAAAAATTCGTTGCGAAGGGGTATGTGGGAGATATTATCATTTAGCACCAAAATGCTCTGGCATAGACCAATACAGTGTTAATAAATTAGACGAATGTGAAATGCTTAGATTTATGTGTAATGATTGTGTGCAGTATGTGCATAACGTAGATGACATTCTAAAAGATATGCAGATGGTAGTGAGCAAAAATGGCAAACAACTATCTGAGTACAGGAATGAATTTGATAATGCTCTCAAGAAACATGAAAGAGAAATAAAGCAAGTTTTAAAAGCAGTGGAAGTTGCATTTAGCGACAGAATTAAGGCAATGCAAAAAGCGCAAGAATCATGCGAAAAGAGTGTTGTAGAAGTGAACAAAATACGGGAAATTGCTGAAGGCTTCAAGCGAAGCAGCGAGCAGGTCTGTGATGAGTTGAAAACAAACAAGGATGACAATAAGAAAATGATTGAAGAAATAAGTAAAGAGAATAAAAAAATGTGCAATGAAATAAAGAAAAATGTTAATAGTGTTGAAGCCAAAGTGTCATACGCAGCGATAACAAAAAATGATGGACAAAAAAAAGAAGTGTTACCAGACATTAGAAAGAATCATCCCCTAATTGTCAAGCCGAATAAAAAGCAAAATATAGAAATAACCAAAACTGACCTAAACTCGAAAGTTGATCCTAAAGGGCTGCAAATAACTAATATAGTAGCAAGACAAAGCGGAGTTGTTATTGTTGAAAGCGAAAATGACCATGAGCGTGACAAAATAAAAAATGCCATTGAGAACAATCTGGGAAATAACTATGAGGTTAAGATTCCCAAAAAAGTGAAACCAGCAGTCATGGTGACTGGTATAAATTTTAAATATAGCGACGAGGAACTGGTGCAAAGAATCAAACGACAAAACATTTGTTTAAGTGAAACGGACATCAAAATTGTTAAGCAATATGAAGTGAAAAAGAACGCGAAAAACTATTATAATGCTGTGATAGAAATGAATGTTGAAGCGTTCGCACATGTACTAGCTGGAGAGAGGCTTAATGTAGGTTGGGAACGTTGCCGAGTATATGATGCAGTGCAGGTATTGTGTTGTTTTAAATGCAAAGGCTTCAATCACAAAGCGGCTGACTGCAAGGAAAAGGAAGTATGCACAAAATGCTTGGGTGAGCATAAGCATACACAATGCATAAAGGATGCAGTAAACAAGTGCATTAACTGCATACGAGCAAACAGGCAGCTGAATCTAGGACTTGACGAAAACCATGATACTCTGGATAGAACTTGTCCCGTATACCAACAAAAGCTAGATGCAAGGAAAAGGAAAGTTGTTTATTAGCAACCAAAGAAAATCCTTACAGCAGCGCAAAAGTCAAAATATTCAAATCGAGATAGCAATATATACAACTTGGAATGCATTTATCTTAATATTAGTAGTATCATAGCAAATAAAATCGAGCTGGAACGTCTTATTGAAATAAGAAGACCAAGTATTGTGTTATGTACGGAAACGTGTACAACAGAACATATCTTGGATTCTGAACTTAGTATTCCGACATACAAATGCATTCGTTGCGACTCTCAAAGTAGGCACACTGGCGGTGTTGTCATGTATGTGAATGAAAATATACAATTTAGCATAGTTTGTAATAAAGCTATCAACATGAATGTGTGGTGCATTATTGTAAAAATAAACAAATGCGCGTTAAAATGGAAAATCGGTGTACTATATCACTCACCAAGTAGCAGTGACTCCACCTTTATTACTTATCTAAATGAAATCATCACTGAACATCTCAAGGAGGCGGATAATAATTTAATAATTGGTGATTTTAATATCAATGTAAATGTATCGTCAACATACTCAAACCAGCTAACAAGTTTATTTGCACAAATGGCAATGATACAAAGGATAAACTTCGACACAAGGATAACAGAGTACTCGTCTACAAGAATTGATTTGCTATTCAGTAACAATGATAAAGTTAAAGCAGTAAATATAGGTGAACATCGCATTTCTGACCATGAGACAATCCACTTCGAAGTGCCAACAACAAAGCTTTGTAAAATGAGAAGGTATGCTACTGTTACATGTTGGGAGTACTATAGTGCTGAAAATCTTTTAACTTTGCTACGAACATGCGATTTCAGCTTTATGTCAATTTCCGGAGTAGAAACTAAAACTAAAGCCCTAAACGAAGTTTTAACTGTGGCTATGCAAGCACTGACTTATATAAAGAGGACCCAAATACAGATAAGAAATAAGTGGTACGACCGAGAATTAACAAACCTGCATAAAAGAAAAATATAATCTTATAAAACTGCTCGAAATAATGGATTTTGGGACGAATATAACGTCATTAAGAAAATATGTAAAAGAACCATAATTTATAAAAAAAAGAAATACATGGAAGATAGAGTAAATCATAACAATGGCGATATGAAACGTATGTGGAAGTGTCTAAAAGACCTCGTCGAGCTTAATGATGTTAAAAAACATATCACTAAAATTGTAATTAACGGTGAATGCCTGGAAAATGAATATGATATAGCTAATGCCCTAAATAACTTTTTTATACAAAGTATTGTTGAAATTAATGATAGCATCGAAGAAATTGTAAATGGGGATGAAATAAGCGCAAATCATAGTAATCCATTTGAAACATTTAAATTTACTGACATTGTAGTGGACGATATTATTATTATCACAAAATCACTTAAAAACAAATATGGCGGCGACAAGCTTTTATCGGAGGGTGTCGTTAAAGATGCCATGACATATACTGCTAATTTCTACAAAGACATAATTAACGAATCCTTAAACAGCGGTATTGTACCTAGTTACTGGAAAATTTCAACAATAATACCTGTTGAAAAAGTAAAAAATACAATGAAACCCGAGGAACTACGTCCAATTAACACGTTACCTACAGATGAAAAAATTATGGAGACAGTGGTGAAGGATCAACTTGTGGCATACTTAGAGAAGCACAATGTGATTATCCCAGAACAATCGGGATTCAGGAAGAGCCATTCTTGTGAAACAGCGTTGAATATGGTAATTGCAGATTGGAAAGAAGACATGGCGGACAAAAAATTTACGGTGTCTGTCTTCTTGGATTTAAAACGGGCTTTTGAAACTGTCGATAGATCTGAGCTATTGGACGTTATGTTTAAAATTGGTATAAGAGGAAAGCTTTGGAATGGTTCCGGAGTTATTTGGGTGACAGAAAACAGAGAACGATAATTGGAAAGGAGGTTTCATCAGTGGTGGATGTTAACATTGGTTTACCACAAGGCTCGGTCTTGGCGCCAATATTGTTTACATTGTATATCAATGATATCAAAAGATGCTTAAAATATTGTAAAATACGTCTATTTGCGGATGATGCATTGCTTATCATAAGTGAAAAATATGCAGAATGTGCCATGCTGAAAGTACAAGAAGACCTGGACTCGCTATACAAATGGTTATGCCTTAGAAAACTGAAATTAAATGTCGAAAAAACTAAGTTCATGATATTTTGTAAAAACACTAATATCATAAGTAACAATAGTTTAAATAATATTACGCTGAAGGTAAAAAACATGGAAATCCAAAGAGTAGACAAAATTAAGTATTTAGGAGTTTTGATTGATGATAATCTAAATTTTGGAGAGCATGTAACTTATCTGGAAAGGAAAATTGCACAGAAAGTAGGCTTCATGTATAGAACATGTAAACATATCAGTCAAAGTCATAAAATATTGGTATATCGTTCAATTATTGAACCACACTTTATTTATTGTCCTACTATTCTGCTATTAAGTAATGATATATATATTAAGAAACTTCAAATACAGCAAAACAAGGCAATGCGATTTATTTTAAAATGTCCTCCAAGAACGCCAAAAATTGTAATGCTCAATAGATTAAACTGGCTTAGTATTAAACAGTCAGTTAGTTATTTCACATTGAAATTTATACACCAACTTAGGTTAGGAATGTTACCGAATTACCTGAGTAGTTAAATACATTATAATCATGAAATCCACAATTATGGAACAAGAAATTGCATTAATATAAGACTGCCTAGAATAAGAACTGAGTTCGCCAAAAGGTCTCTTGAATATTTAGGGTATAAAATGTATAATGAGTTACCTTCTGATTTGAAAGACTGTGAAAATATTAGTAAGTTCAAAGAAAAATTGTTTTTATATTGTACGTCACTAAATGTGACATAAGTATTTATGTTTAATCTCTTATTTTAACCTAAACTAGGTCTTAAAGACCGTAATAATAAATAAATAAATAAATAAAAATAAATAAATAAACATAGGTCAGTTTCGCGTTAATTGTTGCAAACTTCGTATTTCTTTTGTCAGTGGTGCTATTATTGGTAAATTTTTTAACTAATTGCTCCTTGCACAGCATGTCACAAGCACGATGGCTTGCTCGTGTGGATAGTGTGAAACCTTTCGCAACTCACATTCCCCAAATATTGAAAGCTTTTGATGAAATGAAGCTTTTGAATCTGAGTTCAGAAACAGTAATGGATTTGAAAGGTATTGAAGCATATATGGGGAAATTTGAGTGTATCCTCTTAGCCTCTATTTGGTTCAAAGTGTTGACGGTAATCAACCATCGAAATCTGGTACTGCAAGCTAGAAGTGCCACACTGGACGTGGAAACAGAAAATATACGTAGCCTGATTGATGAGTTGAAGAAGTTCAGGGATCAATGGTCGATCATATTTCAAGAATTTAAGGTTCTGGCAGGGAGTATAGGAGTTGTGAATACCTTCGCAGAGAAAAGAAGGAGGATAAGAAAGCGTCAGTTCGATGAATTACCTGGCGAATCTCCTGAATGTGATTCCGAAACTCAATTCATACAGCAAGTTTTTTACGTTATTTTGGACTGCTTGATTGGTAACATGCCAAAACGTTTTGAAGCCGTAAATGACATTGCGCTTAAATTTAGTTTTCCGTGAAAGTATCAGGATCTGACGGAAGAAGATCTCAGATAAAAGGCAGCGGCATTCTGCACGATTTATGGCATCGATATTTCTACGGATCTAATAGATGAAATCATTCATCTCAAAGCCATTCACTTAGCAAATTTGGGATGTGATTCGCTGCCATCATTTCAACTTCTGAATAAATTTCATGACTTGAATATTGAAGTATTATTTCCTAACATCTGCATGGCATTAAGAATATTTTGCACATTTCCAGTCAGTGTGGCTGAAGGCGAGCGTTCTTTTAGTCTGTTGTCTCGCGTGAACAATTTTTTACATTCTATTATGAGCCAACATCGCTTGACAAGCCTTGGAAAATTGGCGTTGGAGTCCAGCTTTGCTCGCAGTATTAGTTTTGAATCGGTAATTTCCATATTCGCAGACCAAACAGCACGGTAGGTTTTCCTTGGCTGATTCAAGTTCTTAAAATGTACATATTTAGAAAAAGTTAATGTAAGGGAATCAAACAATGAAATCTAACATTTCATTTAAGTACATAAGTGCTCCAGTAAATCTTATTTTATATGAAATAAAACTGACAATGTGAATTGAAAAATGTATGTATGTCATGTTATTTTTTTACTGGATTGAGTTTATTTTTTAGGGGGGCCCGTAAACGCGAACTGTCCAAGGGGCCCTGCTCGGCTCTCTGCGGCCCTGGGGATAAATACATACATATGTATGTAGTGAATGATGGTGGTAAAATTTAATATTTAATCGGTCGGGTAAAAAAGGAGGTGGTGTAGCTATATATTGTAGAGATTACCTAGTTGTTAACACTGTAACTCGTTCTTCTTTAACTGAAATAGAGTTTCTCTCATTACTCCTAGCTGATTCCTTCTCAAAAGTGCTTGTGTTTTGTGTTTACAATACAAATAAAAACTCTTCGTATTGCCCTTTCTTCTACTATCTTTCATCCAAATTAACTGATTTTGATCATTTCTTATTTGCGTGGATTTCAATATTAATTTATTAACTCCTGCATCTACTGGCATGCGAATTGTTAACAGCCAAATGCCTACTATGTTTTCGTGCAATTCTCATCCAAGTTTTTTAGACATCTTCATTGTCCCAACTTCCACCGCTGTTTCTATTTGATCAATTGTCTTTTGTTTCAGATCACGACTTAATACTTTGTACTTTAAATTTTAAGATGCAATATAATGATGTTGCAACCACTGATGTTTACTACCGTGGTTACAATACTATTAATTCAAATTCAAACCGTTTGCTTTTCGATTTAAACCACTTCTCCTGGGAACGGTGCTGGCAGTTAGTCACTGTTGATGACCAACTTAATTTTTTATCACAATCCCTACTTTACTTTTTTAATAAGCATGTTCCTCTTCGTAAACTTGCTTGCTCCTCGCGCCCATGGATTTCAAGTGAGGTCAAAGTGGCTATAAAAAAACGAAACCTTGCATATAACGTATGCAAAAGAAAACCTACTCGTGAGAACTGAATCACCTATAAACAGGCTCGCAAAAAAGCTTCAACCTCTGTTCTACTGGCTAAAAAGAAATTTTATCATGGCAAATTTAACACTAATTTGCCTCCCAAACAGTTATGGTCTAATTTACAGCGGTAGGCGTACGGCCATCCTCGGAAACCTCCTGTTCTCTAGACCCTACCTACTCAATACTTTTTTTGTTTCATCCAGCTCCTCTGCTACCCTTAGTCCTATACCTTTAGATTCTTTGGCCATATTAACATCCTTACCTAAGTTTCAATTCGTGTCGGTTGGGGAACTCGAAGTGGCTAAATGTGTTTATAGTATTAAATCAAACGTAATAGCATCTGATGGTATTCCACTTAAATTTATTAAATTAATCCTACCTAATATTTTTAGCTCCATCACTCATCTTATCCCCGTCATCTGATCCCCGTGAATTCAGACTCATAAGTATACTGACTGGCCTGTATAAGGTAGCTGATATACTTATGGGGAATCAAATTACAGCTTTCATTGAGAAAAATAATTTCCACAGTCGATTTCAATCGGGGTTTAGAGAAGCTCACTCTTGCTCGACTGCTGTCACGAAAGTTCTCGATGATATCCGTCAGGAGTTTGACAAGGGTCACTTGACGCTTCTGTGTATTTTGGATTTCTCCAAGGCATTTGACTCTGTTAACCATAGCCTTCTCTGTGATAAGCTATACAAATGTTTCGGTTTTGATGAAAACGCAGTTCAGCTGGTAAAGAGTTATCTTAGCAATCGAACTCATAATGTTAAAGTCGGGAATAGTTTCTATGCAGCGGCTCTTACCAGGTCTGGAGTGCCACAGGGCTCTGTCTTGGGTTCCCTTCTTTTCACTATCTTTATAAATGACATTTTTAGTGTCTGCTCTTATGCTCGACGGCATGCTTAAGCGGATGATGTGCAATTATACATTTCAAGCCATATCAGCTTGGTTCAGGATTTAACAGGTAAGCTGAGTGCGGAATTACGCTCGATTATGGAGTGGTCTAGGTCAAACCTTCTGTGCCTTAATGCTCAAAAATCATATGTTCTTCCAATATATAAAGATAAGATCCAGATTTCTGATATCCCACGCCTTTACATTGGATCTGCAAGAATTCAGTTAATCGAAAAAGTACGAATCTGGGCTTTGTAATCAACTCTAAGTTGTCCTGCGAATACCACGTCAATCAAGTTGTGGGAAAAATCTATTATACATTGCGGTGCCTTAGAGTGTCATCAATTTTCGTACCTTCTGATACCAAGAAAAAGCTTATTCTGTGGCTTATTGTACCTTACATAACCTACTTTTAGGTAGTTTATAGCAATTTAGATGCTATCGCCCTTCATAAACTCAGTTTTGCTTTCAACCACGCCACTAGATATGTGCACGGTTTGAAGAAATTCGCTCACTTATCTACGTTGAGAAACTCAATTCTTGGATGTGACCTAATAAATTTTATCAAAGCGCGTAATTGCATTTTTATGTTTAGATTGCTAGTTTACAAAAATCCGGGTTATTTATACTATAAGCTTACGTTTTCCAAAAGCACACGCTCCTCTAATTTTATTCCTCCAAAATTTAATTATTTAACCTCTTCCAGGCTTTTCTTTGTTAGCGGTGTTAGGCTATGTAACCCCATTCCTCAGTCTTTAGCGAGAGAAAATAATTTTAAAAATCTTATATTTGACTATTTTAGTGATCAAATTGCATAACACGGTTTTTATAAATTTGTCTATCAATAAAAGATTTTAATCTTAATGTGCTAGTGTATTAAAACTAATAACTAAAAATAATAATAATATAGATATACATTAGGGTGGGCCAATGAAGAAAGAATATATTTCTTTTTGGTATAGTGTAAATTTTATTCATGACAAAAAGTAATTTCTAAAAATTGAAGGTCTTCATATTAATGCCTAAAGGTGCGTCTAAGCGTATTTAGTCTTTCCATACAAATAGTGTGTGGAAATTTCCAAGTTTGTATGAAAAATACACCAGCGCTCTAACACTCAGTACCCAAATCCAAAGCTATACATATTATTATAGAGAACTCAATGTTTAATAAAATAATTAAATTGTTAAATTGTTTTAAGTTAAACGGTTTTATTGAAAACAATACTTACATGAAGTAATAATAATACTAAAAGCTAGAAAATAATTAGGTAGGTCCTAGGTGCTAGTCATCACACTCCTCATCAATCTAGGGCTTTGATCAGACAATTAAATAAAAGCGTTGAGCGCGTGAAATTTCTAAAAATGTGAAGCGTAGCATAACTTGATTAAGGTTCAGTTGGTCTTATATATGATTATCAATAGAAATTTTACGCGTCCAACGCTTTCATTTAATTGTCTTATCGAAGCCCTAGATTGATGAGGAGTGTGATGACTAGCACCTGGGACCTACCTAATTATTTTTGAGCTTTTAGTATTATTATTACTTCATGTAAATATTGTTTTCAATAAAACCGTTTAACCTAAAAAATTTTTTTTAGGTATTTTATATATTAAGCATCATGTACAGTTTTTAACGATGATACAAGATACCTACTAAAAAATGTTTATATGGGCAAATAAAGCAATCTTCTTCTTCTTTATACAGTTATAAAGACGCTCGTCGATGTTGATGGCCCTTTGCCGGATATAGATCTGTTACATTCCGTCACCATCAAGGTACTATCCCGAGGTCACTGCTTAGAGGCATGGGGAAATTGGGGTCGCCAGAGCCTCGATTACTAGATATGTATATGATTCAATCATATCTGTAATAGAATTCGCTTTAGGTAAGTGAAATTGACAATTGTTATAATTTGATTTGGGAAGCTGTGAAGCTAGACTTCGACTTAAAATATCTAAGATAGAAATGTCAGGTAAACCTATGCTAATTGAATGTAAAAAAGTAATATTGGGTTTCTTGTAACCAACTCTATCACATTAGTCGGCCAGCATAATGTGGCGCCAGCGGATTTACCTAATACGCAAAAGGTCCTGAATTGAAGGCACACGAAAAACAGCATCACAAACCTTACAAAAGAAATTGTGCAATTAGAAGAAAATTGTGCGTAACCCTCTTGATGCATTACTGCCATGAAAAGCCCGTCAGAAAAAATACGTCAGCTTGCAGATGCTTCCCGAAGTAGCAATAAGATATGTGAACCATGTCCTACCATATTTCTATGAAAAACTAAATGGCAGTACGAAGCGAATTGCTAATTTTGATCAGAATATTAATTTATATCTAAATACACGTTTCCTGTTTACATACAATTCAATTAATTTCTACTTATTACCGTGAAAACTTACACACACACGCACGAATACAACAATGCGTTAATGCTGTCAGCTGTCAACTTTGACGGAGGGTGAGCGACAAGCGCAGCGAGTAAATACAAAATACTAAACACGCGAATGGGAAATTACGTTTAAATAGCTAAACATTATAAGCTCCGTTTCGCCTACTCCCCCATTTCTTTAATTAATATTTTTTGTTGTTAATTTTATAATTAAAACCGAAAAGCGGAAATTAATCAAAATATCATTTCCGTTCGTGGAATGCATGTGCAAAAATATTGCACGCAAATATGCAAATATTTGCTTTTTTTTAAATTATTGAGAAAAAAGTTTAGAAGTCGTATGGGAGCCACAAATATAGTCATTTTTTACATGGGAAAAAAAATGACTGACAGTTTTGCTTTAAATATAAATATGCGGTAAGTATATAATCGATAAAGCAGGGTTGAGAAGCGTATAAAATAAAAAAAACTACAAAAAATTGTGATTGCAACAAAGAAAAATCTGAAAAAGCCGGCATGCCTCATTAGCTCATATGAATGACTCACACAAAATGTACAAACATTCACCTGAAACTTTCCAATTATCGAATAAACCAACCAGGTGTTAACCACTAATAATATCCATATTTACAAACTGCACTCTCGATGGCCATATCAGCTGCCAGTAATAGCCTCCAAAACACACTTCCTGCATTAAATTTCAACCCTTCACCCAAACTAAGCCATCTTCAAGCTCATATTTATGCAATTCTGATTTTTTTCTTTTACAAAATTTAATTTATTTTTTCATCACCTCATTGCCTACTTCCTGTCATTTGTGCTGTCAAAGAAGTGCATCTTCAAAGCCTTATCCTCACTGAGCAAAATATGGAAGTAGTATTAATTTCATTATATTTTTTTAACACTTTTAAAGCGTAGCAAGGAAGCCATAACAAGCTTATGACAACGGCTGGTCGGTCAGTAGCATTGTTGCTACCAACGGTTGGAGCAGCTGTTGTTGCACAGGTGCAGAGTTTAAAAAATATTACTGAAAGCAAACAGGTTTGCTTATAGGACCTTTATGTGATCACATCTGCATATAAAAATTTTAGTGATTTACGGATATGAGGAACCTAATATAAAACCGGTTTATATAATTAACCGTGTCAACAAAAACTAAATTGTGTGCTAGAAGTTTAGAAAAAATCATAGGAAAAACGTCAACCTTCAAATCCGGCGAAGAATCACTCTTGCCAACAAATGCTACACAAGTCATTTATGGTACACGTCTTAATATCTAATCTAATATCTAATATTTTTTATATTATAAATGGAAAAGTTTGAATTTTTAGATGTTTGGATGTTTGTCCAGACGTTTGTCTTTGTGACTCAATCACGCAAGAACGGCTGGACGGATTTGGATGAAATTTGGCACACATATAGCCAATAGTCCAGAAGGATCTACTAGCTATATATTTTTGAAAAGGGGGGAGGTCCCCGCCCCCACGAATAGTTATAATTTAATTATTATATTTTTTAGTTTTTTCGACTGAATCACGCCAGAACGGCTACACGGATTTTGATGAAATTTGGGACACATACAGTAGTCTACTAGCGAAATTTTTTCGAACATGGAAAGGGGGGTGGGTGTCCCACGACCCCTTCGAGAAATTACTTTTTAATAATTTTTACACATAATAACTTTACGTATACTGGCCTTCACCAATATCACAGACCCAATGGGTCAAATAAGTCGAGATCTTACAAAGTGAGCAGTGACACCCTCCGCTCCCCCACCCGCCCTTTTCTTTTCTTTTAGGTCCCTTCCGCCATTATTTCTGGATGGTTTTCGGGATCCGTCCGGGATCCCGTCGGGGTCATTTCGCGACTTTTTCGGGATCCTTTGGGGTCCCTTCCTGCATCATTTCTGTATGATTTTCGGGATCCGTTCGGGATCATTTCGGGACTATTAGGGGATCATTTGAAGACCTTTCCGGCATCATTTCTGCATAGCTTCGTCGAGGATCATTTCGGGACTATTAGGAGATCATTCGAAGACCTTTCCGGCATCATTTCTGCATAATTTCCGGGATCCGTCGGGGATCTCGACGGGGTCATTTCGGGATCATTTCTGCATAGTTTCCGGGGTTCGTCCGAGATACCGTCGGGGTCATTTCGGTACTTTTTCTCGACTAATACGGGATCATTTGGGGTCCCTTCCAGCATCGTTTCTGGATGGATTTCGGTATCCGTCGGGGATCCCGTCTTGGTCATTTCGGGACCTTTTCTCTAAAAATACGGGATTATTTGGGGACCCTTTCGGCATCGTTACTGGATGGTTTTCGGGATCCGTCCGGGATCCCCGCGGGATCATTTCGGGACTCATAATCTGTATATATAAGGCTGAAATATGTGATTAACCGGCTCTGGAAGTGTCAAAGAAATTATCAACATAGTCCATCGATTTAAAACACAGCGGCTTCGCTGGCTAGGCCATGTTATGCGATGATGCTCCGTTGAAAAAGGTACTCTTATTAGATCCCGCCTACTGTGGAAGAAAAAGAAAGTGGTCGAAAAGACGAGGTGAAAAACTATTTGAATTCCCTTGCCCAATAAAGAAGCGACTGGTGTGACTTGTTAGCCGACATAAGTAAGTAAAGTTAAGAAAACAAGCTTAGAGTTAGAAGACATTATTTCAAAATTTGTGTAAAAGTTTTCAAGAAACCCAATAAGATGTGTAAGGAAGTAAAAATGTTTTCAGTCAAAATTTAAAAAATTTAAAGTTTTTTTTTGTCAATATTTTAAGTAAAAATTTTTATGAGTTTTCTAATTGAAGCTTTGCAAAGGAATTTCGAAAATATTTTCGAAAAAATTCGATAATTTTACTAAAGTTTCGAACTTTTTATTTGGAGTTCTCTAAAATTGGAATTACGCAAACCAAACACAAAAACATTTGTAAGGAAGTTCGAAAGCTCAAAAAAATACTTCGAGTTTCTTATTTAAAAATCTCTCAATTTCCTTGAGTATGCTCTTTTGTAACCTAATAAATCTTAGTCAAATGAAATACAAGTTATATGTCTTTAAAATTTCTAATTGATTTCTAACTAAAGAAACCTTTATGAACCGCGGAGGAGTTAACTTTAAGTGGCCCTATAATAAGGCAAACCTCGTTTATGTTAAGTCTTGCGACTTGTTTTCAATGCTCAATATTATTCAGCTTGGCTTTTGATTCGGATTTTATCCTGCTTCCTTCTTTATCAATCATCTACCGAGCCCCGTTGGGTTACTGCTTAGTTCCTAAAAAAACTTTCCGAAAATCCACTTTTCCTTAAGACCGATCTCGAAAGCATCGACTCCTTAAGTACTCGTAACCTAACATCTTTCACACCTATGTTACTTCTACTATTATTCATGGATTTGTCACCATCTTGCAT
Source organism: Eurosta solidaginis (assembly GCF_040869045.1). NCBI lineage: Eukaryota > Metazoa > Arthropoda > Insecta > Diptera > Tephritidae > Eurosta > Eurosta solidaginis. The sequence continues at coordinate 11,326,982 of NC_090323.1, read as the reverse complement.
ATTTACGCAAAGTCAATTAGTTTGCCAAGTGTCAGTTGATTTGGTAGCCGTTGTTATTGTTTTTTGTTCATTTTTTTTTTTCATTGCCGCACAAAATGCGAAAGTATCAAATAACAATGTGCCTCTCAAGCGATATAAGCTATGCAAAGAAACGTCTTGCGAAAGACTGATTGAACTTGTTCAGCTTTAGCTTTGTGTTGTTGCGCATGTATTTGTTGTTATACTTTTGCAATTTTTGTTGTCACATTTTTTCGATTTCACATATCTTTGTTAATAACCTTTCAAAAATACGTTATGCTCATTGATTTTGTGGCATGGCATTATCATATAATTTCTTTCAAAGAAGAAACTAACCGCGAGCGAACTTCAATTCGGTCGAAAAAAAGTTAGAGATAAAAAATTTTTTGTCAGAATATAAGTTAAGCTATTCCCAACTGCAAGGAAGGAAAGGCAACATTTACTTTAATACATTTATTTTAAAAGAAAATTTTAAAGTTCAAAAAACTTCATTTAAAATGGCGTGAAAAGGTAAAAAAAAAATATTGCTCTTTTTAAATTTTTTTATACCAAGTTGAGCAGAGCTCACAGAGTATATTAAGTTTGATTGGATAACGGTTGGTTGTACATATATAAAGGAATCGAGATAGATATAGACTTCCATATATCAAAATAATCAGGATCGAAAAAAAATTTGATTGAGCCATGTCCGTCCGTCCGTCCGTCCGTCCGTCCGTTAACACGATAACTTGAGTAAATTTTGAGGTATCTTGATGAAATTTGGTATGTAGATTCCTGAGCACTCATCTCAGATCGCTATTTGAAATGAACGATATCGGACTATAACCACGCCCACTTTTTCGATATCGAAAATTTCGAAAAACCGAAAAAGTGCGATAATTCATTACAAAAGACCGATAAAGCGACGAAACTTGGTAGATGAGTTGAACTTCTGACGCAAAATAGAAAATTAGTAAAATTGTGGACAATGGGCGTGGCACCGCCCACTTTTAAAAGAAGGTAATTTAAAACTTTTGCAAGCTGTAATTTGGCAGTCGTTGAAGATATCATGATGAAATTTGGCAGGAACGTTACTTTTATTACTATATGTACGCTTAATAAAAATTAGCAAAATCGGAGAAGGACCACGCCCACTTTTAAAAAAAATTTTTTTTTAAAGTAAAATTTTAACAAAAAAATTAATATCTTTACAGTATATAAGTAAATTATGTCAAGATTCAACTCCAGTAATGATATGGTGCAACAAAATACAAAAATAAAAGAAAATTTAAAAATGGGCGTGGCTCCGCCCTTTTTCATTTAATTTGTCTAGGATACTTTTAACGCCATAAGTCGAACAAAAATTAACCAATACTGTTGAAATTTAGTAGGGGCATAGATTTTATGGCGTTAACTGTTTTCTGTGAAAATGGGCGAAATCGGTTGATGTCACGCCCAGTTTTTATACACAGTCGTCCGTCTGTCCTTCCGCATGGCCGTTAACACGATAACTTGAGCAAAAATCGATATATCTTTACTAAACTCAGTTCACGTACTTACCTGAACTCACTTTATCTTGGTATGAAAAATGAACGAAATCCGACTATGACCACGCCCACTTTTTCGATATCGAAAATTACGAAAAATGAAAAAAATGCCATAATTCTATACCAAATACGAAAAAAGGGATGAAATATGGTAAGGTAATTGGATTGTTTTATTGACGCGAAATATAACTTTAGAAAAAACTTTATAAAATGGTTGTGACACCTACCATATTAAGTAGAAGAAAATGAAAAAGTTCTGCAGGACGAAATAAAAAACCCTTAAAATCTTGGCAGGTATTACATATATAAATAAAGTAGCGGTACCCAACAGATGATGTTCTGGGTCACCCTGGTCCACATTTTGGTCGATATCTGGAAAACGCCTTCACATATACAACTACCACCACTCCCTTTTAAAATTCTCATTAATACCTTTAATTTGATACCCATATCGTACAAACTCATTCTAGAGTCACCCCTGGTCCACCTTTATGGCGATATTTCGAAAAGGCGAACACCTATAGAACAAAGGCCCACTCCCTTTTAAAAATACTCATTAACACCTTTCATTTGATACCCATATCGTACAAAGTCTAGAGTCACCCCTGGTCCAGAAAGGCCCACTCCCTCTTAAAATATTCATTAACTCCTTTCGTTTGATACCCATATTGCACAAACGAATTCTAGAGTCACCCCTGGCCCACCTTTATGGCGATATCTCGAAACGGCTTCCACCTATGGAACTAAGGATTACTCCCTTTTAAAATACTCATTAACACCTTTCATTTGATACCCATATCGTACAAACGCATTCTAGAGTCACACCTGGTCCATCTTTATGGCGATATCTCGAAAAGGCGTCCACCTATAGAAATAAGGCCCACTCCCTCTTAAAATACTCATTAACTCCTTTCGTTTGATACCCATATTGCACAAACGAATTCTAGAGTCACCCCTGGTCCACCTTTATGGCGATATCTCGAAAAGGGGTCCACCTATAGAACTAAGCCCCACGCCCTTTTAAAATAATCAATAACACCTTTCATTTGATACCCATATCATACAAACAAATTCTAAAGTCACCCCTGGTCCACCTTTATGGCGATATCTCGAAAAGGCGTCCACACATAGAACTAAGGCCCACTCCCTTTTAAAATACTCATTAACTCCTTTCGTTTGATACCCGTATTGCACAAACGAATTCTAGAGTCACCCCTGGCCCACCTTTATGGCGATATCTCGAAACGGCGTCCACCTATAGAACTAAGGCCTACTCCCTTTTAAAATACTCATTAACACCTTTCGTTTGATACCCATATCGTAAAAATGCATTCTAGAGTCAACCCTGATCCACCTTTATGGCTATATCCATAAATGGCGTCCACCTATAGAACTATGGCCCACTCCCTCATAAAATACTCTTTAATGCCTTTCATTTGATACACATGTCATACAAACACATTCCAGGGTTTCCCTCGGTTCATTTTCCTACATGGTTATTTTCCCTTATGTTGTCACCATAGCTCTCAACTGAGTATGTAATGTTCGGTTACACCCGAACTTAACCTTCCTTACTTGTTTTTAAATAATTTATTGGCCTATCCCTTTATTGGTCTGTCAGTTAACACGATCATTTGAGTAAATTTTGGGGTATTTTGATGTAATTTGGTATGTAGGTTCCTGGGCACTCATCTCAGATCGCGATAACCTCCGAAGAGATCTAAGGCCGAGCTTCTCTTCCAATCTGTGTCGTGCTCCTCTTGATTTTCCCTACAAATTGGCCGGCCGGGACCTACATATTTTATGCCGACTCCGAACGGCATCTGCAAGGCAGATGAGTTTTCACTGAGAGCTTTTCATGGCAGAAATACACCCGGGGCGCTTGCCAAACACTGCCGAGGGGCGACCCCGTTCAGAAAATTTTTCTTCTAATTGAAAAACATTATTTCTAAAATTTTGAAATTGCATTGCACGGGATGTGAGCCCAGGGCATACGCTGTGGTAGGCGGAGCACGCTACCATCACACCACGGTGGCCGCCAAGTCGTTGAAGATATCATGATGAAATTTGACAGGAACGTTACTCCTATTACTATATGTATGCTTAATGAAAATTAGTAAAATCGGAGAACGACCACGCCAATTTAAAAAAAATTTTTTTAAAGTCAAATTTTAACAAAAAATTTAATATCTTTACAGTATATAAGTAAATTATGTTAACATTCAAATCCAGTAATGATATGGTGCAACAAAATACAAAAATAAAAGAAAATTTCAAAATGGGCGTGGCTCCGCCCTTTTTCATTTAATTTGTCTAGAATACTTTTAATGCCATAAGTCGAACAAAAATTTACCAATCCTTGTGAAATTTGACAGGGGCATAGATTCTATGACGGTAAGTGTTTTTTGGGAAAATGGGCGAAATCGGTCAAAGCCACGACCAGTTTTTATACACAGTCGACGGTCTGTCCCTCCGCTCGGCCGTTAACACGATAACTTGCGCAAAAAATGATATATCTTAACTAAACTTAGTTCACGTACTTATCTGAACTCACTTTGTATTGGTGTAAAAAATGGCCGATATCAGACTATGACCACGCCCACTTTTTCGATATTGAAAGTTACGAAAAATTAAAAAAATTCCATAATTCTATACCAAATACGAAAAAAGGTTTGAAACATGGTAATTTGATTGGTTTGTTGACGCAAAACATAACTTTAGAAAAAAACTTTGTAAAATGGGTGTGACACCTGCCATATTAAGTAGAAGAAAATGAAAAAGTTTTGCAGGGTGAAATCAAAAGCACTTGGAATCTTTGGAAGGAATAATGTTCGTGGTATTACATATATAAATAAATTAGCGGTACCCGACAGATGATGTTCTGGGTCACCCTGGTCCACATTTTGGTCGATATCTCGAAAATGCCTTCACATATACAACTACCATCACCCCTTTAAAACCGTAATTAACACCTTTAATTTGATACCCATGTCGTACAAACACATTCCAGAGTCACCCCTGGTCCACCTCTATGGCGATATCCCTAAACGGCGTCCGCCAATAGCAATATGGCCTACTCCCTCTTAAAATACTCTATAATACCTTCCATTTGATACACATGTCATACAAAGACATTCCCGGGTTACCCTAGGTTCATTTTCCTACATGGTGATTTTCCATTATTTTGTCTCCATAGCTCTCAGCTGAGTATGTAATATTCGGTTACACCCGAACTTAGCCTTCCTTACTTGTTAGCAAAAGGTTAGTGTAGTTCCAAGCGCTTTGCGTAATAAAATCAGAATAATGGGTTTGTTGCTTTTATATTAAGAGACACTCAGTAAAAGTAATCGCATTATGGTTCATTTAACTGGGTTTCTTATCAAGACAATACGTTTATTCAGTCATTTCAACAGAGAAACTGTTGGTTTCAAGTAAACAGTATTCTGTAAAAATAACGGATTCTAAATTAGTATAACTAATTTATCTCTTAAGGAAACTGATTTCATTGCGACATATTAAGCTCATGGCGCTTACAGCTTTGTTTTTATGACCATTTTGCCGCAAATATCTCTGATGTCTAATATTTGACAAAAATCTGTTATTTTAATTGCTTTCATGTGCATTGTTAGATTGACAGCAACATTTGTTATGCTAGGATGTTGATTTGACTGTTGAAACGGTCAAAACGGTCAGAATCATTCACAGCTTATGTATAAAAATTTAAAATTCCATTAAATTGACCCGTAACTCGGTTGATTTTACCAGAGAGAAAACTTTCAGTATTTTTTCGAAAAATTTATAAATATTTTTTAACGTTGGTGGCCGCAGTGCTGTGATGGTGGCGTGCTCCGCCATCCACACCGAAGATCCTGGGTTCACGCCCCGGTAAAAGCAACATCAAAATTTTAGAAACAAGTTTTTTTAATTAAAAGAAAATTTTTCTAGGCCCCTCGGCAGTGTTTGGCAAGCACTCTGAGTGTATTTCTGTCATGAAAAGCTCTCAAAGAAAACTCATCGGCCTTGCTAATGCCTTTCGGAGTCGGCATAAAACAAGTAGTATAACATTTGATCAACATAAAAACATACATATCGTCAGCTTAGAATATAAACCTGCTATGTACCAGTTTTGTCAAAAAATATTTTTCGATGCAGCTTGATATAAGCTGAGATAAAAAATATATCATCTATTTTTTTGTATGTTACTAAGCAGGCTTTTAATCCAATCCGACGATTTGTCTATTTACATATATTGGTGTTGTTAAAAACTCGCATTAAAATTGAAATAGTTTACCATTTAAATTGTCATATGTTGGACAACTCATTATTTTAGAAAATGGTACGTACCTCTAATGAAACGCAAGAAAAAAGGTATTGTTTAGTTTATTGTTATAGAGGAACTGAAAAATACTTAGTTGTTTTATTTTTAAGTTAAATTGCCAGAAATTGTGACCATACATGCATTTATAAACACTAGAGCATTTCGAAAATTTTTTTTTTGTTTTTTTCGTACTTGGAACTGTGCTCAAAAGTTTTGTTTAGTGGCCGACCTAAACCTTTTCCAACAGTAGGTTATTACGAAAATATCATCACAGGGTATCAAAGCTTAGCAGAACGGGATTTCAGAAATCAACCCCGATGGCTGAACTGTATGCCATTCTGCAGATTCTACCTGTGGACCTGAGAGTGTATTCAGTAAGTGTGAGTTTTGAAATGCATACCTTTCTTTCAAACAAATTATATGAGTAAAAAGTGTACACTTTAAAACTCGCACTTATTGAATCCATCCCCTGGTGGCAAAGAACGTACCTTGAGCGCAGACCATTCAGTACAATAACCACTCCACATTCATATAGTTACATCTACATATAGTCCCACTGTAACACCGATCAGCAGGCATATAAGAATGCACAGACAAATATCCAAGCATTTCATTCGCGCGACAATCACCCAACCGCGAGTGCTGAAACTTCTCAAACGTTTTATGACGGCTTATATTGAAGTAGAAACAATTAGTGTAAGCATACAAAGATTTCTACTGCTAATGGTGGTAACCAGAAACGGGAAACAATTCGATGTTCGAAAAAGAAACTCGTGTTTGATGTTCTGATATTGGATAAGCTTTAAGCAAAGTCGGGGCTAACAAGAAAGTACTAAAAGAAAGCCGGAATAAGTTTTGTTCTAGAGTAAATATATAATCGCTGAATTTTTCAAGGAACTATGATAAATGACAGGGCTTAGAAAACTCCGTTTGCTTTGTACAGCTATGAGGAGTTGATGGGCTAATGATTTGATAGCTCTTTTCGCAAGCAGTGAACTGGCTCTATGTTGTATTGGTCAAACCATATAGACTTTTAAGGGGTATTGATCTAGCGTAGCAAATCTGTCTGCTTGCAGTTTGCGAACTTAACATTCATCCGAACAAACTAGCCGCTGAGCGAAAAAGTGTGATCGACGCTGGATTGAATGCGGTACACATTGAGCATAACTATTTAAAGATAAAAACCAGCTACTCTTAAGCGCCAAAGACATTCGTAGCAACTGTTGCGATGATCACTTGTTAATATGCGAGCAAAAATGTCGTGGAAAGTCTGATTTCGTGATTTTGAAAAATTTGTTAAATTACCACAAACAGAATATTATTGAACCTATGGAGAACTCAATCTAGTCGGAGATTTTATTAAGAAAACTACATGAACGCAACGCAGCGCTTCTGTGCCTGAGAGACTACGCATTTCTGAGGAGTGTGGAGTTACATCATACTCTAACAAATGTACAGTAGAACATCTCCTCGAGAAGCGGTCTTTTAAAGTAATATTTCTTACAGATGAAAATTCTAACATAAATTGATTATCTTCTCATATTAAATAATCGCAAATATCTGCAATATTATATTTGGATCTGACTACATATTACAATTTTACGAAGATATATTGATATCAAAGACCAATACAAACATACCGCGAGCACACACACAAACACATTTGAGGTATTGGTAAATGAAGTGCTTCAATTTTGGCAATTTGCGTTGCAATTAACAGTCTAATTGAATTGATCACATGTACACAAATACTCGTATTTATCTTCGGCCAGTAGCATAAGAGTATATACATACTGAAACCTCACCTTCTAATATACATAAGTATGTGTGTAGGGTATATACGGCTATTATTTGCGAACCCAGCGTTTGTACTAGCTTCAAGATATGCTGTTTGATAGAAAATCGCTGCGTCAGAGAATTTGACACGGTGACAAGCAGCCAACCGCTTGATTAGGCGACTCTCTACTCGATATGCACGTGTATATATGTAAGAGCAAAAACATATGAATGTCACTCTGTGCTGATATTTGAATTGACTACTAAAACCTTTGACCAATTCGCGCTGTCAATTAGCTGCTAAATACACACGACAAATTCAAGTTGCAAAACCATATTATCTACTCTGTTTATAAGTGAGTAAGTGTAAGGATAACAACGTAGCAGGACAATGATGCCAAGAAACATGAAATGGAAGAAGCGCTACAATGACGTGATGAAGGTGTGTTGTATTTATGTGTGTATGTGTGTGTAAATGTTTTTATGTTGTATTATCGTTGAACGACAAACTGACCAACGACCACCTCTTTTACGCTCTCTCAATCAAATTGGAATTAGCGACAATTAAGTGGTCACTAATGATGTTGTTGATGGGTCGCCAAGAGATGTCACATAACGAGGTGTTGCCTACGGTTAACTTTATTGCTGTGTTGTTGGCTTTTAGGGTGAAGGGCATTTAGGAAAGCAAGCGTAAGAGTGAGGTCGTAGAGTGCGTTGATAGGTAGCTCTAAATCAATTAAAAATCAAGTAGCACAGGTAATAAGGTTACTTTGGGTTTATGGCTAGGACAAGCTTGTAGAGCGGTTAGGAAAATAATTATTTTAATTTTAAAATAATATTGCTGCTATGCATGGGAGGCACTACCAAGAAGCCATAAAGCAAGTGCCTGGTTACATCATAATCATTTTAACTTCGTTTCCCAGTGAACTTTTTAGTATGGTTTCGAGGAACTCGAGCTTTGCTACAACACCGTGGTGTGATGGTAGCATGCTCCGCCTATCACACCGTATGCCCTGGGTTCAACTCCCGGGCAAAGCAACATCAAAATTTTAGAAATAAGATTTTTCAATTAGAATAAATTTTTTCTAAGCGGGGTCACCCCTCGGCAGTGTCTGGCAAGTGCTCCGATTGTATTTCTGCCATGAAAAGCTCTCAGTGAAAACTCATCTGCCTTGCAGATGCCGTTCGGAGTCGGCATAAAACATGTAGGTCCCGTCCGGCCAATTTGTAGGGAAAAATCAAGAGGAGCACGACGCAAATTGGAAGAGAAGCTTGGCCTTAGATCTCTTCGGAGGTTATCGCGCCTTACATTTATTTTTTTTTTTATAAACTTTCCCTTTTTCTCCCTTTCGGTCAATTTGGCGCTTCCTCTTAGCACATATCTTTCATTTCTCTCAATATCTCCTCTCTTTTCGATAAAAATTAGTTCAACAGCATGCTCATTCAGGAATAGCTATTTTGCAAATATTCTGGTATTCAAAGTTAAGCAAAGAGATAACAAGTAAGGAAGGCTAAGTTCGGGTGTAACCGAACATTACATACTCAGTTGAGAGCTATGGAGACAAAATAAGGGAAAATCACCATATAGGAAAATGAACCTAGGGTAACCCTGGAATGTGCTTGTATGACATGCGTATCAAATGGCAGGTATTAAAGAGTATTTTAAGAGGTAGTGGGCCATAGTTCTATAGGTGGACACCTTTTCGAGATATCGCCATAAAGGTGGACCAGGGCTGACTTTAGAATTTGTTTGTACGATATGGGTATCAAATTAAAGGTGTTAATGAGTATTTTAAAAGGGAGTGGGGCTTAGTTCTATAGGTGGACGCCTTTTCGAGATATCGCCATAAAGGTGGACCAGGGGTGACTCTGGAATTTGTTTGTACGATATGGGTATCAAACGAAAGGTGTTAATGAGTGTTTTAACAGGGAGTGGGCCTCAGTTCTATGGGTTGACGCCTTTTCGAGATATTGCCATAAAAGTGGATCAGGGGTGACTCTAGAATTTGTTTGTACGATATGGGTATCAAATGAAAGGTGTTAAGGAGTATTTTAAAAGGGAGTGGGCCTTAGTTCTATAGATGGACGCCTTTTCGGTATATCGTTATAAAGGTGGACCAGGGGTGACTCTAGAATTAGTTTGTACGATATGGGTACCAAATAAAAGGTGTTAATGAGTATTTTAAAAGGGAGTGGGCCTTAGTTCTATGGGTGGACGCCTTTTCGAGATATTGCCATAAAGGTGGACCAGCGGTGACTCTAGAATTAATTTGTACGATATGGGTATCAAATGAAAAGTGTTAATGAGTATTTTAAAAGTGGGTGGGCCTTAGATCTATGGGTGGACGCCTTTTCGAGATATCGCCATAAAGGTGGACCAGGGATGACTCTAGAATGCGTTTGTACAATATGGGTATCAAACGAAAGGTGTTAATGAGTATTTTAAAAGGGAGTGGGCCTTAGTTCTATGTGTGGACGCCTTTTCGAGATATCGATATAAAGGTGGACCAGGGGTGACTCTAGAATTTTTTTGTTCGATACGGGTACCAAATAAAAGGTGTTAATGAGTATTTTAAAAGGGAGTGGGCCTTAGTTCTATGGGTGGACGCCTTTTCGAGATATCGCCATAAAGGTGGACCAGGGATGACTCTAGAATGCGTTTGTACAATATGGGTATCAAACGAAAGGTGTTAATGAGTATTTTAAAAGGGAGTTGGCCTTAGTTCTATGTGTGGACGCCTTTTCGAGATATCGATATAAAGGTGGACCAGGGGAGACTCTAGAATTTTTTTGTTCGATACGGATACCAAATAAAAGGTGTTAATGAGTATTTTAAAAGGGAGTGGGCCTTAGTTCTATGGGTGGACGCCTTTTCGAGATATTGCCATAAAGGTGGACCAGGGGTGACTCTAGAATTAATTTGTACTATATGGGTATCAAATGAAAGGTGTTAATGAGTATTTTAGAAGTGGGTGGGCCTTAGTTCTACGGGTGGACGCCTTTTCGAGATATCGCCATAAAGGTGGGCCAGGGATGACTCTAGAATGCGTTTGTACTATATGGGTATCAAACGAAAGGTGTTAATGAGTATTTAAAAAGGGAGTGGGCCTTAGTTCTATAGGTGGACGCCTTTTCGAGATATCGCCATTAAGGTGGACCAGGGGTGACTTTAGAATTTTTTACGATATGGGTATCAAATGAAAGGTGTTAACGAGTATTTTAAAAGGGAGTGGGCCTTAATTCTACAGGTGGACGCCTTTTCGGGATATCGTTATAAAGGTGGACCAGGGTTGACTCTAGAATGCGTTTGTACATTATGGGTATCAAACGAAAGGTGATAATGAGTATTTTAAAAGGGAGTGGGCCTTAGTCCTATAGGTGGACGCCTTTTCGATATATCGCCATAAAGGTGGAGCAGGGGTGACTCTATAATGTGTTTGTACAATATGGGTGTCAAATTAAAGGTATTAATAAGAATTTTAAAACGGAGTGGTGGTAGTTGTATATGTGAAGGCGTTTTCGAGATATCGACCAAAATGTGGACCAGGGTGACCCAGAACATCATCTGTCGGGTACCGCTAATTTATTTATATATGTAATACCACGAACAGTATTCCTGCCATGATTCCAAAGGCTTTTGATTTCGCCCTGCAGAACTTTTTCATATTCTTATACTTAATATGGTAGGTGTCACACCTATTTTACAAAGTTTTTTTCTAAGATTTAAATTTTGCGTCAATAAACCAATCTAATTACCATGTTTCAACCCCTTTTTTCGTATTTGGTATAGAATTATGACAGTTTTTTCATTTTTCGTAATTTTCGATATCGAAAAAGTGGGCGTGGTCATAGTCAGATTTCGGCCATTTTTTATACCAATAGAAAGTGAGTTCAGATAATTATGTGAACTGAGTTTAGTAAAGATATATCGATTTTTGCTCAAGTTATCGTGTTAATGGCCGACCGGAAGGACAGGCGGTCGACTGTGTATAAAAACTGGGCGTGGCTTCCACCGATTTCGCCCTTTTTTACAGAAAACAGTTATCGTCCTAGAATCTAAGCCGCTACCAAATGCTAATCTTTCTTAAGCATACATATAGTACTAGGAGTAACGTTCCTGCCAAATTTCATCATGATATCTTCAACGACTTCCAAATTACAGTTTTCAAAACTTCTAAATTTCCTTCTTTTAAAAGTGGGCGGTGCCACGCCCATTGTCCAAAATTTTACTTAATTTCTATTTGGCGTCATAAGTTCAACCCACCTACCAAGTTTCATCGCTTTATACCTCTTTGGTAATGAATTATCCCAATTTTTCGATTTTTCGAAATTTTCGATATCTAAAAAGTGGGCGTGGTTATAGTCCGATATCGTTCATTTTAAATAGCGATCTGAGATGAGCGCCCAAAAGCCTACATACCAAATTTCGTCAAGATGTCTCAAAATTTACTCAAGTTATCGTGTTAACGGACATACGGACGGACGGTCGGAGGACGGACATGGCTTAATCAAATTTTTTTTCGATACTGATGATTTTGATATATGGAAGTCTATATCTATCTCGATTCCTTTATACCTGTACAACCAACCGTTATCCAATCAAAGTTAATATACTCTGTGAGCTCTGCTCAACTGAGTATAAAAATAGTACTCAAAAAACTGATTCTAAATTCTTTCAGTTACAGCTCAGCTCATTCTCAATTTCTTCTCTCGCATGTAGTTGCCACACTTGATTGTTTCGAACAATACTTTTAGTTTAAATGTTTGACGTAACATTTTAAAAAGAGAACTTGTAAGTTATAGAAAAGTAAAGAATCAAATCGTAGGAAGGTAATTCACCACTGGAGTAACTTTACATGTAATTCGGCAAGTTTAATTTTCGTAACACTTTAAGTTGAAACCATTCCAAAACAACTCAAATTTTTTTTGTCGGAAACATCAACATTAAAAAAGGATATTTTTTATCTTATTAGATTCGTTCGCATGGGTGAAAATTCATAAAAATTTGAACAAAATGTTACTAACTTTGGAAAAATCCTGTTCGTTCAAGCAAAACTTGTGCAACAAGAGGGCGCAATTTTGCATATCGCTTGGACGATAAGTTGCAAAATTGTACCCGATAGATGGGTGTTCCGGTATCTCATAATTTTTTCCACAGTAAATTGTGTATTGGTAACTGAAAAACTAGTTTTTTGTTGTTTTCCCATTTTGTGTGTTTTTTCGATTTGGTGGTTTTCTTATTTTGGTGTTTTTATTTTTAACAAGTGCCACCATCGTCATAAGTACAAAGTAGAGAGCGCAGTGAGCATAAAATGCTCTTTCTCTTTGAAATTTGCTCATGTATTGACTGTTGATCGCTGTTGAAATAACCAGTGAGATCACTTGTGTTAACAGAAAAATCAGTTAGATTGATTAGGAATCTGTCAATTTTACAAAATTTTGTTAAATTTAGAGCGGCAATTTCTATTCTGTTGAAATGACTAAACTAATTTGTTCGCTTGACAAAGAACTCGGTCGAATTAACCATTATTCGATGAATTTCACCGAATCACCGTTAAGTCAAGAAGAACAGAACCGATTTGTTGATTTTACTAGCACCATTTCTTTCAGCGCGCTATGTGTGGAAATGGGAGTGTGAGTGGGAATTGTAGAGCGAGTGGGGGTGGGAGTGGGATTGAGAATGGGTTTGGTATTGTGCATTGGTTTCGCTGGGAAGTATATTTTAAGGGGATGGATGAGAATAAGAAGAAAAATTGATTATAAAAGGTAAATTAATTGGATATAGAGTAAAGACGGAGATGAGGCTCACTTTTTAAATATAAACAAACCAAAACTCGAGCAGACCAATGCCTGCCGAGTGCACTCTAGTATATTTATATAAAAACATTAACAGGTGCTAAAAATGTACTAAGCTTTTATGTTTAAAACCCTTTTGCTCTCTGTTGTGTATCTAGAAATACCGAATTGCCAGAAAATTTGTCAAAGGTACTAATTATTTACTTTCGTAATATATTTGTAGGTTTGTATGTGTGTATTTTTATATAAATGCAAATATATGTACTCACATATTTATAAGTTGCAAAAAAATTCACGTGTAAGCATTCATTTCTACAAAGTGCTCGCTCTAGCCAGACCATGTACCAGGCGGAATTACTATATAGATTTGTTTATTTAGATTGTACGTGTGATAGGCCTAAATTGTTTTTCTACAATAATATAGTACTTTGACTTGTTAAGTTGGCAAACGAGGTGTTGAAGTAGTTATTACACATCCATGATAAAAATCAAAACCTCAAGCAAAATAAGGAATAAATAAACTTGGAGTATGTCTAACAGTTATGTATATATGTATGTACAGTGCAGATATATGAGTGAACAACAACCACAAATACTAACAACATGAAAATTTTGCAGAGCTTAAGTTATGTCCTTATATTAGTTGAGCGCTATGGCATACTTTTTTTGTCGCCTATGAAGTGAATTTTTTTCGTGTGAGAAACACGTAAATGAAGTACAGCATTAAGTGTCTTTACCTTTTTTATTAAAATGTTTTGCAATTGAGAATGTATGTAATATATTAGAAATATAACGCTAAGTAAAGCGACTAATCGATATTCCTTCTCACTTATGTTAGGTGCGATGTTCCTCATGAATAACGCTTTTACCTCCTTACTACTAAAGGAACAGCTGTTCTAAACGTGCCACATTATTCATTGTTTTTTTTTTTTTTTTTTTGCTTTAGCATGCTTTTGTTCTTGTTTTCATACTCATTTTTATTGATTTGATTGGAAATGCGATAGAAAATTAGAAAGCATGTAGATGATATCTCAATGATGGAGAGCAAATGCGACAAAGATGAAGAACAAACAAGAAAATAGTAGAGATTTTTCGAACAAATACACACACCCGTGAAGATACTTGCTACTTCTAACGAAAATATTTCTTTACTTTGTACGTCTTACGTGATATCTAGGCCGATTTCAGTCATCTAACATATAAAATGGTGTCGATGACACCTATTTATTGTTCCCATTACAACATAAGCATATTAAATGATGTCTGACGTTAGAAGAATCGAATTTTTTTGCGCAGCTGTTCAAAATTATTCACGCGCAAATTTTTCTATCACAATAGCGATTTTTCTTTATTACACCATAAACCAGCTTAAGGACAAACGACGTAGACTTTGAAACTTTTTGTTTCTTTTTTTAATACTAAAACTTGATGATGGCTTAAAATTGGCGCTGGAATCGACTAAATTTGATGAAATGAAATTGCGTGAACGTGAGCAAATTGGGATTTGAATCATAAATATCGCTACCTTAAACGTGAGCGTTCATAATAAATTTACATGCTGTGTAGATTTTTATATACACTTATGAATTTGTACATACAGCAGCAAGCAGAAAAGTAGCACCGGCAATTTTTATCAAATTTCGCCAATTAAGCTGTTTTTTTTTTTTTTTTTTGTTTTTTTTTTGGTTTCGATATTTTAAGAAAAGCTCAAAGAAATTTGTAATTGTAACAATGCAAAAGCAACCTCCAAGACTTTTTCAAAAAAAAAAAAAAAAAAAAAAAATTGGAAATTCGAGAAAATTTTACGAAGGTTTCAAGCTTTTTATGTGGAGTTCTCTGAACTTTTTCATTATGCAGTTTTGTTGCGCTGTCAATTTAAATATTTTATCGATATAAAAAATGAAGTTATGCAAACCAATCTCGAAAAGATTCGAAGATTCCGAAAAATATTACGAAACCTTCTAATGTTTTATGTGAAGGTCTCTAAAATTTTTGTAGAATCAATTTAGTAGCCCAATCAGTTTTAATCTAACCAAATAAATCTTATTGGTCTCTCAAAATTCCTATTTATTTTTTAAATTTTTTTCCGAAGTATGTTTCAGATTTTCTTTGAATATAAAAAAAAATTAGGTTTTGTATAGAGAAAAATCTAAAATAGCCTTTGGAAAAAAAAATTGTCAAAAATAAATGCGAATTTCTAGAGAGCAACAATTAGCTCTTTCTCAGACTTAAATTGATTGGGCTACAAAACTGTATGCTCAAAAACATTCAGGGCTCAGGCTCCAAATAAATAGTTTGAAATTTTCCAAAAATTTTAGTAAATTTTCGCCCTTTTTTGGAAAAGTATTCAAAAGAGCTCCGCATAATTTCAGTTGCAAAGCTCATAGATTTTTCTGAAAATATCGAAAACGAAAAAGACAAATTTAATTTACGAAATTTGATTAAACTCGAGCTGCTATTTTTTTGTGCGCTGCTGTACATATATATAGATATTTCTATGTATGCATATATATTTAAATATGTATATAAATCTGTACAATCGCAATCAGTTAAATAAATTGTTTTTGCATATCCTGTTTCCTGTGAATGAACGCAATTAATTCGCTCCCAAGATGATTGAAATTTTCTATTTGAAAGCTTTTACTGAATTGTGAAAATTGAAAATAATAAGATTATCGCAAAGTTTACAATAAAGGGATTTCAATGTGAGTACTGATGAGTGTAGGAAAATATATTGGCATTCAAAACCAAAGTAAACCTCGAGGGATTACCAACCAAACCCACCCAATGGATACAAGTTATCGAGTCGTTGAGAGGCAGCGGTTTGTTGATCACCTAGCTCACACAGCCACAGCTACAGAAGAGAACTCATTAGTTGATTAGAGCATGAGAAAATGGAATGAGATGATTCATATATACATACAATATATTATTTATGAAACAATATATTATGCTGAAACATTTAAACTAGTAGTACCGGACAGGACTGCCATTCCGATGCTTTAAAAGCTTGACTATGGGGTATGAAAATATCTGTCGCTTGTCTTAAAGCTGTCGGTGTCCACTTTCGTAATCCCTGAAAAACGAAAAGTGGCGAGGGTGATACTGCTACTAACGTAGGATATTCATACTGTCCGATATGTCTCCTATCGCCAGCGGCTTATACACTTGAAGCCGTCTTGCACACTTATTTTACCTCAAACCTGCGACTTGCCAATCATAAACATAGCTTACAAAAAAGTACACAGCACGACCACTGTGCTAAACGTGAACAGAGAAACAACACAGAAATAAATTTCCGATTGAATAAAGAATCAAGCGCTAGACTTATCAAAAGCTTTTAACAGAGTCAATCACAACATGTTACTGCAAGACTTTTCCCTGTCTAAAAACGTTGACTGCATATTATCAGTGTATTCGGTAGGCATTGGTGCAGTTCGGGAACGTTACATCAAAGCCCAGAAGAATTAAACAAGGGGTACCAAAGGCTGTGCCCTATCCCCAATTTTGTTTATTTTTTACAGCTTTTAAAAGCTACCTTCCCCACTAGAGGGAGTTACCATTATTGGCCTGCTCAATAATGGCAACAGGTCGAAACCTATCGGTGAAAAATGCTACTAAATTAACGGTTCCATAGTCTGACAAGTTTTCTCCGAACATAGACAAAGCAAATATCGACTACATTGGGAATGTATGTCGATGGTAGTACGCAACCGACTATCCTTCACCCAAAATAAAGGGTGTGTCGTTCGATCAGAACCTTAGAGACAGCTGAAAATATCATGGGAATTGTATATAAAATTTAATGGTTGAGAAGGTGTCATAGGAATTAGCGAAAGAACAAAACTTGTGCTCTTCCCCACTAGGAAGAAATTTCAAATTCAATTTAACTAACCTCAACGAACAACATATATGTATTTTGTTTAGTATCCAGTGCTTTTGGAAATTTTAACTTAACTGAGGCTCTAAACAAAATTGTAACTATGATTTCAAGACTCATTTAACGGGGTTTAAAGCTATTATTCCGATCCTAATCTGCTGTGTAGCGATGGAAGTCAGAAGATGTGATGTGTATAATTCAGATGCCAAGAATATAAAACAGTGGAGAGGAGGACGACAACCCACTGTGTCCTTAAAATACTGTTACAAATGCAATCTGCTCTATGTGTGGAACTCCTGTATCATACGGAAATTCTCGATTAATTTACCATGTAGGTAAAAAACATTAAAAATATCGCTGTTCAAACTTTTTAAATTGATACTGCAAATAAAAGAGCCGTGGAGTAGCTCCACCTATTTCTTGGCGGTTATTTGCTGTACCTTAGTTGCTGCCTTGTTTTCCGTCAATTTAACCAACTTCTTTCATTCAATGTCTCACCCTAACTCCTTTTTATTCTGCTTTGGTACTGACAAATCCCTCTACATAAGCTGCACTCATTTTTCTTCATTTTATGTTACTGTCACTTGCTTTTGCCACAGTCTGCTGCTCTTTTTGCATTTTTTTCTTTCAATTCGCGCACAAAGGAAAAATTTAATGAAAAGAGCTTGAGGCCAAAACCGCTTAAGGGCTAAAACCTTACCTTGTTGACGATGACAGAGGTACATGCTCGTACGTATATATGTATATATACATATGTATATATATACCTTTTACAGTTGGTTTGATCATGTTGCTCAAATTTACTTAGTATTTTTTGTCATTCTATCAAAAATTGGCAATTTAGTTAGATAGCAAATTTGTGTGTCCGATTTCCATGTCAATGCAGGTATACTTATTCATTTAAAACTTTAAAATATTACAACGAATTGGTTAACGGGTACTACGGAAAATCAAATGGTACGAGATAGAATGTCGCGTTGCTAATAACCCTGCATATAGGGCTACGTTAAAATCGAACGCAACAAGAAGAGTGTGAGAGCGCTACCACGAGTTGAAAAGAAAAGCGAATCGCTTTTCATTGACTGACTGAAGGATTTAAGTCCGGGACAAACTCTTGTAAAAACGAAAACGGCGACCGTCTATACGATGTCTAGAGAGTACTTAGATTGTATAGGGCACACTTCTCTGCTCTCCTAAATATAGACAGCGATGTAGCGCACAGGGATGATGAACCCAATCCCCCAATCGATGATTACATAATTAATGTCCTTTCACTCGTTTATGGCGATGTCAGAAGAGAAATAACCTGATAAAAGAGGAACAAGGGCACGGGCGCTGAGCTATTCAAGTACGGCGGTAAGAAGTTGTTAAGACGAATGCATCAAATTCTTTGCAAAATATTCCAACGATTGGAGTCTAAGCTATCTTTTCTAAAACCAGAAGAAGAAGGATCCTGCGACTTCCGCCAAATATCGTGGAATCAGCCTTCTTAGTATCGCGTCTAAGATCCTGTCCAGCGAAAATACTCAAGCCCACCGTGAATCGGCTGCTATGCGATCTCAGACTGGTAAATCTTGGAAAAAAACCGCAAACAATAAATTTACACACGTCACCCCTTCGTCTAATTAAAAGCCCCCTTCTACAGCACGACTGCTATTTTGCGCTATGTCTGAATTTGGTTTCCCCGCAAAAATTATACGGCTGTGCAAAATGGCCGGAAGGCCCTTTCCGAGCGTTTGAAACTAAACTAGGTTTCAGACAGGGTGAGCCCTTACACGCGATTTCACTAACTTGGTGCTGGAGAAATTATGTTAACCGCAGAAGCTAACCGCTCTGGAACACGCAATTAGGTGTATGCTGAGGACACCGACATCATCAGCCTACACACTCGCGCCGTAAGTTTTAATTCTTCAAAACTGGAAAAAGAAACAGGAAAGATACATCTGATTGCGAATGAGGACGAAAGAAAGTACCTGCAGTCAAAGATTCTTGACAATCACGTCACTGTTCGAAGCCATCATTTCGTTGGCAACCAACATTATTACAAACAACAGCATCAGTCTAAAAATCCCGCGAAATTCGCTTTTGCCAACAGCTTCTTCTTTGGACTGAGAAGGCAAATGAAAAGTAAAGTCTTCTCTAGGCAAACAAAGAGCCATGCTCTTCAAGTAATTTATCGTAACCGTTCTGGTATATGGTGCAGAAGAATGAACCATCACAACATCAGATGAGGTGGGTCTGGGAGTATTCGAGAGAAAATTTTTCCGAATGAGGTGAGTGCCGAAGAATGATGAGCTATAAGAGCTTTTTACAGACACCAATATGGCCCAGCGAATTATGCTCCGGCCAAAAACGTATTCTTATCGGAACCAGTCTATTCTACTACTTCGATGGAAGGTACAAATGGAAAGCTATTTAAACTCCCTTGGTGTGATCAATTGGTGGCGATTAGCGAAACGAAAACGCGACTGGTTGTATGTATTATTGATGTAAAAAATTGAAGTAAAATTTTACCTCAAATGAAAAGTTTTACACAAAAATTAGAAATTCTTTTCCATTCAATTGCAATTTTCCTCCATTCAAAGAAAATTTTTTTAGGAAACGTTTCCCTGATTTTAGGTAAGAATCTTTTTTTTGAGTGTAAGTATGATGTTCTAAAATTTGTGTAGAGGAATTAAAATAATAGCAGTAAGAATTAATTTATACACTTGTACCACGTTTTAAAATGTGTATGCTGATAGCCATTACCAACTTAATCTTAGTGGACTTTACAAAAAAAAAAAAAAAAAAAAAATTATACCAATTTACTTTCCTCTCAATTATACCACATATCCTATTTCAACTCTCTTAACCATTTTCATGAACAAAATTTTATGAAAAATGCCATTCCATAATGTATGCAAATTCGCTTAAACACAATGCAATTTCCGTCTTTTGTGTATTTAATACGAGTGTTTCTTACCTAACTACTTACATATTTATCGACATACTTATACGTACATGAAATACATACTTTAAAAGTACTCCCAAATAAATTACAGCGATGACAATGTTCTGCTGCCACTTAAGTCTTTGCCGCATGCCATTACATTTGCAGCCACAATGCATAACAACTTCTCTAAGTATGAATATAAAGCTTCTGGTGCTAACTGAACTTATTTTCACACATTGGATGTACACTTTTGGAAGCAGGTTGCAAAAAAAGAAAAGCAAAAAATACTTAAAATTTTTTGTTTTGTAGAAATTAATATCAAAATCGCCAGTTATTTTTTTCTAAGAAATTTTTATCTTAAAATATCGATATTTAAACGATTTTATTAAAATTTTTTATTTTTTTAAATTTTAAGGTTTTCTGCTTATTACATCTCTTTTTGATTTTATTCTTATATTTATTCTTATTCAATCCAATATCCTTTGAAAATTAATAAGCTGAGCATTTTTATTACTTTGCTGTCTCCGAAATTTTATGTATGGCGCCCAACGTTGGATTCACTAATATGGTTTTGATCTAGAAGCAGGGCTTCATATCGTGCATTTGATGCGTAATAAGTTGTACACTTCGCAAATCGTATTTTTTATGTCTATCAAAACTTATATGTTAAGTTAAAATCGCGCCCAATCTGGGGTCCACTAACATGGCTTAGAGCTGGGACTACGACATCTAACCTACAATTCAGAATATATTGTACTGAATTCAGGAAAGAAGCTGGCCAGCTGTTCGTAACTAGGCAGGTCTTATGATCAATCCATTGCTCTAGTACAGAGCAATTCAAGAAGCAAAATTTTAGTATATAATTATATGCATAGCGATCTGCTAAGGCTTGCCTCACTCTTAATAGATTCAAA
This sequence comes from Eurosta solidaginis, assembly GCF_040869045.1. Lineage (NCBI taxonomy): Eukaryota > Metazoa > Arthropoda > Insecta > Diptera > Tephritidae > Eurosta > Eurosta solidaginis. The sequence goes on along the minus strand of NC_090323.1, from coordinate 11,305,822 downwards.
CTTTTTTAAAATGGAATTAACCTTGGTAAAGGAATATTCGGATGTGCTGGCCTCAATTGATAACTTTTCTTGGTTGTCTGTAAGATTTCGGAGTTAACAAATTATAATTGCAAATCGCGACGATATTTAGGCCAAATTTCATTTCCAAAGGAACCATTATTATCGAAATACTACCCTATGGTTTTGTGTTTGACCTTGATTGAATATATCAATAGAAAGAACTCTATCTCACATCGATGGCCAAGCTGACCTGAATATACCTTTTGTCGTGTAAAGAGGCTGCCACCATAACCAGATATTAATATGTGGCGATCAAGAAAGCATGATGGGACCCAAATGCCAAAGTTTCTAAGTAGCCATGGAAGGTTCAAGAAATAACTTCAGTGATGCAAACATGAGCATAGTAATATAAGCGATCACTGGCGGAAACAGTAGTGAAATAAGTATGTCATGTGCTTTCATAGTGACGTATCTTCTATAGCTCTTGACACAAACCATGTATTATTTTGGAGGAGACTTTACGTATCTGAAACATACTTGTGTGTTGCATTTATGCTACAGAGCAACATTAAGTGTTCCGCGGTATGCGTTGTAATAGCGCTAACAGTGAAGTATCTACGAGGCTTGGAAAGGCTCCGACGAAGCAGCCAACATTAAACAACCCAGTTTTGCGAGGGGAGATAGCAAACTGCAATAGTGGAAAAATCGAACTAAGTACGTACTGGAGGCAAGGCCTTCTAAACAATATTGGATTGCGAAACACTCGAAAAATATTTAAGGGGCAAATAAAGTCAAGCCAAAAATTAAACAGTTAAAAAATAAATATAAATAAACGGCTAAAAAAAATTATCATCATTTAAGTGGTTTAATTAAAAGTGAACAAAATCAGTAAGCAAATTTATATATATACATGTGCAACTATTGAACACATTGTTGTGGTGACCAAGCATAGGATTTTACGCAAACGGGTTTCAGAACCTCTGTGACTGCGAGAGTATAGCCTAGACGTATGGCTTAGTACTCAACCGACCGCATGACCTTCCTCTGACTTTGAGGCTTTCGATGTTCTCATTTGGGTATAGTTGAACCCAACGCTCACAACTCTTCCCGGCTGACTAAAGTTCTGAATTTTTTGATACGAGGTTTTGAGCGCTGAATTCTCTAACTAAAGTCTATAGGTTATACAATTCTTAGGCATATTCCTGAAGCATATTTTGTAAATTGATCTTTTGCAATTTGTGTCAACAGAATGCAAATATAGAATGTACATACCTACATATTGCCGCAGCAAGTAGCATTCTAATAATGCTGTGATTAAATCGCGTATGTGTATGTGCTCAAATTCAAATACTTACGCATCCTTTTGTTCTGGTGTGTATGTGTGTGTATATATGTGCTGGCGCGCTTGGTGCAAATGTGTGCACTAATTGTGCATTTCCCTAATTATGCATAGCAGAGCTGCAGCACAACTCAGCTCACACTGACACTACAAACAAAAGCTGTACTCAGCAATAAAAAAAGAAAAAAACTTTTATAAAAAACAATGCTTCCTGCACCAAGTAGCAGACGAAATTAAGTATACTTACTGTACATACACATATGCCTATATGTGTTTGTGCACATGTATTTAGTATGCAGCATTTTGTGGCATTAGTTGTGGAAATGTTAATGGTGCCATGGGAAATGCGTTTGCGGAATTTGCAATTTCTTCATTTCGCATAAAACGCGATGCACAACAAGTGCAACGGAAGGGGCACCAGAAGTAAATACGTAGGCATTTTTCTTATAACCAACTGTGGGTACTGAGGGCTAGTTTTCTTCGCATATAAATGAAATTAATTAAATTGTTTCCAGGTAACGGAGGACCCTGGTGTGCGCATTCATTTAGCATTTGTGAGCACTGTATCTCCGTACTAGAGATCTGCCTTCAACTCACCCAACCGACTTACGTTCGTATTTGAAGGTTTCTTTCAATTTGTTTAATTATCCAGGTATCTCTTCATTTCTTCCAGCATTGTTTTTATCTCTTTGCTTAACTTTACATACCGGAATATTTGCAGAATCGTTATTCCTGAATGAACATGCTCTTTCATCTAGAACTAATTTATGTCGAAAAGAGAGGAGATATTGAGAGAAATGAAAGATATGTGCTAAGAGGAAGCGCCAAATTGACCAAAAGGGAGAAAAAGGGAAAGTTTGGTAGAGGAAAATATAGTAAGATAGTAGGAAACACACAAAATAAGAAGGAAGGTTTAGAGAGGGAGGGAGAATGATAGCATATCGTGAGAGCTTAAGAAGGCAAGAGAGCAGACATTGTGTTATTGATAATTAAGAACATATGAAGGGTTGGGTTCTAGACGAACGTGACATATTTTGAGGTAGTATATGTGTATAAGGATAACGGTGCTACAAATCTGGGCACAAAATTCATGCGTGAGATGTGTACTGCTTGAACTACAACCGAATATTATTATTGCTTTTTCTAGTGATTTTCAGCTGCCGCGCTTACAAGACATGAAGGTGAATTACTATTAAATTTCCAACGCTCTACGAAGCTCTTGAAGTCATCACTCCTCTAGACCAGTGGGCATCAAAATTGAAAATGTTGCTGTGTTGGTAAAAGTAACAACTTCGGAGTGGTTAAAGTAGTCGTTCATTAACGAGCAACAAGGCAAGATAATGTATGTGAAGTAAGGGTAATAATTATGTTACTAACTGACGGCCTGTGCTTTAGAGCGATAGAAACAATTGAAGAATAGGAGGAAAAAAACGACTATAAAGGGTTGAAGGAAGCGGAATAAAAACTAGGTCGCAAGCGTGAGGGAGACGTAAGGCTTAAAAAACGTCAGTTTAGAGACGAAAAGCGAAAATGAGTGAAAGGTAGTTAGAGAATGAAATAAATCAAAGTCATAGAGGGATGCAGTGAGAGAGGAAAAAAATAGAAAAATTGTGAGAAGGAATAAAAGATATGCAGACAAAAATAAGAAAAGAAGAAAAGATATGATACGGGTCAGATGTAGGAACCGAAGTTGTAGAGAGATAAGGGTAGTTGCGCTCATGGAGAAAGTAATAATATAGAAACAAGGAAGAGATAGAGATTTCTTTTTAAGGAGATATAGAATGGAGAGAAGTGTCGATAACGAATATTTCTTAAATTAAAAAGAGCGATACTTAGAGAAAGAACTTAGCCCTAATAATTGATTTACAGAATGAAAATAAAGAGAGCACAAGAAAATATGCAGGAAAGGTGGAAGAATGACCTTGGATTACTAAAGAAAAGTGAGGGAGAGAGCGAGAAAGAACAAGGCAGATATTAGAAGTGAAAGTCGCCAAGAAAAATATATTGAGCAAAGAAACAAAAATAACAAGGAAAGAAAAGTAAGTGGTGGGTGAGAGAATGAGAGATGTGTTGATATAAAATAATACTTAGCCCTGCCACAGCCTATAAAATAGGCGGCTTTACTCGAAACCTAACATTTGTTATATCAGTTTTTAACTTGAAAATGAATTTTTGAAATTAATACGGCTGAGAGCAAGCGGAGAAAATGATATATACCCACACACGCATATGCAAACAAACATATATATTCGCATACTTGAATGAGAAGTTATTTGCTTATTACAATTTATTTTTTCTACATATTTACCTCTGCTACATAAGATCCAGCTGTTGGTAGCAAGAATTCACAGCATTGTTTTATTTTAACATTAATAGCAACAACAACAAAAAACAAGTAAGAACGGGACTGTCTTCGGCTGTGCCGAAGACTTCATACCTTTCATGAATGGGGCTGAACAATAATTTTATCCCGTTCGTAATCTCCGAATAATCGCATGTATAAGATAAGAAATATATAGTGAACAGATCTACATACCTTAACGATTTTTAAGATAAATATAAAATAAAAAACGGGTAGGTACTTTGTGTGAGGATGCAAAGTTTCAGGTTTTTTGTGGTCTGCGTGTAAAAACTATGACTACGAATCACGTATTTCAAAAATATATGACGAAAACGTAACTATTTGATGAAATTTGATGAATTTTGAAGATTCTAGCCGTAAAAAAGGGGTCAAAATGACAGTTTATATGAAGTATATAATATATATACGACCGATCTCTATGATTTTTTCAGACAACAATATATGCTATATACGTAAGCATTTTGTGAAATTTGAAGCTTCTAACTGTTAAAACGGGGCAGAAATTGCGCAAAGTTTCTTATCTGAACAATCGGTTGTATGAGATATATACTATGTGTACCACCGATCTCAATGATTTTTTCAGACATCAATATATGCTATACACGTAAGCAGTTGGTGAAATTTGAAGCTTCTAGCTGTTAAAATGGGGCCGAAATCGTAAAAAAAATATTTATATACTATACATATATACTATATATACCATCATATATATATTATATATATCACCGATCTCTATGATTTTTTGACACAACAATACATACTATATACGTAAGCAATCGGTGAAATTTGAAGCTTATAACTGTTAAAATGGGGAAGAAATTGCGCAAAGTTTCTTATCTGAACAATCGGTTGTATGGGATATATACTATATATACCACCGGTATCTATGATTTTCTCAGACAACAATATATGCTATACACGTAAGCATTTGGTGAAATTTGAACATATCTAAACGATTTTAAGATAAATATAAAATAAACAAGTAAGAACGGGACTGTCTTCGGCTGTGCCGAAGACTTCATACCTTTCATGAATGGGGCTGAACAATAATTTTATCCCGTTCGTAATCTCCGAATAATCGCATGTATAAGATAAGAAATATATAGTGAACAGATCTACATACCTTAACGATTTTTAAGATAAATATAAAATAAAAAACGGGTAGGTACTTTGTCTGAGGATGCAAAGTTTCAGGTTTTTTGTGGTCTGCGTGTAAAAACTATGACTACGAATCACGTATTTCAAAAATATATGACGAAAACGTAACTATTTGATGAAATTTGATGAATTTTGAAGATTCTAGCCGTAAAAAAGGGGTCAAAATGACAGTTTATATGAAGTATATAATATATATACGACCGATCTCTATGATTTTTTCAGACAACAATATATGCTATATACGTAAGCATTTTGTGAAATTTGAAGCTTCTAACTGTTAAAACGGGGCAGAAATTGCGCAAAGTTTCTTATCTGAACAATCGGTTGTATGAGATATATACTATGTGTACCACCGATCTCAATGATTTTTTCAGACATCAATATATGCTATACACGTAAGCAGTTGGTGAAATTTGAAGCTTCTAGCTGTTAAAATGGGGCCGAAATCGTAAAAAAAATATTTATATACTATATATATATACTATATATACCATCATATATATATTATATATATCACCGATCTCTATGATTTTTTGACACAACAATACATACTATATACGTAAGCAATCGGTGAAATTTGAAGCTTATAACTGTTAAAATGGGGAAGAAATTGCGCAAAGTTTCTTATCTGAACAATCGGTTGTATGGGATATATACTATATATACCACCGGTATCTATGATTTTCTCAGACAACAATATATGCTATACACGTAAGCATTTGGTGAAATTTGAACATATCTAAACGATTTTAAGATAAATATAAAATAAACAAGTAAGAACGGGACTGTCTTCGGCTGTGCCGAAGACTTCATACCTTTCATGAATGGGGCTGAACAATAATTTTATCCCGTTCGTAATCTCCGAATAATCGCATGTATAAGATAAGAAATATATAGTGAACAGATCTACATACCTTAACGATTTTTAAGATAAATATAAAATAAAAAACGGGTAGGTACTTTGTCTGAGGATGCAAAGCTTCACGTTTTTTGTGGTCTGCATGTAAAAACTATGGCTGCGAATCACGTATTTCAAAAATATATGACGTAAACGTAATTATTTGATGAAATTTGATGAATCTTGAAGCTTCTAGCCGTAAAAAAGGGGTCAATATGACAGTTTATATGAAGTATATAATATATATACGACCGATCTCTATGATTTTTTCAGACAACAATATATGCTATATACGTAAGCATTTTGTGAAATATGAAGCTTCTAACTGTTAAAACGGGGCAGAAATTGCGCAAAGTTTCTTATCTGAACAATCGGTTGTATGAGATATATACTATGTGTACCACCGATCTCAATGATTTTTTCAGACATCAATATATGCTATACACGTAAGCAGTTGGTGAAATTTGAAGCTTCTAGCTGTTAAAATGGGGCCGAAATCGTAAAAAAAATATTTATATACTATATATATACTATATATACCATTCATATATATATTATATATATCACCGATCTCTATGATTTTTTGACACAACAATACATACTATATACGTAAGCAATCGGTGAAATTTGAAGCTTATACTGTTAAAATGGGGAAGAAATTGCGCAAAGTTTCTTATCTGAACAATCGGTTGTATGGGATATATACTATATATACCACCGGTATCTATGATTTTCTCAGACAACAATATATGCTATACACGTAAGCATTTGGTGAAATTTGAACATATCTAAACGATTTTAAGATAAATATAAAATAAAAAATAGGTAGGTAATCTGTGTGAGGATGCAAAGCTTCACGTTTTTTGTGGTCTGCATGTAAAAACTATGGCTACGAATCACGTATTTCAAAAATATATGACGTAAACGTAATTATTTGATGAAATTTGATGAATCTTGAAGCTTCTAGCCGTAAAAAAGGGGGTCAATATGACAGTTTATATGAAGTATATAATATATATACGACCGATCTCTATGATTTTTTCAGGACAACAATATATGCTATATACGAAAGCATTTTGTGAAATTTGAAGCTTCTAACTGTTAAAACGGGGCAGAAATTGCGCAAAGTTTCTTATCTGAACAATCGGTTGTATGAGATATATACTATGTGTACCACCGATCTCAATGATTTTTTCAGACATCAATATATGCTATACACGTAAGCAGTTGGTAAAATTTGAAGCTTCTAGCTGTTAAAATGGGGTAGAAAATTGCGAAAAGTTTCTTATCTGAACAATCGGTTGTATGAGATATATACTATATATAGAACCGATCTCTATGATTTTTTCACACAACAATATATGCTATATACGTAAGCAATCAGTGAAATTTTGAAGCTTATAGCTGTTAAAATGGGGTAGAAATTGCGAAAAGTTTCTTATCTGAACAATCGGTTGTATGAGAATATATACTATATATACAACCGATCTCTATGATTTTTTCAGACAACAATATATGCTATATACGTAAGCAATCGGTGAAATTTGAAGCTTATAGCTGTTAAAAATGGGGTAGAAATTGCGAAAAGTTTCTTATCTGAACAATCGGTTGTATGAGATATACTATATATACAACCGATCTCTATGATTTTTTCAGACAACAGTATATGCTATATAAGTAAATATTCGGTGAAATTTGAAGCTTCTAGCTGTTAAAATGGGGCTAAAATTTGCGAAAATATATATATATATACTATATATATATACTATATATACCACCATATATATACTATATATACCACCGATCTTTATGATTTTTTCAGGCAACAATATATGCTATATACGTAAGCATTCGCTGAAATTTGAAGCCTCTAGCTCTTAAAATAGGGCAGTAATTACGAAAAGTTCCTTATCTGAACAATCGGTTGTGGGGGATATATACTATATATACGACCGATCTCATAAATTTTTTCAGGCAACAATATGTTCAATATACGAAAGTATATGGTGAAGTTTGAAGCTTCAATCTGTTAAATTGGGTAAGATATTACAAAAATCCTCTTTTTCTGAAAAATCGGTTGTATGGAGGATATATGCTATAGTGGTCCGATCCGGTCGGTTCCGACAAATGTCTAATCGGACACCCAAATACACCTGCTCACCAAATTTTATCAAGATATCTCAAAAATTGAGGGACTAGTTTGCATACAAACAGACAGACGGACAGACGGACAGACGGACAGACGGACAGACGGACATGGCTAAAACAACTCAGCTCCTCAACCTGATTATTTCGGTATACTTAATGGTGGGTCTATCTATTTTCCTTTAAGGACTTACAATTTTCGGTTTCGTGACGAAATTAATATACCATTTCATTTTCATGAAAGGTATAAAAATAGGTAGGTAATCTGTGTGAGGATGCAAAGCTTCACGTTTTTTGTGGTCTGCATGTAAAAACTATGGCTACGAATCACGTATTTCAAAAATATATGACGTAAACGTAATTATTTGATGAAATTTGATGAATGTTGAAGCTTCTAGCCGTAAAAAAGGGGTCAATATGACAGTTTATATGAAGTATATAATATATATACGACCGATCTCTATGATTTTTTCAGACAACAATATATGCTATATACGAAAGCATTTTGTGAAATTTGAAGCTTCTAACTGTTAAAACGGGGCAGAAATTGCGCAAAGTTTCTTATCTGAACAATCGGTTGTATGAGATATATACTATGTATATCACCGATCTCAATGATTTTTTCAGACATCAATATATGCTATACACGTAAGCAGTTGGTAAAATTTGAAGCTTCTAGCTGTTAAAATGGGGTAGAAATTGCGAAAAGTTTCTTATCTGAACAATCGGTTGTATCGGTATACTTAATGGTGGGTCTATCTATTTTCCTTTAAGGACTTACAATTTTCGGTTTCGTGACGAAATTAATATACCATTTCATTTTCATGAAAGGTATAAAAATAGGTAGGTAATCTGTGTGAGGATGCAAAGCTTCACGTTTTTTGTGGTCTGCATGTAAAAACTATGGCTGCGAATCACGTATTTCAAAAATATATGACGTAAACGTAATTATTTGATGAAATTTGATGAATCTTGAAGCTTCTAGCCGTAAAAAAGGGGTCAATATGACAGTTTATATGAAGTATATAATATATATACGACCGATCTCTATGATTTTTTCAGACAACAATATATGCTATATACGAAAGCATTTTGTGAAATTTGAAGCTTCTAACTGTTAAAACGGGGTAGAAATTGCGCAAAGTTTCTTATCTGAACAACCGGTTGTATGAGATATATACACTATGTATATCACCGATCTCAATGATTTTTTCAGACATCAATATATGCTATACACGTAAGCAGTTGGTAAAATTTGAAGCTTCTAGCTGTTAAAATGGGGTAGAAATTGCGAAAAGTTTCTTATCTGAACAATCGGTTGTATCGGTATACTTAATGGTGGGTCTATCTATTTTCCTTTAAGGACTTACAATTTTCGGTTTCGTGACGAAATTAATATACCATTTCATTTTCATGAAAGGTATAAAAATAGGTAGGTAATCTGTGTGAGGATGCAAAGCTTCACGTTTTTTGTGGTCTGCATGTAAAAACTATGGCTGCGAATCACGTATTTCAAAAATATATGACGTAAACGTAATTATTTGATGAAATTTGATGAATCTTGAAGCTTCTAGCCGTAAAAAAGGGGTCAATATGACAGTTTATATGAAGTATATAATATATATACGACCGATCTCTATGATTTTTTCAGACAACAATATATGCTATATACGAAAGCATTTTGTGAAATTTGAAGCTTCTAACTGTTAAAACGGGGCAGAAATTGCGCAAAGTTTCTTATCTGAACAATCGGTTGTATGAGATATATACTATGTATATCACCGATCTCAATGATTTTTTCAGACATCAATATATGCTATACACGTAAGCAGTTGGTAAAATTTGAAGCTTCTAGCTGTTAAAATGGGGTAGAAATTGCGAAAAGTTTCTTATCTGAACAATCGGTTGTATGAGATATATACTATATATAGAACCGATCTCTATGATTTTTTCACACAACAATATATGCTATATACGTAAGCAATCAGTGAAATTTGAAGCTTATAGCTGTTAAAATGGGGTAGAAATTGCGAAAAGTTTCTTATCTGAACAATCGGTTGTATGAGATATATACTATATATACAACCGATCTCTATGATTTTTTCAGACAACAATATATGCTATATACGTAAGCAATCGGTGAAATTTGAAGCTTATAGCTGTTAAAATGGGGTAGAAATTGCGAAAAGTTTCTTATCTGAACAATCGGTTGTATGAGATATACTATATATACAAACGATCTCTATGATTTTTTCAGACAACAGTATATGCTATATAAGTAAATATTCGGTGAAATTTGAAGCTTCTAGCTGTTAAAATGGGGCTAAAATTTGCGAAAATATATATATATATACTATATATATATACTATATATACCACCATATATATACTATATATACCACCGATCTTTATGATTTTTTCAGGCAACAATATATGCTATATACGTAAGCATTCGCTGAAATTTGAAGCCTCTAGCTCTTAAAATAGGGCAGTAATTACGAAAAGTTCCTTATCTGAACAATCGGTTGTGGGGGATATATACTATATATACGACCGATCTCATAAATTTTTTCAGGCAACAATATGTTCAATATACGAAAGTATATGGTGAAGTTTGAAGCTTCAATCTGTTAAATTGGGTAAGATATTACAAAAATCCTCTTTTTCTGAAAAATCGGTTGTATGGAGGATATATGCTATAGTGGTCCGATCCGGTCGGTTCCGACAAATGTCTAATCGGACACCCAAATACACCTGCTCACCAAATTTTATCAAGATATCTCAAAAATTGAGGGACTAGTTTGCATACAAACAGACAGACGGACAGACGGACAGACGGACAGACGGACAGACGGACATGGCTAAAACAACTCAGCTCCTCAACCTGATTATTTCGGTATACTTAATGGTGGGTCTATCTATTTTCCTTTAAGGACTTACAATTTTCGGTTTCGTGACGAAATTAATATACCATTTCATTTTCATGAAAGGTATAAAAATAGGTAGGTAATCTGTGTGAGGATGCAAAGCTTCACGTTTTTTGTGGTCTGCATGTAAAAACTATGGCTACGAATCACGTATTTCAAAAATATATGACGTAAACGTAATTATTTGATGAAATTTGATGAATCTTGAAGCTTCTAGCCGTAAAAAAGGGGTCAATATGACAGTTTATATGAAGTATATAATATATATACGACCGATCTCTATGATTTTTTCAGACAACAATATATGCTATATACGAAAGCATTTTGTGAAATTTGAAGCTTCTAACTGTTAAAACGGGGCAGAAATTGCGCAAAGTTTCTTATCTGAACAATCGGTTGTATGAGATATATACTATGTATATCACCGATCTCAATGATTTTTTCAGACATCAATATATGCTATACACGTAAGCAGTTGGTAAAATTTGAAGCTTCTAGCTGTTAAAATGGGGTAGAAATTGCGAAAAGTTTCTTATCTGAACAATCGGTTGTATGAGATATATACTATATATAGAACCGATCTCTATGATTTTTTCACACAACAATATATGCTATATACGTAAGCAATCAGTGAAATTTGAAGCTTATAGCTGTTAAAATGGGGTAGAAATTGCGAAAAGTTTCTTATCTGAACAATCGGTTGTATGAGATATATACTATATATACAACCGATCTCTATGATTTTTTCAGACAACAATATATGCTATATACGTAAGCAATCGGTGAAATTTGAAGCTTATAGCTGTTAAAATGGGGTAGAAATTGCGAAAAGTTTCTTATCTGAACAATCGGTTGTATGAGATATACTATATATACAACCGATCTCTATGATTTTTTCAGACAACAGTATATGCTATATAAGTAAATATTCGGTGAAATTTGAAGCTTCTAGCTGTTAAAATGGGGCTAAAATTTGCGAAAATATATATATATATACTATATATATATACTATATATACCACCATATATATACTATATATACCACCGATCTTTATGATTTTTTCAGGCAACAATATATGCTATATACGTAAGCATTCGCTGAAATTTGAAGCCTCTAGCTCTTAAAATAGGGCAGTAATTACGAAAAGTTCCTTATCTGAACAATCGGTTGTGGGGGATATATACTATATATACGACCGATCTCATAAATTTTTTCAGGCAACAATATGTTCAATATACGAAAGTATATGGTGAAGTTTGAAGCTTCAATCTGTTAAATTGGGTAAGATATTACAAAAATCCTCTTTTTCTGAAAAATCGGTTGTATGGAGGATATATGCTATAGTGGTCCGATCCGGTCGGTTCCGACAAATGTCTAATCGGACACCCAAATACACCTGCTCACCAAATTTTATCAAGATATCTCAAAAATTGAGGGACTAGTTTGCATACAAACAGACAGACGGACAGACGGACAGACGGACAGACGGACAGACGGACAGACGGACAGACGGACATGGCTAAAACAACTCAGCTCCTCAACCTGATTATTTCGGTATACTTAATGGTGGGTCTATCTATTTTCCTTTAAGGACTTACAATTTTCGGTTTCGTGACGAAATTAATATACCATTTCATTTTCATGAAAGGTATAAAAATAGGTAGGTAATCTGTGTGAGGATGCAAAGCTTCACGTTTTTTGTGGTCTGCATGTAAAAACTATGGCTACGAATCACGTATTTCAAAAATATATGACGTAAACGTAATTATTTGATGAAATTTGATGAATGTTGAAGCTTCTAGCCGTAAAAAAGGGGTCAATATGACAGTTTATATGAAGTATATAATATATATACGACCGATCTCTATGATTTTTTCAGACAACAATATATGCTATATACGAAAGCATTTTGTGAAATTTGAAGCTTCTAACTGTTAAAACGGGGCAGAAATTGCGCAAAGTTTCTTATCTGAACAATCGGTTGTATGAGATATATACTATGTATATCACCGATCTCAATGACTTTTTCAGACATCAATATATGCTATACACGTAAGCAGTTGGTAAAATTTGAAGCTTCTAGCTGTTAAAATGGGGTAGAAATTGCGAAAAGTTTCTTATCTGAACAATCGGTTGTATCGGTATACTTAATGGTGGGTCTATCTATTTTCCTTTAAGGACTTACAATTTTCGGTTTCGTGACGAAATTAATATACCATTTCATTTTCATGAAAGGTATAAAAATAGGTAGGTAATCTGTGTGAGGATGCAAAGCTTCACGTTTTTTGTGGTCTGCATGTAAAAACTATGGCTGCGAATCACGTATTTCAAAAATATATGACGTAAACGTAATTATTTGATGAAATTTGATGAATCTTGAAGCTTCTAGCCGTAAAAAAGGGGTCAATATGACAGTTTATATGAAGTATATAATATATATACGACCGATCTCTATGATTTTTTCAGACAACAATATATGCTATATACGAAAGCATTTTGTGAAATTTGAAGCTTCTAACTGTTAAAACGGGGTAGAAATTGCGCAAAGTTTCTTATCTGAACAACCGGTTGTATGAGATATATACACTATGTATATCACCGATCTCAATGATTTTTTCAGACATCAATATATGCTATACACGTAAGCAGTTGGTAAAATTTGAAGCTTCTAGCTGTTAAAATGGGGTAGAAATTGCGAAAAGTTTCTTATCTGAACAATCGGTTGTATCGGTATACTTAATGGTGGGTCTATCTATTTTCCTTTAAGGACTTACAATTTTCGGTTTCGTGACGAAATTAATATACCATTTCATTTTCATGAAAGGTATAAAAATAGGTAGGTAATCTGTGTGAGGATGCAAAGCTTCACGTTTTTTGTGGTCTGCATGTAAAAACTATGGCTGCGAATCACGTATTTCAAAAATATATGACGTAAACGTAATTATTTGATGAAATTTGATGAATCTTGAAGCTTCTAGCCGTAAAAAAGGGGTCAATATGACAGTTTATATGAAGTATATAATATATATACGACCGATCTCTATGATTTTTTCAGACAACAATATATGCTATATACGAAAGCATTTTGTGAAATTTGAAGCTTCTAACTGTTAAAACGGGGCAGAAATTGCGCAAAGTTTCTTATCTGAACAATCGGTTGTATGAGATATATACTATGTATATCACCGATCTCAATGATTTTTTCAGACATCAATATATGCTATACACGTAAGCAGTTGGTAAAATTTGAAGCTTCTAGCTGTTAAAATGGGGTAGAAATTGCGAAAAGTTTCTTATCTGAACAATCGGTTGTATCGGTATACTTAATGGTGGGTCTATCTATTTTCCTTTAAGGACTTACAATTTTCGGTTTCGTGACGAAATTAATATACCATTTCATTTTCATGAAAGGTATAAAAATAGGTAGGTAATCTGTGTGAGGATGCAAAGCTTCACGTTTTTTGTGGTCTGCATGTAAAAACTATGGCTGCGAATCACGTATTTCAAAAATATATGACGTAAACGTAATTATTTGATGAAATTTGATGAATCTTGAAGCTTCTAGCCGTAAAAAAGGGGTCAATATGACAGTTTATATGAAGTATATAATATATATACGACCGATCTCTATGATTTTTTCAGACAACAATATATGCTATATACGAAAGCATTTTGTGAAATTTGAAGCTTCTAACTGTTAAAACGGGGCAGAAATTGCGCAAAGTTTCTTATCTGAACAATCGGTTGTATGAGATATATACTATGTATATCACCGATCTCAATGATTTTTTCAGACATCAATATATGCTATACACGTAAGCAGTTGGTAAAATTTGAAGCTTCTAGCTGTTAAAATGGGGTAGAAATTGCGAAAAGTTTCTTATCTGAACAATCGGTTGTATGAGATATATACTATATATAGAACCGATCTCTATGATTTTTTCACACAACAATATATGCTATATACGTAAGCAATCAGTGAAATTTGAAGCTTATAGCTGTTAAAATGGGGTAGAAATTGCGAAAAGTTTCTTATCTGAACAATCGGTTGTATGAGATATATACTATATATACAACCGATCTCTATGATTTTTTCAGACAACAATATATGCTATATACGTAAGCAATCGGTGAAATTTGAAGCTTATAGCTGTTAAAATGGGGTAGAAATTGCGAAAAGTTTCTTATCTGAACAATCGGTTGTATGAGATATACTATATATACAAACGATCTCTATGATTTTTTCAGACAACAGTATATGCTATATAAGTAAATATTTGGTGAAATTTGAAGCTTCTAGCTGTTAAAATGGGGCTAAAATTTGCGAAAATATATATATATATACTATATATATATACTATATATACCACCATATATATACTATATATACCACCGATCTTTATGATTTTTTCAGGCAACAATATATGCTATATACGTAAGCATTCGCTGAAATTTGAAGCCTCTAGCTCTTAAAATAGGGCAGTAATTACGAAAAGTTCCTTATCTGAACAATCGGTTGTGGGGGATATATACTATATATACGACCGATCTCATAAATTTTTTCAGGCAACAATATGTTCAATATACGAAAGTATATGGTGAAGTTTGAAGCTTCAATCTGTTAAATTGGGTAAGATATTACAAAAATCCTCTTTTTCTGAAAAATCGGTTGTATGGAGGATATATGCTATAGTGGTCCGATCCGGTCGGTTCCGACAAATGTCTAATCGGACACCCAAATACACCTGCTCACCAAATTTTATCAAGATATCTCAAAAATTGAGGGACTAGTTTGCATACAAACAGACAGACGGACAGACGGACAGACGGACAGACGGACATGGCTAAAACAACTCAGCTCCTCAACCTGATTATTTCGGTATACTTAATGGTGGGTCTATCTATTTTCCTTTAAGGACTTACAATTTTCGGTTTCGTGACGAAATTAATATACCATTTCATTTTCATGAAAGGTATAATTAGAAAAATATCAGCACAGCAATAAAATCAAAGCGAAGCTACATATACGAACCACCTATATATATGTATGTATATACATATGTATGGCTATGTGTGGATAATATATGTAAGAAGAAGACAAGAAAGAAGTAAAGCATGTTAAGAAATAAATATGCACAAGCAATTCAGCGTCGTGGTTGTTGCTTTATTTTGTGTATCCACTGTGTCTGATCTTCCCACACTTCGTTGCACTTGTGAAATTGGCAGAATTTTTCGTTTTTATACTCAGTTGAGCAGAGCTCACAGAGTATATTAACTTTGATTGGGCAACGGTTGGTTGTACAGGTATAAAGGAATGGAGATATGTAGATATAGACTTCCATATATCAAAATCATCAGTATCGAAAAAAAATTTGATTGATCCATGTCCGTCCGTCCGTCCGTCCGTTAACACGATAACTTAAGTAAATTTTGAGGTATCTTGATTGGTATGTAGGTTCCTGGGCACTCCTCTCAGATCACTATTTAAAATGAACGATATCGGACTATAACCACGCCCACTTTTTCGATATCGATAATTTCGAAAAATCGAAAAACTGCGATAATTCATTACCAAAGCGATGAAACTTGGTAGGTGAGTTGAACTTATGACGCAGAATAGAAAATTAGTAAAATTTTGAACAATGGGCGTGGCGCCGCCCACTTTTAAAAGAAGGTAATTTAGAAGTTTTGCAAGCTGTAATTTGGCAGCCGTTGAAGATATGATGAAATTTGGCAGGAACGTTACTCCTATTACTATATGTGTGCTAAGGAAAAATTAGCAAAATCGGATTACGAACACGCCCACTTTAAAAAAAATTTTTTTTAAGTCAAATTTTAACAAAAATTTAAATATCTTTACAGTATATAAGTAAATTATGTCAACATTCAACTCCAGTAATGATATGGTGCAATAAAATACAAAATTAAAAGAAAATTTCAAAATGGGCGTAACACCGCCCTTTTTCATTTAATTCGTCTAGAATACTTTGAAGGCCATAAGTCCAACAAAAATTTACCAATCCTTGTGAAATTTGGTAGGGACATAGATTCTATGACGGTAACTGTTTTCTGTGAAAATGGGCGAAATCGGTGGAAGCCACGCCCAGTTTTATATACAGTCGTCCGTCTGTCCTTCCGCTCGGCCGTTAACACGATAACTTGAGCAAAAATCGACATATCTTTACTAAACTTAGTTCACGTACTTATCTCAACTCGCTTTATCTTGGTATAAATATGGCGGAAATCCTACTATGACCACGCCCACTTTTTCGATATCGAAAATTACGAAAAATGAAAAAAATGCCATAATTCTATACCAAATATGAAAAAGAGATGAAATATGGTAATTGAATTGGTTTATTGGCGCAAAATATAACTTCAGAAAAAACTTTGTAAAATGGCTGTGACACATACCATATTAGGTAGAAGAAAATGACAAAAGTTCTGCAGGGCGAAATCAAACGCCCTTGGAATCTTGGCAGGAATACTGTTCCTGGTATTACATATGTATATAAATAAATTAGCGGTACACGACAGATGATGTTCTGGTCACCCTGGTCCACATTTTGGTCGATATCTCGAAAACGCCTTCACATATACAACTAAGGGCCACTCCCTTTTAAAACCATCATTAACCTTTCATTTGATACCCATATCGTACAACAAATATTCTAGAGTAACCCCTGATCCACCTTTATGGCGATATCCTGAAATGGCGTCCACCTATAGAACTATGGCCCACTCCCTTTTAAAATACTTTTTAATACCTTACATTTGCTACACATGGCATACAAACACCATAGCTCTCAACTGAGTATGTAATGTTGGGTTACCCCCGAACTTAGCCCTCCTTACTTGTTTTTTTGTTTTTTTGCAATTTTCTTGTTCTTTTAGCAGATTTGCTACTTTTACGCTTACGAAATTTGAATTCAGACCAGACACACGCGCATACATCATCATGAGTAGATATCAACATACATGCACAATTTTCTAGAGCTACTTTTGCTTAATGTATTGCATATCCGTTCTCCCTCAATTTCACTGAAAATTGAGCGGCAAAAAAAAGTTTGTACAGAAATAGTGGGCAACACATGAAAATATTTTTATTTATTTGTACATATATAAGAGTTGGTATGAATGTGCTTATGAGTATCAAGCAGCTTACAGTGCAGACGCGGTTTCGTTTGTTTTTTTTTTGTTTTTCAAATAAAACCCAAATGACTCACGCGGCAGGCGTAGATTGCCGGTAGCAATTAAAAATGGTTTGTTGCTGCTTTTCCACAATATACATATGTTTTTTTCTTTATTTAGCTTATATCTCCGCTGAATTTGTTGTATCATCTTTTTGTTTAATTAATTCTCTTTATATTTTTGTAGTGCTTGTATTTATTAATCAGTTGTTGTATATTATATTCCCATGACAGTTTGTTTGTCGATTACTTTTGGCTCATATCCTTTTACTAGTTGTACTCAAATGAAAAGTGGTAATTCAGATATACACGATGTGAAAAAAAGTTTAGATATTTTCTTATTAATGCTTGTTTTTTTAGCTTTAATTAATTCCTATTGTATTTTGGAGGGGGTTCCTGATAATTATTGCACCTTCTGATAACTTTCGTATCGCTGATCTGTCGAATAAATACCTCCAATATTCCGTATTGCAAAATAGTCTTAATTTACACTACTTTGGGAGTAGCAATTCACAATTAGACTTCAATACTAGCATGTTTAAATCAAACCGATTAGTTATTCCTCAGTTTGCGCTGCTTTTATACTCCCTGTTTCCTCGTTTGCATATTTTTCCTAAGGTCTAGACTTTTCACGAACATGCCTTCTGGAACAGTTGTATCTCATACTTAGTTATTTAGCTATATGCGTGTGTATGTATGAGTACCAACTTCTGCTCTTAGCTGATGACTACAAATGTGTATGTGAAATAATCTCTTTGCTTCGAGCTGCTGGTAATGTGTGTGGAATATTCTTCGTTGCCTTTGCACATAAGTGTGGCTGCTTGCTTGCTTGTTTTTGTGATTATTTACTTACATCGTTGTGATGCTAATATTCGCCACAATATTCTGCATTACCTGTTTTTCCCCTTTTTTATGTAATTTTATCTCCGCTTCCTGACCTTTATCTTATTTATATTTTTCTTGTGTACTTTTCTTTAATCACTTACATATTTTTTACACTCACTATATTATTCTTTCCTATTAAATGCTTTTTCTTTGAATTTTTTTTATTTTCCTTTTCTTTGAAATTTTGGTTTTATTGCTTTTTTCTCATTAAATTTTTTTAACTTTTTTTCTTCAAATAAAATTTTTTTTTCTTGTGTTGCTCCTCTATTGTGGCGTATGTACCATTCTTCGTAGCAAATCAGCTGTTGGGGGTTTTTCGTTTTATTAAATAGTAAGCGTAACTCCCGCTCAAGCTTTTAATAAAGCTCAAGATGTCAGCAATTGCAGGCTTAGAGGGTTGCATATTTGAGAAGATAAATCTCGAAAAGTGCTTATGTTACTTGAGGCGCCATATCCAACCTGGACCTGGCTAGGCAGATACCAAAACTTTATCCTTCTCTTTCCTTCAACATTGAAGTTATTTTTCTCACCAATTCGTCAAACCTTGTCCCAGTAACACAGAACTTTCTTCCCAAACTAATTCAGATTTTCAACCAACTGCTCGATAGATATTCCTGTTTGAGAGCGCCTACAAATTTGCAAGCTATTAGTCAGTCTATAAGCTATTTATGTCTTTCTATAAAACTCGTATCAATAATCCACAGCTCATTGAAGAAAGCATTATTGCTGAATTAGGTAAATATAAGATTAAATATACGTAGTCGTCGTCTGATAAGTTTACAGTAAGCACATTTATTAATTTTAAGGAGCTAAGTCCATAAGTGCATACATACGTTTTCATATCTCCATACCGTCACTTTTTCTTTTTTTATTAAATGCATACACCTTCAACTTCTCATCGTTTATACACTCTGTTATCACATTCTCATAATTTCATATCTTATTCATAAGAAAATTCTTTGGTTGGTTGCCTTTTGCTATAAAAAACACACACACACTTCTTTCCTTCCTCTGCTTGCATTCAGCCAAGCTCTTTCACTTTGATTTAGTTGGTTGTCAGATTGCTGCTCAAAGCAGAAATTACTGTTGTTTTTGTTGTTTTTGTATGAGCCACATTTAATCATTGTCAACATTTTATCAGACGACAGTTGGCATTAGCAAATATTAGCAAAGCTCTTACGCTTTGCATGCAACCAAGTTGAAGTTGCCAACAGCAAAATAAGGAAGAGCCAACAAAGAAACAAAACAAAAAATGCAGAAAAAATGCAAGAAAATTGCAGATATACATGGGTGTAAAATATTTGAATATAGATATGTATGTATAAAAAGGAATGAGTGCATATGTAACAAGTAAGGAAGGCTAAGTTCGGGTGTAACCGAACATAACATACTCAGTTGAGAGCTATGGAGACAAAATAAGGAAAATCCATCTGGGGTAACCCTGGAATGTGGTTGTATAACATGTGTATCAAATGAAAGGTATTAAAGAGTATTTTAAGAGAGAGTATGAACGCCATTTAGGGATATCGCCATAAAGGTAGACCAGGGCTGACTCTAGAATTTGTTTGTACGATATGGGTATCAAATGAAAGGTGTTACTGAGCATTTTAAGAGGGAGTGGGCCTTAGGTCTATCGGTGGACGCCTTTTCGAGATGTCCCCATTAAGGTGGACCAGGGGTGATTCTATAATGTGTTTGTACGATATGGGTATCAAATGAAAGCTGTTAATGAGTATTTTGAAAAGGAGTGATCCTTAGTTCCATAGGTGGACGCCGTTTCGAGATATCGCTATAAAGGTGGACCAGGGGTGTCTCTAGAATGTGTTTGTACGATATGGGAATCAAATGAAAGGTGTTACTGAGCATTTTAAGAGGGAGTGGGCATTAGGTCTATAGGTGGACGCCTTTTCGAGATATCGCCATTAGGGTGGGCCAGGGGTGACTCTAGAATGTTTGTACGGTATGGGTATCAAACGAAAGGTGTTACTGAGCATTTTAAGAGGGAGGCATGAGGTCTATAGGTGGACGCCTTTTCGAGATATCGTCATTAGGGTGGGCCAGGGGTGACTCTAGAATGTGTTTGTACGATATGTGCATCAAACAAAAGGTGTTACTGAGCATTTTAAGAGGGAGTGGACATTAGGTCTATAGGTGGACGCCTTTTCGAGATATCGCCATTAGGGTGGGCCAGGGTGACTCTAGAATGTGTTTGTACGATATGGGTATCAAATGAAAGGTGGTAATGAGTATTTTAAAAGGGAGTAATCCTTAGTTCTATAGGTGGACGCCTTTTTGAAATATCGCCATTAGGGTGGGCCAGGTGTGACTCTAGAATGTTTGTACGATATGGGTATCAAACGAAAGCTGTTACTGAGCATTTTAAGAGGGAGTGGGCATTAGGTCTATAGGTGGACGCCTTTTCGAGATATCGCCATTAGGGTGGTCCAGGGGTGACTCTAGAATGTTTGTACGATATGGGTATCAAACGAAAGGTGTTACTGAGCATTTTAAGAGGGAGTGGACACTAGGTCTATAGGTGGTCGCCTTTTCGAGATATCGCCATTAGGGTGGCCAGGGGTGACTCTAGAATGTTTGTACGATATGGGTATCAAACGAAAGGTGTAACTGAGCATTTTAAGAGGGAGGGGGCATTAGGTCTATAGGTGGACGCCTTTTCGAGATATCGCCATTAGGGTGGGACAGGGGTGACTCTGGTATGTTTTTGTACGATATGGATATCAAATTAAAGGTATTAATGAGGGTTTTAAAAGCGAGTGGCCCTTAGATGTATATGTGAAGGCGTTCTCGCGATATCGACCAAAATGTGGACCAGGTGATCCAGAAAATCATCTGTCGGGTACTGCTAATTTATTTATATATGCAATACCACTAACAGTATTCCTGCCAAGATTCCAAGGGCTGTTGATTTCGCCTTGTAGAACTTTTTCATTTTCTTCTACTTAATATGGTAGGTGTCACACCCATTTTACAAAGTTTTTTCCAAAGTTATATTTTGCGTCAATAAACCAATCCAGTTACCATGTTTCATCCCTTTTTTCGTATTTGGTATAGAATTATGGCATTTTTTTCATTTTTCGTAATTTTCGATATCGATAAAGTGGGCGTGGTTATGGTCAGATTTCGCCCATTTTTTATACCAAGAAAAAGTGAGCTCAGGTAAGTACGTGGGCTAAGTTTAGTAAAGATATATCGGATTTTGCTCAAGTTATTGTGTTAATGGCCGAGCGGAAGGACAGACGGTGGACTGTGTATAAAAACTGGGCGTGGCTTCCACCGATTTCGCCCATTTTCACAGAGAACAGTTACCGTCATAGAATCTATGCTCCTACCAAATTTGAGAAGGATTGGTAAATTTTTGTTCGACTTATGGCAATAAAAGTATTCTAGACAAACTAAATGAAAATGGGCGGAGCCACGCCCATTTTGAAATTTTCTTTTATTTTTGTATTTTGTTGCATCATATCATTACTGGAGTTGAATTTTGACTTAATTTACTTATATACAGTAAAGATATTAAATTTTTTGTTAAAATTTGAATTTAAAAAAATTTTTTTTTAAAAAGTGGGCGTGTTCTTCATCCAATTTTGCTAATTTTTATTTAGCACATATAGAGTAATAGTAGTAACGTTCCTGCCAAATTTCATCATGATATCTTCAACGACTGCCAAATTACAGCGTGCAAAACTTTTAAATTACCTTCTTGTAAAAGTGGGCGGTGCCACGCCCATTGTCCAAAATCTTACTAATTTTCTATTCTGCGTTATAACGTCAACCCATCTACCAAGTTTCGTCGCTTTGTCTGTCTTTTGTAATGAGTTATCACACTTTTTCGGTTTTTCGAAATTTTCGATATCGAAAAAGTGGGCGTGGTTATAGTCCGATATCGTTCATTTTAAATAGCGATCTGAGATGAGTGCTCAAGAACCTACATACCAAATTTCATCAAGATACCTCAAAATTTACTCAAGTTATCGTGTTAACGGACGGACGGACGGACGGACGGACATGGCTCAATCAAATTTTTTTTCGATCCTGATTATTTTGATATATGGAAGTCTATATCTATCTCGATTCCTTTATATATGTACAACCAACCGTTATCCAATCAAACTTAATATACTCTGTGAGCTCTGCTCAACTGAGTATAAAAACTGCAAAAGCTCACAAGCATTATAGAGCTTCTAGCTTACTTGAAACTTCTCACAAAATGTCATTTTCGCAAGAGCGGGTAAAATTTAAAAAATACCCAATTGGCAAATTTAGCATCAAGAACATATAAACCTAATCTTTTATTGCAGAAAACGACATTCGTTTTGAAATATCTCTTAATTTTCAGACCTAAATTGTTTTTCTTTGACGTGAGAGAAATATTGAAACCAGTCTTTTGGATTATCGATTTTAACTTATCTGGCTGTTGATATGATTTCTTTTGCTTCGTCGTCGAATATAGAAACATTCAGTTTTCCCGTCCTTCGGTATCTTTTTCCTACTGGACTATCTCGTCTCGCGTGTAAGCCTGCCATACACGATTATATGACATGTTGCAAATGCAATCACCAGCAGCTAAACAGCTATGTAACTACAATTACTACAAAATCTGGAAATACAACTACAACAGCATAAGTAAATGGTATGACATGTTGAGTTTGCAATGGTAGGAAATATGTCGAGTAAAATGTTATTTGGAGAGTTGTTTGTAAGCATATAATACTCCATGTCGTAGCAGCGCTCAGACATATCACAAGGACAAAACCACTAGAAGGCACACAAACAACAAAATGCAACACCGTGTAGGAATTGCAAAATATATATAAATTGTATTCTTTTGTAAATATGCTGGAAATGTATGCAAAAACTCAGTACAAATAAAACCTAAAAAATCTCAACTGTTAAATAACGAAAAGTGATTATTCATTCCTTTCTGAAGAGCAGCCAATGATGTATACAAAAAATTTCATATTTTGTTACTTGTAATTTTAGGACTAGGTCAAGCTGAACATTATTATACCAGATTTTTTAGCCTTAAAAAACTTGAAAGTCCCTAAATCTTATTAAATATGCTCCAATTCAGTAGGTGCTTTTATTGATGACTAAGACCACCCATTAGGTTGTCTGTATTGAATTTCGGCAAACCCAGCTCACATTCTCGTAATACGCTCTATCTAAGACAATATCTTAATTTTTGCCAGTACTCTAAAACGACATTCTTCTACAAAGTAAGCATAGGGTAAGCGTAGACGTACTTTGTGTAATTCGTATGCTGCATGGGGGAATACAGAAGCTAAGCGTAAGGCTATTCATTGATATGAGGAAAATCAGACAACAGGAGTGTTACAAGTTAAGGGCTGGTACAGAAAGTTCTGCAAATTTAGAACTACCTATAAGTTATTTAATAGTGACATAGTGTATGGTATTTTATGAAATTTTTAAAACTACTATATTAGCTTCTAAAGACAAGCTTTCAACAACGAGAAAAACGAGAACGAACGAAGGGCTTCTTAAAAAAATGTTGTACATATAGACGAATAATCCCCATGGTACTTTCAAAAGGATCGCAAAAACACAGAATCATTCTATTACACCGCGCGAGGAACGGCTTCGTGATTGACAAAAGGTAGTTTAGTGAAGAACATGCCAAGAAGTGTCCACCGAAAAAATCAGCAGGCGCCTAGTGGGAGAATATTGTTCTCTAATTAGGAATAACTTATCCATTTCAACAAAAGATATTGCCAAAATAGCCAAAACCACATAAGCGCTAGTCACACGAATCAAGCAGAGAAATGGTGTTCACAAAAGGAAAAAAGTTACAAAACGAAGCGAAAAAAAGGCGTTAAAAAATATTTCATTGCCCGTAAACTCTATGAGATTAAATTGACAAACAAAAAGTTTTGAAATGCCTTATTTGGAAAATACCATCCTGATAAAAAAGTTTGTCAGAAATGTTCTGATATGACAAGCTATTTTTGAATGCTAGCATAAGTCCATGCGGCTCTTGAAAATGAGAACCATCAATGCAGAAGTTAACGTGAAGGAGTGTATTCAAAAACGTCTTCTTCCATTTCTACGTCTTCACAATGGTCAACTGCTCCAGCACATTATCCCCGTGTCATTCAAAATTGGTTCCAATATGGCAATGTACATAATGTTGGAAAAAAACTGAATCCACCCATTGTGCCTGACTTGCAGCCAGCTGAGCGATATTGGGCCTCGATGATAAATTATCGATTAGTTTGCGAAAATCTAGCGATTTTTCATCGATTAATAAATCAAAAGCTTATAGAGAATATATCGGTATGTTATCCAAAATTGTCGCTATGTTATAAAAATTATTCGATTTTTATTGATTTTGTATCAATAAGTAAGCGGCTTACAATTAGCGAGTTAACGATTCTTTAAGAAAAGTTACCGGTTTCTTACCAATAAGTAATGGAATTAATATCTTATACTTAACGATATTTTATAAAAAAATCATCGATTTGCTATCGCAAAGTTATCGACTTCTTATCGGAGCGTTAAATATAGTTACCGGCTTTTATCGATTTGCTATCGCAGACTTCACGGTTTTTATGAAAGAGATACAGACCAAAAAGATAAACGAAAGATTTGTAACCACGCTTAAACAAGTCGATAAGAAACCAATAAGAAGCTGATGACTTGGCGATAAGCAGCCGATAAAAACCCGATAACTCATCTATTATAGCTCGCTATTGACAAAATGCTGAAAATAGGACATAAGCTTTTCAGTATCGAATGTTACCGATAAGAAGCGAAGCTCTTCTCATAAAGTTCTACCCATGTGCGAGCTTCAGTTGACTTAAAAACTTTAATAGTTTTCTACACGTAAAGCTATATGGCAACACATCGAC
The DNA here is from genome assembly GCF_040869045.1 of Eurosta solidaginis. NCBI lineage: Eukaryota > Metazoa > Arthropoda > Insecta > Diptera > Tephritidae > Eurosta > Eurosta solidaginis. The sequence goes on along the minus strand of NC_090323.1, from coordinate 11,280,030 downwards.
CTTTACGAGCACTTGGTTCTTACTGCTTTTTTTTATACTTTTTAATAAAAATCGGGATAACTGGATAGCTAAAGAATGTGCGAATGTGCCTTATTCCGCTGGCCTAACGGATACCCGGCATAATCCTTTTAAGTACTCAAATTATTATTTAAAATTTTTTCAGTATCCTACCATGTAATCTTTTGCAACTCGGTTACAAAAAACAGATGTGCAGTAAGAAGTATAGAGTTGAGATTGGCTTATATATAAACATATTTATGTATATGTATGGTTGCGCTTGCAGTGTGATAAATTGTCATTTGCAGAATATGTCATACAAATGTACAAACAAATCAAGATCTAACACATAAGCAAACACATACATCTCTTTTGTAGTGTAAACTCTATGCATATACTGAACTTCACATTTTTTAAGAGGGATCAGACAGATTTTGCTGAAATCAGTGAGATTCTAAGGCAAACCAGAAAACTTTCTTCTACTTCGACTAAACTTGAACAAGCGATGTATGGAAGCCTCAAAAGTTTTTTCAGTATAAACTGAGGACTTTTTCTAAGCCAAGTTTAGGAAGAGTTTGTCTGCACTTATACTTACCTGGCGAAATCATCATTCGTAAATAATGTTTTTTGTATGCCAAGTGTCCTTTCATTTCACCTTATTTGTCCGCTATTTAAATGAAGCTTATGGGAGCACATTTGTTTGTTGTTACATTGCGCTTGTCTCATGTCACGTACGCTGCTTACTATAACTCGGTGGCCACTGATAAATCGCAAAAGCTACTTTATTTTGAGGTTTTAAACCCGAAACCTTCTTGTGCACGCACCTAAGTTATCATCTGTATACTAATCCTTTCATTCTTCTTATTATATTCAACATTTTTCACACATTGTCAACCCTTGTGTTGCAGGAACATGTTGGTTAATATTGTGTGTTGAAGATGTATACGCATGTGAAAATAATATAACACCTACTATATATTCTGCGATTTAAGGGGTTGATAAGCGCAGTTCACGGCTTACCCCAAGCTCTCATGGCACTAGGAGGTGGGAGAGGCGGTATGACCTAAAAATTTCGATGTGGTCATATTATTTAAGTCTCGAGATAGTCGCTCTAGTACCTTAATGGTGCTTCTTACCAGAACGTACCGGATCTACATCCGACGACAGACCATCAACGTCGATAACGCTCCACAAAATCTTCTGGGAGTGTGTTAATGGCTACAACAATAACAACAACAACCAAATATTCTCGAAACATAAAATGATAATTCCTTCTAACCCTGAAATTCACAGATGTCGTACACTTACTGCTATGACTTTATTCCGCTATAATTTGTCATATAAGAGATGGAAGTCTTATTGGATATTTCGGTCATTCGAACCTTCCAGTTCAAAGGATGATCTGTTAAAAACACCACTCGAAATTAGTTATTGAAGGCGTAAAAAAAATTTGTTATAAATAAGCTACGTAATCAATTTCCAAATAAAGGCCCGTCTGCTCATAGTCGAAATTATGTTATAAACACAATCAGTCAAACAATTCCCACACCAACATCAACTATTAAATCACTGACCTTTGAGAAATAATCATAGAAATTATGATGATGAAAGATAATAAGAAGAAGAGTAAAATCTTTAAGTAGTTGAGCCAACATGCGCAAAACAAACATACATATATACATTGTTGCGGTAATGTGATTACAAGAGCAATCACTGCATGCCTGCTCACTAGGCAACATAAAAGCCAAACAAAGTGTGCTAAGCTTTGAAAGCAGTGTTCTTTTGGTTCAGCGAAGTTGCCAAAGAGTACACAAATTTATATTTTTTCCATAACTCTCGGTGATGGAACGGTAGATTGAAAATGAGAGAGTAATTGAGTAGACTATATAACCGTTTAAACAGGTAAGCGCCAATTAAGTAACATAAGGTCAGCGGTCGCTGCGGTGTGGTGTTAGCACACTGAATGGTCTGGGTTCAAGTTTCGGGTATTCTCTCTTGAACTAACTATCGTGTTAACAATCACTAGCTTGAGACATACCCTAAAAGTCAAAAGAACACAACTAGCTTGTTCACAAGAGAGGCACTACCGTTCCAATGAATGCCAGTAAGTAAATAAAAGCGCGCCAAAGAGGCTAGTAGCTATAATAAAAAAGACAAACAAAGAAATTAAGCACACGCCCACACACATAAAACCGCAAGCAAGTTCACATATACGTATGGGTAATTCCATGCCAAACTTTACATTATTTCCAAATTATGTCGAAAGTCGGATGAGCTTCTAAAATATCGAATCGAATATTAGGAGCGCGTCTGTGATCTCATTTATTTAACTTCATGCTCGAGAACCAAACAATTGCTTTGGCGGGGAAAAGAAAATATACTTGCTGTTAACGAAGAGAGCGCCTTAGCTGTCATGTGACTTCTGGTGTCAGGGCTCAAACCGTGAAAGACTTGGTCATTTTGGAATTAGTTTCGGGAATAACTTTGCGAATAAGAGATCGTTAGCGCCTAGTAGGTGGTTGTGGGCTAAAAATCTTTTGCAAAGAATAAAAATCACATTATACGACTCTATAATTATATCTTTACTGTTAAGTGGTACGGAAGCTAGAACGATATTAACATTAGATAAATATACTCCTTGCAGTATTGGTACCACCCAAATTCAGATATTATTAGCTGCTTGTGAGCCAAACTGTTACAATTGCAACAAAATGGATAATCTGCAGATTATTAAGTAATATCCAATGAATAATATAATTTAATTATCAATACAGTTATATAAATTTAAAAAAATCACATAATTAAAGTCATCCGATACTTAGTCGCAATATCTTTAATTAGTTTTATTTGGTTATCTGACTTTATATAATTCCTTGATATTTTTATTTTTTTTTTACTATTTGATTACTATTTTAATTATTTGATTATCATACATTTTTTAAATACTTTCAGTTTTCTGTTTGATTCCAGTTGTCGTTTTAAATTTCATTATTTCACTATTCACAATTCTTTGTAACTTTAGTTTATTAATTAATCTGTAATGGATAACATCAACAGTCCTTTCCAGAGGTTGTCAGTGCAATTTATAGCTTTTTCAACCTACTCGTGGTGAATTCAGTTCTTTGGTAGGTGAGGTTCTGTAGACCTAGTTTCACACGCAACAAAAGGGTGGGAGGGCGATATGGCCTAGAAGGTTCAATGTAGTCATATTAAATCGTTCCCGAGTTAGTCGGGCTTGTACCTTATTGGTGCTTGTCACAGAAACTTACCGGATCAATATCCGGCAAAGGACCACCAATATCGAAAACATTCCCCAAAACTTTCGAGGAGTGTCTTTATCGCCACAATAGCAATAACATAAAATAATTACTTTAAGAAGATTTGTTTGTTAATATCTGGTGATCAAAAGGTATGAACCATTTCTGCATTTGTAATTCGCAATGCCGTAACGACGCAGTACTACATAGTTACAACTTTATAACAAGTTAACATGGAACGAACCATATATTTAAATACGTACATATGTATAACTAACATCAATACATTCATTCAGAGTTAGATATAAAAAGTAAACAATAGAAGCTAAACCTTAGGTAATGCTGTCACCGGTGGTCAGCCCGGGCTTTCTATACTTTAAACCATGGTATGTTCGACAACAACAACACTCAAACCTAAATATGTTTTAATATATTTTATTTAAGTTAGCATTAGTGTATAGGTCAGTTAATGGGAAATGTTGAACTTATTAAATCACAATGAACTTAAACAAAAAGTCTGCTCAAGACAAACAAATGCATGAAAGTATAACAACAAATGAACAATGAAGATAAACTACACACACACAAGCATAGCAGCAGCAAGCATAGGCAAAACGTCAACTAAGCGGATGAATGTCCAACACGCAATATTAAGATAGCAACATTGCGCAGAATGGCTGTGACTTTTTTGCATAGAGTTAGTCATGGCAAAGTGAAAGAAGTAAAAGTAGTAGTGGATAGTAACTAAAAGTAAATTGCACCTAAATCGCGCCTAAATAGGTTGGTAGGTAGCGGTAGAGTGTCATTAGAGACAACTGATTATGACGCCAATAGCAAATGAGTGGCTATGTGATGGCATGCAGTAGGTATGACTATATAAACATATCATATAAGATGCTTGGCTATAGCAACGCTCTTTGGCTCATCACTGTAATTACGATTATGTTAATTAAATTAAAGTTACTATGCGGTGTAGAAGCGCATAATGTGAGCAATGGATAGACCTACTATGTATGTGTGTGTATCAATGTGTGTGAGCATTTTTGAATGTGTAATTTTATATACAAACATTCCTGCATACATTTGGCTATGTGGGTTAATGTTTATATGCCTTCTGTGGTGTAACTTTAGTGCCTTGGCGTGCACATTAGCGTAGTAATGGCAATTTGTGTGCCATAGTACTTAGCAAGTTTGTTTGTGATTACTTTGCAGGCTGAGATTGCTTTTATAAAAATATATGAATGTGTTATACAACTTAACAAAAACTAGCAAAATCTATTTTAAATTACAAATTGATGTATATTTAATGTAGCAAAAATTTTTTGATTATCTTAAAAAAGGCCTAGGTACCACGCATTCGCCAAATGCGTTGTGTAAACATACAGGTGTACGTCTAGAAAACCAACATTTTTTAATTAGCTAGGGCACACACAGGGTTGATGCTTACCCATGACAGCAGAGGTAACTTACCCATAAACTAATAATTTTGAGATATTTGAGAAAAGTTTTGTCGACTTTCTTTCTGTAACAAACGATACCCATAGGTTATTGTTTTACTATCGATTTAACATCGATAGCAAATTAAAGTTGTCGAGTTATCAGTTTCCTATCGTTAACTCGGTGGTTTTTTATCTATTGAACTTTTTTATAACAAACTGATGGGTCGTCGATAATACAGCGATAAGAAATTGGTAACACTCCGATAAAAATCGTTAACTGTAATAAACTCTTTGTTGACCTTTCATCTTAACTATATTAACTTACCTTTTGCCGGCACAAGATCAATCAAAATAAAATATAGGTTTTCTTGAATTAATTCGCCATATTTCACTTACGCAATTGAAAATTTTTTGAAAAATTATCGATAAATTTTCAATAGTAAACTGATAAATTTTCGATAAAAAATTTATAGCTTTTCGAAAACAAATCTATAATACGCCGATGCCAAAGTGTTAACGCTCCAATAACAAATCGATAACTTTTCCATATCAAGTCGATAACTTTTTGGTAACATATCGACTCCATGCTGCTGTTACTGGTGGTTTTATCTCCTCTAAAGCACACCCTCTTTTTTCCTGAGTCACTAATAGGCACAACTTTCGGTGAGTTTGGTTAAAACAATAAAATCGATATCATGGGCATATACCAAACAAGGCTTAGTTGATAGTAGCAGGGCTCGTTTGGATAAGTAAGAGCTATACTTGTCCAGGTATAGGAATATGACTTGTGATTTTTTTTTTTTAATGGACGTTGTGGCAGCGCGCTGTCCTCAAGTGGCCCAATGAAACCAATTAAACCCTGTTCACGCGATTAATCATTTCTTTGTCAATAGGCGATGGTTGGTTGAATATTGGCAAGTTCACCGATCTACATCTAAAATGGGTGCTAATGATTTGATAGTGAAAATTTTTGAGACAATTCATGTTGTCAATGATTAGATGAGTTGCTGTTTAGACACTTTTCACTGGAAACATGCTATCGCGAAAATCACTTTTTTTCTACGTCTTGCACTAAACTTGTTTCTTTGAAGAGATTTAGCCTTAAAAAATGAAATGAAAATGTGGAGTATAGGCATAAACTAATCGAGATAGATATACGGGCCTGTTCTGGATTTCGATTCCGACCAATTTATTCGACATCGAAACGGATTGGTGTTCGGAATATCGATTCCGACCAGACTTGGTCGATTTGAAAAGTTTTGCCTCTGAGCAGTCGGAATCGAAAGTAATTAATCTATTAAGCGCAGATAATTACATTATTTTCCCACAAATATGTTTTATTAAATTACTCATTTTATTTGGAAGATTCATAACAACTTTTTGCTGGACTATTTGTTTATTTAGGCTATGTGCGAGTTTGTCTATATTGCTACCTAAATACACAAAAAACCTAAGTCATTGGAAACTGTCGGCAAGGTAGTGCAAAAGAAAAAATTTAAATTTTTTTTGAGCAAACTTGAACAACAAAATAGAAATTGATTTTTATTTTTGTTTATTTTTGCCGATATGCATGTACCATGGCATTCACCGTATTGTTCATTGAACGATGGCTGGTGCTTTAGTTGGTTTGGCTACTGGGCATCCAAAATAGTGTGGTGCTCTTTGTGGAGTTTTCAAATCGTTTCTGGTGGATGCTGGATTTAGAAGACTGCAAAATGGGGATCAAGCGCGCATCACAATCTTCTCACAATGACTACCCATGTGGACCCAGAGTGTTAGTGAGATATAGTTTACATGCCGAGTGTAAGCAATATCGTGGTGTACGTTCCTCTCCACCAGCTGCTAAAAATGTGGCCAACTTCCCCGGAACCGCTGAACTTTCTTGTTTTCTATCTCTGTGCATGCTTAAATATTGCAAACTGGAAAAATGTAAAATTTTCTTGTCATTTTCTTAGCATAAAAAATAATTTAGGTTGTCAATTTAACTCGCATAGTTCTGACAGTTTTTACCTAAATTATTGCAGCGCTGGAAAGTTCCAGTGGAATATTAGTTTAGGTACCTAAAATTTAGGCGAACTGGCACCCAGCCGTAGCATAACAAATCTTAATTTGAAAATTCCTATCAAAACTTTTGCAGGCTAAACAAAGCGATTCTGGTCGAAAGGAAGCCGCCGTGTTCTCAATTTAGATCGATCGATTTTTGCGATTTTTATGCACAATTGCACGTCTTCTTGCCTCTGCATATCGGAAAACTATGATTCTGGCATTTTATTCAAATCTTTGCACAATTTTAATTTAACTAAAACCCAGATAAATAAAAACAAGAAAAATGAAAACGATTCGAAATCGACTTTGAATCGATTTGTTTCAAACGGGATTGAGAACACCAAAAAGAATTCGACTCGGAATCAACCTCACTTTACTTTTCAAAACGAGTCGGAATTCAGAAAATGCCCGACAGACTTCTATATATCAAAGTGATCTGGGCGAAAAAAGAAATTAAATTATCCATGTCCGTCCGTCCGTCTGGCCGTAAACACGATAACTTGAGTAAATTTTGAGGTATCTTAATGAAATTTGGTATGTAACTTCTTGGGCACTCATCTCAGATCGCTATTTAAAATGAATGAAATCGGACTATAAACATGCCAAATTTTCCGATATCGAAAATTTCGAAAAACCGAAAAAGTGCGATAATTCATTACCAAAGATGGATAAAGCGATGGGTTGACCTTATGACGCAGAATAGCAAATTGTTTTTTCTCATAGTTGTTGAACGGGTCTAAAAGTGTGAGTTTAAATTAAAATTGGTTTCTTTACAATTTTTGTTCCACCTCTCATATGAACTTGCAAGAAAAATATGTACATCATTCAAATATAAAACTACATCAAATCGAGCCGAAATTTTTATCTCATAAGGTTTTCAAACAATATATGTATTTATAAAAATGTACTAGGTATAGGCTATTCTAGAACTTTGAAAGCCCATAACTATCAAATTAAAAATAATTTGCTTAACTAAGCGCAGAAAATTATCTTATCTAAAAAATGCATAACTTTTGTCCACAACATCCTCAAATAACCTCACACAAATTACCGAAACTAAAATTTTTTTAATTATTTCGTAATTTTATGCTGCACATACTTATTGTCGCTAATCATTCATTACTCCGTACGGTCCAACATAATTATGACCATTAACCATGCATAATTTTTAACTTTCATTAAAATATTCATTCATTATAAAAACCAATAATTAAAATTCATCGCTATTTAAATTTGCATCATTGGCCAACAACAATCGAAACAATTCAAAACGTTAGCATACAACAAATAACCACAAATTAAAATTTCACAACTCCACCACAAATAAAAGAACTTTGCTACTGTGTGCGTAAAATTACAGGGAACAAATCCTAAAACCAGCAAAATGAGTGAAAAGCGTTTTGCAAATATATTGAATTAATTGTAAATAATGCACTAAATGCGCTTCAGAGAATATATGAGCGGAATTAGACAAATATTAAAATTAGTGACGAGATATATTTATCTGTTCATACAGAATAAAAAGCAAGCAGCGAAAATTTTTATCACAATTCGTGAATCAAGTTCATCGCTCTTTTTTATTTTCGTTATCTTAGGAAAAGACACTTATGAGTTTTATAACTGAGGCTGTACAAACCAGTCTTATAGCCCAATCAATTTTAGTCTAACAAAGTACAAGTTATAGCTCTCTCAAAATTTACACTAAGTTTTTACAATTTTTTTTCCGAGAGATGGCTTTGATTTTACATCATTCCCCTTTCTGAAATATTTCGCCCTGCCTTCATCTTGCTCACTATTTGTTTTTTTATCCTACCCCGACAGATGCGTTCTCATTGAGTAGCTTTTGATGATAGAAATATCCCCAGAGTGTTTACCAAAAATTACCGAGGATCGATCTCGTTACAAATTGTTTTATAATTGAAAAAAACTTGTTTCTAAAATGTTCATGGTGATTTGACCGGGGCGTGTCCCCAGGATCTTTGGTGTGGTAGGCGGAGCACGCTACCATATCACCACGTCGGTCAATTTTAAACCATTGTTCTATCAAAAACCAGGTTAAAAACTCGGTCTTACTCATAATCGATGGCATTTGATAGGCAAATTATATTATTTTATACTTCATTGTACTCTACTCTACTTAGAGGCCCATAGCCCCATACTCTCAATGACATTGACTCCTCCCTCACAGATTTTAAATATTTATTAAGACAAATTTATTCCGTGCAATTAAAATGTCCTGGACAAATTATCAACAAGAGTAATTGCAGCAATACTTGTATCCCGAAAAAAATTTTAGAGCAAAAGCGCCATTTGCCAAGCGCTTCAAATTGTCAAATGACTTTCTATGTATTTGTGAGTGCATAATTTATATATTCTCGTCTATTTTACTAGTTTTTGGAAATTTTTAAATTTGTAAAGTGCATGATACAATGCATGAAGCGAATGCAACATGCACTCACGGTATGTATGTAGGCTGCGCTATAGTTATATAATTTTATAATGCCCACAATTAAAATTGATAACGTTTTTAAGCGTTTATTATGATGAATGTGTTGCTTGGGAAGTTAGGTCGACAATGGGGGGGGTATAGGGGGAGTTGGTCTTTGTGAGATAAAAACTTAACACAATTATGCTTAAGTTATGTAAAAGCAATAGGCCTTATAAATAATAAGTGAGCATTTGCTCGAGTCAAGTCTGGTGAGATCTATCTCAAGTAGGTGAGTTCGAGCAAACCGATCGAACTCGTGCTAAATTTGGTATGCATAAAAATGAGATCGAGCAAACACTTTGAACTCGAGTTAGCTAAGATCAAACCGCTTATTTAATTAGATGCAAAAATTAGTTCAGATAGTGAAAGTGCAAGTGAAAATTTACATTTTGATGCTAATGAGAATTTATCAAATTTCATAGTTGGATACTTAAAAAAATATAAGACTTTATTAGAAAAAAGTCAACTACCCGGTGTAAAAAATAAAAAAAAGAAATAATTAGAAAACTTTGTGGCGAATATAAAGAAAAACTGGTGTGGAAATAAGCGAAAAAAATGTAGCGAAGAAAATTGCTAATATGAAGTGCCGAGTAAATTCAAAAAGTGACAAAAATAAATCGGGAAACAAAAAAATTTATTTAAAAAAATGGGAACATGAATTATTTGAATTACTTTCTGCTGAATCGAGGTTGCCTACGAGTTACCAGTAAGCGTGCCATTCTGATACGTGGCTTTCTTTTTTGGTGATAATAAATTGTTTTTGTTTTTTTTTTTACTTTTTCCACTGGAGGCAATTTTTCGGAAATATATTTAAAACTAAGTTATTTATTAAATTTTTTCTTGTTTTTCACAGAGTTTATAGTTATAGCTTTTATATTTTATGATGAATTAAAACAACTGTTTTGCAGTATTGCGATGCGCGGTTTTGCACTTTTGCCAAATCACATATTTTTTTCAAAAAGTTAAATAAAATGAAATCAAATTCTTTAGTTTAGATTAACTGTTAAAAATAAAAGGAATTACAAATACATATATGTATGTATGTACATCTGAAAACATTTAGTTTAATAAATTCGAAATTAACTGTCTTTGTCTTTTTCCCGCTTCTAAAACTCTAGAATTGGTTTGCTCAGATTCGTCCGCTTCCGAATGCGGGGAGTCATTTGGCGCATCACTTTCATCAAAAATAAAATCGTCTTTTAAAAACTTTGCAATATTATGCAAAACAAAACAGCTCGCTATGACCATTGGCACCAATTCTGTTGCAACTCGTTCCTTGTACTGCAAAATTGCAAACCGCTGTTTTACCTGACCGAAACACCGCTTGATGATGCATCTTTCTTTCTTAAATAATCTATTATAGTTTAGTTCTGCTTCTATTTGTGGGCTTCGAAATGGAGTCTTTAGCCAAGAAGAGAGAGCAAAACCTCCATCTCCAAGGAGTAAAGCATTACTTTGAGCTTTCCCCATGATCGTGTATATGCTGCTATTCCTTAGCACCCGAGAGTCATGAACCGAACCTGGCCAGGATACATCCAAGCTGGTGAACCCTTCATTAGCATCGCATGTTGCTTGCACATTTATCGAATTGAAGCCCTTTCTACATATGTACTCATCACTTTGCGAGGACGGTTTTTTTATTCTAATGTGCGTGCAGTCAATGACGCCAATCGCAAACGGAAAACGATTTTTTGCTTCCCATTGGTTTTGCGCAGCTCTGATTTCTTCATCTGTGGATAAAAATTGAATCCATTCATGTGGCCCTCCCTAATATAATCTGTGCCATTTCGCCAATCACTCTTGACACGGTGGTTTGGTGAACTCCTATATCTTCCTCAATTCCACTTTGGAAGCTCGGATCGGCACACAATCTTAAAAATATACATATCTTTTCCCTGCTGGGAATCGCGCCACCCTTTCTTTCACTACTTTCACCAAGGAAATAGTTTGTCAGCCAGTCTACGTGCTCAAAATCAAACCGGTATATTTTTTTATATTCGCTTTGAATAGCGGTTTTTCTTGATTTATAAGTTTCTTTTGTCTAAGAGGAACAAAATATTCGGCCATCTTTATACTTGTAAGCACGCGAGTCAACTAAAAGGCAGTCTCACCTTTGTGTGAGATCGATCTCAAAAAAGTGAGCAACTTCTTGCTTTTATGCATACCATGCGCGGGGTAAAGGCAAGCGAGTTTAACAATTTTTATGCATACCAAACCTACCTTTTACTCGAAAACTCGAGTCTGAGCAAATGCTCGCTTATTATGCACAAGGCCCAATGAATCAGCAATTACTCGCTTTATGTTGACTGAAAATTTAAATAAAATATTTTCTTCTAAAAAACAATAATGAGTCATAACAACATATTAAAGATTCGCCTAGAAGCTTAGCTTGTGTTTTCTATTGTATGGTGAAATCAATAACATACCCTACAAACCATTTAGTTAACCTAGTAAACGAAGGGCAGTTGATATACGACTCACACAACCAGTCTTCTTTCCGCTATAGCACTGTTCGTAGTGTAAAATATTATTGAAATCAATTTTTTAAAATTTTGTAATGGATAGGCTACTTGTAAAATATATTTTGAAGAAAAGCTTTCAAGACTACCTTTTTCCGAAATCTAGATCTCATGTTTTTAATTAGAGAAGATGAATAAATAAGAGCCACAATTGGCAAAGGAGGATGCAACACTCGCTGAGTCGACGATAGACGTCCCAATCCGCTTGGGAGATATAAACCGGAGACAGTTGTTGCATATTATCGATCAAGCAGGAACGGCGTGGACAAAAGCGCGGGCTGCAAAATTTCTAAGATAATGCGCAAAGCCTACAATGTTAGACTCACAAAGTGGCTCATATCTATGAAGAGAGAAACGTACGGCTCACGATGGGCATACTGACTGGACACTGCCTTCTAGCGTCACATGCTTATAAGTTAGGCCTCGTCCGTACCAGCAAGTGCAGGAAGTGTGAGCTGCAGGCAGAAAAGGTCGAGCACGTTCTCTGTTCATGTGCTGCGCTCTTCAGGTCAAGGTTCCAGCTATAAGGGCGGCAGAGTTTACATACCTCGAGGCAGCAATTAAGCTGGGTCCAAGGGCGGAGTTATTCTACAACGTATGTCCTGGCATCTGATTGGGGTTCTTCCGTTTGCCCGTCCAACAAATTCTGTTGACACTATTGACACATTTAGTCTACGTGAAGTCTTTATTGGCCGCCCAGTTCACCCTAACCTAGCCTAAGAGCTTCAATACTTTCAATAGCCTAACGATCCTTAACAAGGCCCCTTATGAATATCTTTATTGGCTCTCATGTATTTCCATAATGCATATCATAGTTCTTTACAAAATCATTGAAGCTTCACGAATAAATGCTATGCACTGCAAGTTTTCTTAACGAATTTTTATGGATAAATGGTTTAATGTAAAGTATGCTGGGTTAAACCCAATGTAAAGAACGATTTTTTCGCCACTGTATCCATAGCCCGTAACGTGAAAACTATCCCAAAAACGTGTGCCTCAGTTTGGCACAGGGGTCTGCCGGCCGGCTGATGTTGCTAAGTTAGGTGTGGCTAACTGTACCAGCTATCGTGGATTGAAGTACTTCGGGGAGTTTGTAAATTTAATTATCGCACCTATTTTCAGATTAAATAACTCCGCAAAATCATTGAAAACTTGTTAATAGAGAGCAGAACAAATATGCTCTGGTAAGTTGACTTAATGCAGCATAATGGCATGAAAGATGTTGGACTGTTCCCTCCACCTCAAAACATCTCCAGCTGCGGCAGTAATCGTGAGATTCGATACCCTTCCTAGTTATGTAGGTACTTATCAAGCAGTGATTAGTGAGAACCCTCACCATGGATGATAGCGCTGACTTGTTCAAGATCAGAAGAGTATTAATAAGTCCTTTGTCATAGGAACACTGAACCTAATTGCCCTAGTTATATTATTTTAATTTTCGGAAAGGATGTGGGCAATCGCAACCCTCTTCACCAGCTCAATACATATACAACTGACTTCCATATCCCTGTATCCGGCTGACACTAAAGTGCTATCTAATTGAATGATGTGCTACATTAATTTTAATACTGTCGACACATAGTCCCAAGGGTTTTAGCGTGTCCTGACTGTCCAGGAAAATTACACCTTTTTTCCGCCTTGAACTGTTAACCTTACCACCTTATATACACAATAATGGTCCTGAAGACGAAGGTGAAAAGAACCTAACTAGCTTTCATGAACCTGGATGTGATTATTGAATGGAGAAACTCCTCAAATGAGCGTCAAAATTAAAAATTATTTTTCTTCGTTAGCCTAAAAAAATATTTCAGCATGAAAGGGAAAAATTACATATGTACATATTTTCCTTTTGATTTCACTCCAAAACATATTGTAAGACTCATATATGGGCATGCACAGTCATCCAAACCTGCTGCTACTTTCAGGTGATTTAGCACCGTAGATCCCTTTCGCTCATTGTTCTGACTGTTGCAATTTTAGCTGTTCTGCTGTAAATACACACAAGATTTTGTGTGCAAATTAATTTACTAGCAAAGCTGACAGCGAGCTCCTGCTGCTGTTGATGCGGCTGCAAACCGATTATTAAAGCCGACAAAGTGCAATGCAGTAATCCGCGCGCTTTAAATCGACCTGAGTTGCACACGCTTGTGAAACCGCACGAAAAAGGTGCGCATATACAGGAACTTGATGAAGCGTTGCAAGTTCGACAAGAATTATACTCAGCATGATGATGATGAAGAGAAATGATATATAAAAGCACAAGAAATATGTGGAAAAATGAGAAGTAGGAGAGAAGGTGCTAAGGGGTAGCAACGAATGTGTATTATGGTGTATTGTGAAAGATGTTGAGAATGAACAATCCGGTTCTAGGGTTCTAAACAACTCGGGCTGTTATCGATTTCTTATCTGAAAGTTATCGATTTCTTGTCGAAAAGCTATCGATATTTTCTCTAAAGGTTATCGATCATTTGTCGAAATTATATTGATTATTCATCGAAAATTTATTGATATATTATAAAAAAGCAATAAAACTTCAAATTCAAAAATTTTTTCTAAGAAAGCTGTCGTTTTTTTTTTTTTACAAAAAATGATTGATATGGTATTGAAAAGCCAGCGATTTGTTATGGGCGTGATATGAGCGCACTATAGATTTGTTGAAGAAATTAAGTCGATTTGCTATCGGAAAATTGGTCGACGACTTATCGGATTGATATAAAACAGAAACCGATTAAACTACAACATAAAATCGACCTGTAATCTGTCGATAATAAGCCGATAAGAAACCAATAAACGACCGATGGCTCGGCGATAACAAGCAGATAAGAAACCAATAAAATACCGATGGCTCCGCGATAACAAGCCGATAAAAACCCTATAAATCGACGATTAAAATTCGCCATCGAAAATATGGCGAAAATGAAACTATATCTTTTCAATATCGGTTGTTAACGATAAGAAACAGGAAAACTTCTTCTCAAAAGCCCGAAATTATTTCTTGTATCGGCTATCGATTAGTTTTGTTAAAGTTTGTTTTACTCGGATAAGGTTTCTGTTCACTCCCTGAGCCTTTCTCGTCGATTTCGCCTTTTTCTACTTACATCGCGAGCATTTGTTAATAATTTACGAACACGTTTGTCGCTGCTTTTCCACCAACCGTCGATATACGGCCTAATGTGCATATTTATGTTCGTGCCAATGTATGCAAGGCGCGTACAGAGTTGTGATGTGGTATGACATGGCGTATGAGTAATATTTTCACAACTAAAGTAGCATTATTTCAAACAGAATTTTTTATTTGTATTATTCAAAAACATTACTCACACTACTGTAGTTGACGTAATACTATTCGGCACTAGTGCTTGTTGTCATATTTTTTTGTTGCCACTGCAGCTCTTACTACTTACGGCGCATAGTGAAAATGACAGACTGTGCAAATGCAGAATAATTAACTGACCACAAAGAAAAAATAAAAAAACAAATAGACATTTTTTCACGAACATGGAAAATAAAAAATATGTAAACAGAAAAATGAAATTATAAGCAAAAACACTCACAACAGCATCACTAGTATTATGTACACGTGCAGTATAGTATTAAGTTTAATAGGAAAAGAGCAATAAGAACGTAAAAGTGAAATATAAAACTTATTTCATATAACCAGTAGTGAAATTCAAATAAATAAATTAATATACATGACATATACAGAATATGTCAAAAGTAATACCAGAATTTGTTTGACGACCAAACCGAAAACCATCAATTAAGTACCATGACTTATGTTATAGAATAACTACGTCCTATTGGCAAATACTAGAAGTTTTCTATAACCTAGCTTAAATGCTGCCTCGTGATCTGTCAACTCTGCTGCCCCTAGTAGCTGCAGCTCGCACTTCCTACATCTGAAAGGGTCGCCCTTCAGCAGTGATTTGACAAACACTCCGAGTATATTTCTGCTACTTTAAGCTTTCTAGTGAAAACTCATCTGCAGATGCAGTTCGAATGCATGCAAAATGGCGTCATGGGCGAAGGCTAAGTGATAACGGGTCTATAACAGAACCCTGATTTAGTCTATTCCTTATGCGTTAATTTGGAAAAGATCATGTTTCTTTGTTTGTGTAACTGTAGTTTTCTATATGGCATGTGGTTACAATTTTAAAACTCACACGCTACTGGATATAAAAAACACTAAAAATACCATAAAAAAAAATACGATAAATGCGTAGTGGGCCAACTACGATTTCAAAGAAAGAAAAAAAAAACTTATTTATTTTCTATGTGAAGGCTGGAAGAACATTGCAATGATTTTTTTCGACGCCATAATATTGTCATCAGGGCGTTGCTAGCAAGTATGGGTGTTGTTAGACAAGCTAAATTAAGACAACAGCGACAACACAAACAACAACAACAACTATCATTAGCCAGAAACAAAAAATTATATAAGTATATTCAAACGTAGTATGGCTAACAAGCGCAGAAAATGAAAAACAAAAAATGTAGAAAAAAATATAATACTTTGAGCAGAAAAAACTTTATGCACAAAAAAATAAAGCACATAAGCGTATAAAAGGCGGAATATAAAAATGCTAATGAACAAGAAAATGAACAAAAATCTTATGACGTATACTGCTGGCTAGGAAATAGCATTTAGCAGCGACGTGCAGCATGAGAGAGCCAGGTTGTGTCAGTGAATAGTCGCCAGTACTCGAGTAAAATAGCAGTGAGGCAACAAAAAAAAGAATAAATGAAAAAAACAAAAAACTTAAAGAAGTGTGTAGCAGAAATTGCGCAAAATTGCAAGGACAATTTTTTTCGGGTCTTTCACTTAGCATTGGCTGTTCTATGATTAAATGCACAAAACTACTTACAACAAAAACATTTTTTCGCTTCACCACTTGCTAATATTATTCCAAATCTCTTCATTTTTTTTTTTTTTTTTGCTACATGCTCTTTCGCTTTTAATTACTACTGCATGTTCTGATGCTTTTGTGTAATTTTCGGACATTATATTCAACTTCTTTTATTTATATGTACTTATGCAAACAATGCCAAATATTTCATCTAAAAGATTTTTCGAGCTTGCATATGCGTCTCAAAGTTGAGGTGCGTGAGTACGAATACTGCATGGATATTTTTTTTTTTTTGTTTCTGTTAGACAACATAATCCTCTTAAGTGAGGACACATGTGAACGAAAAAATGCTTGTATCTACAAACAAATTAAAAATGAAAAAAATGTTGCCAAAAAAGAAACAAAAATTGCTAAGACTTTTTCTGTAAGAATCTCGAATGTGTAGCTATTAATTAACTGCTGTTTTTCTACAAAAAAAATTTTTTTTTTTTTAAGAAATCGTGAAATATTCTACAGAGCTTTATTTTTAAGTGCCTCATTTGAAATAAAAATTTGCAAAATACAAGGCAAAATGTTTTGAATGGTGATTTGTGTACAAATATTTTTATTTATATTAAAGTGGAATATTCTACCACCAAGGATGTGGACAATTCAACAAGAAATCTCAAGTTTTTTTCGCAGCAGCATTTTTGCAACTTTTCTTGCTTTATGTGCTTTTAGCCAGCGCAATATCCAAACTTTTAAATAAGGGTTTTAAATTCAAAAAGGTGTCTATGACAGCAAGAAATAAGCCTGCGGACAGGCCAGAACTATGTACTCAGAACAATCATGGGATGATGCTCTAGTACCAGTTTACGGTTTTATTTGGAAGAATAACACAGAGTCGCCAAATTCCTTCCGTAAGTCAACCGCGCTCAGTGAAACTCGTTATCTGACGCACTGGCTTAACAAAGATCTAAATATACTAACATTCTAGACAACAATGTAGAATCAGCTACCTGGCAAGCTGAGTGTACACAGGATCCAAACAATACTTTCAACGGCTTTGCTTATCCTAAACCTTTAACTCTGTTCAAAGAAATAGTTTCCTTGGACTTCCATTAAAGATTAACGTAGAGGGTAGGCTGTGCTCTTTACTGTAGCGATACAGAAAAAAGTAGATCTCTTCGGCTGCCATATTACTGCAGAGTTTTTCAAGCGGAAATTGTAGCCGTGAAGGAAACAGCAGAAATTCTGGAGAAAGCGTGTAGTCGTGTCAGTATATATATTGATAGTATGGTGACGATCATCGCAATAATATCAATCAGTGCTTGAACAAGAAATTTCCTGGAATGTTAAGAAATATGAGAGAGAGTTCTTTCAGTCATAAAGTTGTCGCCCAAGATGGTAACGAAAAGGCCGATAAGTTGACAAAGAAGGGTGCAGCACTCGCTGAATCGACGGTGGACGTCCCAATTCGATTCACCGAGAATGAAATGCGTGAAACGTCGGGCGGAAAAATTTCTAGTATTGTGTGGAAATCCTGCTACGTTCCTACTACTAAAAAACATGCTCACATCTCTTAAGAAAGAAGACGTAAGGCTCACAATTGGACACTTCCTTCTGGCGTCGCGGGGTTATAAGTGAGATCTTGTTAGTAACAACAGATGTAGGAAGTAAGCGCTGCAGGAAAAAAAGGTTGAACATTTTCTGTGTTAGTATTTTGCGCTCGCTAGGCAAGGATCCTGACCATTGGGATGGCAAAATTGCAAGACCTCGAAGCCGCAATAAAGCTTAGTCCCAGTAAGCTGCTAGTATTTGCTAACAGGACGGATTTGGTCTTTAATAAATATCGTGGTACCTATATGAAGTTGTTCCGTTTGGTCGCCTTACAAATTCTGATAAAACTATGCACACATTCAGTATATGTAAGGTTTTTGTATACCGACCAGTGCAACCTAACTTAATCATTAAATTTTCTGATAACAACTGAGCCAATTTGCATTCTTGTTAACTCGAGAGTGTAACGAAAGTCCTATTGCGTTGGGTATTGGAAAAGTTTAAGTCTCAGCTGTCCCCTTTGGACAAGGCCGTCAACATAGTATGAAAACCCATTTTAAAGCCACAATAAATAAGGACGATGCGAATTTTATTTACTCAAAGAATTCTTATTTCGGTTCTATAACTTCAAATTTTACTGAGATCGATAAATCCTTTACATACCAAAGCAAGTCGGTACCTAGATGCATGAGTCTAGTTTTGGAAAAACGCCGCAGAAACATAAACGAGTCATTGAGAATCTAATGGGTAAATTTCCAGCTTTCCACCTCTGCTAAGAATAATCGAACTTCTTTTATTTAGAACTGAGCTGAGAAGAATGAGGATAACATTGTATGTTGACAGTTTGTCGAGAAAGCTAATTCTAACATCTTTTTCTGAAAGTGTAATGCACCATAAAAGGGGTTTGTTATCGGATCCACCTGTCTATGGATCCTGCCTACTTCTGTTGCACGATGACTCCAACTCGTTGTCCTTTATGTATCTGTAGCTAGCAGAATTTTCCAGTATCTTGAGAAGCAACAAACTGGCTTTTATCAGGTATTATTTGATCATAGCAACAAATAAGCATAAATGACCTTAAAATATCTCATGATAAACCTTCGATCCAGAATGATCTAAAAACCTTACAACAGGTACTGTGTGCCCCATAGCAATTGTGGACCCGTCTTTGTCACCTTTCCAGTATACTTTTGAAGGAAATTTTGACCAGAAATTTTCGGCAAAATAGGTAATCTGTTGCTGCTTTCACAGTGGGGGTATCGATGGGGTCTAATGTAGGCATACTGCTCCACGCTTCATAATCAATACTTCTCTTAGTCTAATGACTAAGCCCATAGGTGCATCAAATATTATACATTTTTTTATATTAATGCAAGGAGATCCGACCAACCTTGTCATTCATGAAATTAACTTTACCTGCATGATGTTGAGAGAAATTCTAAAAGCGTGCGTAGCCCATTTTTTTCTCTTTTATTTTGTTGTGCACTCTCTTCCTTCCAAGCTTTTCTCAATACAATCCCCCAAATTTATTTCAATCCAATCATCGAAACTTTTTTCAATCCATTCTCCTTCCTCTTCCCTCTAGCTTTCTTCGTTCAGCACATTGTAAGCCTACTGAATGATATTTTGAATACGCCCTATTTTAGAAGAACACCCTATCTTAGAACATATTTTTTATTTCAAAAACGTCCTACCTGAAAATAAATTCAAAACATTTTAACCTAAGGTAGGCCGCTTATAAAAAAAAAATAAAATCTAAAATAGAGCGTTCTTCAAACCGAGTTCTGTATATTCCATATAGAACAAAATTTTTCACACTCTGCATGGAGAAAACCCAAAAACATGTTTGGGAGAAAAAAATTTTTAGGAATCAAAGCGAGTTTTATTTGATAACTTGTACTTTGTATAAAAAAAATTGCTTGGAGATACAACCAAATTTAGAGAATTCCAAAAAAAAGTTCGAAATTTTCGTAAAACTTTCTCGAAGCTTCGAATTTTTACAAAAACGTTGTTGAGATTGGTTTGCATAATTTCAGCTATGAAATCCATAGAATTTTTTTCTTTAAATATTAAAAATAAAAAATAATAATTTAATAGACAAAATATAATAAAAATTCACGCTGCCATTTTTTGTTAGCTGCTGTACATAAAAGAATTTTCAATATAATTTAAAAAACTATATAGCTCACTTGAACTGCAGATAGTTTCCATTAGCAGCAAATCAACTTCAAGCCTTCTTCTAAAGACCAAATTGGGTGACATAATCAGAAAGTATTTAAATACAAATTTTGTATTTCCGCTGTCATTGACCGTTGGGCTAATTTTTGTCATGGCGCCAAGGATCAAAACACAAATTTATAATACATGAGCTGGTGCTTGGCATAGATATAAAAAAAAATACTAAAGCAAATAAACACTGAGCAAAGTTATGAAAAAAGAAAAACTTGTTGAAAAATAAGAAAAGCATGCAAAACTGAAAATTCTGATCGATTTTAAAAAATTTTTTTTTTCATTGCGGTCACACATGGCTTTTACCAACGAAAATACAAAAAATGCATTCGCTTATGTATGCGAAAAAAAAAAAAAATAAATATATTTGTAGCCATTGCGTAAATTTTCTCTTTCGCTAATATCGAATTTTCACACTAGCACGCCTTTTGCGTTCGCTCATCTACTCTTAAGTTATTTTCGTTTGCGTTGTCCAGACTACTTTTTTGGTTTTTCGCAAATACACAACAAAATGCATCTAGCAATTGAGAACGCCAAATTACGAGGCGCCTCATATCATTTACTGAAATAAATATGAGTGCATTTACATATACAGTGAAACCTCACTTGGGCGGACACTCCTATAAGCCAACTTTTGTCCTTTCAGGAGTGGTGGGTAGCTATTTGTAATTTTTTAAACTAGTTAATAAAAAAAGTACTCGTAAACATCTATTTTAAAGACATATTTTTATTATATTTTATCCTTAAGAATATGCCCATACTTCGCTTGAAATCTTAGAGCCGTATCAAAGTTTAACGGGCGGGCTAAGATCAAGAAATATCGACACATCATACGAAAATGGAAACAAACTTATGAACACGGGATGGCATAGGGTATAATGTGCCGATCCGGTAAAAACTGGATCGTTGAGACTGTCATAAATACTGGAAATAACTGCGTAAGAAGCAGTATCCTAATTTTTTGTATTGACAACCAGGCTGTCATTGGGGTGATACACTTGCATAGCACAACCAGAAGTGTTTTAGGGTGCAAACAAGCACATGAAAGAATGGGAACATAGAGAAGCTTATAATCAATATAGGGCCCAGTTATTTGGGCATAGATGGTAAGGAGAAGGCGGATGAACTGGGAAAGGAGGCAAAAGCTGCACAAGATCACCCAAGTGGGTGAGTTGTGAAATCAGCAGCCGCTAGTGGGATAGTTCCTAGGAAACCTCTAGTATTTTCCATGATGACGTAGTTACTTGATAGGATAGGTCACAGTTGTTGAGGAAGGTTTTCGCTTGGTCATCGAATAAGCTTCCGTTAACTCTATGGGCACATTCAGTTTATGTAAAGTCCTGGAGGATCGACCAATTCAATCTAGCCTAACTACAAGCCTTATTTGTCATTTTATACTATAAACTGATAGACTATGATACTTTTTAAACATGAGTACATTATTATCTAACGCAAAATTATAAACTGATCTACATTCAATCACTTTTTCCGACTACGAGGAGTTAGCGTCCGCCCAAAAGAAGTTAGCGAGCTGTAGTGTCTGCTGATAAGAGGTTCATGTCCGCTGCTCAGTAAAGGTTTTTTAGCGCACTTTATAGGAAATAACTGTGCACGTCCGACCAAAAAATGTTCCTCCTAATGGCTGCCAGCTTGTTCAAAAAAAAATTACCTAAAACTTGGTGCATTAAAAACTGCCAGGCCAAGATAGATGTGCAGTTAATAGAGGTGTCCGTTAGGAAAGGTTTCTCTTTACATACATTTGCTAATATATCTATGCAAACATACACTTTTTAATTACTCTCCTCGCTAAACTTTAGTTTTTTTTTTTTTTTTTCTTGGCACATAAACGCAAATACTATGCAGCTACTATAAACAAACTAAAAGCCTTGCCAATTTAATCTATGAGACTTTTTTACTCACGTCTACTTGTTCTCTTGATATGATAAATATGCCAGAACATGTGTTCTAATTGATATAAGAATATAAAACTAAATATAAGATAGCATTTGTTGTTACATTTTGGTAGTATGCACATACATATATTTAAATCTTATTAAGTTATTTTAGGTGCTATAGAAATATTTAGTTTTGTTGACAGTTACAAAATCATGAATGAACTTTGAATATTCATAAATCTCTGCTTTACTTTGTTTGATTTTGTTTTTAATTTTGTAAAATTTATTTTTAACTGAATACGTGGCATTTAAATTTATGCAGAATTCAAAATAAATCATTAAGTCATTTTAATTTCTAAAAAAATTTATAACCACATAATTGTTAAACATCACTAGACAAAAATGCTGAAATACAGATGGAAATAAGGTAATGATCTCATTGAAGAACTAAACAGTAGAACACATGATACAAAGAATATTTAGTTCGGATAGTTAAAATATATTTTTGCTAAGCTTTGTGGGATAAAATTTGCATTTTAATTATAAAAATAATATCCTAATAAAACATATGAACATTCTTCTTTCGGAATTTCTCTTCTGCGTCTTATATTGGGTTTTAAAGCATCGTTATAGATAAAGGGTGCCCCAGTTAGCTCACAACAACATCACTATCGCTTTGGCTGGCTCCCAACAACAACAGACAGCATGATTTAATATTGTAAGGAAAATCAAAATTTGGACTGCGTTGGTTCTGGAATGCCATAAAATCAAACTAACAGCAATATATTACACAATCATACGTACGACAAAAAAATCGATCAACATTCATTCGCTGCTGACGGGCCGACAAATTCTGTACCTATTGTTTTTTAATCTTGATAAGGGTGATTTTTTTTTTGATTCTTTAAAGGAAAGTTCTGTTAAAGTGGCACTTTTCAAGCGGTGATGGGTCTAAGTCGCTCCCATGCTTAGAGAGTCTCAGCCTTAAAACGCTCGAGCAGGGTAAATAATTAATAAAAACCTTGTCGAAAGGAATACGCCGTTGAAGGCTCCTGTTCGACCTTGCTCACATTAGTGCCTTAGCTTAAGTACGAGTTTTGAATATTAAGGTCTAAGCACAGCTCTTATGCAACATGCAACATCAGTAGCTATACAATGTGAAGGTAAAAGGCCTGGAGAAATAAGGCAAGACTTTCGCTGATAATTCGCTGCGAATACAATGCATATAAAAGGCTATGGGCCAACAATCTGGTTCAGCTCATAACAGCAAAATAGGTGGTTTTGTGAATCTTTATTTAAAAAAATCCAGTGTAATAACAATTGAGTTCGTACCTTCACTTTCGTGAATAATAAAACAACCTGCTAGACTTTAGCAGCAGCTCATTCAAGAACGCATTTAAGGTGGAGGATATTATAGTATGCCAAGCGAAGAAAGAATTCTCACAAAATCATCTTTTTTATCGCAATGACTGTGTCATATGGGAGACTAGCTCATATGGGGTTTTATTTTCTTTGCCTATGCCGAGATAAATTTGGCAAAAGAGTTCAAATAAATCGGGACTTCTTTTAGGATTTCAACACAATACTTTTACTGAATATTTTTTAAATATCATTTTAAAAGATATGTTTATAAGTTTTTTCTATTATTTATTCACTCATAAAATTATTAAATTTTTTATTTATGTACATATAGATCCTTTTCTACACATAGATAGTCTCATATATATATACTTTTCTGAATATATAGATACTTTTCTGTACGGAGGGTTCGGGGTTGGGAACGGGGTTTAACTAACCGGTCAATAAAAAAGAGCGAGAGCCGTCCGATCAATTTTTAAGATACTTACAATTGAGCTACAAATTTGAAACTTCACACGTGGCTCAGAACACGGAAGGGAAACATGGTCCGATAGGTGACTCACGGGTCTTAATGATTATAAAAATTATAACTTGCAATCTTGCAATCGATTCTTCACAACATTCTACTGGGGGTTTGCCTAACACGTGTCTGGTTGAGGCTGTTTTTGAACTGAACTTCACACCAAAACAGCGTTTTTTTCTATCTGCCTGAACAACTACACATCTTTGTCTACGTCAAGTAGTTTTAAAGATTGTTGCGGTACATGTTCGAGAAATAGCAACATAACTTCACTATCTTCGCTGAATTATAGGGTAGAACTTTCCCTAAATAAACTCAGAGGATATGCATTTATTGAACTTATGCTCAGTTTTAGCTGGCAGTTAAACAAAAAAACGAAGTTTCATTTGCCATTCACGTTTCCAATAATTCCGAAAAATATGTTGCAATTTGCGAGTACAAACTACGTATTTATTTTAAAACTAAATAAATTATCTCAAAATCTTTTTCACTTACCTATAGCTGCCTGAACTTGAGATAAGCACGCCAATGTCAGCAAAACTGCAAATAGTATGCCAACTGGTGTACTGTTGCTGTTGGTGGGTTTTAAATGCATTGAGACCGAATTCAGCGCTATTGTTGCTGGTGGTGGTGGCATTCTTCTTCGTCTTGTTAGCAACATATTGCTTTGCAAATGTTGCGTCAACTTTTTGGTAAATTGTAAATTTTAATGTTGTTGCTGCTTTAAATTACAAAGCTTTGATTGAAGTTGTTGTAGCTGAAATTCAATAGCTTTGAAATTGTTTTGCGTGGTTTTGTGAGCCAGATTGTTATGGTTTAAAAAAAAAAAATCCTGTAAAGTATATTAGTTGGCTTTTATTCTGATTCAATTTTTTTACAATCAAAATTTGTTCCCAATTTTTGGGGATTTATTTAAAGTATTTTTTTTTTTTTATTAATCAAAACTTTTTATAATTTTTTGTTCAACTGTGTGCATTTTTTGCATATTATTATTAAATATTTTTTTTTACTACGTTCTCAAAGCGAAATAAACTTTTATTTGCTGTTTTTGTTCCTGTTACTATGTTAGTTGTTTTGTTGTGCAATTAGCATTGGCATTGCTTGTTATACTAAAGATTTGCTTATTTATTATTATTGCTGCTGCTTCATCTAGTTCAAATATTTTTCTTATTTCCTCACTTTCGTCAAGCTATTCGTCATTGATTTTGGCATATATATGTCGTTGTATTCTGTCGTAGGATTTTATTTGTAGCTCGTTTTTTCTAACCCGTTGTCTACTTTCGTACGTGCTGCAACATTGATATTCTTTTCATTCGGTGTTTCGTTTGAATATGTTTGCTTATGTGAAATCTTGTTATTTAATTTGTTTCTTTCTGTTTTTTTTTTGTAATATTTTTTATATAACTGTGCTTCTTGTTCAATGTGAAATTGTAAAAAAAATACTTACATATGTTCAATCAAATCTACAAGTTTGCGTTTGCATAAATTTGTTTTGTATGCGCAATGGTATATATGTATGTATGCGTGCAAGTGTACTGGTGAGTGTAACAGGTGTGTATTTTTCTTAGCACAAATATCATTCATTTAAATTCCAAGTTGGCGTTATTGATTTCACTCTCCTTTTTGGTATAATTTATTTACTCTTTGGTATATTTGAAATTTCTTTCGTTTTGTTAATAAATATTTGCATAAACTTTTACTTTCTCCCCTTTGAACTTTATACTTTACTTTTTTTAGCTTTGACTCTTTTCTTCACTATTTTGTTTAGGTTATTTTTCTTTGCCTTCACTTAACATGATGTCACTTTAATGAATTTTTAAAAATTAAGATGATTTCAGTTTTTGCATTTTCATTCGATAGCTAATTTTTGCATCTCTGGGTATGCGCTCTTGCTGCAAAGAGAAGAAGAAGAAAAATAATTAATTAGTTGATGGTATTTAAAGAAAATCACTGTGAATAATAGAAATATTTAAAAGAAGCGTGGTAAGTTAAAAACCCTATTAGAAACCAGGGCTTATATTCTAAAATAGATCCGTCCTCTTGGGAAATGCTGAAAACTTTCTGGGACCTATGCTTCTTGCTGCCGCTAGATCTGTTGTGAGCGTAGGGCACGAGCACAAAAGGTGCTCGATTGTTTCCTCCTCCATCCAGCACTTCCCTCATCTGCTATCGCTTACAAGGCCTTATTTAAAAGTATGTGACGCCAGAAGGCAGTGTTCAATGAGAACACCCATCATGAACCCACATTCCTCTCCTTTATTGAGAAAAGTAACTCGAGAGACCAAATTACACATGGCTTATTTTACCTTGTAGTAAAACTAACGAACTAATAAAGCAACCAAGTTTCAGCATGATCACTATAGTTGATGATAAATTAATAATTGGTTTATTGACTAGTTTTTCAGCTCCGAAGACACTCACTAAATTTATGTTGTGTATGCTTCGCGCCTAAAATTATAAAAAGTCACGTGCATAATATGGTCAGCTATATATTAGGCATTTCTATTACTACTAGAAACAAATTATTTAATATGTCCAATAAACACATCAAAGCTCACACTATGTTAATTCGGTTTATCTGAAACAGAATAATACCACAATTAAAAATGGCTTGAATAAGTAACCATAAGACTGCGCTTCTAATCCAGTAAAACTGGCTTATTATTGCATACTGTTAGGCGCGAAGAGATCCATTCACCTGCCAATAACAGTGACTTTTAGTGAAACCTCCGGCCATTTAGATATATTTTATACGACGCCAATGTCTATGCTTACGCAGATGAAAATCAAGCTCAAAGTATGAAAGGCCTTATTTTTCCTACGAGCATTCAAATCAATAAAACGGGCACCGCAAACAGAAATTAGTTTCAGAAACCTATATCTTCAATTAATACAATTAATAAGCGACTACGATTTAAATAGTTGTTGAAAGCGTACTCTGCTTGTTTCGGTTTCTCATAGAGAATATAATAAATCTAGAAAGTGCAAAGTACAGAAAGAAAGGATGAAGTGTGTTCACGTGCTAGTGTCTTGGATGTAGCGGCATGATTTTAATTTCATCGCGGATGCGTAACATTCAAAACAACAACATTCTAAATTTTCAAAGCAATCGTAATGTCGCTGTTACCTCAAACGGAGGGCGCAGGACCGCGAAGCATTTTAAATAAACATCAGGAGTAATACGCTGGGAACCAATGGCTCCGTTCTTTGTTAGTTAAACCACAGCACATCCTTCTTAAATGAAAACTGTATATACACCTGATTTCATTTACGGTTGTGCTTGTGATGATGTTCAAAAACAAACTTGAAAAAAGTTGGCAACTTTTTCAGATAAGTATTTATATAGAACATATCAATTTGCTCATACCTATGTATAACCTTCTTTTGCCTTTGCAAACTCGTTGACGCTAAAAATTTGAAACACAAATCTTTTAAAAATTTATGCTCGAGTAGCAGCAATATCAATTTTAGTTTAATATATTGTATTCACAAACAAAAGTGCGTTATTGCGAATTTTATAAAAGTAAAAGTAAAAAAAAAAAATATAAGTACACGGAAAGAAATGGTGCTAGTAAAATCAACAAATCGGTTCTGTTGTTCTTGAATTAACGGAAATTCGGTAAAATTGATCGAATTGTGGCTAATTCGACCGAGTTCTTTGTCAAAAGAACAAATTAGTTTAGTCATTTTAACAGAAGAGAAATTGTCGCTCTTAAGTTAACAAAATTCTGTAAAATTGACAGATTCCTGGTCAATCTAACTGATTTTTCTGTTAACACAACTGATCTTACGGGTCATTTCAACGGCGATCAACTGTCAATACATGAGCAAATTTCAAAGAGAATTTTACGCTCACTTCGCTCTCTACTTTGTACTTATGGCGATGGTGCCACTTGTTAAAAAAAAAACAACAAAATAAGAAAACCATAAAAAAGAAAAA
This sequence comes from Eurosta solidaginis, assembly GCF_040869045.1. Classification (NCBI taxonomy): domain Eukaryota; kingdom Metazoa; phylum Arthropoda; class Insecta; order Diptera; family Tephritidae; genus Eurosta; species Eurosta solidaginis. Next base: position 11,251,955 of record NC_090323.1, on the reverse strand, counting down.
ACACACAAAATGGGAAAACAACAAAAACTAGTTTTTCAGTTGGAAATACAAAACAAAAGACCCTTTTTTGAATTGACTGTGCAAAAATTATGAGATACCGGGACACCTATCTATCGGGTACAATTTTGCAACTTCTCGCCCAAGCGAAATGCAAAATTGCGCCCTCTTGTGGCAAAAGTTTTGTTTGAACGAACAGGAATTTTTCCAAAGTTAGTAACATTTTGTTCAAGTTTTTACGAATTTTCACTCACGTGAACGAATTTAATAAGATAATAAAAATCGTTTCAACTTAAAGTGTTACCAAAATTAAAATTGCAGAATTACATGTAGAGTTACTCCAGTGGTGAATTACCTTCCTGCGATTTGATTCTTTACTTTTCTATAACTTACAAGTTCTCTTTTTAAAATGTTACGTCAAACATTTATACTAAAAGTTTTGTTCGAAACAATCAAGTGTGGCAACTACATGCGAGAGAATAAATTGAGAATGAGCTGTGCTGCAACTAAAAGAATTGAGAATCAGTTTCGTTACCATTATTTTCATTTCTATATGCAAAGCGAAGTTCAAAACTATAAATTAAATAAATTATAAAATATAAAATTTGGTGAAAGTGCGTTTAATAAAACAATATAATAAAGTGTATAATGTTTAATGTGTGCCAGCATATTTGATGTAGCCCAATTGACGTTCGGTTGGTAAGTGCCACCGTGGTGTGATGGTAACGTGCTCCGCCTGCCACACCGTATGCCCTGTGTTCGCACCCCGGGCAAAGCAACATCAAAATTTTTGAAATACGGTTTTTCAATTAGAAGAAAATTTTTCTAAGCGGGGTGGCCCCTCGACAGTGTTTGGCAAGCGCTCCGAGTGTACTTCTGCCATTAAAAGCTCTCAGTGAAAACTCATCTGCCTTGCATATGCCATTCGGAGTCGGCATGAAGCATGTAGGTCCCGTCCGACCAATTTGTAGGGAAAATCAAGAGAAGCACGACGGAAAATGGAAGAGAAGCTCGGCCTAGAAGCTCTTCGGAGGTTATCGCACCTTACATTTATTTACAACTTTTTTTGTTCATTCGACTACTAAAACGGACAATTACGAATCAACGATTTGTGCGCAGTTGGTTCAACATCTTGTTGCGATGGATAAAAATTGACAGAAATTTCGGTTGAATTGACCCGTATTTCGGTTGATTTTATCAGGATTTTTCTTTCAGTGTATGTATATCTTCTCTGCTATTGACAAATAAACAAATCAACAATCAAAGCAGCAGCAGAAAAGAGTTGATGATCAGCTCAGTCGAAAATAATCAAATATTTTGTGCACAAGGAAATGGATATAGAGATATGACATCCTTATACAATAGTACACGCATTTATTTATATGCTACAAGGTTAAAATTTAGTATATAAAAATATGAATAAATAAAATATATTTGTTATCCAATACGACAATATATTCTAGTAGCACACTTGCAAATATTGTTGTGCTTCTCATATTCTCGAATGATTCCCTTCTTGCATTATTCAGCAAAGAGCGAAAGCACCTTAAAAGCATATTCTTATTTGTGGCACACATTTAGGCGCCATAGTATGTTGATATTAAAATTTGATAATTCTTAACACGAGTAAAGAAAATAATAAGCATTTCCGAAAATAACCCACAGCAAACAAATTTTATTTGTTTGATTAGGCAATATATTCAGGGTCATATTCAGAGTGGTTACATAATGAAAGAAGCTGGGCTTAAAACATTTTTCTACACACAAAAGAATTTCGTGTCAAAGCCGCAAATATTGTTAATTTGATACCCAAGAAAGGTTGAAAAAACTATTCTAAAAATAAGAGCTAAGTTGTAATAAAACAAAAATTTAGATGTTGCTAAGCCTGGACTTGAACCCAAGACGTTCGATGTGAAACCAAAAAATTAAAAAAAAAAAATTGTGAAAAAAGTATAAGT